>NC_054376.1:8132500-8732500 GCF_017654675.1 Xenopus laevis | reverse complement strand
TAATGAGACAGTACTAGTGATTTCGAATGGTCGAATATCCAAAGTTTTTCCACTTCGAATCAAAGTCGAATTTGGCCTATACGATGGTCGAAGTACCCAAAAATTACTTCGGAATTCGAAGTTTTTGAATTTGAGAATTCACTTCGAATTCACTTTGACCATTAGTAAATTTGCCCCATAGAATAGAAATGTCACAATATAAGGCTGATTAGTAATTAATACAGATAATTACTACATGGCAACACAGAAACCAGTGCAATTAGCATCAGAATTGAATAATCAGCAAACCTGTAGCATCAGCTTATATTACAGGGGAAGCTCATTTTCTGCTGGATAATTAGTGACGAGCCCTAAGCTTAGCTTCTCAACAGCCAATCAGAGCCCACTGAGCATGTGAGTGTCACAGACACTTTCCAAGATGGTGACCCCCTGTGATAAGTTTGAAGTCCTGGATCATTGCTGCTATTGACAAGATGAAACTTTAGGCTGGTCAATAAGTTCACTATATAAACATGGAATTTTTATCCATATTCATTTTCAGGGTTGTGTTCTCCTTTAAAGCGTAAAAAAGTCAACTTTTGGGGAAATGAAATGAAAGTAGGTAAAAGAAAAATATTCGCAATGCAAAAAGTTATGCCTTTGTGCAAACAAATTTGCCTTTGTGCAAATTTATATATATATAAACATATAGCTTTTGCAAACCTGTAAACTCTTTCGACAATAGAAGAAGGTTTGTGAATTCTCTAGTTTGGGCCAGTGCACAGGGAATGTAATAAAAGTTCTTACTGAAAAAGTCTGCAGAGATTATTTCCCGAGGCACCCATGCTAAGAACATACAGGTATTAAGGGGTGCAAATTTTCTTAGTGCTTTTGCACTTCAGTCTGAGGCAAAAGTAAATGACCTCTATATTTTTAAAGTTCAAGGGGCCGATTCACAAAGGGTCGAATATCGAGGGTTAATTAACCCTCGATATTCGACTGGGAATTAAAATTCTTCGACTTCGAATATCGAAGTCGAAGGATTTTAGCGCAAATAGTTTGATCGAACGATTTGAAGGATTTTAATCCAACGATCGAAGGAATATCCTTCGATCAAAAAAACTTAGGAAAGCCTATGGGGACCTTCCCCATAGGCTAACATTGAGTTCGGTAGCTTTTAGATGGCGAACTAGGGGGTCGCAGGTTTTTTCTTAAAGAGACAGTACTTCGACTATCGAATGGTCGAATAGTCGAACGATTTGTAGTCATAGTTGAAGGTCGTAGTAGCCCATTCGATGGTCAAAGTAGCCCAAAAAACCCTTCGAAATTTGAAGTTTTTTTACTTCGAATCCTTCACTCGAAGTTAGTGAATCAGCCCCCAAGTGTAAAAGAAATTGAAAACAAAACTCAATAAATGGTGCTCTTAAAGGGGCAGATTTACTAAGGGTCAAAGTGAATGTGAGGGGAATTTTCAAAGTAAAAAAATTCAAAATTCAAAGTAATTTTTTGGATACTTCAACCATTGAATAGGATACTACGACTTTGAATTTACTTCGACTTCGATTTCGAAGTAAAAATCGTTCGAATATTCGACCATTTGATTAAAGTACTGTCTCTTTAAAAAAACGTAGACTTCAATACTTCGCCAAATTAAACCTGCCGAAGGGCTATGTTAGCCTATGGGGACCGATCGAACGATTTTTATTCGACCGCAGGATTGACAAATTTGTTGAAAAAAATTTTTTTAATTCGATGGTCGAATTTCGAAGTTTTTTGTACTTCGAAATTCGCCCCTTGATAAATCTGCCCCAAAATTTAATAAATGGTATTAAGGCAATTAGAAACTAAGGGGCCAATTTATTAATAAATTATAGTCAATAATTATTGACTTCAGATTTAGCAAGATCTTTTATATAATGGAACAAGGTATAAGCAGACTTTTTCGCCCATTATAGTTTGTGGTGAGGTTCTTGGTTTTGTTCACAAATCCACCCTAGAATTTGATTTGTTTCAACAACATAGTGAACCGCACCAGTTTTGTTTATCACTAAACGAAACACTTTTGTGTTGGATTTTTTAGCTATCATAGCGTAGTTATTATTTCGCTCATCACTAGTGATGTGCGAATAAATTCGGCAGTCACAAATTCGCGAAACTATGGGGAAAATTTGCCAGCGGAAAATCTGCCACGAAAAAAAAAAATTGTTGTGCGGCAGAATAGTCACGCGCATTAAATTGTTGCGCGTCAAAATCTTTCAGACGGCCATTGACTTTATTGCATTTGGACAAAATGGTGGTGCGTATTAAAATTGTTGTTCACGTCAAAATTATTTTGACGCCCATTGACTTAAATGCGTTTCGAGAATTTTCACAGATTCGTCCATCACTACTCATCACTAGTTATTAATAATGGCTAATGTCTGTGAGAGTAACCCTGGACATCAGTTTCTCTCTCAGCAGCCAAGATGCCCAGTTCTCCACTACTACAAACTTTACTTCAAACATTACTTCAAACTTTACTTTCAATAATATATCCGGCAAAATCATCTGAAAATGAAGACAAATGCTTAATTTTCTTCCATATTAGAAAAGATTTTTTTTTTTATTTAAATACCAGAATCATGAATGGAAAACAGATTTTCCCATACCTTTAGCTTTCAATATTTGACGTGGAACTGAGAATCCTCTGCCAATTTCTCAACATTTAAGAGTGGATGCAAAATATATTAAAAAATACTCATTTTGGGAACAAACAGACCATGCCAACATAAGCAGAGTTTAGGCTTAGAACAAGTCTAATATAAATGATGGATAGTCGACTCCAAAATAGACCTTCATATACTGTAAAATGCAGAACATTTCATCTCCAACTTTAATTCGAATTTGGATGTTTCTCAAAGATAACCTATCGTTATAAATACCACAAAGGATATTTTGGGCACTAATCTGGGAGCATTTAACAATGGTTACAAAACACTGATAAAATATTTCATGGACCTGAAAAAAATGTAGTCTGGGGGCAGATCTATTAAAGTTCGATTTGTAAATTTTCAAGTTGAATTTTTGGTCAATCCAAACTCGAATTCAGATTCGACATTTATCATACCTGGACCCTGGGAACAACTCGAATTCGAGTTTTCGGATCAGGAATATTCGTTCTAGTTGTAGACGTTCACGTTTTTTTTATTAGATAACCTCCCATTCAAGTTGTAAGTGTATTCAAATTTAAAAAAGAGTTAAAAAAAAAATTCACATAAATTAAAAATTCTACCGTTGATAAATCTGCCATAGATGTCCCCAAAATTAAAAATGGGAAAAAAAAGTATATTTTGAACAATACTAATTGATTGTTTTAAATTTTTTCTTTATCAAAACAATATATAGATATATTTAAATGATATATTCATGTATACACATATACAGATATGGGACCTGTTATACAGAATGCTCAGGACCTGGGGTTTTCTGGATAACGGATCTTTCCGTAATTTGGGTCTTCATGCCTTAAGTCTACTAGAAATTCATTTAAACATTAAATAAACCCAATAGGCTGGTTTTGCTTCCAATAAAGATTAATTATATCTTAGTTGGGATCAAGTACAAGCGACTGTTTTATTATTACAGAGAAAAAGGAAATCATTTTTAAAAATTTGGATTATTTGGATAAGATGGAGTCTATGGGAGACTGTCTTAAATATATTGATAATGGGTTGAGTGCAGAGGACCTCTTGTAGTTGACCATATGTATTTTGTGGTCACACCCTCATTGCACCCCCGCCTAATGGTTTTAAAAAATAGTGGTGAGCACAACTTTCCCTTGTTTGTCTATGGGAGACAGCCATTCCGTAATTTGGAGCTTTCTGGATATTGGGTTTCCGCATAAGGGATCCTATACCTATATATATATATATATATGTGTGTATATTTAAACTTTTTCCTCTTAATTTTTTTCCGCTAGTAATTGACTGAAAAACTAAAACATTTTTTAGCTCACCATTGGAACTTTTTATTTTCAGATTTTTTAATAACTTTCATGGAATTTGTAGTTTTAGGAGGAATAAAGTTAAATCATAATTTCAAAAGCCTCTAAATCTGCCCCTAATTACCTTTGATAAATACAGTAGGCATCCACATTTGAAATCTAATAAGTGCAAAAACCACCAAAGTCAATGGGTGCTAAGCTGATACTATTGGACTTTTTTTTATCTTACATTTAGAATTTTTTTAAAAAAAATTCCCTAGTACTTGAATTTTTAGAGGTTTTCCAGATGTTCTTTTTTTTCAGATCGTTCAGCACTGTTTTCTGTTCGTACTTTTTAAATTTGAATCTTCCTATATCTTTCAACTTTTGTTCATGGTTTTAGAGAAATAGAGTTTAAGGGGCAGATTTATCAAGGGTCGAAGTGAATTCGAGGGAATTTTCAAAGTAAAAAAATTCGAAATCCGAAGAAATTTTTTGGATACTTCGATCATCGAATAGGATACTACGACCTTGAATTTACTTTGACTTTGATTCAAAGTAAAAATCGTTCGACTATTCGGCCATTCGATAATCGAAGTACTGTCTCTTTAAAAAAATCTCGACTTCAATACTTCGCCAACTGAAACCTGCGGAATTGCTGTTTAGCCTATGGGGACCTCCTGTGTGTTTTGCTAAGTTTTTTTAAGTCAAAGGATTTTTTGGTAAAATCGTACGATCCTATGATTAAATCGTTCCAATCGTTCGATTCGAAGTACAATCGGAATACGATCATACGATGTATAAAATCCTCCGACTTCGAATTCGAATTTCGGAGGATTCTATTCAATTGTCGAATTTCGACATTTTTTCTACTTAGACCCTTGATAAATCTGCCCCTAATTGTTGTTTCAAAAAGCTCTAATACCACAAAAATTTGACATTTGGGTCTCTATAAATAGCTGTTACTTTTTATATTCGTATCTTTTAATAACTTTCATGGCATTCGTGGTTTTAGAGGAATAGGGTTTAACTGTAGTTTCATTAAAATCCGACCTTATTTATTAAAGGTTGGATGGTTGTCAAAAATACATTATATTTATTGAACTTTCCATCCAAAGTTCTGTAGAAATCAACAACTGGTTTTATGCGTGAATAATGTATTAGCAATGCACTTAACTTGGATTCTCTATTGGTACCTGATCTAAAGTTGCCAATGTTCCATTAAACTGAGTTCATGTTTGCTACAATATATTGTATTATACAGAAACCTGTCATGTAGAAAGTTTGAATTATGGAAAGGCCGTCTCCCTTAGACTCCATTACAACGAAACAATCCAAATTTTTAAAAACGATATCCCTTTTCTCTGTATGGTGAAACAGTAGCTTCTACTTGATCCAAACTAAGATATAATTAATCATTATTAGAAACAAAACCAGTTTATTGGGTTTATTTAATGTTAACATGGTTTTCTAGTAGACTTAAGGAATGAAGATCCAAATTATGGAAAGATCAATTTTCCGGAAAACTCCAGTTCCCGAGCCTTCTGGATAACAGGTTCCATACCTGTATATTTGTATCTGAGACCACAGACAATTTATATTTTATGGAGACTGATAACTCAACACTACTGTGGATACAAAAGCCTTTTTCCGAATAATTACTTTTCAATAATATGATTAAATACTTGTATAAATAGACAATTACAGAGGGAATCACAGTTATTTTTATATAATTATTTGCTAAATATATTTTGATGATAATTAGGCGTTTTCTCTGTAACGTTACACAGTATCTTTCAAACTGTTTTTAGTAGCTTTAAGTCATGTTGCTCTAAATTAAAGAAACACCCTGTAGGGGTCCATTCTACTGCCGTTACAGTCTGGCAAATTTCCCTGCAACAATTACCAGGAAAAATCCTATTTATTAAAGTTAGTTGTTCCAAAGGGCACTTCTATGCAGTTCTGTAAAGTTGCAAATGGCTCACTTGGTTCTTCCTGCCTCCCAATTCAAATCAAGTACAGTTGCACCTAATGAAGCAGGGAAATAGGTGGTAGCTTTAGGGTTCCCACAGAGCCCTGCATTGCCCCACAGTGCAGTTGTGCTGAAGAATTGGGCAAAATGTCCCAAGTATTCCACAAAATAGATCCCACACATTATCATTAGGGAAATTAGAATTTTAGGTCAGTTACTTTTAGGTTGACAGTTAGGGGCCGATTCACTAACTTCGAGTGAAGGATTCGAAGTAAAAAAAACTTCGAATTTCGAAGTGTTTTTTGGGCTACTTCGACCATCGAATGGGCTACTACGACCTTCGACTACGACTACGACTTTGAATCAAACTATTCGAACTAAAAATCGTTCGACTATTCGACCATTCGATAGTCGAAGTACAGTCTCTTTAAGAAAAAACTTCGACCCCCTAGTTCGCCATCTAAAAGCTACCGAACTCAATGTTAGCCTATGGGGAAGGTCCCCATAGGCTTTCCTAAGTTTTTTTTGATCGAAGGATATTCCTTCGATCGTTGGATTAAAATCCTTCGAATAGTTCGATTCGAAGGATTTTATCATTCGATCGAAGGAATAATCCTTCAATCGTTCGATCGCACTATTTGCGCTAAAATCCTTCGACTTTGATATTCGAAGTCGAAGGATTTTAATTCCCAGTCGAATATCGAGGGTTAATTAACCCTCGATATTCGACCCTTTGTGAATCGGCCCCTTAAAGAAGAAGGACAATCTCTAGGGTTGTAACTAGTGATGTGCTAATTTGGGGCGTTTCGCTTTGCCGAAAAATTTGAGAATTTCCTGAGAAAATGCGCCGGGGGTCCATTTTTTTTGATGCCGGGGAATTTTTGCGGTGGTTTCGAAAATGTATTTGCAGACGGCGAATTGTGGGAATTCGCCGCAAATTCGCACCTGCCAAATAAATTCGCCCATCGCTAGTTGTAACACTAATTGCTAACATGGGACCAGCCATGGGCCTTAGGCCAGTGATTAAAGTCAGCCCCCAGTGAATTTTGGTTTAATTTTTATATACATTTTACTGCTTTAAAATGTGCACACATGGTCTGAGTGATACATGGGCTTAGTTACTGGATATTTAACCAATCAGGACCAGGCTACAAGAATTTCAGAATCATACTGATCCGACTGTAGGGGCTGTTGGGTTTTAGCACTCTATGTGTGGCCAACTAGGAACAGTAGGGAGTTTTCCTATCAATCGAAATGCGGCTCATTATTTTTGTGCATTTGTCATAACAATAAACTTATACACACTTTTATACCGTTTATATCAATGCTATATCCACTTGGGAAATGACAGAATAAAACTACAATTTAGCACTTTAAGGCTAATATAAATGTCTACACATTCATACAAAAGTGCAGCAGGATTTTTTTTTTACAGTTAACTTGAAATAAAACAAATTCAAGATCAGCGTTCAATCTGCCACGGCAGATTTAAATAGGTTTATTATTCTTAGTCCTGATATGGAAACATTTCCCTTGGTAGTTACACAGGCACCTGTCTTGCCTTGCTGCTGTCTCCTGGAAACAAACCTCTTGCATCAGAAAGCCCAAAAATACAATGGAAAACAATTACACGACGTGACAGGAAAGGCGCCAAGGGGGAGGGAGGGATAGAATGAAAATGTATTTTGTCACTATGACGAAAACTCTGGGATTCCCTCCTCGTGGGTACAGATGTCTAGTGACATTAAGTGCAGTCCCATTGCAAAGGACACAGTCCGTAGGAATTCTTGGTGGAGCTGCAGAGAGGTTGGAATTATACGAAGACCTTAAAGACATAAGGAAAGCTGAAAAGATTATATTTTCAGAAATTATCCAAAGCACTGGAGAAGCCTTAAGGACAGGAGGTGCACTTAACTGGACATGATCCAGATCCAGAATATCTGGCCATGGCAAAGGTGGGTTATGATTTGTTTAAATCAAGCATGTCTTCCAACAAATGAAAGTTTAACTCTATGTCTGATAAAGTTTTAATTTCATATCTCTATTCATAATTTAGCTGGTAATACTGAGGGGTTCAGGTTGGCACAAATTGTGATTTTAATTCAAAACAAATTACTGGAATTGTTTTAGACAAGCCTTGACTTGCAAGTTCTTTTATGGCTTTAAACAATGTCACAGAATAAAGAAATGACGCTCCTATGTAAATGAATAATACATCATTAATTTATTAAAAGAATGATAATAATTTATCACAAGTTGCTTTCCCTCTCCAACTTTTGTTATGGTGGTGCTGATGCATTTGGGTGGAGCAACACTGGATGTCCCCATTAAAAAAATATTATATATAAAAAATAAGATATGCAAAAATTCTGTAAAAAAGGAAAATTCCCCGAAATGGGCGTCAAATTTTTTTTGGCACATGACAAATTTTTGACACCCGACAAATGTTTTCACCCATTAGAGTCTATGGGAGTCATTTTCGCAGCGAAACTTGGCAAAAAATTTCGCTCATCACCACAGTGTCGGTGGAATACTACTCCTAGTATATAGCAAAATATTATCAAGGGTTAAATGACGTGTAGGGTGCTTGGCCAGGTATCAGCACTGATTTGCACTTGTGTGATCACCCTCAAGTTTTTCGTTGGCTGATATGCATGTTGATGCAGTTCACATATTGACGTTGTCCTTCAAATCAAATTTGAATCGAAAAAGACTAAACTTGAGTCGTTTTTGTTCTCGAAAAAAACTTGAATGCTAGGAAGGCTATTAACATCTTCAAATGGGTCGCTGGACCTTTGCCATTGACTTCTACATGAACTCATCAGGTTTTAGGTGGTGAATAGTCAAATTGGAGTTGTTCCAACGGTCCAGATATGATAAATCTCGAATTCAAATTTGAGTTTGGAAAATTCCCAACTCAAATTTGTGAGTTTTGACCTAAAATCCAACTAAAAAATTCAAATTGGAATTTACAATTCGGACCTTAATAAATCTGCCCCTTAGCATTTTACTAGCTAGGCCTTTTATTTATTTTATTTTTATTTACTGTATTTTATTTATTCTGACCTAAATGTGGATTTTATTAAAGGACAAGGAAAGTTAAAAACGCTGGGGGCATTCTACTTTGTCAAGGCAATGTTCAATATTAAGCAGGAAGTGAAGTCCAAAATAAATTTGTTTTACAAAACAATTCCCCTTATTCGCAAAATAATAATATTTACAAATGTAATGTAATATCTAATAATTTGCTTATAAAATGCATAGGTATTTACATATGAGGGCAGGCTCTGTTTTAGTTCTAATTCCTATAATTCCCCTCTCAACGTGGCCCCAGAGCAGCTGTCCTGTAACTGGAAGCAAATATTTTTACTGTGCTCCCATTTTTTTTTTTTTGTTCATTAACTGGTGGCTGAAAGCTCTTACAATCTGAGCTGAACAATGTTAGAGTAGAGTTTCCCAAGAGATCAAGAGATTATAATCGCAAGATAAGAGGCAACACATTTGCCAATAGTGAGAATTATATTAGTATAGTGTATTTTATCTCATACATAGCTTTATAAAATGTATTTCTCTGTAGTGTATGGGCAAAATAAAAGTATTTATAGACAAATACAAGAAGTCCTCTGCTCTCAACGCATTATTATTATATTTAAGACATTGAGACATTTTATGCATGTAGCTACTAAAAAATGCCTTACCCTTTAAACAAAACAGGGATTGTTTGTCCATATATTGCAATATATTTAAGCTGCCAACTACGTCAAAGTCATCCCATATCTGGCCAGTCCTACGCTTAATTTTCATCTGATTCATTAAGAATTCTATTGCTTCATTATACAGTTTACAAAATGACTAAGTATTATCTTTGTTTATTATAGTTTATACAGGAGCAGTGACCAGCTCCATGTTGTAGCTCCCACCCTTCCCAGCTATAGTCAGGTGATCCCACAGGTGGCCAATAAAGAGGCAACCAGGTTTGGGAGTTATACTTCCAAAAAAGTAGCAAGTAAGTTGCAGGTAAAACTTAGCCCCTGTGTAAAATGTAGAATGAAGCAATAGAATTCTTAATGAATCAGATGCAATTTGAGTGTAGGACTGGCCAGATATGGGATGACTTTGACGTAGTTGGCCAGCTTAAATATATTGCAATATATGGACAAACAATCCCTGTTATGTTTAAAGGGTAAGGCATTTTTTAGTAGCTGTATGCACAAAATGTCTCAATGTCTTAAATATATTGAGTACAGAGGACTCTTGTATTTGTCTATATGTATTTTGTGGTCACAGCCTCATTGCACCCCCGTCTAATGGTTTTAAAAATTAGTGGTGAGCACAAATTTCCCTTGTTTTTTCTAAAATAAAAGTATTACCATTCACCCACTTCCACCTACCATGCCCTCATTCATGCTCTTCCATTGCATGTCCCAGATATTTAACTTGGAGGTTGTTATTTAAAGGGTAAATTGGGAAGAGACAGTTTGCATTTTTGTTTCTCTTCTAAAAGAGTTTGCCAGGTTAAATGTTACATAAAGGGATTCATTTTCTCATATGGGGTCATTTATGACCCCGGGGGGGGAGCAAGTGCAAGAGCACTAAGTGGCATCCCCATTAGTGCTCATTTAGGAACCATTTATACCCCCCCCACTTAGTGAAGAGAATAGAGTCAGGAGTTGGCCTGCACCTATACCTTCTATACCTCTGAATGACATGCAAGGCACAGGGTGGGAGGGGGGAATCCTAAGTACCATCCCTGACCACCTCTCTTTTATCAAGTGATGCTTAGTGCTGGTGTCTGTGTACCATTTGTAATCTGTAATATTTACTATTTCTATATATCTGTAATATTTACAAGCACACCTGACCTACCCGCACTCTCTCTTCCCGCACCTCTTACCTTCTTCGCAATCACAGGGGACTGGGCAGTTGGGAGCCCCCAGTTCAAATGAGGCCCCGGGCAATTTGCCGCCCAAGGCCTGGGCCTTTGTCGCCTGCCCGCAAATCCAGGTCTGAAGGTTAATTTGAATGTCTAGAGAATCCGTTTATACAGGTATGGGACCTGTTATCCAGAATGCCTGGGACCTGGGGTTTTCCGGATAATGGATCTTTCCGTAATTTGGGTCTTCATGCCTTAAGACTACTAGAAATTCATTTAAACATGAAATAAACCCAATAGGCTGGTTTTGCTTCCAGTACGGATTAATTATATCATAGTTGGGATCAAGTACAAGCTACTGTTATATTATTATACAGAAAAAGTAAATTTTTAAAAATTTGGATTATTTGGATAAAATGGAGTCTATGGGAGACAGCCGTTCTGTAATTCGGAGCTTTCTGGATATTGGATTTCAGGATAAGGGATCCTATACCTGTATCTATAGCCGATCCAGTAACTGAAGATATTGCACCACTGACTACTTCTTTAAATGTAATACTTTAAAACAGATTCACATTAATCTGAGGTCAAATCAGTGAAAGTGCATATTTACAATTAGCCTACCTAGCTTTATATGGTGAGGGAAGGCCAGTTGACTCCTGGTCTCCTTAAATCTTTTAGGTATGCACAATAATAGAGAAGAAGCTAAAATTAGCATTGATACGGGGATTACGTTCGGCATAATTTCTCCAGAAATGTAAATATGGCACACCTTTTATGCAGCTGCTAATCACTTTATCAACCTGAATGTCAATATGAACTTTATTTTTATAGATTACCTTGGAAGCCATTCCCTGGATAAATTGTGAATACCATAACACATTAAAGCACCAATAAAAACGATGCCGAGGGCAGTATAAAGGCAGATGGTTTTCCTTAGCAAACACAACCATTCCACCTCTCATTACCCAGAATTAAGCAAAATGAAGACACTAATCAGATCCCAGACGCATTATTGCAAGATTGTAAAACATTATTTTGAGCAAATACTGTCCAATAAAAAAAACCCCACAAGAGTAAATGGGCCACCTGCCCTGACCAACTGCTGCCATGTGCATGCGGGAAAGTAGGAGCAACTCACTCAATCCATTGCCCATGGAGTCACTGACAAAACTCAACCCAATTACCATTCCAGCATTCTCCTATCACCCTAGTTCTGCCAATCAATGGAACCCCAGGCATGAAAATTAATAGACTTCATATAGTTCTCATACACATATATTGAACAGTGTATACTTATGCTATAACAAAAGCTTACAATTCTTTTCCAAATTTGGATAAAACAGAGCTCCTTACTGAGCCTTCCACTGCTTGAGTGATCCTAATCTTACCAAACAGGATGCATCTACTTGCAAATTGCTGCAGGGATGGAAAACTGACACCTGTTTAGTATCTTTTTTTTCAGACCAGTTATAAAAAACACAGCACAAGTTTCTCCCCTCCAGCCTTATCTTGCATTTTTAGCACAATGTTGTTCACAGATGCTAATTATCCAGCTGAGAATTCAATGTTTTTAGTGCCATCACAATTAGGAAAATGGTCACCGAGGGACTGAAAGACAACTATAAATGTGTTACTTTTTTTTAGTATTCTTAATAAAGAAAAAACATTCTTGCAGTTTGTGGACTCATTGTTTTGTTTCCAATTAAGTTTATTTTAAACTACCATGCAGTATGAGATGGTTCTGCAAAACCATAGGCCAAAAAAAAAGCTATTAAATGCTGCAGTTTTGAAGGCCTGTTAGAAGGGCCATAGTTCTTGGGATACAGACCCCCAGTTCCAAGGGCACATGCATCATAAAAACAAAAGGAATATCCCAAAACTCTATAATAAAGTTAAAAAGCTAGTTTTTATTTAACATCAAGTTAAAAGAATAGGCATACAGACCCACTGGTATTCTGCCTTACGTGTTTCATACCCTCTGGTACTAGTCATAGGCCTATGATTAAGTACCAGAGGGTATGAAATGCATAAGGCTGAATACCAGGCTGGTATTCTGCCTTACGCATTCTACACCCTCTGGTATTAATCATATGCCTATGATTAAGTACCAGAGGGTATGAAATGCATAAGGCTGAACACCAGTCTGGTATTCCGCCTTACACATTTCATACCCTCTGGTGTTAAACATAGGAATCTGTTTAAGTACCAGAGGGTATGAAATGCATAAGGCTGACTACCAGTTGATGTTAAATAAAAACTAGCCTTAAAGAAACAATAAAATTCCCAGGTCTAGTTGCGTAATTCTTGATCATAAAACTTGACACCACCCAAGGAAAAAAGGTTAGGTAACTAAATATGAGTGTTGTGGTTGTATCAAAGGTCCAGATGATCCAAACTCATACAAGCATCATAGTTTTGCTTTTCTAATCAACCTACACAAGAGTTCATAACTCCCACTGTACATCTCTTAATTGATCTCCAGATGCTCACCAAATCCTTCTTCTTCTTTCCCAAATTCTGTGAAACTTCCTCCCATTCATTCTGCCTTGAAAAGATCTCTTCAAACATATTTCTGTAGAGATGCTTCTGTTCATGTAGTTTAATATGGCTTCAAAGGGCACTAAATGCAATGTTTGATTGTCAACTCCCAATCATGGCCATCATCATGCCCTGCGGTTCATGTACATAGTAAAACAGGGCTAGTCTCCTTACAAAATCCCCAATTTGTTCATAGAGTATCATCTTAAAATGACAGTTCCTGAATATGAAGATAATTATCAGGAGACTGAAAGGAATGATGGGAAATTAATTTTCTCTGTGTTTTGCTTTACTTTTAGAAGCCAATCAAGCTTGACGGCATAAGAAGAACAATGTTCAGAGCGTTGTTTCTTTAAACATAAATTGTGGTGAAATTTTTTGTCTCTGTTCAACAGAACCTTAAAAAAGGTAATTATAAGTAAAAAAAAATCTATAGTCTAGATTGAAATTAAAACCAGCTATCACATTTAATCTGGTTATTATTCAAACCACACGCCTAACAGGGACTACCAGGAAACACACCATACTTTAATTCTTGTCAGTTGACGAAATAATAAGTATTGACTTTTATGATGAGTACTGATTTTAAGTTGTGATTATTTAAGGTGATTACAGTAGAAAAACCTTAGTCATGTTTCGTCATGTTTGCTTTATCGATCTGAGTGAAGGAGTACATTTCAAAATGAGAGCCTATGATCCCATTTCCTCCTTGGAGTGAAAGCCAGGGGCTTCACCAGCAACATGTTGCAGTGACCTTGTGTCAGCTGGAAAGACCTACTGGTAAATAAAGCATTAGAGAGATTATTATATGATCCCCTTTTATATTTATACATAGTTATCATATCCCCCCTTAAGCGCCTCTTCTCTAGCGTGAACATCCCCAATTTGGCCAGTCTTTCCTCATAGCTAAGATTTTCCATACCTTTTACCATCTTAGTTGCCCTTCACTGGACCCTCTCTGATTTAATAATGTCCTGTTTGAGTGATGGAGACCAAAACTGTATGGCATATTCTATATATATATATCCAATCTGAACATAAACATGTCCAAATATAAGTGTTCTATGACAGTGTTCTTTTCTACGTCATCAACTGCTAGACAGCAACCATTCCTACTCCTGGATCTGTTGACACCTAATGGTTGTTCCAGGAATGGGCATTGTCAGATTAGCTTCAGGGAGAGGTAAGAAAATGTCATGATAATCTGTCCAGTTTGCCTCCTAAAATGCCCATCCCACAGATGCAAGACCAGTAGTAAAGTTACGACTGGCAAAACTGCACACCCTCATCAGTGCATATATGGTCTTCTTTAGAAGACCTGATACTGAACTAAGTGTGTTTTTTTTTATGGGTGGAGTATATAGAAGTGGGATAACTTTGATTGAAGAGGATTGAAAACGGGCTTTTGAAAAGGAAGATACTATAGCACCTGTGTGGGGTTGTTGCATGGAAAATACACACTAAAGTGCATTTCTAAGCCAAGGGTCATCTAAGCAACTGTACTAAGTACCCTGAAGGTATAATTTACAAATTCAGCTCCAACTACACTTTAATTATTTGGAAAATAATCAGTGTTGATTTTTTTCAGTGAGGAAGTGTCCCAAGACAAAAGACTTGTGTCAAACAGACCCAGCTGGTGTAATTGCTGGGGGCCCAATGCAGCTCTGGACTATATTTATAACAGTAGCGTCAAGGAAAGTAGACGCCCATGAATGTTCTTAATAGCTACTTAGTAAAACCATGTCTGATGCTTTTGAGACACTTTATGGCCTAGAATTCTAGTATTCAGACAACACTGCTTACATTACTTCACCTTAAATAAAGCATATGACCCCTATGGCCAGAGGCAAACTTAACAGTAACACCTTTTGTTTATATAACACTAATGTTTGAATACCTTACCAGTGTTGAAAACATACTAGAATTGGCACCACTAGAGCAGAGCCAAGAGTGGGTGATACAAGTTGCACAGCTGGAAGTTTCAGGGCCCCCACTGTGGAATATTTTTACTGCTCACCAATGATATTCAAACAGTAATCTATTCTGAACACCTATATTAAAAATGTGTCATAATCAGAAGTGGCACTGGGCTGCTGTGACCCCAATGTTTTACCCCTGGAAATCTTCACATAAGCAAAATAAGTATATATATATTTGGCAGCTCTTACTCATGGGACAGAACAGAAATATTTAAGAACATGAGCAGTAACACTTTGGGGCAAATATACTAACTTCCGAAAATTCGCCATTGCAACACTTTGTCAGGTGTAGATTGGCCAAGACAACGCTAATTCACTAAAATCTGAAGTTGCGCCCAGGGCACCGAACTTTGACGAAGTTGTGCTAGCGTTACTGCCCAAAGTTGCGCTAGCGTTGCCTAATTTGCATAATGCAGGAAGTTAAATTTCAATGGACGTATATGTTGCAGCAACTACATTACACTACACAAGCCCGGGAAACCTTGATAAAATAAAATAAAGTTGTTATATTGCCCTACACATGAGCCCAGTGTATAGTTTATGTGCCATATGTTAGGAAATATAGGGGGGAAAAATTTTTGCTCTTTTGCAGCCTATCACCCTGAAAAATGAAAAGTCTCCAGCGTTTTTTTGGGACTTAGAAAAGGTCTGAGGTGGCGAAAGCAAGTCTGGCACAAGATTTAACGTTCAGTAAAATCCGCATCTTAGTGAATTTGCGTAGTTATGTCCATTCGCCAGAGCGCAACTTCACCAGGTGTAAGGGAGCAAATTACCGCTAGAGTCTATCTCTTTCGCTAGCGAAGTAATGCCTGCGCCCAATAGTAAATCGGCAAAGTAACGAAATGACATTTATTCTATAGGCACAAGCACATTGCATATATCGACATAGCCCACAGAGGGAACCCCAATAGGTGCCCAACTATAGGAAAGTACAAGGAGAATCTTTGAATGCCTGTCGCAATTGTGACTGCAACTATCAGCCCTAAAAAATCATAAAGATCTTTGAATAACATTGTTTTATAGTGATGGTCAAAAAAAAAAAATTTGCGAAACGCGAAACAATTCACCAGCGTCAAAATAGGTACCCATTAAAGTCAATGGGCCTCCGTTAATCGTCACCAGCATCTAAATTGATGCCGGTGTTGATTCCGTCGGTGCCGTCCAAAAAACTTTGACAGTTTTGGCGCAAGCGACTATTCAGACGTGCGTCCAAAATTTTTTGACATTGGCGAATTTTCACAGCAGTTTCTTGTATTTAGCTAGATGCGGAAATTCGCCGCAAATTTGTGCCTGGCAAATGTATTTGCCCATCACTAAACTCCACTCAAAGCTTCCAACTTCAAATGCAGAGACAAAGAACATGGAGCCAGATAATATGTTAAAGTATGCTGGGAATTGTAGTCCAGCACAAGTGATGGGCGAATCTGTGCCGTTTCGCTTCGCAAAAAAACTTGCAAATAAACAGCAAAATATTTGAGAAATGCATTAAAGTCAATGGGCATCAAAATTATTTTGACGTGTGACAATTTTGACGCGAGCATCACTTTTAGGGGCAAATTTACTTATGGTCGAAAGATAATTAACCCTCGATATTCGACTGCCGAATATCGAAGTCGAAGGATTTACTGCAATCCGTTCGATCGAACGATCGAACAAAAAATTGTTCGATCGAACGATTAAATCCATTTTAATCCATCGATCGAACGATTTTTCTTTGACCAAAAAATACTTAGAAAGCCTATGAGGACCTTCCCCATGGGCTAACATTGACTTCGGTAGCTTTTAGGTGGCGAATTAGGGGGTCAAAGTTTTTTTTTAAGAGACAGTACTTTGACTATCGAATGGTCGAATAGTCGAACGATTTTTAGTCCGAATCGTTCGATTCGAAGTCGTAGTCGAAGGTCGAAGTAGCCAATTTGATGGTCGAAGTAGCTAAAAAAAACATTGAATTCGAAGGTTTTTTTCTTCTATTCCTTCACTCGAACTAAGTAAATGGGCCCCTTAATGTGCGCGACTATTTTGTCCAAATGCATTAAAGTGAAAGGTGTCGGAATCATTTTGACATGTGACTATTAGACGTGCAACAATAATTTTTTTGTCGATGCAGATTTACCGCCGCAAATTTGTGCCTGCCGAATTTATTCGCCCATCACTATCCAGCACCAATTAAAGTGTGTTTGAGCAGTGCAGCTCCGCAGAGTCCCTTTTTGATGTCCCTTCGTCATTCATGAGGATGATAATAAAAGGTAAACATTTCCTACAATACACAGCCGTCCCACAAATCATCTACACGCATCATTATACCAGTCGGCATGTGCAGCACTTGAAATCCCTTATTTCTTTCTTTCAGCGCTCAGTATTCCAGCCACATAGTGGTGCTGTTGCAATGGACAATAAGTTTAGAAATATAATTTTGCACAGTAAGTAATGTTCCGTGGCAGTTTGGTAGTTAAAAGACACCAGGACTTAGGGTTCTTACACACGGGCGGTTTTTCCTGCGCTCCCCTGCGTTGCGCTTTTTTTGGTTCAGCCGCAGGGGAGCGCAGGAGTAGACACACTTCAATTATTGTGAAGGACGCATGTATGCACAGAACGCAGGTGAAATGCAACATGCTGCGTCCCACCTGCGTTTGGCGCTTACATGCGTCTGTGTGAGTACTGCCCCCTTCATAATAAGTGCGTCTACTCCTGCGCTCCCCTGCGGCTGAACGGAAGAAAGCGCAACACAGGGGAGCGCAGGAAAAACCGCCGGTGTGTAAGAGCCCTTAATGTTTCAATCCATTCCAAATAATTATTAGGGGAGTGTAACTAAAGGGCAGGATACAATTCTGTGCAATGGAGGTGTTTGCTGTGTGTTAGTTGTTTATACAGATGGATAACGCATGTGCTTTATGTGTTTATTCGCCAGAGCAAAGCAGCTCGGGATTATTTAATAGTCCTCCTCACTACAAACGCTTCTTGTTAATAGCACAGGACAGCTTCAGCCCCTTGTGGGAACGAATCCCCCCACCTTTTCATTCCTACTCTGTACATTGTCTCCTCCGTTCTATAGACTACAGTCAGGCTAATAAAACCCAGAATTCATTTTAAAGATCATTCTCCCCATATGAGTATGATAAAAAAACAACTTTCAATAATATCAAAGATGAAACATTGTCACTGGCTCCTCCATAAACAAGAAACACGTTTAACGTCGAAATGTTTTTGAAAAAAGGGGGGGATAAAAGTTCTGTTTTAAATACTTTAGCACTACACATACTTGGCTAGATTAAGCTGTCAGATCTCAGATTACAAGGCGTGTTGTTTGCATGCAAATATATACAGTACACACTCACACACACTCACACACACACAGGCTGACTTTTTCTTCTCGCACTCCCATAGCAATTTGTGCACCATGCAAAGTAATCTGGGCTTTAGTCCCTGTAGAATAAGCACCGAGAGCTGTGATCACTGCTGATTGTAGCCAGATTTCCTTAGGACTTTGTGGAATAAATGAACCTCATGCCTCTGCTTTATCTTTGTCTTTTTTAACCCTTTGTCAGACGGAGGGTTTTTTTTTATCCCTGTCGATCTACACCAGCATGAGGGTTTCTTTTCAGCTCCTAACCTGGATGGCTTATTCTGTCACTCACTACCCAGGGAGTGGTGCGTTCTTATGGGGAAACACTCTATGAGATTTGCCAGTCTATCTCTCCTCTTTGGAATCCATGGTGAAAAGTAAATTCAACGGCGGACAAAAAAAACAGAAACATTGCAGAGTTTGCCATTTTTTTCCTTTCCACTCGGAGGACATAGAAAAATGCACAGACCATTGACCGTCCTATCTACTGAGAAACAGTGTTTCAAAGAATCCTCCTGTCCGGAGCGTGTTCCAGAAAGCTCTTTTGAATCTAACTTCCAGCCTCCAGCTTCGACCAGTACAATTGTCAGAGATGATCAGACAAGAGAAATTTGTATAGCAGTGATCTTTTCCAAAGTGTTTTGTCTGCTTCATCTGATTGCGAAAACTCCTCGGTTTCCAAGTGAAATTGACCCTACTGAGAACGGTAGACCAAGAAGAGGGTGTAGGATTTCCTGAAAAGAGGGCACAGGTAGGGGTTGTCATGCTAAAAAAAAAAAATTTGAGGATTTAAAATGGGAAATTGGAGATGGATATACAAAGGAACACAAATGGAATTTGGGGAAAGTTTTTACTTAATGAACAAAAAAGGCTAATTTCGATGTAACTCAATACTTTAAGCCTTAACATTAATGTTGGAAAATAAATGGTATCTGCAAGCAGACAATGATTTACTAATTCTAGAAATTACATTATTATTATTTATTTTTTTTAAATTCTGAACGGGCAATAATTGATGCAAAGAGACAAAGACCACTGAAAAGCATTCAGAAGTATTGTGATATCACTTTATTGTGATATCATAAGCTGTACAGTACATTATCATTACGATTACACATATACAAAGTGGTGTCATATTGCACAGTGCTGTACATTAAATAGGTGTGTATGGGTATATACAAAAATACCACCAATAAAAGAGGGAAAGGGGGCCCTGCTCAATAGAGCTTACAATCCATTGGCCTTTAAATGAATGGCAAACTATAATACCCCACCCCAGAACACTGATTCTAAAAGACCATGATTTAAACATTTATTGTAAATGTTTCAATACAAAATAGCGCATTTTCCCTTTGGTTGACAGATTTTGCACACTCGTTCTTTGTTAAATAATAAAAAATAAAATAAAACCTAAACCAACCCCCCTGAGCATTTTTAGGAAAGAAAACCAAACTGCTGGTTAAAAAATCTGCACAGTATAGTTCAGGCATCTGGCAATTGAAGTGTTAATCTTCAGAGCACAGAGCCATCTGGCTGGGCTGGTTTGGTATAATCGAGAAGATTATGTTCACAAGACTCAGAGTTTAAGTCTCCTCACCCATAGAGCAACAAATCTTTGCACAAGGCTCACAAACCTACTTTTTAACCCCGACTGAGCACACTTCCAGCCATCTACAGCTTCATGTCGACGTTTTTTAAAGCATTGACGCCGATGCCATGGTTAAATCTTCCACCACGGTAAGACGAATTGCCTCTGATCTTAAGGATGGAAAAAAGGTGCAGACAATAGAATAGGAAATAAGGGAGATTGGGACATTTAGAAATGACACCTGGAAACCGTACATGTTCTGCGGAAAGGATTCTGTTTGTTGAAGGTGCTGTTTAATTTTTTTTTTTTTTTAAAAAAAAAAACCCAACTCCATGGGGATTAAGTTCATCTCGTCAATGGAGAATGTTATTGTAGTCACGAAATTGAAATAAATAGGTGTAAAGCTGAAATTTCAGTTTTTTTGCTCAGGTGGTTCATTTTAGTTTCTATACAACCCTTTTCATTGTTTGTGCCTATGGAATTTTCTGTCTCTGCTCCTTGTCTTATAGACTACAGAATATATTTGGTTATAACCTCTGGGGTGCTCTATATCTAAAGCAAGTGATTCCATGTGCATAGGATATAGCAGAACGTTGTTTTATCCTCTAGGACCAGATTATTTCTGTTCAGTTTTAAGTAACGTGTGCGTAAAGGGATTAGGGTTAGGTGATACGACACTGCTGTGTTAAGTGACCTGTGAGCTTAATTAGCACTTGTCCGCAATAAATGTCATTAACAGCATCCCAAACGGGCTGATAACAATAGGCTGCAAAGAGTGTTTGCTCCAGAGAGTGCAGAATTCTATATGTAGTTAACTGGCTCAGTTATATGACCATTGCCCTGAGTGCTTAATGACAGATATGCAAGGTCCAATAGGGAAAAAAAATAAAAAATATATATACAGTATATACATGTTTTTGGATATGTGAATATCAATAAACTTGACTGATGCTGCATGCTGGGGTATATTGGCTTCATATAAATAAGACAAAGAGGAAGCAAGAGGTGTTATTGGATAAATGACCTCAGCTAATTACCTTGTTGGCTAGAAAGTCTGTTTAGGTGTTGGAGGAGATTTATGTGTATCATTTAGCTTTCCGTTTAGCTTTCTTTCTATTCCAGCAGCATCCATCGTCTTGTTTTTTTTTTACCTCCAGGGACTGTGTAAGCACTTTGTTTAAGTCTGTGTTGGAAATTTACCCTTAATAGGATTAAATGAGTATACTGGACACAGAGACAATACTACACATCATTGAACGCAACTCATAGGACATGCGATTTTGGGGTGTGTGTGGGGGGTGGAGTGTAGAGACGAGGTACATTCCAAAAAAAATTGTAACCAGAGTACACATTTTAAATATTTGGACGAGTGGGGGCAGGGAATCAAGGAGCAGAATATTGACTTCAGTACTCTGAATATTTTATTATATATATAGACAAATGGTCAATGTTGGTCTAGTTGTGATGTTTAACTTTGTATATGAGGAGGTTGCTTAATAAATAAAATGATTATTGCAGAGGTTTGGGGCTATAGATCTATTTAATGAACTATAACAATATTGTCTTCTATATGTGCCAGGGATCTGGCTAGTTGGGAGGCTTCAACCTCAACAAAGGTCTTTGTTTCATTAAAGCATAATGTTAGCGTAGGTTTATTCTTTATGAGACTTGTCAAGTGAGTTAGAAATATGAGTTATAGAAGAGGTCACGGTCAAGAAATATCAATAATATGGCTATGGGGGGCATTCAAATAACAACAAACTCTACCTAAACATCTATGCTAGTGTGGTGAATAAAATGTTCCCTTCTGCGTGTAGCATCTTAGTCTTCAGTTGTACGTGCAGCTATTTCTGTCTGTACTTAAGGGACGGTGGAAACATGATCTTTTGGGAAAATGCTTGACTTTTTTTCTTTTTTTTTTTTTTTGGTTGTGTTGAAAGTTTCACTGTTACAAGGAAACAATGTTAAAGCACTTAATGCGAGTAGTAAACTTAGACATCCACACGTGTTTATTGCAGGGTAGCCCAGACGCAGGTTGGGGGCCTGTTTTAGCCATGTGCATTCTTCTGCCATGTTGAACAATCAACTCAACAGTGAGCTCATGGCTTGTGTCTTTTTATAGAGTTCTTTGTAGAGAGTTGTTGTAGTGGAACTGTTTTCTCCAAAAGCCTTCATTTACTTTGTCTGATTACAGTCAATGGTTAGAACCATCATCTAGAAGCCTATGATTAAGTGTCCTAGTGACACGAAGATGATTGTATAAATAAAGTATCTATTTTTCATTTACAAACCTTTGGTCTGATCTATACGTGAGTTACCAGGGTGCCCTGCACCTACATTTACTCTTTGTAGAACCATCCTCTACCCCACATCTCAAGATGACCTATCAATTACAGGTTTGTATTCGAAAAAATGTAAGCGTCTTTATATGTGACGATTTTCTGAAAGGATGACGATGCATGATGATAATGCGGTTAATAAAGAGTCGCTGCACATGTAAAATAAACTAAATGGGACAAGAATGTGCTTAAGACTCCATTGTCACAGAACATGCCTTGAAGGGGTGGAAGTGTAGCAATGTTTATTCTTATATTACAAAACATTGGCGTGTATGCCAGGAACTTTTTTTTTTTTATTGTTGGGCACAGGCATGCATATATCATCTGCTTGTGTTATTCAGTCATGTTTATTATTTTAGGATACATTTTTTTTTCTCAGTTTACCTGTCCATTTCAGGTTATGACTTGGTTATGGTAATTTTTGTTGAATAGCGGCCTTTTAATTGCATTATTGAACACTTACTGGCACTTGTTTGCTGCGATGGAAGCTGAATATTCAAAGAAATGCCTTTTTTGATAGAGAACTTGCTGCAAAGCTAAGGAGCACAAATGTAGAAGAACTTCTGACAGTGTGATGGTTTAAAGGATTTTATTGCCACTAGATTAGCTGCAATAGAGCAAGCTAAAATGCTATGTTTATTCTGTTTTCCCATACCTGATTAAAAAGCTCTAGAAGCTCCCTGTTTTTTTAGGATAGCAGCTGCAGTATTAGCTTGGTGTGACATCACTTCCTGTCTGAGTCTCTCCCTGCTCACTTATAGCTCTGGGCTCTGATTACAGCAGAGAATGGAGCGTGGGGGAAAAGGAGCAAACTGAGCATGCTCATGCCCGGGGCAAGGAGGTTTAAGCTGAAAACAGGAAGTCTGATACAGAAGCCCATGAGTACACAATAGAAGGAAAGAAATGTGGTGTTTCTCTTGACAGATGACTCAGAGCAGCACTACTTTGAGGGTTTACTGTTATATTCAGATGGGCCTTTCTGATAAAGCTTACTTAGCCAGTTATCCCCAACCAATGGCTTGTGAGCAACATGTTACTCAGCACTCCCGTTAAGGTTGCTCCCAGTGGTCTCAAGGCAGGTTCTCATTTTTAGACAGTAGAATCAGGCAAGTTGTGAGGCATAAAGACTGGTTTACTGCCAACTTGAGCTTCCTTCAAGCTGGAAGTCCAGACCTTTTACATTTGAACGTGACTCATTCACAGGAGACCTCTGGTTTCTGCTATGTCTTATATTTTTCTTCTGTGACAGCTTTGATAGTATCCAGTGCACAATAAGTAAGCAACACGTTATTGCACTGCAATTTCAACAATAGCTCACATGATCTCAATAGGGTATAAGTGAGGAATTTAGCAGTTAAAAGTTGTACCTAGGGCAAATATCTCAATCAATAAAATGTTCAAAATTCTACTGTGCCACCAAGGATGGGCGCCAAGTTTCTACTTGCAGAAATGACAGTTTTATTATGTTATTTTGTAATATGTTACAAACATTTGGTGATCATCCACAAAATGTTCATGCTGCCCAGTTATAAAACACCAAAGCCACGTGTTGATTTTAGTATTAGTAGATAACTTACTGTATTTAAGAAAACTCTTTTGCATGGGAATCCTGATCAAGTATTAGTACAACTTTCACCTTGATGATGCTCTTTACAAACAATGTTCCAGCACATAAGTAGCTTTCCTTTAAATGGCAGTTAATCAGGTTCTATAGGTGAACATGCAGAGTCACTAATGGAATTTCTTGCTATGCAGCTTCTACAGCTATCATTAATGAGTACAAAGGGCAAAAGTCCTTTTAATAGGTCCAATACCATACCTGTAGGAACATGTACACTTTACAAGAACTAGCAAGTACTGTGATCATTGCTAATTTAAAGAATAGATATAAAATATCAATTTATGCACTTCCCAGGGCCAGATTTACATAGCAGGCGCCCCTAGGCCCACTGTTGTTCGTCACCTCATCCCCTCCCTTTTATTCAATCAAATTTTCATCATCGGGACCACAGCAATGGGGATTGGTATACAGGAAATTTTAAAAACGATTGTATCTCCTGCGCCTCCCCAGTGTTTCTGAACCAATGTGGGTGTGGTTGGGCAGCATGCCGCCCCCTAAAATCCTGCCAACATAAGCCTGGGCCTGGCACTTCCTTTAACGAAAAACCATACCCTTGAAAAATGTAGGTCCCTATACAAATATATTGCATAAAACAGCTCATATGTAAAACCCTGCTTCATTTAAATATACCATTTTCATAATAATATACTTTTTAGTTGTATATGCCATTGGGAAATCCTAAATAGAAAATTGCTATTTTAAGAAGTAAGGGCCTCCCCCTAGGTTCCTACGATTCACAGTGCACACAAACAAATCATACTTGTTAGATCACATGAGCCAATGAACGTGCAAAGTTCTGTCTTTCGATTCCTCACTTCTTCCTGTTACAGTTAGAGCTGCAGTATTGTGACCAGGTGATCTCGGGGGCAGCACACAGTCCATCAGAAAATGGGGGGTTCATCTGAAAAGGTGTAAAGGGGCAATATTTAGTAAATATATATCCCAGTTTGGTAAGATTCGTTATTGTGCCACTTAATATGATATAACTGTTGCTTAAGTATTCATTTTGGGGGTATCGGTTTCTTTTAACATATATCAAATATATTAGTATTTTGGGGGACTTATGTCACTCCACATACTCTACTATGTTCACTTAAATTGCCGACTGTACATTCTCTAGAACAGTGATCCCAAACCAATGGCTCTTGAGTAACATGTTGCTCTCCAACCCCTTGGATGTTGCTCCCAGTGGCCTCAAAGCAGGTGTTTATTTTTTAATTCCTGGCTTGGAATTGGACAAAAAACAGGTGTACTGCCAAACAGAGCCTCCTATTGCCTGCCAGTCAACACAGGAACTACCAAATAGCCAACCACAACCATTTTTTTGCACCTCCAGGAACTCTTTTCATGCTTGTGTTGCTCCCTAACTCTTTTTACATTTGAAAGATTGGGGTACCACTGCTCTAGAAGCACAACAGTGGGGTAAAGAAGTAAGTGGCTTGTCATAGTAGTTTTGGGAGTAATAGTTATTTTTAAGTGTTTTTTGCCAAACTTTTTTGTGTGTATTTATAAGCATGTACCAAATTCCAGGTTTGGTTAAATATTCGGTCAAATCCAAGCCATGTTTGGCTGAATTCAGGTTTGGTTAAATAGTGGAGGCCTATTTATTGAAGGCTGAATTTTAGTGGTTTAAGAGGTTTTTTAAACCACGACTATACTCACATTCTCGAAAATCACGAAAATCATTGAATTTATTAAATGAACCAAATATACGGTATAGTAAAGTATGAACATATAAAAGCACTGAACGATGCTCTAATAGAATACGAATACCTGGAAAAACTGGGAAACTTCAAATTTTTTGGACACTACCTAAATATTTTGGATACTGCCTAAATAGTTCAAGGCATTTTTATTTGCAGTTCTGTGATGAAGAGGAGTTTGGAGACCTTTATTGCTTTTGTTAGTACCTACCTTTACACTATAAGCAACCAATGTTGAGTAATTATTTGGTATCATTATTAAACAGTATTTAATTTTATTTTTCTCCCTTGCTTTGGTTGAGCAAGAGAAGTAGAATCAGCACGAGACAAAGTTCAGGATTCAGCCAATTCCTGATCTAAACATATTTAATTTTTTTTCAAATTAGGATTTGACTTTAATGCCCACATTAATGTCAATGGGTATCCGAATAATGTGCGTCCAAATTTTTTTTGACGCTCTGATTTTATTCGCCCATTACTAGGTCAATGTAATAAAAATGGGAAAATGTGCTCAGGTGTTGAGATCTACTGAAACCAATCTGATGTGGGTTTATAGTTTCAGTAGACCATTCTGGGATCCACTGTTGGTCTTTCTCAAGGAAAGAGGAAGTCTGATGATGTCACAGGCACAGGCTTGGGTTGAGGATGAGGATGATTATGAAGTAACAATATAGTATCAATATCTGCTTGGGTTTCACTGGGTATTCTGGTTTCCTTCCACACTCAAAAAACATATATAGGCTCTTGATAAAAATGACCCTAATGTGCATAAATGTGATAAGAACATTAGATTGATAGCTCCACTGGGACAGGTACTCATGTAAATTATGTATGATGTCTGCATAGTGCTTTGCCTATATAAATAGGTGGTTAATAGTGATGGGTGAATTTGTCCTGTTTCGCTTCACCGAAAAATTTGCATCAATTCTGACGCTCTGTCAATTTTAATGCTTGCGTTAAAGTCAATGTGCGTCCGAATAATGTCCTGCCTGCATCAATTCTTACGCTCGCTTCAATATTGACGCCGGCGTTAAAGTCAATGGGTGTCCAAATAATGTTGACGCGCAATGGTTTTGACGTGAACAACTTTTTTCTGACGCACGTCCAAAATTTTTTGACGCCGGCGAATTCTTATGGCAGTTTCGCGAATTTATTCGCTGGTGCTGAAACGTAGAAATTCACAGTGAATTCGCGCCTGGTGAATTTACATTTTACCATCACTGGTGTTTACTTTAAAAATAATCCTTTTTCACAGATTTACTGTTTAACTCAGTTGATCAATGGAATCAGCTCATGCATGAACAAGGCCTGTTGGTTTTGCTCAAAGCTCAAAGCATTGCAATCAAGTCTTGCTTTGAGGAGTTCATAAATAACATAGAGGTATAATGTTGGCATGCGCAGTTCTGAGGCCTTACATGAAAGATTGCATTCCGAAAAACTCAAAGTATAAGGCTATTGTATAGAAAAGTCCCAAAGTTCCTTCTATTATATACATTATGCTACTAGAATATCTTGCCATCAGATTTTAATCTTGTGATCCAAAACAGTATTTGACAGTACATCAAGTATTAATCCATCATTTCAATAGTCACTTATATACTGCAATGTGCTGTAAAGGAAATCACTTTTAACATAACTTTAGTGCCCTCCAGCATTGTATTGGCACATAGAACCTGTACACTGGAAAACCCTTGAGGAACCTATAGAAGGAACACTCATTAGAGTATAAACTGTGAATTATTATTGACATATGTGTTAACTTGTACATTAGATTTCACACATCTGAGCACATTGTTTTGCTTAAGGTATTTTTAAATCTTAATCGTAAGCACCTGGATAGTTTGGAAAATGATGAAACCCCTTTAGTCTGTTTTTTTTTCGGGGGGGGGGGGGTCTTTAATATTTGGCATCTGTTTCCGTTAGGTTAGTCCATACACATGAGCTCAAAACATTATATGGATTTGATGACCAAGAAGAAAAATGGCTTAGTATATAATCCATTGATGGGCCCCTTTAGGAGAAGAGTTTATTTTAACATGTCATTGGCTTGACCCCATTTCAGGCCTTTCTAAAGCACTGAGAAACATTGATATGTTTGAATAAACACCTGTCAGCATATTGAAAACCCTCCAGAATTTTAAGCAGTGGTTTCTGTTGACTCTTTTATCATTATATACACTTTGCATCTTATCTTACACCAGACATTTGATGGCTGTAAACTAGTGATGGGTGAATTGCTCCCATTTCACTTTGCTGAAAAATTTGCTAATTTCCAGCAAAATTTGCAAAAATTCCCTCATTCGTGAAACTCAAAAATTGACGCAGAGTCAATTTTGGACGCGCATCAGATGCGTCAATTTTGATGCCGGCATTAAACTCACTGGGCGTGTCCAAAAATTTTTATTCGCCACCAGCGTTACATGGAAATTCGCTGTGAATTTATTCGCCCATCACTACTGTAAACTACTACCGAGTAACACAAATACAGAACAAGAGATAAACTGGTTAGTTTAATAAACTGGGAATATAGACTTCCTATTCAAGTTGTACATCAATGTTAGAAAAACGAATCAAGGTGCAGTTCTTTCCTGTACTTAAAACAGCCTTTGAG
The DNA here is from genome assembly GCF_017654675.1 of Xenopus laevis. Lineage (NCBI taxonomy): Eukaryota > Metazoa > Chordata > Amphibia > Anura > Pipidae > Xenopus > Xenopus laevis. The sequence continues at coordinate 8,703,990 of NC_054376.1, read as the reverse complement.
AAAAGACCATGGGGCAGATTTACTAAAGGGCTAACGTCAGTGACTTATCGCCAGAAGTCACATCTGCAGGGACATCACCAATTCACTAAAAGGCGCAGGTGCTAGCGAATAGACCATCGCTAACATTCGCTCATACTCTATCGCCAGGCGACTTTTCGCTCAGGCTAATGGTCGTTGCTCCGCAAATTCACTAAAGTGCGGATTTTACTGAATGTTAACTCTTTCGCCAGACTTGACTTTGCCACCTCAGACCAGACGAAGTGCTAAAATGAAGTTACATCCTCCTCAATCTTATGTCAGTGACATCATATCCCGTCTGCCGAAAATGCATTAAAGTTGAAAAAACGCTGGCGACTTTTCCTTTTTTTAAGCAGGATTGCCTGCAAAAGTTATAGCAAACTTTTTTTGGGTTAACATTTTCCCCAGACATTTGAGGGCCACGGAACATTCATTTTAGGGTGGGCTCATGTCTAGGGCATTAGAGGATCTCTTTTGTCTTTATTAAGGTTCCTTGGACATTTGTAATAAAAAGTGGCCGCTTAAAGCATTTGCATCAACATCTCTAATAAAGACGTCCATACGACTTTAATGTACCAGCCCTTTTAGAATTGACCTAAGCATTAGATCACTAGCGAATTTTCGATAGGCATAAACGAATGCTAGCGAATCTTCAATATGAAATTCTCTCACTGAAGAAGTATCGCTAGCGAAAAGTTTCCATAGTTCGGCGCCCAGGACGCAACTTTACATTTTATTACATTTTCCTCATAATAGGACAGCTTTATAAGGTTCAAGATCTCTCCTTTTTTCTTTATTCTTGTCTCCAGACTCACAAATGTAGGAGGTTCAATGGGCTGCAACGGGTGCTGTACGTTTGGTGGAAAATACAGGGCTGACTTGTGCCCATCACCACTACATTCATCCAGAAGTGCAGACCACAGCTAGATCTGGACAGAACCGCAAAGGGTCACCAATAGTGCTCCCCATAGTGGTCTTGCAGTTCTCTCCAGGGCTACATAAATTACCTGTAATGTTAATTATATGGTAACCATATATTTCTCTTTTGGAAAGTGCAAACCTGAGCAACTTTGCTGTTATGCAGGGAGACATTTGAATCTGGGTGCATTTTGGAGGGGGAGCTCCAACAAATGGAGCCCTATTAAGATTAAACCACCCAAAGAAACACAATGATACAGGGGTTAGGTTTGGTCCATTGGGTTCCTTGGTTCAGTTCAATCAGGACACTATCTTCATGGGGTTTAAATATATTCTTCATTAGTGATGCATGGGTTGAGGATTTCCTGACTGGAAGAAATATTCGACACGTGCATCACTAATGAAGAATATTTATAAACCCCATGAAGATAGTCTTAACCTGCCCCTTGCTAAATATGGAACTTTTATTCCTGTACCCTACCTGGCCAATGTGGCGACAGAGGTGATACTATAGGGAGGTGGGCTTGGCACAGCACAGATAGTTATAGTTAAACGTTTCTGTAAACTGCAACTAGTTAATAGCAACTAGTGATGGGCAAATTGGTTCAGTTTCGCAGAAAAATTTGCGAATTTCGCGCAAAATTTATGAAATGGGGGAAAATTTGCGAAACGCAATTTTGCCGCCGGTGACAATTGGTGGGCATCAAGATTGACGTCAGGGTCTATTTTGTCTATTAAATTGTCAAAATAGTCGTCGGCATTAAAAACATTTTTGACGAGGCAAATTATTGCTGCAGTTTAGCAAATTTATTCGCCGGCGGTAAAACGCGGAAATTCCCTGTGAATTGGCGCCTGCCGAATAAATTCGCCCTTCACTAATAGCAAACCAAACCAATAGCAACAACAAATAGCAACCAAAATAACTGATGGGTGAATAAATTCGGCAGGCATGGATTCGAGGCTAATTTTCGCATTTCGATGCCCGCAAATTTTTACGTGAAACTGAGTCAAATATTCGCCGGCAAAAAAAATCTGCCACAAAAAAAATTGTCGCGCCTCAAAATTGTCACGCGCATTAAAAATTGTCGCACGTCAAAATTATTCGGACGCCTGCCGACTTTAATGCATTTGGTCAAAATAGTCAATCGTATAAAAATTGTCGCTCGAGTCAAAATTTGTCACGCGTCAAAATTGTTTTGATGCCCATTGTTTCGCTGTTGCGCCAAATATTTGGCAAAGTGAAACGGCCCTAGATTCGCCCAATCCTACATAACATGATTTCTAAAATTTTTTTTTTCTATGTGAATCAGTTAATAGAGCTGCTCCAGCAGAATTCTGAACTGAAATCCATTTCTCAAAAGAGCAAACAGATTTTTTTATATTCAATTTTGAAATCTGACATGGGGCTAGACATTTTGTTAGTTTCCCAGCTGCCCCTGGTCATGTGACTTGTGCCTGCACTTTAGGAAAGAAATGCTTTCTGGCAGACTGCTGTTTTTCCTTCTCAATGTAACTGAATGTGTCTCAGTGGGACATGGGTTTTTACTATTGAGTGTTGTTCTTAGATCTACCAGGCAGCTGTTATCTTGTGTTAGGGAGCTGCTATCTGGTTACCTTCCCATTGTTCTTTTGTTTGGCTGCTGGGGGGGAAAGGGAGGGGGGGTGATATCACTCCGACTTGCAGTACAGCAGTAAAGAGTGATTGAAGTTTATCAGAGCACAAGTCACATGACTTGCGGCAGCTGGGAAATTGACAATATGTCTAGCCCCATGTCAGATTTCAAAATTGAATATAAAAAAATCTGTTTGCTCTTTTGAGAAATGGATTTCAGTGCAGAATTCTGTTGGAGCTGCACTATTAACTGATTCATTTTGAAAAAAAAATTTTTTCCCATGACAGTATCCCTTTAAGTAAATTGCATAAATGCATTGTTCCGTATCTGTCTGCGCTCCTGAAATGAATCCATATAAGATTTTACTGTCATCAGAAAGCCGGATATGTAATTGCCTTATCTTTAACAATAGTCTTACTCAAAACAAAACCTATACATTAACTTGAACTACATTTGTAACTTCATTTAACTTGGTTTAGGGATGGTAACACAAAAAAAAGTATATAAATCATAACAGTTAGAATACACCATAAAACAACTTGCACCCTTGAGAGTAAAACAAAAATATATTCTGGAGTAAGTGTAACCTTGCTTTCCCCTTGCGGTACAACAAATCATTTCAATCAGCTGTTCATGCTGCTGACTTGAGACAAAATTCAAAGTTCCCAGTAGAGATGTCAGCTAAAGCATAATGGATTATTTTACTACATTGAAAAACATTTCATTTTTTGTGCCAATTTCCTTTATTAGATTGCTTTTTTTTAATCTATTTCCAGCTAAAGCAATGCATATTTAAAGCATATTTGATGTGTTCTGGATAATACAGGTAGGGGACCTTTTATTCAGAATACTCAGGACCTGGGGTTTTCCCGATAACAGATTCTGTATCCAGTTGGATCTTCATACCTTAAAGGATAAGTAAACCTTTAACGTAAGTGAATGTAAAATTGATGAGAGTGCTATTCTAAGCACTTTTGTAATATAAATCCATTATTTATTTTCTTTTTATTCCGAGATATTAAGGGGCAAATGTACCAAGGGTCGAATATCGAGGGTTAAGTAACCCTCGATATTCGACTGGGGAATGAAAATCCTTCGACTTCGAATATCGAAGTCGAAGGATTTTGCGCAAATAGTTCGATCAAAGGAATAATCGTTCGATTGAATGATTAAATCCTTCGAATCGAACGATCAAAAAAAGATAGCCAAGCCTATGGGGACCTTCCCCATAGGCTAACATTGAGTTTGGTAGCTTTTAGGTGGCGAACTAGGGGGTCGAAGTTTTTTCTTAAAGAGACAGTACTTCGACTATCGAATGGTCGAATGGTCGAATAGTCGAACGATTTTTAGTTCAAATCGTTCGATTCGAAGTCGAAGGTCGAAGTAGCCCATTCAATGGTCAAAGTAGCCAAAAAACACTTCGAAATTCAAAGTATTTTTTCTTCTATTCCTTCATTTGAACTTAATGAATGGGCCCCTAGGAGATGCATGTGCTGTTAATATGAATAAAATTTGTTACAACATCACCACCTGCTGGTCAGTTTCGGATCAGTCTGACCACCAAGTAGTCAAGGAAGTTGTCAGGAGAAAGAAAGAGGCTGCTCTGATGTTCTACTGCTTAGGAAAGATTTGAGAAAGGTTTCTAATTATTTTCCTAAGCAGAAGAACATCAGAGCAGCCTCTTTCTTTCTCCTGAAAACTTCCTTGACTACTTAGTAGTCAGACTGGTCAGAAACTGACCAGCAGGTGGCGCTGTTTATTCATATTAACAGCACAAGCATCTCTTAATATCTTGGAATAAAAAGAAAATAAATAATGAATGTAAATGACAAAAGTGCTTAGAATAACACTCTCATCAATTTTATATTCACTTATTTTAAAGGTTTACTTATCCTTTAAGCCAACTAGAAAATCAATTAAGCATTAAATAAATGGAATAGGCTGGTTTTGTGTCCAATAAGAATTAATTCTATCTTAATTGGGATCAAGTTCAGGTATGGGACCTGTTATCCAGAATTCTCTGGACTTGGGGTTTTCCAGATAAGGAATCTTTCCTTAATTTGGATCTTCATACCTAAATTCTACTAGAAAATCATGTAAACATGAAATAAACCCAATAGGCTGGTTTTGCTTCCAATAAGGATTAATTATATCTTAGTTGGGATCAAGTACAAGCGACTGTTTTATTATTATAGAGAAAAAGGAAATCATTTTTAAAAATGTGCATTATTTGGTTTTAAAAGAGTCTATGCCAGACAGGCTTTCTGTAATTCGAAGCTTTCTGCTTAACGGGTTTCTGGATAACGAATCCCATACCTGTACGTATGAAAAAGTAACACAGTAGGGGGTGAATATAAGTTCATAGCTATTCAATTTCCTACATAAATTAAATTAAAGGGGTTGTTCACATTTAAATTAACGGTTGATATGATGTATATAGTGATATTCTTTTCTTATTTTATTATTTGTGGTTTTTGAGTTATTTAGCTTTTTATTCAGCAGCTCTTCGGTTGGCAAGTTCAGCAATCTGGTTGCTAGAGTCTAAATTGCCCTAGCAACCATGCACTGATTTGAATAAGAGACTGGAATATGAATAGGAGAGGCCTGAATGTAAAGATGAGTAATAAAAAGTAGCAATAGCAATACATTTGTAGCCTTACGGAACATTTGTTTATTAGATGGGGTCATTGAACCCTATTTGAAAGCTAGAAAGAGTCAGGAGAAGAAGGCAAATCATTCAAAAACTACATAAAATAAAAAATTAAGACCAATTGAAAAGTTGCTTCGTTTACGACAATCTATAACATACGAAAAGTTAACTTAAAGGTGAACCACCCCTTCTCTAGTTTTCCACAAGTGGGTGAAATTCATGATAACTATAAATTGGTATTTGAATCACTCTACAAGTCATTTATGGGGCAGCAATAAATAAGTCTATATGTAACGTATTTGTTGATGCTAGTAATTAGTAGGGATGCACCGAATCCAGGATTCCGTTCGGGATCCGGCCAGGATTCAGCCTTTTTCAGCAGGATTCGGCTGAATCCTTCTGCCTGGCCAAACGGAATCCGAATCCTAATTTGCATATGCAAATTAGGGGGGGGGGAATTGCGTGACTTTTTGTCACAAAACAAGTAAAAAATGTTTTCCCCTTCCCACCCCTAATTTGCATATGCAAATTAGGGTTCGGTTCGGTATTCGCCCGAATCTTTCACGAAGGATTCGGGGGTTCGGCCGAATCCAAAAAAGTGGATTCGATGCATCCCTAGTAATTAGAGATGCACCGAATCCACTATTTTGGATTCGGCCAAACCCCCGAATCCTTCACAAAAGATTTGCCCAAATACAGAACTGAGCCTTAATCCTAATTTGCATATGCAAATTAGGGGTGGGAAGGGGTAAACACTTTTTACTTCCTTGTTTTGTGACAAAAAGTCATGCAATTTCCCTCCCTGCAGATAGGTTTCAGATAGCATAATCCAATGCAAGTATGGGATTCATTATCCGGAAACCCGTTATCCAGAAAGCTCAGAATTATGAAAAGGCCGTCTCCCGTAGACTCCATTTTATCCAAATAATCCATAGTTTTAAAAATAATTTCCTTTTTCTGTGTAATAATAAAACAATAGCTTGTACTTGATCCCAACTAAGATATAATTAATCCTTATTGGAAGCAAAACCAGCCTATTGGGTTTATTTAATGTTTATATGATTTTCTAGTAGAATTTAGGTATGAAGATCCAAATTACGAAAAGATGCCTTATCTGGAAAACCCCAGGTCCATGAGAATTCTGGATAACAGTGACCTGTAGTATTCTTGGGCAAAGTCACAAAGTTGTCAAAGCTATGAGCAAATGGGAGCAAATAGAAAACAATCATTGTGCAAATCACTATGATCCCAAAGTCATGAATGTCACTGACAGTTTAAATGGAAGATGCCAGTTCTCAGCCAATTGAGTGGTGATTTATTGCCAGTTTTCGCCAAAGAGTATTTCCAGCCATATGATCCTTGAATCAAATCTTGGTTGATTTACCCCTCTCCATTAATTCCAAGTTGAATCATTATAATTTAGATTTGTTTTATTTATCTCAATTACTCTGTATGCAATAGCCTATTGCAAATACCATATACAGTAGGAATGCAGTTCCAATCAGCAGTTTATATAGATAGACTCCTGGTGTAAAGTGATGATTAGAGTGTCAGCGGGTATGGCCAGCCCTGCCATTTTGGGGCTCCCCTCCTTCCCCCATACATTTCCTAACTCATGGCACCTTAACTATACAGTGGGCACATGTGTAGGGCAAAATAAAAATTTTATTTGATGTTTTGAAGGTTTCCCAGGCTTGTGTAGTTCTGCTACATATACTTCCATTGTAAATTCAATTTGGCGCCGTATGCAAATTAAGCATCGCTAGCGTAACTTCGCTTTACCTGGCGAATTAACGCTAGTGCAACTTCGCAACCTTTCATTTCCCTTGAGCTCAACTTCAGATTTTAGTGAATTTGCGTAGCGCTGGTGAAAATTCGCCTGGCGAAGTGCGGCGAAGCGGACGCTGGCACAACTACGAATCTTAGTGAATTTGCCCCACTGTCTCTGTTTGTTTAGGATACATGCTGCCATATTAGCTTGCTGTGACATCACTTCCTGCCTGATTCTCTCCCTGCTCATAGATCTGAGGTCAGATTACAGGGAGGGCAGAGGAGAGGAGCAAACTGAGCATGCTCAAGCCCAAGCCCTGGAGGTTTAAGCTGAAAACAGTAAATCTGATAAAGAAGTCCATGTGCAAGGAAATAAATGTGATGTTTCTTTTGACAGAGGACTCGGTGCAGCATTACTTTGAGGGGTTACCGGTACTAATGTATTTATATAGACCTTTCTAATAAAGCTTACTTAGTTTTAACCTTTCCTTCTCCTTTAAACAGCATATAATAAATACATACAACTGCTTAGATAGAATTTCTAGACTAGGGTATTCTTCACGAGCAAATAGCAGATGGCAACTTACCTAGTATACCCAGGTACTTTTTTTAGGATGTACCTGTCTGGTGCACTTGCAAAATATAATTTAGTTTCTAATCATGACAAATAGTTAAAATGGTACCTATGCCTCCATCATGAATGAGTAGTTGTGACTTGAGATCATGAAGGGGTGACCTTCAGCACCTTCAGCTGCATCTCCTTTCCCGAGTATGTCTTTGTGCATTTTTTTCATTCCAATAATTTGCACTGAATAAAAAGTTTTCTGAAGCAACCAATCAGCTGTTTTTGCTGGCCTTGCACAATTAGAATCCCGAAGACAAGCATCTGATTTCTATGTGCCTCAAAGCTGGTAGGGCTAAATTGGTCACTTTTCAACCACAAGCCTAGTTGTCCATAATATCAACCACAATTGTCTTCAAGGGGCTGTGATGTGGTATCGCAGGGGGGTGTTTTCTGACCTTTTCAGATATTTGTCAGATGGGTTCCACTGCTGAGCAATAGGAAGTGAGGGATTTATTCTTTCTTTAGAGGAGTTCTTGCTCTGGTGTGAAACAATTGATTGGATTGTTGGGATTAGTTATTTATGGTCCATATGAGAGCAATGAAGGAAATGACTCACTGTGCGGCGGTTTAGCTGAGAGTGCTGCGTATAATGTAAGACTTTGAGAGCATTGTAATATGCACACAGGGTCAGGGAATACTTTCATTTTGTCTAATTTATTTCATATATATTGAACATCATAATTAATGTTTCTATTCAGGATGCATGAAAAAATGGTATTAGCATAAGAGCACATGAATTGTCAAACAGAAGTGCCACATGAGGTCTTCTTGATGGGGGTTATTTCCATATTGGCTGCTGGACAAACTCTCACCCTTACCTCTTGACTGAAAAATGCTTGAACATCTGGGACTTATCAACTAATGACTATGAATTTTGTCACCCGTGGTTTGATGCGTTTTAAATTAAATAAATTAGCACCATCTGTAACTCTACTGGATGCATACAAACCCATGCTCAGAGAACCTTGCCTATATTTGGTGGATCTGATTGTGTCTTTTGCCATTGGAATTAGTGATGGGTAAATTTCTCCCGTTTCGCGAATTTCCCGTGAAATTCGAGAAACGGGGAAAAATTCTGACGTTGGCGACAATTATGATGCCCATTAAAGTCAATGGGCGACTAGAATTGTCGCCGGCGTCAAATATATTTTGACGCCAGTGAATTTTGGCCGAAACATGGAAATTTGTGAAACATGGAAATTTGTCGCAAATTTGTGCCTGGCGAATAAATTCGCCCATCACTAATTAGGAAACAAAATCATGAATTTTTGATAACATTAAAACATGAATTACTAACTCTCAAACAGAGGAGTCACATCAGGTCTCCTTGATGGGGTTATGCCCATTTTGGCTGTGGAAAATCCTTTCCCACTTGATTGCAAATGCATACAAACATCTGGAACCCATCAATAGTGATGGGCGAATTTGCGTCGTTTCGCTTCTCCGGAAAATTTGCGAATTTCAGGAGAAATTCGTGAAACGGCGAAAAATTCGCGAAACGGCGGCGTCCATTTTGCGAATTTATTCGCTGGCGGCGAATCACGCAAATTTGCCGCGAATTCGCGCATGGCGAATAAATTCGCCCATCACTACCCATCAATAAAGAATTCTGTCACCCAAGGTTAGATCGTCTAAAAACAGGGGTCCCCAACCTTTTTCACCCGTGAGCAACATTCAGATTTAAAAAGAGTTGGGGAGCAACACAAGCACTGGAAATGTTCCTGGGTGGTGCCGAATAAGGGCTGTGATTGGCTATTTGGTAGCCCCTATGTGGACTGACAGCTTACAGGAGACTCTGTTTGGCAGTACCTCTCGTTTTTAAGCAACCAAAATTTGCCTTCAAGTTTGGAATTCAAAAATAAGCACCTGCTTTGAGGCATCTGAGAGCAACATCCAAGAGGTTGGAGAGCAACATGTTCCTCACAAGCTACTGGTCTACTAGGGGGTCACTGGTCTAAAACATAGGAAGGGCAGAGAAGCATTGTCTGTAAGTCCGTTGGGTGCATTCTAGCTTAGGTTACAGGATATGACTGTTATGACAAGCTCATACACAAACAGACATTGCCTGCATTTGGTGGAGCTGAGATTGTGGTATTTTCCTAACACAAAATCATTCATTTTTGACATTGAAATGCATACATTTTCAAACATAAGTGCCAAATGAGGTCTTATTGACGAAGTTACGCCCTTACTGGCTGCATAACAGCATCAGACTTATGAAGGGCAAGCATCATCTGAAAGTCTACTTTAACTAAGATTATAGGTATGGAGGATGTAATGACATTGGTATAGACATTGGCCACATTTGGTAGACCAAAGAGTTACATTTTGACACAAATAAAACTTGCATTGCTTACTGTAAAACAGATCTTTCCACATGAGGTCTTCTTCATGGAGTTACATTCATACTGGATGTGTGACAACACACATTTCACCCTCCCCTTTGGGACCTACCAACTGATGACAAAGAATTCTCTTACCCATAGCTAAAATTTTCTAAAGCCATTTAAGGGTTGAGTAGCATGTCTGTTAGTCTACTAGGAGTTTTTAGTAGACTAGGTTACATTGTCTGGTTGTTGTGACAGGAAAAGCTACACTGGCCACATTCAGAGTTCCTCAGGTTTATGTGTCTTTTAATAATGAAAATCGTTAATTTATTAAGCAAATAAAATTTGAGTTGTTAACTGTCAAACTGAAGTGCAGCACATCTCCTTGATGGGGTTATGTCAATATTGGCAGCATCTCCCACCCTCTTGATTGAAAATGCATACAAACATCTGGGATCCATCAACTGATGACTATGAATTTGGTCCCCATGGTTAGATGCTTCTAGAGCATATAAAGAGTTAAGCAGTATTGTCTGTAAATAACTAACACACAGAGATTGGGGAGCACCTACCATCATTTGATGTTTCAGATGATGGAGTGCAAAGTCAAATATATTGATCAATTGAAAGAAGGGAAAAACAGTAATGACTTATATAGTTACGGTTACGGTTTCTGATACAGCTTTGGCCAGACCACTAAATGAAGTTACTCTATGTGGATGGCGAGGCGCACACAATTCAAATCCTTCGCAAGTTGTGTAGTTCTATCAGACCCTCAGGGCATCCACCCACTGCCTCCTGTCAGTCAGTCCCCCTGTCCTCTACCTTTGTTTTAACAATAATAATGTGCTTTGGACATTGTGTTTTAATATAATTCAATAAAAGTATATTTTATTTAACAATCTCTCGTGGGTAGCGGAGGTGATGGATGGGATGGTGCAACAGTATTGTCTGTAAGTTTACCGGGTGCATTCTAACACAGGTTAAGGCTAGGGATGGGCGAATAAATTTGCCAGGTGCGAATTCGCTGCAAATTTCTGCGTTTTTGTGCTGGTGAATAAATTCTCAAAACTACAGCGAAAATCCGTTGGTGAAAAATCCACCCCGTTGAAAAAAATTGGCATAAATTTTTTTTGGCAAAACGGGACAAATTCACCCATCACTAGTTAAGGCATCTGACTCTAAGTCATTCATTGGAGTTGAATATGTAAACTCACTTGTTAGTCGCTAATGTAGGGGTCCCGAGCCTTTTTTTTTACCCACGAGTAGTCATTTATTCGCCTGGCATGGATTTGTGGCAAATTTCTGCATTTCGCTGCCCTCGAATGCTTTTGCGACATGGAGGTGAAAATTCTTTGTATCGCAATTTTTTGGACACCCATTGACTTTAATGCATTTGTACAAAAGAGTAGTGTGTAAAAAGATTGTCGCTTGTGTCAAAATTATTTTCACTCCCATCACTACCCATGAGCCACAGTTAAATATAAAAAAAAAAGGTTGGGGAGCATGAAAAAAGTTCACAGGGGTGTCACATAAGGTCTATAATTGGTTATTTGGTAGCCCCTATGCGGACTGGCAAATTACAAATGGGTCTGTTTGGCACTACACATGGGGTATATTTATCAAAAAGTGAAGTTAGAGATCACCACAGTCCTTTAGGTCTTTATGCCTCCCAAACTTGCCTCCAAGTCAGAAATCCAAAAATAAGCACCTGCATTGATGCCACTAAGAGCAACATCAAATAGTTGGTGACAATGTGTTGTTTGTGAGCCACTGGTTGGGGATCATTCCTCTAATGTGAAGTTACAGAAGGATCACCAAACTTTGCAATGTGGTAAATCTTCCCCCAAACCATACTTTACTATAGACAGCAATATTTTGAAGGACTGTATCTTTAAGATATTTTAAGGCTCCAAAATTATTTAATAATTATACATCCCATGTATGGTTTCTGATGCTAATACTATTTCACATCCATATTTATTCTGTCTTTGGAGCTCCCAGCTCCAATATACAGTAGTATGGAGCCGTTATAACTTACAGTATGCAAACCATTCCTTATCAGAAATCGAATTCTAAATATTCTGACTTTTGGCTATGCAGTTATCTGAGCTGATTTTTTCCACTATTACTCCTAAATGCCTAAAAGAGAACAGGCCTAGAAGTTGTGAGCAATGCTGATAGCTAGCAGGACTCTGGGTTGCCCACAAAGACATATCAGAAGAAGTAAAGGAGTGCTTGATGGATCATGTAGGCCTCACACATATCATTGTCACCAGCACTGAAGGTTAAACCTCTTGGCTGAATTTAAAAAAAAATAGAGACTAGAAGAGGGAACTTCTTGACATTATATTTGCAGTAGTGGAACTTGTTTCAAGGAAGAAATAGATTTCAGTGCTCCTCTCCAGGCTGACAGGTGCTTGCTAAGCCTATGGCAGGGGATGGAGAGGAGGTGGGGTTCATTTCTGGATTTACAGCAGATGCCTTGCAGGTAGGAGTTCATCAGTATTGAGGTCTGTTAACTCCTTCCTGGCTATTTCATTGTAAGTCTTTTGCTGTGGTGGTGGCAGTAATGGTATTAATTGTGGAATTGTGTTATAGATTAAAGGCCATGTTGTGTATCCTATTTATAACCATCTGCTTCTTTGACAAATGTTAAGCAGTTTCATAAACTATGTTTGTATGCGTTCACATTGCAGTCAGTGCTAAAGCCCTTAAAAGATTTGCATACTACTTTTATTATTTTATTACATTATTTTATTATGATACGTTGGAGCCTGTCATGTGTAAAAAATGGAGAAACATCATTGAGAGTTTGTTACAGTGAGATCTGTGAAGATGTGGAATTGTCTCCCTGAATCAGTGGTACAGGCTGATACATTAGATAGGTATAAGAAGGGGTTGGATGGTGTTAGGCAAGTGAGGGAATACAGGGTTATGGGAGATAGCTCATAGTACAAGTTGATCAAGGGACTGGTCCCATTGCATCTTGGAGTCAGGAAGGAATTTTTTGGCAAATTAGAGAGGCTTCAAATGTTTTTTTTGCCTTCATCTGGATCAACTAACAGTTAGACAGGTTATATATAGACTTAAAAGGTTGAATTTGATGCACGTGTGTCTTTTTTAAACCTAGCTTACTATGTGACTATGTTACTATGTTGCCCATAAGCAGCCAATCAGCAATTAAAAAGCAGTTAAAAAACATCTGGTTGCTAACGATGATGCGTCTCTCCATTTTTTATCCAGCATGATAAATAGACCCCTTTAGACTTTTTTGTTTTTCTGTCCATCCGTGCTAAAAACAGTTATCTTGCTGTTATCTAATACAACAAGGTTACCTTTTAGTTTTAGCCTTCCAATATTAGACAAATGTAATCAAACATCAGAAACGCGGCCATTTTGCCATTTAGGTGTTTGCTGCAAGAAATGCTTTTAATGCATCTAATGATTATCACATGAACAAAGAACAGGGTGTTAAGTGTATGCAGAGCATTGGATGATCCTCTTCTAGCCCTACAAAGCTGAATAATAGATTATAGTGGACATAGTGTTGCTCCACCCAAAATGTTGTTGGGCTGCAGCCCATAAAATGTTATCCAAACCCATCTGTACTAGAAGCTCAGTTGATGTAAACTGATCTTCAAATAATAATCCTGCCTGTTCTGTTTACACTTGACTCTCTCTTCCTGGTGTCATACAATCACTATATAGTTTACAGCTATAGAAAAGTACCAACAAGATGACTGAAGTAGTACTGGTAGGGATGATTTTCAATGTAGAATCCCTCTGTTGAGACTGCAAAAAAGGTTTACCTGCCTTTGGTACAACATTTTTGGATTAGTAATCTAGCCTTCATGTTGAAGAACTAAAGTTCCTAATGTTGTAAGCGTCAATATTGTGTTGGAGTATGCAATGTCCAGCAATATGTGGCAAACCATGGTTTAGCAACAGTATTTTCACCTCTTTACTGGTAGAATTGCTAAAAGTTTGATGTGGGTAGTCCTTTGCTTTGATCGGAGATCAGTGTAGTACAGGAGTGCCCATTCTTTTCTAATGCGAGGTCTATTTTGAGTGATGTTGTCCCATTAGGATCTACATCCATATAAGCATTGTTAGCAGTCTGTTCCGTGGAAAATATTGCTTAAATATTGATTGATGGGAAATTGTATATTGCTATAATTAAAAGGATACTGTCATGGGAAAAACATTTTTTTCAAAATGAATCAGTTAATAGTGCTGCTCCAGCAGAATTCTGCACTGAAATCCATTTCTCAAAAGAGCAAACAGATTTTTTTATATTCAATTTTGATATCTGACATGGGGCTAGACATATTGTCAATTTCCCAGCTGCCCCAAGTCATGTGACTTGTGCTCTTATAAACTTCAATCACTCTTTACTGCTGTACTGCAAGTTAGAGTGATATCACCCCCCTCCCTTTTCCCCCCCAGCAGCCAAACAAAAGAACAATGGGAAGGTAACCAGATAACAGCTCCGTAACACAAGATAACAGCTGCCTGGTAGATCTAAGAACAACACTCAATAGTAAAAACCCATGTCCCACTGAGACACATTCAGTTACATTGAAAAGGAAAAACAGCAGCCTGCCAGAAAGAATTTCTCTCCTAAAGTGCAGGCACAAGTCACATGACTGGGGGCAGCTGGGAAACTGACAAAACGTCTAGCCCCATGTCAGATTTCAAAATTGAATATAAAAAAATCTGTTTGCTCTTTTGAGAAATGGATTTCAGTGCAGAATTCTGCTGGAGTAGCACTATTAACTGATGCGTTTTGAAAAAAACATGTTTTCTGATGACAGTATCCCTTTAACAAACCACTACTTCTTATGTAACCTTAACGTTATAAATATCTGAATGAAGCATGTAGAGTGATTTAGAAAAGCTGTTTGTTGACAGTGTCTTGAGATCTACTGTTCACAAGCTAAAGGTCTACTGGTTAGATCCCGATCTACCTTTTGGGCACCCCTGGTGTTGGGCAATGACATGCAACCTACTGTTCAGGCTATTGCACAACCTTTTCATATCAAGATTAAGGTACCACACAGTTTTCATTTTGCCAAAACATTTGGTTCAACTGTTTTGTTGTTGTTTTGTAATGGAAACAGTCTAAATTATTGTTTTATGGGCAAGACTTTGCTTTCTTGTCTGGTTCGTTTGAAGATATTAGCAATTTTAAGTCAACACCCCAAATTAAGCCTCTCCTATATTATATAAATTTAATTATGCCAAACAACACCAGGTGTAATGAGAAAATCATTTTTATAAAGTATATATTAGTCGCCTAAGAAGAGGAACCTTTCCGAGACTTTCTCTGCACACAAGAACAGTACGGGGAAGAGAAACAGGAATACTGCAACAGGTCATGATAACTGTAAGTGTGTCAAACTTTGGGTAGTCTCATTTTGTTTACTTTATTTTTTTGTGATGGGCTGTGGTATTACCAAGGTGGAATACACATTTTGATCCCACCACAATTCTTTGTTAGGACTAAGTTAATACAATCATGCAATATTACATGATTCTAAATTTTCTTTTCATCCAAAATTCTATTGTAGATCATCATACTTACAAGGGATGTTTTTTTTTATGAAAATGGTACATTTTTAAAACAACTTACAGCACATTATCACTTATTTTTGCTTTATTGAACATCCAACCATTTATATTTTGAATTTGCTTACTGTATCTCTTAACACAGAATAAGAAATAGTTATATTTATTATATTTCACAATCAGTTAGTTGAAGTTGCTCAAAATTCTATAAAAACCTTTCCAAGTTTATATACAGTATAAACATATAGCGGGTCATCATGTGATTTATTTTTTAAAGCATTTTGCAAATTTCAGGCACTTTAAAGCAAAATTCAATGCAAATTCAAATGTTTTACTTATTTCAACCACATTTTATTTTTATATTAATGCTTAATATAGGATTCAATGATTTCAGGTATTCTGAACCATGCTTAGTCTATCTATCATGGCTCAATTTACAAAAATCTGAAAAAACATACATTATTTATGTGAAGCCTTAATATAATTCTTTGTATTGGAATGTTTCTTGCATTGGTGCATAAACATATGGATCTGTCCACCCTGCACAACCTCAGCAGTCTTGGACACTCAACCAATGGGTTTAATTAATTTTTTATCTTCATTCCATCTGTCTCTGGATTCAATTGATTCTTTGTTAAAATAACCCGAAAAAATGGTAGCCTAAGGTGAAAACCCTTTAAGACAAGAGACCCCTGGCTACATGCCCAGTATTTAAATACCTCAAAGCCCCAATCATTAAAACAAAGAGCACTGGACATTTTTACAGGAGTGTCATGTTCATATTTATTTGTGGAAGAACTGTTCTGAAATACCATAAAACAATGCTGATCTGTACACTTTCATGCTAGGCAATGGATGTTATATTAAAATAATATATATCAATATAAATGTGTTTTTCCAAATTATAATATACTGAAGAAAAAACTAAAAATGTACTTAATCGCATCTTTCTCTAAGTACAAACTAGTCTATTAACTTCTAGCTATCCATTATAGTTTGTTTTAATATCCAAATAAGTGTGTGCGTTGGGTAGGGCATTCATTGGTCACGTCTATGTAAACCCCATAAATATATTATTGTGATATGAAACGTTACACAAAAAAATATCTAAATACAGAACAAGCTGTTAATTGTTTGTTTCTGAATGTTGTCAGGCACTGTGATTCCAGAATCCAATTTTTCAGTCTGCATTTTAATTTTTTATTACAAAATGGAGTAATGTTTATTTTTAACCCAACAAATTGGGATTTTAGATTTATCTCGGAGGGCAAAAAGTCTTCCTCCCCAATTTTTTTTATTTAGCCTTTAGGCAAGTAGTGTTTCAGGCTCAATCTGGATGCCAGCCCCACTATTTGGAAACCACTAGTCTAATGTATGCTTGAAATTTTGCACCAGCTCTTTGCATTTAGGTGTATCTAGGCCAGAAAATGTACATTACCCCCATTTCTCATCTTCATTGTCCTTTAAGATAAACCTCCGTTATATATAAATGCAAGAAGGCAGCAGAGTTGCCAGGTCACAATAAACTTGTATTATGCAGTTTGTCCCCCACTTAAGGTTAAAGTAAAATTGGCAAGCAATCCCGTAAAGTGTCTTATAAGAAAAGTTCCCTTCTATGGACATTTCAACACGTCCCACTGAATCGTAGCTAAGCCAAACGGTGGCATTTGTTCACAAGATTCCGTGCATTCTCATCCAGGTTAAATTAAGATTTGCTGTAGATTTTAATCATTTCTTTTGTTTTCAGATGAAATGGTTTATAAAGCTCATTTTAGAAAAAGTCATAACTGAGAATATGTTTTGTTTATATGCATATATCAGTGCCTCTTTCTGTTACACATTTGCATTGTTTTCTTAGTAGCCATGGGGCTCCGATTATTTTACATTGAACTGCTGACTACAGAGGGATAATGACCTTTTTTAAAGGCACCAAGAATAAATAAATTTTATTTTTTTCCCATGGGTGTTATGTTTGAAGTGTTAATCATCTGGCTTGACTGCCGGCTGTTTTTGTTTTGAGGTCAACTTAATGCTCTAACTGGCAACAGGATTCTAAATTTGCACTCTTAGAGAATGAACAGCTATTACTGTAGGTACTTGTTCCTGGGTGAAAACACACAGACAAAAGGTAAACCAGTTATTAGCAACTGTGGGGAAGGCCTTACTTGGTGGGACTTGGAGCAGTGTTGGGTACATAGCCTGAAGGCCAGGTAGGCTGAGATTTGGGGAATGGAATTCAAGTGGGCTGGAAATCAGATGTTTAGCTCTCCTCGTTATGCCAACTTTAAAACTCTGACCGTGCTGAGCTAAGATTGTTGGCAGTGGCCATTGACCTTGTGTATAGGCGATTCCTCTTGGAACAACTTGATATTGAGATTGAAGGGACAGCATGAGTCAGGATGTTTCATGGAATGGTGAATGGACTGTTTGACAATGCAGAATCTCTATAAATCTTTGATTGGGACCAATATGGATCATTTATCATTCAATTTCTTCTGCCCCTACCCCTACCTGATTTTTGTGTTTTTGAAGTAAGCATTTTCTGTAAGGTATTGGACTAATTGTGTAATTATTTTTACTCAAATTTTATCTCCCATGTGCTGCTCTTTCTCATACTGCATGTGTCTCATAGACTCACCATACTGCACTGTGTTCAACTTGCATCCACATAGAGAGTCATATTATGATCAAAAAGGAGTTGGCATAAGCAATACCCTCCTATATACTTTAAAATTCTTTTCAGGTTATAGGAAACAGGATAGCAATGGGATCCACATATTCTTGTATATTCCTCTGCAGACGTTTGGTCTTAATATGTAATAGGATTAATTACTTAATTTTATAATAAAATAATTTTTTAATGAAGGATTCGTATTTATCAGCATATGGTTTCAGAAATTGCTAAATGCTATTTAGTCACTGCGTTAATTGGTAAATAGCTGACTATTTTGGTTGTCCCTTTTGGAATAATGCACCTTTTTTATGTTAAAAATTTGTATTTGTGTGTGTGTATATTATGGCAGTGCATTTCCTGATTTGTAGCAGTGGGATCTTAGGTTTGATTCCAGGCGCTCATTGCAAGAAATTGTTCTCCTCATTTCAGTGTGGCTTTCCTCCAGGTACTCCGGTTTCCTCCAACTCTTTAAAAACACAACTGGGGGAATGTAATATGTTTGCAAAAAAAGTTCTCAAAGACCTTTGCAAATGTTGATGGCCATGTAACTTTAGAGGAAGCAGACCCTGCAGTCCAGGCCCTCCTGTTCCTGGCCCCCCATGCAACTGCAGGGTCCTCTATAGTTATGCCACTGACAAAACAGATTATTTTTGTTTGTTTATTGGCTAAGACATTTTAATATTCTAGATATTCTGCAAAGTGGTAGTTTAACTTAATTAGTAATATTTAGTAAGACGTTTAATACAATTGTAACGTTGGCATCGTTTCCAGAATTATAACAGCATGTCTACATGTTAGCCATTATATTTACAGCTTTGTTCAAGCTATTACACTGATTTCCAGGAGGTATTTGGCCATGCCCCCAGAACACCGGGCCAAGTCTGGAATACCTGGCCACACCCAAATTATGATGCCATCTCTGTTTAAACAGACCTGTTTAAACGCTGTGGATTTTTATACCAGTTCGGCAGAACAGGAGTTCTGCCGAACTGGTATAAAAATCCACAGTGTTTAAACAGGTCTGTTTAAACAGAGATGAATATTAAAACCCGTGGGATACCCGTTAAAGGATGAAACAGCCCAGGTGGCATCTCAACAAATCTCTGTAGCTAGATTAGCTAATTTAACCTAAGGATTACAGCACATTTCATGTTTAAGGGGTCAATCATGATGGGAAGCATGCCTAGGGTGCAAAACTGGAGGGCACCAGGCACGCATCTTCTCTGCCTTCTACCCCCTAGTCTGGTCCCGTCTTGGTGCTCTGGCCGGCCTCTCCATCCTAAAGCATGCATGTGTATGTGTCCTTCTCATCTTTTTTCGGACATGTGTCCTTGTCTTTTTTCACCCATGCGTCCTTCTTGTCTCTTTTTTCGCGCATGCGTCCTTCTCGTCTTTTTTCATGCATGGGTCCTTCTCGTCTTTTTTCGTGCATGGGTTCTTGAGCAAACGTCTTTGTTTGAAGTTGCCTAGGGAGCCTGGCCGATTTGGCCCGGGACTGGGAAGTGCAATGTTTGCACTTTGCTCATTTTCCTTTTGTAAAGTGTTCAATAAAAACCCTAAACATAGAATAATTATATCCAGTAGCACTGCATTTATGAGTATCCTGGAAACTCTGGTCGGCTATCCCCCGCCGCCCCCCCCCCCCCGTATGTCCGCGCTCGCTCACGAGTGTGAGCATGCTCCATAATAGAAGAAAATGGAGGGAGGGGAGAGCAACGAAGGAGAAGGGCAAGGGAGGGAGGTAGGGGGGAGTGACAGAGGGAGGGGAGAGTAATAGAGGGGAGGGGAGGAGAGAGGATGGAGGCAAGAGCAGCAGGGGAGCAAACCTGAACTAGGGATAGGCAGAAGACCTTTGCCCAGCACCCCACACCATTGCCTACCCCTAGTTCCAGCCCTGCTACCTGTACCCTAACTTACATGTTTTTAAGATGTGCAAGTTAGAGAGTGCAAGTTGCAACAGGGGACTGAGGGAGAGTTTCTTTGGGGTTTCAGCTCTGTATTTACAGCTCCCTTTAAACATTGGTAATATGGAAAAGTATGCAGGGTTATATAGTCTGGGTCGAGCAGCACTGCATGAAACATGTTATCTTCCTGATCTGCACTATGTCTGTATTTTATTTTGATTACATTCTAATACCAACAAGGCAAACTTGCAATGATCATGACAATTCACAGTGAAGCTTTCACTTACATCTCATGCTAAGCTTATGATAATAACCCTAGATAATATATCAGTATTTTGCTTTTTATGGTGATAGCACTATGACATATTGAGCATTGATGCTTTATAAAAAGAGAAAAATAACAACAATTTTGACTTGCTTGTCATTTTGAATTGAGAAATTTCCTAGATAAGATTGCCAATGATGTAGAGGTCCTTCAGTTTATTCTGGTATTTCATAGATTTGTCCATTTATAAAGATTTTTATTTTGTCCCGCTGGTAAAATAGTTTCCTATTAGTAAAAGTCTGTGCTAGACAAAAAGAAGAACGAGTTGCATTATGTAGTGTTGACAAGTGGAGTCACAAACTAGAAGATGACTCTGGTACAGGTTCCCATGAGAAACCAAGCTAATCATCGTCCCGGCCTAAGAAAAGGTCAGATATGTTTAGCATGTCAAATGCTCTAACAGCTTTCCCTGTGCAGCACCAGCGATCATGTTTCATATTTGCGACATCGTTTTTCAAGCACTTTATTAATGTGAACATGGTCTTGATCCAGATTAATGAGTAGGATATCGGCGCTGCTTTATAACACTGTCATCCTGAGATTAGATATAAAGAACGACAAACTTGACAAATCTACTATTGGAATGTCACTTAATGGACTTGGGTTATGCAGCCATATCACAAAACCACAAAGCTAGTCATCTGGCAACGTAAGCGAGTTTTGGTTTTAGAAAAAAAAAAAACCTTAAGATAGGGTGGATGCGTTGGGGGGGAGATTTCAACATTAAATAATCAGGTTTCTGATATGAGTTAAGAGGGTTCTGTGGGAAAAGATTGTTTCCCATGTTTTGTGATTGAAATTATTTTTATGAAGCAGAGAGGAATATTAAAAGCTGTGGGATACCTGTTAAAGGATGAGACAGCCCAGGTGGCATTACGTTGTAGGTGGAACCTCAACAAATCTCATTTAACCTAAGGATTATAGCACATTTCTTGTTGTACTCAATGCTAAAAAAATGCTAAAAACATCCAGGGCTTTAAAGTTGTGCAGAGGAGTTCCCCATTTTGGATCCTGTAATCTTTTGAACGCTAATGACAATTCACATGCTCAGTGAGCTCTGGGCTGCTGTTGAGAAGCTAAGCTTAGAGGTTGCATCAGGTCATTAAAACAATAGCAGAAAAGGAAGTTTTATCTGTCATAGTGGCTTAATTAATTCTAATACAGAACACACTAGCTTGTATGGAGCATCAGCAAACAGGAAGATAAGGAGCTACAGGTGCATCTGCAAAGGGACTGTTAAAGGGCAGCCTTAAGCTGTTAAAGAAGCCCAAAAGTTAAGTATTTTTAGCCTAATTATTTGTTGTGTTTTAGTTCTCCTTTAAGCTAGGCTGCTTTCATAAAGACAAAAGACAAGAACAAAATATTACATAAAATCATAATGGCCCTTTAATCATTTCCCTTTTGGGTATTGAGAGGTTGGTTGACCTTTAATGGTTGACCTATAATACAGACTTTTTGCGGTCAGTTTATTTCCTGAAATTGTACTCCGACCACAGTCGAGCAGTGAAAGATGCTTTAAAAAAGCAGGAGTAGAGTTTGGTTGAGAGTAAGCCAATGGTCAAAAAGATTTTGGGTGGAAGCCAGACTGCGATGGACCGAAAATGCAGTTGCTGGAGAGAAAATTAGTGATATTTTTTCAGCATTTTAGGTGGAGAAAATGAGTTATATGAAGTAGTAGGACTCATTTACCATTATAGGTCAACATATAAACTTCAAAAAATGCACTCTCTATTTGTCAATTTGGCCTGAGCCATTTTTCTCCTAGAATGGAACACATTGGACTATGCCTTGCACTAAATGCATTGCTGCTTGTGTGGGTGATGGAGGTCACTTGCTTGCACATCATTCAGACCCACAGTCTATTGCAAGGGTCCCCAACCTTTAATACTTGTGAGCAACATTCTGATGTAAAAAAGAGTATGAAAAATGTTCCTGGGGTGCCAAATAAGGACAGGCTATTTGGTAGCCCCTGTTGGGCAGTACACCTGGTTTTTATGCAACTAAAATGTGCCTTTAAACCTGGAATTCAGAAATAATCACCTGCTTTGGGGCCACTGGGATCAAAATCCTTGGGGTTGGTGAGCAACATGTTGCTCATGAGCCACTGGTTGGGGACCACTGGTCTAGTGAATGTCTAGGGCTGCAAAGCACTACTTACCATCTGTCTATGGGATCCATTTAATGGGTTTCCATGTGTCTGGCAGCACTGGTGCAGGGTTCATGTTTAACAGACCCTATGAGACTTAATTTTGCACCTGTAGTGCTATTGCATGTGCAACTAAAACAATGGTAACTTCGAGGACTAATGTCACCCTCTACGGTGTGCATTTCATGTTTGCACAAGATTGCACTGATGAGAAAAGCTTTTCAATAACTCAAAAACAGATACCAGGGCCATGCGACCTATAGTTACGTTACTGAAAACTTGTGTACTGTGGTAAGTAGAATAGCCATGTTCCTATACCGTAGATCTCAGAATGAGAATCATTAAAATACAATGCAAATTGTCCATACTGTTTTTAAATGGATAAATAAAAAATGGAGTTTTAATTTCATCCTGGCTTTTGGGGTGCTCTGTGATATATATTTTTTGATTGGATACAGATGCCGTCCAGGGGCTGGAACTTACGCTGTAGACCAGCTTCTCTCTTAGCAAACTGAAATTCAGAAAAAAATAGCATATTGAGAATTTTGTAAATTTAAATGTGTTCTGGTTTGACTTGGCAATGAAGGCATATCATTGTATCTACTGTATCTAGTATCTGTTATTTACTTTACCTTCCTATTCTGCAGAATTTAATTTCTGAAGTGTGAGGTCTATGTTAATAAAAGCACCTGCATTTTAAATCTCAAGATTTACTGTAGTGACTCAGCCCTAATCCGAAAACGTAATCTAGTGTGTCACTACCTTAGGCCCATGTCACACACCATGTTTTAATCACTGCTACTACTGGTAGGGATTAAACCACTACTGCTAACACTGGATTGCTTCCTATAAATGCAAATACTTTTTTGGACCATTAGTAGTATTTGCCTTAGACCTTTTGGTATTGTCCATAAAGAACATCATTTTTTTTATGTTATCATGATCAGTTTTGTATTGTTTTACTGTATTATATTGTATGGATGAACATCACCACAAGCAGTGTGCAAAAACCGCTGCATACTTACTCCACTTATTCCTGGGGTACAAGTGTTAGAGCACTAAGGATGCAGGAGTGCCCCCATTAGAGCTCCCTTGCATTTGCAAGCACTTGCCCACTGCTAATACTAGTGATGGGCAAAAAAATTTGTCAGGCCTCAAATTGTGGCAAATTTCCAAGTTTTGCCGCCGGCAAATATATTTGCAAAAGTACAGCGAAAATCCGATGGCGAAAAACAAAAAAAATTGCGCGCATAAAAATGACACGCATCAAAATTAATCAGACGCCCATTGACTTTTATGCATGCATTTGAAGACCAATGCATTTTGCACATTTTTCGCTGTTTTGTGAATTTTTCGGCAAAGCAAAATGCCATAGATCTGCCCATCACTTACTAACACAATCAAAGTTGTATTCTCAGTCTCTGCACCGAAATGGAGAGCAAATGCCTGCAGCCATTTAGACAATGCAGTACACAGTACGCAAAGTAGAAAAAAATGCATTTTGCCTCTTGCTGCAAAAAATTATTTCCGACTACATTCGGCATTGCAGACCAGAAACCAAGTCAAAAAAAGACCTCCCCGAGGCAAGGAATGTTGCTGTTATCTAATTTAGATATTACTATATAGTTATGATGTGCTGATATTTCATTATAATCAGACGCAGCTTTTTAGTGCTAAAACTAAGCTAATTTACCTCTTCAAGCTGGAAGAACAGTAAACTGTCTCATTGGAGGATTTTCTTTATTTTATACTTCTGTTTTAGCTACTAGTATTTCTAAAAAAAAAAAAAACAAACATCACTGCTATTGCAGGACAAGCTCCCAACATGCCTTACCATTGCTAATATGTTTAATGATATAGGGTGTTCAGTACTATTGGGTAGGCCATACTTCAACAGCACCATTTACATTTCTATGTTGCATGCATGAGCTTTATTTCATGCATTTTATTTCTTTCCCTAGTGGAAATGATCGGGGCCTCAAAATTAAAGTGACAACTCTTGAATCTGCAATTGAATTTGGGCAATCTAATCTGGAGATACTAAGGGTATTATATCACATGTAAAGAGACGCCAAGGGGCAGATTTACTAAGGTTCGAATGGTAAATTCGAATTTTTGATTTTTTTTTTTTGGTCAAAACTCACAATTTCAAATTTAAAACCACCAATTCGAATGTGAGATGTATCATACGTCGACCCTGAAAACAGTTCAAATTTGATACTTCACCACCTTAAACCTGCCGAGATCATGTAGAAGTCAATGTCAGAGATACGTTGAACCATTTGAACATGTTAATAGCCTTTCCGACACTCAAGGTTGTTTTTTGAATAAAACTTGATTCAAATTCGATTTGAATTTTTGGGGTTGTTCCTATTCGATCGAATGTTAAGACATTCAAGTTGTTTCATAAATAACCTCCCATTCAACTTGTGAGTGCATTCCAATTTATTAGAGTTAAAAAAAATTACATAACATTAAAATTTGACTTTTGATAAAACCAAATCGTGCCGTACTGCACTACTCAACCATCATTAACCACTCATTACATAATTGTTACTGGGCTACAAATCCTAGCTAATCTGTGTAAATCTGTAAATCTGGCAACATGTTCTTTATTCCTGCATTTGGCATTGGAAGTCTGTCCTTCTCCCCATGGTTGATTCCATTATAATTTAATAACCCAAAATTGCACAATAATCTTTGTATGTAAGATAAAAGCAAGATGGCTGACATAATGCTGAGCATCAGCATTCTCAGTGAGGAATTATCTTACATCTGTAATTATGTTTTAGGTCAGTGGAATTCCCATTGGTGACTTGTTTTCCATTGGAATTATGTTGTGCATCAGCTTTTATAGGGAGCTAGGGCTGCAGTGGGACAGCTTTATGGTTGGGTTTAAGTAGCCTAAGGCTGACAGCCTTTAGTTGCCCTTTATAAGACTCTTGAAAGTGATGATTGGAATTATACATTTGAATGTGCAATATCTTTATGGCTAGAGATGATACTTAGGACAATATGTGAGCCAAAATGAATTTATGTGAGATAGATCTTGTCAGACAAACAGAATACCTTTTCTGTGATCAGGTAAATATAAACTAAGATCAGAATGTTGAATAGATAATTTATTAAGATATTCCTTGAGCTTGGGCACTGCATCAAATAGGAGAATACTATGTATAGTAATAATACAACATTATAATTCAAAACTTGTTTAAGAAGGAACATAGACATGTGGACAAATGAAATATTATCCAGTAGCAGTGCATGTAAGCATTGATCAATCTATCGTTTGAATGCTCTGTGTTCTGTTGGCGACAGTCATCAACACTGTGCACTGTAGATCTGTTGTCATTCGGACATTAAGTCACTTCTAAAGCACAGGGTGGTTGGTAGAAAAACCTTTCAAACTACTTGTCTAAATACCATAAGTCCCAACGTGTTCCCCCTCAGTAAATATTTTTCTGCAGTCAATCATTCTAACTCTAGCCATCATGAACTGGTAAAAAACGACATGCCAGTTTTACCTTTCATACTAAGTTTATTATGTTCTGTCTATATGCAATGTTGTCATTGAAGGGGCCATAAGTAGTCTTGGCACATGCATTAACTCTGCATAGTTAGCCAAATATCTGTATAAATTACCAGGGGTATATTGTACATTGCAGGTTATTCCTGGACGAAGTTCAGGGTGTGGAATAAAGAATGAATCCAAGTTTTTGAAGAACTTCTGAAGACAGGCTTAATTCACATGGGAAAAGAAGAATCTGTGGTGAGGCAAGAAACATTTATAGACTGTTGTTTTTTTTCTATATGCATATCTACGCCCTGAAACAGTGTCATTGATTTGGAATGGTTTGACCATTTCCCTAATGTTACTAAATATTCCCAGGTCTTATCATGCGAGCTGCTCATTAGTAGGGATGTAGCGAACGTCGGAAAAAAAGTTCGCGAACATATTCGCGAACTTGCGCAAAAACGCGAGCGGTTCGCGAACGGTTCGCGAACCCCATAGACTTCAATGGGAAGGCGAACTTTAACATCTAGAAAAGACATTTCTGGCCAGAAAAATGATTTTAAAGTTGTTTAAAGGGTGCAACGACCTGGACAGTGGCATGCCAGAGGGGGATCAAGGGCAAAAATGTATCTGAAAAATCTGCCTGTGTGTGCTTGGAAGAGATAGTGTAGGGGGAGAGCTGTTAGTGATTTCAGGGACAGATGATAGTAAGTTTGCTGGCTAGTAATCTGCTTGATACTGCTCTGTATTGGAGGGACAGAAGTCTGCAGGGATTTGAGGGACATTTTAGCTTAGGTAGCTTTGCTGGCTAGTAATCTACTGTTCTCTTTAAACAACTGCCATACGTTGACCTTGTAGGCATTGTTTGCCCAGTTTTTTTGGACGCAGCCACTGAAGCACAGTTGCCAGAAAAAATATGCCATATAAATGCTGAAAATAGTCATTTTTCGCCATACGTTGACCTTGTAGACATTGTTTGCCCAGTTTTTTTGGACGCAGCCACTGAAGCACAGTTGCCAGAAAAATTATGCCATATAAATGCTGAAAATATAAATTTTTTTGGTTGCAGCCACTGAAGCACAGAGGCCAGAAAAATTATGCCATATAAATGCAGAAAATATGCATTTTTTTGGTCGCAGCCACTGAAGCACAGTTGACAGAAAAATTATGCCATATAAATGCTGAAAATATAAACTTTTTTGGTTGCAGCCACTGAAGCACAGAGGCCAGAAAAATTATGCCATATAAATGCAGAAAACATGCATTTTTTTGGTCGCAGCCACTGAAGCACAGTTGACAGAAAAATTATGCCATATAAATGCTGAAAATATAAATTTTTTTGGTTGCAGCCACTGAAGCACAGAGGCCAGAAAAATTATGCCATATAAATGCAGAAAATATGCATTTTTTTGGTCGCAGCCACTGAAGCACAGTTGCCAGAAAAAATATGCCATATAAATGCTGAAAATAGTCATTTTTTGCCATATACGTTGAGTCAACGTATGGCAAAAAATGACTATTTTCAGCATTTATATGGCATATTTTTTCTGGCCTCTGTGCTTCAGTGGCTGCGGCCAAAAAAACTGGGCAAACAATGCCTACAAGGTCAACGTCGTTGACCTTGTAGGCATTGTTTGCCCAGTTTTTTTGGCCGCAGCCACTGAAGCACAGAGGCCAGAAAAAATATGCCATATAAATGCTGAAAATAGTCATTTTTTTGGTCGCAGCCACTGAAGCACAGTTGCCAGAAAAATTATGCCATATAAATGCTGAAAATATAAATTTTTTTGGTTGCAGCCACTGAAGCACAGAGGCCAGAAAAATTATGCCATATAAATGCTGAAAATATAAATTTTTTTGGTTGCAGCCACTGAAGCACAGTTGACAGAAAAATTATGCCATATAAATGCTGAAAATATAATTTTTTTTGGTTGCAGCCACTGAAGCACAGAGGCCAGAAAAATTATGCCATATAAATGCAGAAAATATGCATTTTTTTGGTTGCAGCCACTGAAGCACAGAGGCCAGAAAAATTATGCCATATAAATGCAGAAAATATGCATTTTTTTGGACGCAGCCACTGAAGCACAGAGGCCAGAAAAATTATGCCATATAAATGCAGAAAATATGCATTTTTTTGGTTGCAGCCACTGAAGCACAGTTGCCAGAAAAAATATGCCATATAAATGCTGAAAATAGTCATTTTTTGCCATACGTTGACCTTGTAGACATTGTTTGCCCAGTTTTTTTGGTTGCAGCCACTGAAGCACAGAGGCCAGAAAAAATTAAACCAGTAGGGTTTGCACCCTAGTTTGTAACGGTGGCGGAGGGAGGAGGAGGACGCTAAAGGACAGCTGTGTGTGGAGTCATGAGGCTTGAAGAGAAGGACAGCTGCATAGAAGTCAGAACAAGTCTTCCGGCGTGCAGTAACCCTCCGAGATCCACCCCTCATTCATTTTAATAAAGGTCAGGTAATCGACACTTTTGTGACCTAGGCGAGTTCTCTTCTCAGTTACAATCCCTCCTGCTGCACTGAAGGTCCTTTCTGAGAGCACACTTGAGGCTGGGCAAGACAAGAGGTTCATGGCAAATTGTGACAGCTCTGGCCACAGATCAAGCCTGCGCACCCAGTAGTCCAGGGGTTCATCGCTCCTCAGAGTGTCGATATCTGCAGTTAATGCCAGGTAGTCCGCTACCTGCCGGTCGAGGCGTTCTTTGAGGGTGGATCCAGAAGGGTTGTGGCGCTGCCTTGGACAGAAAAACATTTGCATGTCTGACGTTACAGACTGGCCAAAGGGCTTTGTCCTTGCAGGTGTGCTCGTGGCAGGATTACTGGCACCTCTGCCCCTGGAATGTTGATGAGTTCCTGAAGTGACATCACCCTTAAAAGCATTGTACAACATGTTTTGCAGGCTGGTTTGTAAATGCCGCATCTTTTCGGACTTGTGGTATGTTGGTAACATTTCTGACACTTTATGCTTGTACCGAGGGTCTAGTAGCGTTGCGACCCAGTACAGGTCCTTCTCCTTAAGCCTCTTGATACGGGGGTCCTTCAACAGGCATGACAGCATGAAAGACCCCATTCTCACAAGGTTGGATGCAGAGCTATCCATCTCCGCTTCCTCATTATCAAGGACTGCATCATCCACGGTCTCCTCCCCCCAGCCACGTACAAGACCAGGGGTCCCCAAAAGGTCACCACTAGCCCCCTGGGAAGCCTGCTCCTGTTGGTCCTCCTCCTCCTCCTCCACAAAGCCACCTTCCTCCTCTGACTCCACTTCTGGCACCTCTCCCTGCGTTGCAGCAGGTGCCTGGGTTCGTTCTGGTGATTCCGACCAGAAATCGTGCGCTTCCAGCTCCTCGTCACGCTGGTCTACAGCCTCATCTGTCACTCGTCGCACGGCACGCTCCAGGAAGAAAGCGAAGGGTATTAGGTCGCTGATGGTGCCTTCGGTGCGACTGACCATATTTGTCACCTCTTCAAAAGGTCGCATGAGCCTGCAGGCATCGCGCATAAGCACCCAGTAACGGGGGAAAAAAATCCCCAGCTGTGCAGATCCAGTCCTACCACCCAGTTCAAAAAGGTACTCGTTGACGGCCCTTTGTTGTTGCAGCAGACGTTCCAACATAAGGAGCGTTGAATTCCAGCGAGTCTGGCTGTCAGAAATCAAACGCCTGACTGGCATGTTGTAGCGCTGCTGAATGTCAGCAAGGCGTGCCATGGCTGTGTAGGAACGTCTGAAATGGGCCGACACCTTTCTGGACTGGGTGAGAACGTCCTGGAATCCTGGGTACTTGGAGACAAAACGTTGGACTATTAAATTTAACACATGTGCCATGCAGGGCACATGTGTTAAATTGCCTAGTCTCAACGCTGCCAACAGATTGCTTCCATTGTCACACACCACTTTTCCGATCTGCAGTTGGTGTGGGGTCAGCCACCGATCGGCCTGTGACTGCAGAGATGACAGGAGTACAGATCCGGTATGGTTTTTGCTTTCCAGGCACGTCATCCCCAAGACAGCGTGACAACGGCGTACCTGGCATGTCGAATAGCCTAGGGGGAGCTGGGGGTGCACAGGTGTGGAGGAGGAGAAGGAGGACCCAGCAGCAGAGTAAGAAGAAGAAGAAGACGAGGTAGAGAGCGATGGAGGAGTAGAGGTGGTGGCAGAACCGCGTGCAATCCGTGGCGGTGACACCAACTCCACTGTTGTTGTTGAGCTACCCATTCCCTGCTTCCCAGCCATTACCAAGTTCACCCAGTGGGCAGTGTAGGTGACATACCTGCCCTGACCATGCTTGGAGGACCATGCGTCAGTAGTCATATGGACCTTTGGCCCAACACTAAGTGACAGAGATGCGGTAACTTGGCTCTGCACATGTTGGTACAGGTGTGGTATTCCCTTTTTAGAAAAAAAATTGCGGCTGGGTACCTTCCACTGCGGTGTCCCAATTGCTACAAATTTGCGGAAGGCCTCAGAGTCCACCAGCTGGTATGGTAAAAGCTGGCGGGCTAAGAGTGCAGACAAGCCAGCTGTCAGACGCCGGGCAAGGGGGTGACAGTCAGACATTGGCTTCTTACGCTCAAACATGGCCTTCACAGAAACTTGGCTGGTGGCAGATGACTGGGAATGGGAACAGGTGGTCAAGGTGGAAGGCGGAGTGGAGGGTGGTTCAGACGGGTCAAGGAGAGCAGAGGTAGAGCAGTAAGATGCTGGACCAGAAGGAGTGTGGCTTTTAGTTTGCCTGTTGCCTTTGAGGTGTTGCTCCCAAAGTGCTTTGTGCTTGCCGCTCATGTGCCTTCGCATAGAAGTTGTACCTATGTGGCTGTTGGGCTTACCAAGGCTCAGTTTCTGACTGCACTCATTGCAAATTACAATGCTTTTGTCAGAGGCACACACATTAAAAAAATCCCACACTGCTGACTTTTTGGAAGTGTGCGATCTGGCGGTAACAGTAGAAGTTGGCGGAGTTGGCGGTATTGGCGGCAATGGCGGGTGCGTTGGCCGGCTGAACACAGGTGCCGATACATGTTGTTGCCCTGCTGATCCCTGCGGGCTGTCCTCCCTGCTTCTTCTAAGTCTTATTCTCCTACTGCCTCTCTGACTCTCCGTCTCTCCATCTGAACTACCCTCCTCTTGCTCTCTTCTACTAGGCACCCACAAAACATCAATCTCCTCATCATCATTCTCCTCAGATGCATCAATTTCTTCTGACACATCACAGAAGGAAGCAGCAGCGGGGACCTCCTCCTCATCACTCATTATGTCCATCTCTATCGTGTTCTCTGCCAGAATTAAATCTGGTGTAAGGTCCTCATCTCCTTCATCTTCTTCTGGCAATAATGGTTGCGCATTACTCAGTTCAAGAAACTCATTGGAAAATAACTCCTCTGACCCCAGTGAAGAAGGGGCACCGGTGGTGGAGGAAGTGTTACGTGGGGTGGCCATAGCAGTGGAGGATGAGGAGGATGTTGTGGTAAAGTTAGAAACGGTAGAGGATGGGGTGTGCTGTGTAAGCCAGTCAACTACCTCTTCAGCATTTTGGGAGTTCAGGGTCATTGGCTTTTTAAAACTGGGCAATTTGCTAGGGCCACAGGATTGCATAGCAGCACGGCCCCTAGCACGGCCTCTGCGTGGCGGCCTGCCTTTGCCTGGCATTATTTTTAAAAAAACAACAACAACAACAAAAACTCAGTTGGTTTTTCTGGAAACGATAATACACACAGCTAGATGGCGGGTTGAAGAAAACACTGTGCAAATAATGCCTACAAAGTCAACGTATACACTACTACAGCGGTGGATACGGATTACGTAAAATATATGAATGCTGCTTGAAAAAAGTAACTCAAGTGGTTTTTCTAGAGACGATAATATTATCAATATTTAGACAAAATGTGAACAAGGTCACACAGCTCGATGGCGGGTTGAAGAAAACAGTGTGCAAATAATGCCTACAAGGTCAACGTATACACTACTACAGCGGTGGATACGGATTACGTAAAATATATGAATGCTGCTTGAAAAAAAGTAACTCAAGTGGTTTTTCTAGAGACGATAATATTATCAATATTTAGACAAAATGTGAACAAGCTCACACAGCTCGATGGCGGGTTGAAGAAAACAGTGTGCAAATAATGCCTACAAGGTCAACGTATACACTACTACAGCGGTGGATACGGATTACGTAAAATATATGAATGCTGCTTGAAAAAAAGTAACTCAAGTGGTTTTTCTAGAGACGATAATATTATCAATATTTAGACAAAATGTGAACAAGCTCACACAGCTCGATGGCGGGTTGAAGAAAACACTGTGCAAATAATGCCTACAAGGCCAACGTATACACTACTACAGCGGTGGATACGGATTACGTAAAATATATGAATGCTGCTTGAAAAAAGTGACTCCGGTGTTTTTTCTGGAGACGGTAATATTATGGATATTTAGACAGAATGGGAACAAGGTCACACAGCTCGATGGCGGGTTGAAGAAAACAGTGTGCAAATAATGCCTACAAGGCCAACGTATACACTACTACAGCGGTGGATACGGATTACGTAAAATATATGAATGCTGCTTGAAAAAAGTGACTCCGGTGTTTTTTCTGGAGACGGTAATATTATGGATATTTAGACAGAATGGGAACAAGGTCACACAGCTCGATGGCGGGTTGAAGAAAACAGTGTGCAAATAATGCCTACAAGGTCAACGTATACACTACTACAGCGGTGGATACGGATTACGTAAAATATATGAATGCTGCTTGAAAAAAAGTAACTCAAGTGGTTTTTCTAGAGACGATAATATTATCAATATTTAGACAAAATGTGAACAAGCTCACACAGCTCGATGGCGGGTTGAAGAAAACACTGTGCAAATAATGCCTACAAGGCCAACGTATACACTACTACAGCGGTGGATACGGATTACGTAAAATATATGAATGCTGCTTGAAAAAAGTGACTCCGGTGTTTTTTCTGGAGACGGTAATATTATGGATATTTAGACAGAATGGGAACAAGGTCACACAGCTCGATGGCGGGTTGAAGAAAACAGTGTGCAAATAATGCCTACAAGGCCAACGTATACACTACTACAGCGGTGGATACGGATTACGTAAAATATATGAATGCTGCTTGAAAAAAGTGACTCCGGTGTTTTTTCTGGAGACGGTAATATTATGGATATTTAGACAGAATGGGAACAAGGTCACACAGCTCGATGGCGGGTTGAAGAAAACAGTGTGCAAATAATGCCTACAAGGTCAACGTATACACTACTACAGCGGTGGATACGGATTACGTAAAATATATGAATGCTGCTTGAAAAAAAGTAACTCAAGTGGTTTTTCTAGAGACGATAATATTATCAATATTTAGACAAAATGTGAACAAGGTCACACAGCTCGATGGCGGGTTGAAGAAAACAGTGTGCAAATAATGCCTACAAGGTCAACGTATACACTACTACAGCGGTGGATACGGATTACGTAAAATATATGAATGCTGCTTGAAAAAAAGTAACTCAAGTGGTTTTTCTAGAGACGATAATATTATCAATATTTAGACAAAATGTGAACAAGCTCACACAGCTCGATGGCGGGTTGAAGAAAACACTGTGCAAATAATGCCTACAAGGCCAACGTATACACTACTACAGCGGTGGATACGGATTACGTAAAATATATGAATGCTGCTTGAAAAAAGTGACTCCGGTGTTTTTTCTGGAGACGGTAATATTATGGATATTTAGACAGAATGGGAACAAGGTCACACAGCTCGATGGCGGGTTGAAGAAAACAGTGTGCAAATAATGCCTACAAGGCCAACGTATACACTACTACAGCGGTGGATACGGATTACGTAAAATATATGAATGCTGCTTGAAAAAAGTGACTCCGGTGTTTTTTCTGGAGACGGTAATATTATGGATATTTAGACAGAATGGGAACAAGGTCACACAGCTCGATGGCGGGTTGAAGAAAACAGTGTGCAAATAATGCCTACAAGGCCAACGTATACACTACTACAGCGGTGGATACGGATTACGTAAAATATATGAATGCTGCTTGAAAAAAGTGACTCCGGTGTTTTTTCTGGAGACGGTAATATTATGGATATTTAGACAGAATGGGAACAAGGTCACACAGCTCGATGGCGGGTTGAAGAAAACAGTGTGCAAATAATGCCTACAAGGCCAACGTATACACTACTACAGCGGTGGATACGGATTACGTAAAATATATTATGGCTGCTTGAAAAAAGTGACTCCGGTGTTTTTTCTGGAGACGGTAATATTATGGATATTTAGACAGAATGTGAACAAGGTCACACAGCTCGATGGCGGGTTGAAGAAAACAGTGTGCAAATAATGCCTACAGGGCAAATAATGCCTAAAAGGTCAACTTATACACTACTACAGCGGTAGTAAAATAAAAAAAAGTAAAATAAAAAAAAAATGAATATTAAAAAAAAAAAATTAAAGTTGGTGCTGCTGAACTACTAGGAGCAGCAGATTAGCACACCAGTCCCACTCCCCAACACTGCTAGACTAATAGCACTGGGCTCTTATAGTAGTAGTAGTAGTAGTAGTAGTAAAACAACAAAAAAATAAATAAAAGCAGTCCTTACAAGGACTACTGTTATTGCAGCAGTCAGCAGATGAGATCAGAAGCAGGACAGCTGCCCACTGCAGCTACATACAGAGCACTGCAGTAGAAGGTAGATTACTAGCCAGCAAAGCTACCTAAGCTTAAATGTCCCTCAAACCCCTGCAGACTTCTGTCCCTCCAATAACAGAGCAGTATCAAAACGATTACTAGCCAGCAAACTTTCAACTGTCCCTGAAATCACTAACAGGCAGCAGCTCTCTCCCTACACTATCTCTTCAGCACACACAGGCAGAGTGAAAAAACGCTGCAGGGCTTCGGTTTTTATAGGGAAGGGGAGTGGTCCAGGGGAGAGCTTCCTGATTGGCTGCCATGTACCTGCTGGTCTGGGGTGAGAGGGCAAAAAAAAGCGCCAACAATGGCGAACCCAAAATGGCGAACGTCGCGCGACGTTCGCGAACTTCCGGCGAGCGCGAACACCCGATGTTCGCGCGAACAAGTTCGCCGGCGAACAGTTCGCGACATCTCTACTCATTAGATATTAGTGCTGAAACTTATGGGCTCATTGCTTTGTCATTTCCAGAATAACTTTTTATCTATTTTATGGCTCTGTCCTGAAAATAGCAGTGCAACCTATTTTTTAAATTGGCAAAACTTTGACCAGTTTGTTATAAATTACAGCAATTTCAAATGAATGGGAAGGAGGCTATGTATTTATAAAAAAAAAAACTCATATTAAAAGAAAACACTAGCCCCTGGATTTATAAGCTGTTTGAAGTTCACGGACATGAGATGACTTTTTAACAGTTATAATGAGTTAGATTTGGAAATAAACTTGGCCTTTCTTATTCAAAGGAAGCCTCTGTTTTATCCTGCCCCTTAAGGACAATATCATAAAAAACAGTACATTAAATTAAACTAGATGAAAAAATTGATTTCAATTAATTCTGAAATTATTGTATCAACTAACTAAATACGTAGATATACTGCATGCCACTTGTGTGCCTATATATTTCCATTCAGCATCTAGATGTCTTCCAGCAAAGTTTCATACAGCTACTTCTTCAAAAAGTTCTCTGAATTTATGTTTTGTTCTGCCCCCCCCCAACATTTTCATTATCCTGTAATATAATGCAGGAAAAAGATTCAGCATATTTGCTGGTGACAATTTTCTCACACGACTGGAACAAGATAGATATATTAATAGCAGGAAATATGTAACAAAAACATTGCTCATAATTTTTGTTAAAAATAAGAATGTAGAGACATTAAGTGAATCCCTTTCATTAAATCATGGAAATATTAATTGATTTCAATGATAACATTTATTTAAAAGTAATTAGATAATGCATATAATAATTCATTTTAATTATGTACTTAATTAATGTTTCAATTTAAAAGTAATATGAAGAAATAAGATAATTCCTTGCATTAAATCATGAAAATATTAAGGGGTCAAATAGTAAATTCAAATATTTTTTTGGTCAAAACTCTAATTGTGAATTATCCAAACTTGATTAGAGTTTTAATTCAAATTTGAATTTCGAGATTTATCAAGCCTATACCCTGGGAATAATTAGAAGATGTTAATAGCCTTCCTTCGGAGAAAAAACTCGATTCAAGTTTAGTCTAATTCTATTCAAATTTAATTTGAGTTTTTGTGTTGGTTATGCTTGTTCGAGTTTTAGATATTCTATTTTTTTCTTAAAGTATTTTCGGGTATATTCGAGATAAAAAAAAACTCACATGAATTCGAAAATTCAACCTTTGATAAATGGGCCTCTAAAACTCAAGAGAGTTTGATAGCTGATGTAGTATTAATTATAATTATATAGGTGTATTTGCCATGTTATATTTTATGCTATACTGTCATTATAAAGACTTGCTTGCTGTCGATATTTGTGGTAGGAGAGTCGCTATATCCTTAAAATAGATTGGAAATCCCTGATGTCTGATTTAAGGAAGCTGAAAGAGAGAACTGGGGATTCCTCCTTATGATTACCAAAGACTAATACAGTACCTCACCTAAAAAACCCTTTTAATCACATTAAGGGATTTGGCTGAACAGAAATACAGAAAGGGAGCATAATACTGAGAAAGCAGAATTCTGAGAGTGACACATGCATTCTAGCAGAATCTCTTTCTACACAAATTGTCTTGTTAAAGAATTAATTTATAGCTATTTCAGTTCATGCATCTAAGAAAAACTGCAACAGTCTTTATTCACTCTGTATGTGTTTACAGTTTAATTTTATTGGGCACGGGATTTACTTTTCTGTCATCTACATTAGCACTCAATAAAGGGCATGTTAACCTTCCATAATCACTCTATAACACAGCACTTTTTATGTTTGAAAAGTTGGTGGCCAATACTTAATTCAAGATGAAAGGGGATATTCAGTAACAATCCTGCTTAGCAGCACTAGCTGTTATTTAACATATGCAGATTACTGGACAATGTGACTTTCTGACCGTTAATAAAACATTAGAAGGACAAAGTGACCTTTACGTGTTCAATGAGAGTGAAAAATGTGTTTAAGGCCTATTGCACATTAGTGTTTTGACTGAATAGAACCAGGAGCCTAATGGTGCTAGACTACAGTTCCAAACATGCTTTAATCTTTGATAATATGTTGAGCTTAATGTGGTCATCTATCCGCATTTTTTAAGCCAAATCTGAACAACAGTGCTTACATCCCCTTTAAAAGAAAACATGCATCTCTTATAAAGAAAGCTGATCTTAAATTCTTGCTTGGATCATAATTCTAAAAGACCGATGACCAAAAGTAAAATGGCAGAAAAATGGAGGATTGATCAGAGGACTGGTTCTTATATAGAGAACCACTATTTTCCTCTTGACCCCTTTGTTAATGGTTTATCATTCCTGAAGCATTTCCTTTGAATTTTTTAAGGAATAACCACATTAAGGGGCCGATTCACTAACTTCGAGTGAAGGATTCGAAGGTAAAAAACTTTGAATTTCGAAGTTTTTTTTGAGCTACTTCGACCATCGAATGGGCTACTTCGACCTTCGACTACGACTTTGACTTCGAATCGAAGTATTCGCAGTAAAAATCGTTCGACTATTCAACCATATCGAGGGTTAATTAACCCTCGATATTCGACCCTTAGTGAATCGGCCCCCAAATATAATCAGTGCCACCCTTTTTACAGTTTTTTTTCCATAATTGTTAATTTGATCTTCTGCATGTCATGCTCCACACTGCAATAAGAAAATCTAAGTTTGAGTTGCCCTATGAAAAAAGGCAAGTAGTATCATGGTGTTTATTGGTGCACATTATTGTTATTCCGGCATCTCTTTCTTTTGGTCGTGTATTTTACTATTTTCTTGTTTCTTTTTGCATTCTGTGTAGGAAGAAACATGTTCTCAAACTGTATTTACATTGGAAAATGACCTAAATGTACCTAAATTTCTGGTATTTTCAAGGTGATTTCTTTCTAGATGATAAAGTGAGCATATCATTTTAGGTGAAGTGTGGTTTATCCCAAGGTTGTTCTTATTCTGGACATGATACTGGTAAATGTCCCAGGAAGATTACTAAAGAGCAGAGTTGTTTAGAGTGGATATTTGGTTGTAAAGGATTGTGAGCAGAAAAGGATAGAATGAGGGTGGTTGGCAATAAACTGAAGGCTATTGTCAATTGGGCACTTTTGTTATGTTTAATTCCCATAGAAGAGCACCCAACTTATCAAACACCAGATTGGCCAATGTTTTCCCAGCTCCTATTGACTAAATTGTACCTTCTACCATGGAGAATTTCATTCTCATCTTGATTGGCTTCCTAGTATTCGGCATTTTTGGTCTTGTTCCTACTTCATACATACTGTAGCTTCTTTACAGTGACACAACCTAGACCCAAGCAATGTGCTTATTTTTGAAAAAAATGGCTTTAGATGTTTCCCCATTATAGCAAAGCAAAAACTTAAAAATAACTTTTAGCAAACGGTCTTTTAGCAAAACATCTTGGAGTTTATTTGCTACCATTATGAAAAACCAGGGGGAGGTGTACAAAAGGATAATGGGGTGCAATCACCCTGTGCCAGGTGTCCTCTCTGGCCAGAAGTGGTAACTTATGGTAGAATAACAGGAGATCATTAGATGTGTTTTGTGGAATCTGTTGACAAAGATCACCTTCTTCTCAAATGGTGGAGATTTCTTATTGCAGTTAGAAGATGTACAATATAGTCATACTATAAATATTGGACAACCAGAGCAGTTGGTGCAGCTTAATTTATTAATGTACTAATCCCGTATATGGATATACATTGTCATTTTGTAAATGTCCTTATGTGATATCATCCAACTATTACACCATTAGTATGTATAGCCAACTAAAATCCCCTTCCAATATTCCTTCAGCTTTTTGGTTTGGAAATATAACAAAAATGTAAGTGGAAATTAAAAGATGTGAGCCATTTAATGTGGAACTTGATACCCATATTACAAGAAACATCACATAACAGGTTCAATATTGACTTTATGAAGAACAATGTTGTGAGAAATACGTATGAAGGGAAATTTGGAGTCTAGTAGTAGCACCTAATCTACAGTATATAAAGAATCATAAATACTGTCAAATGTGAATTTTCGCGTTATTGAGTAGTTTTGTAAAACACTGATACTTATTTGTATCTCAAGTATATTTCAACCCATGCTCCATAGAACAAATCACAATGGTAGCTTTTCTCTTATCATCCCATCCTCCTCACAAAGTTTTTTTTTTTTTCACTACACTCAGTTTACCATTCAGTCTTTCTTGCCAATGTAGCAATGTAATCAGCCTTTAAAAACATGCATATAGTACTGTTTTAGTGTTTAGAGCTAGAAAAAATGTGTTTCATACCTTCAGCAAATGAAACCAAGAAGAGAAAATGTAGGTGTAAAAAGTTTCATTTGATGACCCTCTCAGATCAGTTGTGCCATTGACCCTTGAAGACTTGAAAAACGTTCTTTGTGCGCTGCTGTTTTACCAACATATGTCTGCGACTGCTGCATTAATGCTTTAATTCTTCAGATGTATAATTGTTGGAACTGTAGTCTAGCAACATTATAGTGGAACAACACTACTATGGAAAGTACTGTAATTAATGACATATTATTTGTGCCCCCATATAGTCTGATGTGTTGCATGTTGTAGAATCTATGCCACCTGCATGAAAGTAATGTAGAATGCCATATAATCACATTCATCAATTCATAGACAGAAATCCCTGACATGGAAAGGGTTAATGAAATCCAGTAAGACATTTTGGTCTAGACTTTTATAAGCCTCACCTGGTATCTAGGATACATAGGATTTTAAAGCTAGGGATAGGCCAGAGGGTATGGTTCATTAGCACAATGACTCCTATAGTTTGCCTTCTTGTTTCTGCTAAAAATATAGAGAATGTGTTGAGACGAATGTGATGGACCATATAAGATGTTAAGGCAGGTTAAGATTTACCCATCTAGGATCCCTTTCCGTTCAGTATTCGGCTCAATCATTCATAAAGGATTTGGCTGAATCCTAATCCTAGCAGATTTGGTGCATCCCTACTTAAAGATATATATTTATTTTGCATTGATGCTGCGCTCCCCATACTGCATTATACTGCATCATACTATCGCTGTGATTGGCTGTCCAAGCAATGGCAGGATTCTTTGTATTTATAGAAACCTAGACAGAAGGTCATATTGAAATAGGGCATGGGGCATAGTTATAAAACAATGGTGCTCACCATTGGGTTCCTACATTAGTGAACTCTTAAAGGGGCAATTCATTTTACTGGAATTTACAATAAAATTAACTTGTTGGGAGGATGATATATGTCCAGTATACAATATTATGGCTAAACTTCCAGAAAGAAATCATGGGGAAGAAATCCATTTTGTTGATTTAATGAATCTACCTTAGTTATTCATGATTTTGAGTGTGAATCTGAATATTATACTGTACTGTTAAGTCAACACATATAGGGTAAGCATGTTGGGAACAATGATCAGAGGTCATTTTTTAATTCATATCGGTAGCTAAGCATTAAAAATTATTGTAATAATGCAATCATTTGGTCACTTTGTTAGACTTAATCTGCACTGATTTACATGAGAAATGTCTGAAACTCATGAAACTCATAAAAGTTGTTCAGCATATGGGATAGAGCAGTGAAGGGAGAATGATGCAGTGACGGACTGGCCCACCGGGATACCAGCCAATGGGCCCTCATGCTTCTTAATATTGGGCCTATTTCGTGGCTATTCCTTATTTCTATGAGAACAAAGAGGCTAAATAAATGGACTAATAGATTATAGTATGTAAAAAAAATAGACTAGGAGAATAGAGGTTGAGTGAGGTGAGGAAGAAAATAGTCCTGAGAGTGGGCCCCTGATCTAAAAATTTTTGGTGGGTCCATGGTCTAAGGTTTTTTTGGTGGGCCCCTATTGATCCAGTCCGACACTGGAATGAAGTATTACATTACTGATATTAGGAGGTCTTAATTCCAACAGCCCTTTACTTTGTGAAAATATGTTGAAGTTATTAGACCAAAACATCACTAGTAATTAGTCAGTTTATGTCAGAAGGGTGGTTTGATACGTACAGAAAAATCACAGAAGTCTACGTTATTTACATTTTTATATTCACAAAAAAATAATATTTTTTTTTTATCTTCCCCCCAGATCTTACAGGTGAATAGGGTGATGTCCATCCTGTTTTGTGTGATGTTTCTTCCTTATCTTTGTGGCATCCACGCTACCAACATGGATAAAAGGAATTTGCCAGAAAACTCGATGAATTCTCTGTTTATTAAACTTATTCAAGCAGACCTTTTGAAAAACAAGATCTCCAAGCAGTCAGTTGATACCAAAGAAAACCATCAAATCGCCATACCAAAGCCAGAAATTCTTCTTGACTTGGACGGGGATGATAATATGAAACATGACTTCCAACCAATCATCTCATTAGAAGCAGAACTAGTAAAACAGCAGAGGCAACGGCGATACAAATCACCTAGGGTACTTCTAAGTGATAGCCTTCCTTTGGAGCCTCCTCCCTTGTACTTAATGGATGATTATATTGGGCATTCAACAGGGGTAAATAACAGAACCTCAAGGAGAAAAAGATTTGCAGAACATAAAGGCCATAGAGGGGAATATTCTGTTTGTGACAGTGAAAGTTTGTGGGTTACAGACAAATTGAATGCAATTGACATTCGAGGACACCAAGTAACTGTGTTGGGGGAAATTAAAACAGGAAATTCTCCTGTGAAACAATACTTTTATGAAACAAGGTGTAAAGAAGCAAGACCTGTCAAAAATGGCTGTCGTGGCATTGACGACAAACACTGGAATTCCCAATGTAAAACATCACAAACTTATGTGAGAGCATTGACTTCAGAAAATAGCAAAATGGTGGGTTGGCGGTGGATAAGAATAGACACGTCCTGTGTTTGCGCATTATCAAGGAAAATAGGAAGATCTTAATTGCATTTTTTTTGACATATAAATTATTACTTTAAATTATATGATATGCATGTAGCATATAAATGTTTATATTGTTTTATATATTATAAGATGTTCTTATTTATTAAATTTCAGCGAACTTATATAATAAGCTTTATGCCCCCCTCCTAGAAACAAAAAGAAAAAAAAAGAAGAAAAAAAAAAGAAAGAGAAGAATTCTCTGCCTTCTCTCGGGCATTCCAAAATTCTGGAAGAATATGTTTGAGATTTTGCTGCAAGCAGTATATACTTCACTGTAAAACCAAACCTTTGTGTGTCAGTATTTTTTCCTCCAGTATTTTCATGCCAGTGATTTTTTTAAGCAAGCCTATTAAATCCAGTTATATCAGAGATGTATAAACTGTATGCACATTATATTCAATTTCAATATATTTTACCTCGTATTGAAAAAAAGACAATTTAAAATGACCCTACAGATGAATGTTGACAAAGAAAAGACCCCCAACGATGTTCTACTGTGTTTTTGTTT
This sequence comes from Xenopus laevis, assembly GCF_017654675.1. Lineage (NCBI taxonomy): Eukaryota > Metazoa > Chordata > Amphibia > Anura > Pipidae > Xenopus > Xenopus laevis. The sequence continues at coordinate 8,661,337 of NC_054376.1, read as the reverse complement.
TGTATATATAAGAATAGTTTTATCGACATAGCTTTTTATCTGAGACAGTGTTTCTAAAGCAATGTTTATGGTCCATTGATTTTTAGATTAGATTTTACTCTATCAAATTTGCTTTGTAATTGGTCATGTTACTGCCAACAACTTTTTAAACGACTCTGGTAGTAAATTTTAACTTTTTAATTTAATAGCAAAAATTGAAACGGATGGTGCTGGTAATTCAACATCACATTATAAAACTTTTTTTTTTTTTTAATGTTTCAGTTTATTTGGTCTGAAACTTCCATCTACAATGTATTGCTAAAATATTCCTACTTTAAGTAAAATGGAAATTCTTTTATCCAGTATATAAATGACAGTCACTGAATAAAATGTGTCAATAATATATTGAAGTTTTGTAAATCTCAGATTATTAAAGCGTTATGTTTACATGTTGTTGTATTCACCCTATGCTATTATTTTCAGGTATTAAAGGGGATGACCATCTTTTCTAACAGTTATACTCAACCAAACAAAGCCACAGTTCCCACCATACTTTATTATTAGGGATGTAGCGAACGTCGGAAAAAAAGTTCGCGAACATATTCGCGAACTTGCGCAAAAACGCGAGCGGTTCGCGAACGGTTCGCGAACCCCATAGACTTCAATGGGAAGGCGAACTTTAACATCTAGAAAAGACATTTCTGGCCAGAAAAATGATTTTAAAGTTGTTTAAAGGGTGCAACGACCTGGACAGTGGCATGCCAGAGGGGGATCAAGGGCAAAAATGTATCTGAAAAATCTGCCTGTGTGTGCTTGGAAGAGATAGTGTAGGGGGAGAGCTGTTAGTGATTTCAGGGACAGATGATAGTAAGTTTGCTGGCTAGTAATCTGCTTGATACTGCTCTGTATTGGAGGGACAGAAGTCTGCAGGGATTTGAGGGACATTTTAGCTTAGGTAGCTTTGCTGGCTAGTAATCTACTGTTCTCTTTAAACAACTGCCATACGTTGACCTTGTAGGCATTGTTTGCCCAGTTTTTTTGGACGCAGCCACTGAAGCACAGTTGCCAGAAAAAATATGCCATATAAATGCTGAAAATAGTCATTTTTCGCCATACGTTGACCTTGTAGACATTGTTTGCCCAGTTTTTTTGGTTGCAGCCACTGAAGCACAGTTGCCAGAAAAAATATGCCACATAAATGCTGAAAATAGTCATTTTTTGCCATATACGTTGAGTCAACGTATGGCAAAAAATGACTATTTTCAGCATTTATATGGCATATTTTTTCTGGCCTCTGTGCTTCAGTGGCTGTGGCCAAAAAAACTGGGCAAACAATGCCTACAAGGTCAACGTATACACTACTACAGCGGTGGATACGGATTACGTAAAATATATGAATGCTGCTTGAAAAAAAGTGACTCCGGTGTTTTTTCTGGAGACGGTAATATTATGGATATTTAGACAGAATGGGAACAAGGTCACACAGCTCGATGGCGGGTTGAAGAAAACAGTGTGCAAATAATGCCTACAAGGCCAACGTATACAGTACACTACTACAGCGGTGGATACGGATTACGTAAAATATATGAATGCTGCTTGAAAAAAGTGACTCCGGTGTTTTTTCTGGAGACGGTAATATTATGGATATTTAGACAGAATGGGAACAAGGTCACACAGCTCGATGGCGGGTTGAAGAAAACAGTGTGCAAATAATGCCTACAAGGCCAACGTATACACTACTACAGCGGTGGATACGGATTACGTAAAATATATGAATGCTGCTTGAAAAAAGTGACTCCGGTGTTTTTTCTGGAGACGGTAATATTATGGATATTTAGACAGAATGGGAACAAGGTCACACAGCTCGATGGCGGGTTGAAGAAAACAGTGTGCAAATAATGCCTACAAGGCCAACGTATACACTACTACAGCGGTGGATACGGATTACGTAAAATATATTATGGCTGCTTGAAAAAAGTGACTCCGGTGTTTTTTTCTGGAGACGGTAATATTATGGATATTTAGACAGAATGTGAACAAGGTCACACAGCTCGATGGCGGGTTGAAGAAAACAGTGTGCAAATAATGCCTACAGGGCAAATAATGCCTAAAAGGTCAACTTATACACTACTACAGCGGTAGTAAAATAAAAAAAAGTAAAATAAAAAAAAAATGAATATTAAAAAAAAAAAATTAAAGTTGGTGCTGCTGAACTACTAGGAGCAGCAGATTAGCACACCAGTCCCACTCCCCAACACTGCTAGACTAATAGCACTGGGCTCTTATAGTAGTAGTAGTAGTAGTAGTAGTAAAACAACAAAAAAATAAATAAAAGCAGTCCTTACAAGGACTACTGTTATTGCAGCAGTCAGCAGATGAGATCAGAAGCAGGACAGCTGCCCACTGCAGCTACATACAGAGCACTGCAGTAGAAGGTAGATTACTAGCCAGCAAAGCTACCTAAGCTTAAATGTCCCTCAAACCCCTGCAGACTTCTGTCCCTCCAATAACAGAGCAGTATCAAAACGATTACTAGCCAGCAAACTTTCAACTGTCCCTGAAATCACTAACAGGCAGCAGCTCTCTCCCTACACTATCTCTTCAGCACACACAGGCAGAGTGAAAAAACGCTGCAGGGCTTCGGTTTTTATAGGGAAGGGGAGTGGTCCAGGGGAGAGCTTCCTGATTGGCTGCCATGTACCTGCTGGTCTGGGGTGAGAGGGCAAAAAAAAGCGCCAACAATGGCGAACCCAAAATGGCGAACGTCGCGCGACGTTCGCGAACTTCCGGCGAGCGCGAACACCCGATGTTCGCGCGAACAAGTTCGCCGGCGAACAGTTCGCGACATCTCTATTTATTATGAGGGCAGATTTATCAGCTTTCCCGTTGATAAACCATACAGTTGTTGTTTGCAACAAAAATTAAAATTTCAGTTTCTGAACTTGAATTTTTGAGATTTATTAAGCAGAAAAAAACCTTGAATATAAATATTTGTATCTAAAAGCTGGTGAGTTCATATACAAGTCAATGGGAGATCTAGCACCAAAATTTTATTTGTATTTTTGAGAATAATTAAAAATTTAACAGGATCTTTGAAAATTATAGTCTAAGGCGCGGAGGACCGGCACGCATTCTTACCTTCAAGCACGCCTGTCCCCGGGTTCCTCTAGCCACAAAAGGCTGAAGATGCCCAGGCATGATGATATCATCAGCGCGCATGCGCAATGACGCTGCGTCAAGACGTCAGCGGTAGTGATGGGCGAATTTATTCGCCAGGCGCGAATTCGCGGCGAATTTGCGCGATTCGCCACCAGCGAATAAATTCGCGAAACGCCCACGAAAATTCGCGGAAAAAAATCTCCGGCGTGTAAATTTTTTTTTCGAAAAAACGGACGCCGGCGTCAAAAACGGGCGCCGGCGTCGGAAAAACGGGCGCCGGCGTCGGAAAAACAGGCGCCGGCGTCAAAAACGAGACGCCGACGGCGTTTCGCGAATTTTTCGCCGTTTCGCGAAATTCGCGAATTTTTCGGCGAAGCGAAACGGCGCAAATTCGCCCATCACTAGTCAGCGGACGCAATGATGTCACGATTGTTGCCAAATTCAAACTTATGCGTATGATCCCTGCCTGCTTCACAGTGAAAAGCCCGGGGCCCCAAAAAGGCGTTGGTGAACACCGGGGTAAGCAGGGCTCTCTTACTACACCTAAGGGGTAGGTCCTGGCAGTTACGGGCTTCCTTACACTACTGATCCGTAACCGATAGTTAGTATGCGATTTCAATGCATTTGAGTTACTTTTAACATTTTTACATTATTGAGTTTATGAGAATCAAGGTTTTAAATAAATAAATGCAAATTTGAGATTTTTGACTTTCAATTGTTTTTGAATTAAGAAAACAAAACAAAATTTAAAAAAAAAAATGATTTTTAATAAAGCTGCCTCCCTGAGTTCTAGTTCATGAAGTTTATGAAGATTTTCAAGTTCATGAAACATTTCAATTTATGACCCTTAGTGCACCGAATAGATTTCCCCTAAAGGATACCCCCTGCCAGTACTATTCCAGCCATCACCATGTCACCATAGAGGAATTCTAATTTATTTGAGCATGTACATAGGATAACACCTGGTGTTTTCTCTCATGCCTCTCTCATCTCTGAATGCTTCCTGTATGATGTGGTGTATGTACATACGCGTAGGAGTAATGTCTGGTATTGGAGACTTTCCAATAAAAAGAGGCATCCATGGGCCACCCCCTGAAGTTGACTCCCTAGGCACCATCCCAAAGATACCTAAATAGAAAATACAGCCCTGCTCATAGATGCCAGGAGAAATGAACTAAATTATAATTCAAATTATATATATACATATAATTTGAATTATACTTTAGTTCATTTCTAGCCATGCCTGTTCCACTCAGCTTCACCCAGTCTTTGTTTTCATATAGTAAACCTAAACCCCCAATCTGATACAGCCGATCATATTTTAGCTGCCTCACTCCAGTACCAGATAGCAGAAGTCATTCTCTGTTCCACCAATATTCCTAGGTATTATCTGCAGCTGTCTATTTTAAATTAACCTCTTGTAATACACCTTAATAGAATAGTCTATGATATCATAACAATACTAATTTAGGATGAATAGCCAGCAATTTGTATTTAAAATTTGGTGGAAAAATTAACTGCCTGTTCACCATACTGAACTATCCCAGAATTAAACCATGCCTAAGACGGTTTTTACTTTATAAAGATGGAAGATATTGATGTGTCTTAAAGCAGGTAATTGTCTACTATATCCCAACAAAATACAGGTTGACGGACAAAAGAGCTTTTTTCTTATATTTCTGATTTGAAATTTTTAGATCTATTCCAAATTAAACCCAAAAATGATCTTATTATCTAATTTCTCTAAAATTTGAGAAATACATACAAAGGCCATTTTGTGGGCTCCTGTACCCATTGATTTATTTTCTGTGGCATTAAAGTGCTTCTATAATGATCTGATTGCATTTTACTCCATCAATGTTTATATCTAATTAAGAGGTGGCTTAATCATTCCCAAACCGGACTTACTGCAGTGTCCCAACAGCACTCCAAATAACTTTTTTCTTTCTATGCCACTGTAGCTGGACATTCATCTGCTTGTTTGGTGAGTTTTCCCCTATTTGGTCACCCATGTGCAGGTTGTATTTAGATCTGCAGATCTGTTTGGAGAGGACTGATGCAGTCCTTACCTGATGGAATTTTCTAACATGCCTGATAGATATCTGACTGCACATGATGATCCATAAACTCTCTGGATGGTCCAAGTTAGCATCCTATATCATCCCAAGGATGCCCACCATAAATCTGTGGCTAAAAAAGGGTATTACTGCTTGCATTTACATGATTGAATTAGTAGTTCTGTTGAAAACTGTTAGTTAAAGACTTATACTGCCTCTAGTAAAAAATTACACACACCCAGCTAATAATAGATTCTCATTTTATCATTGGCCATCCCTACAGAACATTTTCAATCTTTCTCCACCAGTTATTTCCTTAATTCTTCATCCCACGAGGATCCATGAAAATGTTGTGTTTTTTTAATATATATTTGCAATTTTTCTGCTTCTCTTGTATTGGTATCATTAGTGGAAGCATTAGTGGAAGCTACCAGCTCCTATCTTATAGATAGCAATAAAAAGGTGATGCCTGTGGAAAATTCCTTATGTGAAGGCAGAAATATGGTTAATTGCCACCACTTAATGAAGATGGACCAGTGACTGTCTTTCTATCTAAATTTGCAATTAATGGAAGTTTTCTTGGATATTCACACACATTTTCAGGTCATTTCAGGTAGGAGCTCTGAATAATAATAAGAAACAGGTTATTGCAATTATATTATAACTCCAAGTTACAAACCAATTATACTTTCCTTTGGTCTTTGATGGACTTGTTCTTACTAGTTTTTCAGACAGACCAATTCTGTCTCAGGAAAATTACTATATAGCAAGTGTAATTTTGATATAATTTTAATGCAATTTAGGGAATTGAGTTATTTTAAATCTGAATTAATTGGCCTGGTGGCGTCACAATATAATAAATATTGAGATCCATAGAGACACATGGTAAATTTAGGGTTACATTTATCAAAACATAAATTTTGCAAATTTGAAAAAACTTGTAAACCTCAAATTTTGAATGAATCGCAAAACACTTATTGAAAAACAGCTTCAAATGTGAGAATACAACTGCCTTTGACTTATACATCAACTGTCTACCTTGCAGCCAACTTTTAGGGGCCCATTTACTTAGCTCGAGTGAAGGAATAGAAGAAAAAATACTTCGAATTTCGAATGGTCGAATATGGCTACTTCGACCATCGAATAGGCTACTTCGACCTTCGACTACGACTTTGAATCGAACGATTCAAGGTAAAATCATTCGACTATTCGGCCATTCGATAGTCGAAGTACTGTCTCTTTAAAAAATACTTCGACCCCCTAGTCACCACCTAAAACCTACCGAGGCCAATGTTAGCCTATGGGGAAGGTCCCCATAGGCTTCCTAACAATTTTCTGATCGAAGCAAAATCCTTCGATCGATGGATCGAAATCCTTTGAATCGTTCAAACGATTATTCCTTTGATCGTTCGATTGTAGGAATAGCGCTAAATCCTTCGACTTTGATATTCGAAGTCGAAGGATTTACATTCGGCAGTCAAATATCGAGGGTTAATTAACCCTCGATATTTGACCCTAGGTAAATCTGCCCCTTAAATTCATGTCTAAATCTAATTCAAATTAGAATTTTGACACACCTGTCCTGTATTTAGTTCAAAAATGCACATTTTCAATATTTAAGAAACACCCCGTAATCTGTATACAAAACTTCGAAATCTAAAAAACTTGCACGGCCTTGTTGAAGTCAATTGGAGCTATCCCAGGCAAAATGTAAATGATTTATTACATTTGAGTTTTTCAAGTTTCCCAAATTTATCAATCCATTAAAAACGATGAATAAAATACAAATTCATGGTAATTGTATTTCTTTTCCTGTTTTTTTTAATATTGCACTAAATTATGATTTATTAATAATTAAGCAAACATCCAAGTTTTTAACCTCTAAAACCTCTACATTTATACTCATTTTAATTTTGATAAATAGGCCTTGTAGTGATTGGTTCATGAAATTTCAACATCTGAAAATCTAAAAATCTTTTATCAAAATCGCTAACGTGAACAGCCACAAAATCGCCACAATCCGATTCCATATACATCCTAAAAGAAGTTGCTTGCAGGGCTTACGACAGAAAAAAGTTAATTTATTGTTCACACTTTTGTGTGTGTGAACGATAAATGAACTTTTTTTGTATAAGTCTTGCGAGTGCAACTTCTTTTGGGATAAATATATATATAATATGTCAATATACAATATACATCTTGAAAAACAATTTCTGAAATGCTGTTTGAATGGCCATCCCATCTGTTTAGCTCCTGCAATAATTTAAAACAAACAGCAGTTACATTCAGTCCACTATGTTTAAATGTCATCTTTGAGTTTAAGTGGCAAAATGCATATATAATTCATACCACTCTCAAAGAAAAATGCCATTTATGCCGTACAAGAAAAATATGATACAAAAGATCTTTGTCAAGTGTAAAAGTGTCTTAAAATAGTGCGTGGGCTCTGAAAGACAGCGTAATGCTTTCTATGCAGCGTGGAGAGTGTGTTATACTGGGGGTAGACATATTTAATCAGCAAAATGAGATATTTTCTATGAATGTGTTATTATTTTTAAAAACAAACCTAAAACCATTAGGGCATTGTTTAAACAGAGCCAACCGGGTGCACAGTATAAAAAAAATGAGACAATTTCCCAACAAGGCAATAGTTCTCTGCAATTCCAGCTTTAATCGTTTCTGGTTTGTTTGTTACTTCTTTTTTCATCTTTTTTCATTTTTAAAATTAAAATTCACATTTTTGCTGGTTCTTTACTATTTCTCTTCATGTTCAGTAAAATCTGAACTGTAACAATGCAGGGCAGTCAGACACTTTTTGGCAGTAAATTACTTGAAATTTTCCCAAGCAAATTCATTAATAAAAATAAAGAAAATTATTTATGAGTTTTAATTTTGTTCACTTCTGCAACTGTAATTTTACAATTTGTTACTATTTAGGCAAGACAGTTCCAGTTTTGAGTTAGCTATACTGTACATGTCCAGACTGGGCTGTCTTTGACCATACTGACGTTTGGGCATGCATTAGACTCTAAGGGGCCGATGCATCAAGGGTCGAATATCGAGGGTTAATTAACCCTCGATATTCGACTGGGGAATGAAAATCCTTCGACTTCGATATTCGAGTAGAGGAAGAATAATAGTACTGAGAGTGGCCCCTGGTCTAAGGTTTTTGGGTGGGCCCCTGTTGTCGCAGTCTGATGCCAGAATCTGCCCATCCACATATTATGGCAATTCCAATGTAACTGATCAACTGTACTGAAAGCCATTTGATATGAGAAAAACATTCTAAATTTTCATGATTTATTAGACTCAGAGGCTGCTGAAATTCTGAATAAAGTACTCCATCTCAAACCTGCTTAGCTCATGTAGAAGTCAATGGCAGATGACTTGTTCACAATTGAAAGATATCCTGATCTGCGCTGGGTTTCATACAATAATCCGAATGATTTGTGTTTTTGGTCTTCCAACATCAAATCCGAAAAAATCAAACAATTCAGTTGTTTTCATGATTTCAGTTGTTTTTCATGTTTTCAGTTGTTTTCATACAATAATCCGAATAATTTGTAGTTTTGGCCGATAATCTGGAAAACATTGAAGTTTACCAGCATCAAATCCGAAAAAAATCATACAATTCAGTTGTTTTCATGATTTGGATGGGCGAATTTATTCACCAGGCGTGAATTTGTGCCGAATTCCCGCGATTTGCCGCCGGCAAATAAATTTGGCCCATTTCGAGAATTTTTTGCAGTTTTGCAGGAAATTCGAAAATTTGGAGTCTTATTTTCGAGTAAATTTATTGATATGTATGGTAAATAAAGTGGATGGGAGTTTTGTGGTTTTAAGAAAATAATAAGAAATTTTTGGATTTTGTTAAATAACCCCCTTATGGTCATAATGTGTCTCTCTCTTCTTGTGACCATAGTTTCAATTTTTGTTGTTGAGTTTTTTACCAAGTAAACAAACAAATACATTATGCACAGTTGGATCAGGTGATATTATTCCCGTATCAGATTTTCAGATCAGTGGAGATTCCAAGGAACACAATCCCACGTCCCTTTCTCCCTTCCCTGTGGTCAAGCTTATTAAAAGAATAGTCAAAAAACATTTTTCCATACTATGTCAACTTTTTATAAGTCTCTGATGGAGAGAAAAACTACAAAGGAAGTAGTTAAGAAAGACCATTGTTCTATTATGAATTTCAAACATTAATCCAAATGATACAAAACAGATGGCAAGCGTGGGGCTTTGTTAGGATTGTTTATAGGAAGGCAATGTGGTATTTTTGGCTTCCAACAATCTTTTGTCAGACGCTAGTCTCCTTTTTGTTCTGGGGTTTATATTACACAACGTATGAAGGCTATTATTAACCCTCTAGAGGCCAGGTGCCTCAGACATGTGACCTCCATTTCTTTCCTTTGCAGATATTATTTCACTTGAGGAACTAAGTCTTGGTATGTGTTGAATGAAAATTCTGTTTGGTGTCATGTTACTGCCAAATCGTTGTATATCTGGTGACGTGAATATAAGCATGAACAATTGGGGGCAATAAATAATTACAAATAATAGCCATGAAAGCAATACTTTGTCTATCTGTATCTCTATTTAGCTAACTATTGAAAATAAATATTATAAATAGCTTTATATTTTCTAGTATTTACATGACTATATGATATTTGTTCACAATATCTATCTATATATTCTCTAACATCTCTTTATCTGACTTCTTGTAATAACAAGATATGTGTTTGTGCTTGTAGCAATATCCATCATCTACTGTCATCTATCCTTCTCTCTCTATCTTTTTAATTTCCTCTATAAATCAATGAATATAAAACTTTCTGTCTATCTTCTAGCAATATTTTCTTTATCTCTTCTACTGTCTAACTTTTGTTCTGGTTGCCATTAGTGATGGTAGAATCTGTGCTGTTTCGCCGAAAAATTTGCGCAATGCATTGAAATCAATGGGCGTCAAAATTATTTTGATGCACGTTACTTTCGATGGTAGCGTACATTTCTATACACACAACCATTTGGTCCAAATGCATTAAAGTCAATGGGCGTCTGAATAATTTTGATGTAAGACAATTTCTATTCGTGCGCGCCAATTTTGACGCAGCGGATTTTGCTCCAGTTTATGAATTAATTCACTTGTGAAGAAAGATATCATCTATCTATCATCTATCTATCATTTATCTATCTATCTATCTTTCTATCTAATAAATCGTCTATATATTATCTATCCATATATTTACAAATATCTTCCTATTAGTTATGGGCGAATTTCTCCGCGGGAAAAATTCGAGAAAAATCGTGAAATCGAAAAGTTCCCGAAAAAATCTTGAAATTCAAACGTTTTCACAAAAAAATCGTGAAATTAGAAGGATTCCACTCAAAAATCGTGAAATTGTAAGGATTTCACTGAAAAATCTTGAAATTTTAAGGTTTTCACAAAAATATAGTGAAAATCGGACGTTTCACTCAAAAATTTTGAAATGTGAAGGTTTTCACTAAAAATCTTGAAATTTGAAGGATTTCACTCAAAAATCATTTAATTTGAAGGTTTTCACTAAAAAATCGTGAAATTTGAAGAATTTCACTCAAAAATCATGAAATTTGAAGGTTTTTCACAAAAAATCGGACATTTTCACGGAAAAATCATGAAAATCGTAAATTGACGGCGGCGATTTTTCACCGGCTAATTTTCACGGAAGATTCACAAATTTATTCGCTGGCATCGAAACACAGAAATTCAACGAAAATTCGTGCCAGGCGAATATATTCGCCCAATTTCCAGAACCCACCAGCACACCCTGGCCTCTCCAGCATAAGTTGGCCCGGTGCACAGTCAGAAGGGATCGGCAACCCCAATTGTAGTCAGCGTAATAAAAGAAAAACTGGCACTCAGAGCTCGATGCATGCGGGCAAAGCCCTGTGTGTTTATTACAATGTACCGTTTCGGGGGCGGGCCCCTTCGTCAGACGAAACGTTACATTGTAATAAACACGCAGGGCTTTGCCCGCATGCATCAAGCTCTGAGTGCCAGTTTTTCTTTTATTACGCTGAATATATTCGCCCATCACTACTCCCTATATCAGTCTATAGATATATTTATATTTCTGTCAACTGTCTACCATTATTTTTTCTATCTTTTTTTCTGTCTACCTGTAGTTCTATCTATGTATCTGTATTTTTTTAATCATATCTATCTATTCGTCTGTCTGTCTTTTAGCTATCTGCCTGTGAGTCTGCCCATTTATTTATCTGTGTATCTTTGTAAAAAATCTTGTACTCACACGTCTATATATTTGATTTTTTTAAATCAACAATCATTTTTGAATTTAAAGATACTCAAGACTATCTCGTGTAAAAACACGAGATATAAGTCCCCATGAGATCAAATGCTAAAACACAAGTGTCAACCTTAATAGTCATTTTGCCTTCCTTCCAATGACTGTCCTACTTATAAAAGGGAGTCTGAATTTAAAGAGTCACATTTACATGTGAAAACTGTTCTGTACTAAGACATAAAGAACACAACAACAAAGATTTCTCTTTAATAATTCCAACTAAAACATTTCAGCTTTTTTTTTTTAATGTTTCTACAATAAATTCTCCTTTCAGCCCACAAAGATAATCCCTAAAAACACAAGACTGAAGCAAAACAACACAGACATGAGTAGACAAGATTTAAAAAGCATATTTCAATTGATTTTACAGCAAACATGGCAGTCAGACTGTTGGCTTATCTTCAGATACTTATGCATGATCAGAAAAAGCTGTAAATATTGGAAAGTAAGGCATCTGCAGAAGAACATCGCTCTTATAAAATGGGGGATTAAAGGTTTACGTTAGATTTGTACTCTAGGCAGGAACACCTGGCCATCATTCTCCTTTATTTCATTCACCAGACGGCAAGTGCATACTTGTTGGATGTCATGTCACAGAATTCATATCTAGCAGAAAACCTCTCTGTGTTGGTTATATTTTCTCCTATAAAAATACCAAATAAAGGGAGACTGAGAAAAAGTGATGTTTCATAGGGGAGTGGTGGGAAATGAAGGGAAGGCATGCTTGTTGCAGCAAGAGAAGAAGGCATTGCTGTTGTAGGTACTGTATGGAATATCCACTCATAATTACTTGGCACTGAGAACATTTTTCCATATACTGCATTCAGTTCCTATTAGAGGTTGATTCGTCACCATTAATAGCTTGAATTTGCTCTCCACTTACAGTATTTGAATGGCAATCAGTTGGAGTTCATTGGAAATGCTGTTTGCCACATTTGTGAGTGACAATACCTGGTACCTGGGTGTAATATTTCCAGACAGTATTCTTAGGGAGCTGAAATCATGTCTGAATCAGTTGGTTATACAGAGACACTGATCAGCAAATGGTATTCAAACATTCTATATTATGCTCCCATTGCACATCATTTTTGAAAATATAACTACAAGTCTAAAAAAATGCTCCAGCCTACCAGCTCCTTTGCTTCCTCTTCCTTCAACATAGTAAAGGGAGATTTCAGGGTTCTGTTCACAGAACAAAAAGGAGCTGAATATACACAAAGTAAGAAGCATACTCATTGAGTAAGCCTCTACATTGTTTACACCTGTGTGCCCCTGTATTATTTACACCTAAGTCTGTCAGGCTGTACGTGCCCTCATTGTTTACCTGTTCACACCTTAGACTATAAGAGTGTTGCTAGCACATTGTCTCATTGCAAATTGTACAATATGTACCATTCATCTTTGAGTGGTCCTGCTCGGTTTCCCTGTCTCCTTCCTACTCTGTTGGTGTGTGCCATACTCCGCTTGCTCTACTCTGACTGTGTGTGCCATACTCTGCCTGTGTAAACCATACTCTGCCTACCCTACTGCATCTGTGTGCCATACTCTTCCTGCCATACTCTGCCTGTGTAAACCATACTCTGCCAACCCTACTGCATCTGTGTGAACCACACTCTGCCAACTCTACTCCGTCTGTGTGTGCCATACTCTGCCTGCCCTACTGCCTGTTCTATGCTGCATTTGGGAAGAAATAGTTGTTAGGTAGACGCTAAGGTGTTTAATTATCTGCTCTGGATTTTTGTGCAAGAAGGAAGCATGTGGATTTAAGAACATGTCTTAATGTGATTAATAAACTTATTTCACATATGAATGATGGGTGACATCCCTGCAGTGAGCACCAACCATTTGGTTTTTTGGTGTGCTACAACTATTAATATGCATGTATTCTTAAAAGTTCTTGTGGTTTTAAGTGGGTGTGGTTTAAAAACAGTGAGTGGTCAATACCGGCTTCCATTATTGACCCTCCACTACAAAGGCCAGGAAAATTACAATCCTCAGAACCACAGGATTTGGACAGCACTGTCCTAGAATAATGGCATTTGCATGTTTTGAGAAAAGTCCTCATAGAATGACTAAAACATTGACTGTAAATTAACCATATTTTTACAAGTCCCCTTAACAGTCCTATTTTTACTATGTATACTAGATATTGCTCTAATGGTTGGTTTATTGACTTTATAGTCAGCCCCGGACTGCTCTATGTACTTGAAATGCCAGGGCCTATTTTAAATCCCATTCCAGACCTGTTTATAGTTTTTAGTGTGTCATGCCACTGGTCATTTACATTTGCACAGATGCAAATCAAATGGCGCCGGTGAGGTTGGCTGCCATGCTGGATGCTCCGATCTAACTTCTCATTTTTGGCTTATTTTGTTACTTTCTACTCAATAGAAAGCATACAGACAGGTACGATCCAACAGAGATACTCCTGTTTCTATTGGTCTACAATATACTCACATTTTGTTGTGTTTAACTCCGGTCCCAACCTGGCCAAGGGAGATCCTGAGAGAGAACAAAGGACGTTACCCAAAGCTTCAGCCGCGAGGGAAACGTGCCGGCATTAGGAACAGGTTACGAGCTTGCGCACACTGCTCACCCATGCCCAGTATCTTGCTAGCAACTGTTCAGTCCATCGAGAACAAATTTGATGACCTCAGGGCCAGAGTTAAGTTCCAGAGGGATATTTTGGATTGCAATCTCTGTTTTTTCACTGGCTGAACCCAGTGGTACCAGACCAATAATGGACTTTTCTTACTGATAAGGACAGAGAAGCGCTTCCGCTCCCTTAAGGCCAACACAGAGAGAATGAGGTGGAGCTTCTACCATCAGTCTATTCGTTCCCTGAACCAAGTGTAGGACTGGACTCTCTCTCAAATATCTGATATATCACATCAATGCACATGCACTTTAATAACACAAATATTAACAATAATGTACTTCATTAATATATATCAGTAATTATTATCTCTTATGTAACTCTTTCCTTCTTTTTTTACTGTAAATTCTTATGGTCGGGCTTTGCACAGCAACAAGCATTTCACTGCATGTCATACTTTGTATGTTTGTGCATGTGACAAATAAAATTTGAATATATATATATATATATATATATATATATATATATATATATAGTGAGAGAGAGAGAGTGAGAGAGAGAGAGAGAGAGAGAGAGAGAGAGAGAGCAAGAGAGAGAGAGAGAGACCCATGAGAAGTAGACCTTCAGCCCAACCTCAAAAATGCCCATGTGTAAGTAATAAGATAATAGAAGGAATTCAGTTATGCGCTGCACTGAGGTTATGTAATAAAAGGCACTTGTCAACCCATTGCAACCAGTCATTGATTAACTTTCTTCCAGGCAGCTGTATGTAGAACAATGAAAACAAAATGTCATTGGTTGCCATGGGATACTGTTCAGGTGAAAATGTGCTAGAATGTGTTATATCTACCGCTCAACCACCTCTTCACTTTCCTGCAATGGTGGTGCTGGTTCTCCGTCGAAGGGAGGTTGAACCCCCGAAACGTTGATCTTTGTATTGATACATTAATAAAAAGAGGGGCCACGTACCCGACTGAGTGTGTGCGGACCCGTGATTTTTCTGTTACAGGTGAAAATGTGCCACAGGACAAATCAAATCATGAGAAATCAGTTTCTCTGACTTTGCCCAGGTGCAAATCCATAGCGACCAACCAGTCAACAAGCGTTGCGGCGCTGGTGTCCCAGCGCCCATGTGGGCCGACTGGGCGCCGCCATTTTGGATTCTTTGCCGCCGGGAGCAGATGCGCCTCTTTGCACTCCCGGCGGCCTTGACACTTTTATAGAAAGATGACAAAAAAAAAACTATGAATATTGACTTAATTCAGTGTTGTTATTGCTGCGTGTTTATTATTGTGCCAATAACAGCCAACGTATCGAATAAGAAACATAGGTCTCGATTCAACTCAATGCGATATGTGGTACTTTCTGCATGTTTGCAATTCAATTCTACGCACTAACCACTAAATCTTTTCATCACCTATGTTTTCGCTACCTAATGGCCCATTGAAACTACCGACACTATTACTTTTCACAGTTCTATTCAGCCCGAAAACGATTAACGTAATGTAATCTTTTGTGTTTTCTTCCAGTTTCCATTACACCACTTTGTGGCGGAAATGCTCTTACTTTGATCGCTAAAGCCTTTTCACCCTCTTTCCATCTTCTATTCTTGCACCTCATCTTCCAAGTTGTTTTAATCCATTTACAGTTATACCTATGTGTATTTCAGACAATAAACTCATTTTACATCTTTTCATGTTTGTACTAAATAAATCCATTCAAATATATCACCTATTTGTCTTATTTGTATTTATGACATTTCCATTCCGGTTTATTGCTCTGGCAAATAAGTGTGTGTATTACACCAGAGCCCACTGCTTTTGGGGGCCCACTATGCTGAAAAATAGAGGGGGAGGGCAAGAAGCAGGGAGGGAGACGGAGGGAGGGAGGGGACGCACACAGGGAGGGAGGCAACACACGCAGGGAGGAAGACGGAAGGAGGGGACACAAGTTGGGAGGAAGATGGAGGGAGAGGACACACACAGGGAGGAAGATAGAGGGATGAAATACGGGGAGGCAGGACCGGTTTCAAAAATGTCAAAAAATTAGAAGTTGACATATGCAGGGCTGCTTTAGTAATGCAAGTTAAGGGGTGTCTGCCCAGGGCCCACTGCTTTTGGGGGCCCACTACTCCGAAAAATAGAGGGGGAGGGCGAGACGCAGGGAGGGAGACGGAGGGAAGGGATATATACAGGGAGGGAGGCGACACACGCAGGGAGGAAGACGGAAGGAGGGGACACAGGAAGGGAGGAAGATGGAGGGAGGAAACACGGGGAGGTGGGACTGGTTTCAAAAATTTTCTGGAGCGCTGCATGCGCCAGGGGTGTAGAGGGCCCGCTAGTTAACTCTTTGCCCAGGACCCACCAAGGCCTTTAAACAGACCTGGACATATGTTGTATTTATACAGCTGTATATGGAGATAGAATTTTGCATGTTGAGTTGCGGCATAACTTGCAAACAGTGATGACAGCGGTTACTGCAAAAAACAAGCACCAAACCCTGAAACTGCAGTAACGTGTTACTACGAAATTAAAGGCTTTGCGCATTTGCGATATTCCATACTGCAATGAATTGAATAAGGTCAATTAGCGTTATTTTGCCCGGGTAAACACATCTTTTCATTATTGCACATTTAGTGCATTGAATTGAGCCCATCGTTTTTAAAGCACAACATAAATAACCAGACTATGTAGGACCAAGTGGCCTTTATATTGCATCCCATGTCTGCTGTCAGTTTTGGAACCATGTGTTTATGGTTTGTGGCTGGGAGAAATTCTACCTTGTAGCACTTTCCGTAACGCCTCTGTTAAAGTTATTTTAGTGGGGTGGGGGGGGGGGAGGATTCATTACATCAGCTGTTATAAAATTGCCACTGATTACAGGTTTTTGTGGGATTCTGAAACTTGAGGGTTTCCCACATTAAGTACTGAGTTACCAGAATTGGCACAGGTGGCTGCTTTTAAGAGCCGTGCAACTTAAGCCCCTATCAAACTCCAGTCAAGTTAGAAGAGAGGGTCTATCGGTGGCAAAGAAAAGAACAATTGTAGTATGTGAGTGTCAGGGTTCACATGAGTTGGTCAGTGTACATGAGTAGATGAATATCAGAGCAGCCCCTTTCAGGCAGAAAAAGAAATGTAAACGAATAACGAGAGGTCAGGACGGACACATTTGTAGGTCACTCAGTGAATGCGTTTTGTGTGTGTTCACCTTCCCCCAGCTGTGTCAACAAACAGAAATTTCTTTTAGAGGTGATGTGGGATGTGATGGCATTTATAAGCCTGGCATTATTTATAGGGTTAGACCTGTTGACTGGTAAAAAATAATGGTCTCAACTCTCAGGAGAAACAATATCGTTCTGTGCAGCATTTTAAAAAGAGAACTGTTTTAGTCACTTCGTAGTAATAATGGATTAGGTGTCAACTGTTACTGCTTCATTTTTTGGACTCATTTGTAAAATATGATTTCGAATTTTTAGATGGTGTCATGTTGTATTTACCAAATGGAAATTTCAATGATTTATATGAGAACATTGAATGAAGAAAGTCATTAAAATTTACAAGTAAGGATGTAATGCTGGTGTAGGTGTAAAAAACCTACCCCCTTGGTACCTGCTTTAACCCCAGGCATGTTCAATCTATTCCCCTGTCTCCTTCTCAGCGGAAAAGAAAGTGTTAGGTCAGTACACTGTTCTACTTTAGGAAAAGGTTGATCCTTTTTGGCACAGACAATTTTACATAGAGATACTGGTCCATAGAGTATAGTGTTTTGCATTGGTCTGTATTAGCCAAGTTAATTGACTGTAGGACCTCCAACCCCCTCCCCCATTTTGCCCTAAGGGCAGAGACACATGCTGAATTGATGACGGGCAGGGGTGCTTCGCCAATGAGGCGAGTTGAGGCTGTCACCTCAGGCAGCAGCACCCCACTAGGTACCAGGGGTGGCAAAAATGCTGCTCCTGGTACTTTAAGAGTCAGTTTCTGGGGGAGGGGGGGCAGCAGCAACTACTGCTGCCTCAGGCGGCGGAGGGGCCAGGATTGCCTCTGATGACGGGTGACTAATCTCCCCGAATCGCAGTGTGTGTCTCTGCCCTAAACGAGTGCCTTGTCTGCCTGCCTCGAGTTCTGGCCCTGAATGCATTAGTTTGGCTTTAGCATTCAATAACAACAATAGAAGGGTTCATTTACAAATGGGTGGAAGGGTGCAAAATGAAAAAAAATGGGTACCCTGCTGTGAGTAGCAACATACACTGGTCTTTATGCTCCAGATTAGCATTCAAGGGCTTGTGCCTAACTGATGAATATAATGCTGCCTGTGTTTTCTCATACACCGACTGAATGGGTTGCCATTAGTGATGGGCGAATTTATTCGCCAGGCGCGAATTCGCGGCGAATTTGCGCGATTCGCGGCAGGCGAATAAATTCGCGAAACGCCCGCGAAAATTCGCCAAAAAAATTCGCCAAAACGGGCGCCGGCGTCGGAAAAACGGGCGCCGGCGTCAAAAACGGGCGCCGGCGTCAAAAACGAGACGCCGGCGCCGTTTCGCGAATCGCAAATTCGCCCATCACTAGTTGCCATTGCTGAAACACTGAGGAACCAAATTGTATTTTGAACAGCGACTCTCATTATTGTGCCTGTGAGTATATAGGCGGCAGGGTGAGCACTGTGGTGGACCCTTATCTGATACATATTACTCACATTCCCTACTAAGTGGTATACCATTGGTGATACACTATGGGAGTTTTCCCTTGTGCACTCTCGTTTTCTTTTTATGCATTTTAACTCATATAACTCACTAATGGTGCAACGCATAGTAATGCTCTAGACAGAAAAGTTGGGTAAACATGGGGCACAAAATGAAACCACTTGGTACTCTTGCACTTTAGTCAGGGGCTTTTATTAATGGCCCATAAACATTTGACATTATAATAGTGTTAGTATCACTTAAATACCGGTACAATATTGGATTGTTGTAACATCTCGTCAGTCTGGCACTCATAGATGCACAAGAGTACCCCTGCAAATTCCAGTTTTCACCAACATCTTTTTGGGGCCCCGGGCTTTCTGCTGCGGAACCAAGAGGGAATATTGCTTTTAGGAGAGTGCGAGTTTGTAAAGAGGTACAGGCAGGGATCAGGCAGAATCGTAGTCAAAAACAGGCAAAAAGGTCAAGGCAGGTGGCAGGAATCCCAGTCAAACAGGCAGGAGTCAAAATACCAGAATAATCAATCAAAATAGAATGTTTAGGCAGGATCTGTAAACAGAAGCCAGCTTGGGCACTGTTACAGGAAGGAAAAGACGTTTTAAAAGGAAAAAGATGCTTCGACGAGACCGCATCCGAGCAATTGTGGATGGTGGAGAAAGTGCACAGTTAATCCTGAATAAAAAAAATTCTAATGTATCTGTAAGACAGAAATAAACACAACAAAGAGGAGGAAATAGAAGTTTCTTTTGACATAGATCTTTTTGTTTTAATTGAAAAAAAAAATAGGCAGAATACTTCAGCCTAGAAAAAATTCTATAGATGTGTACGTCCCTTTAGATATCAGAAATAAAAGCAACTCTCACATTTCCCGCCATAGATTGATCTACAGTTGAGTGACTCTAAAAGCACAGGCAGTTGCCAGTTCCTCGGGCGTTGGCCTGGGTTCATACATAATAGAGCATTTTGGTGTGTTACTTTGTTCGGAGATATAAATGTGCCCTTGAGATGTATCTTTCTGCATGTTTCGCTGGCAAGCCATTCATTCTGTTTATTTTCTTTTGTTGGCTGGTATCATGGAGATTAAGTTGATATTTTATAATGGGATCATTGTGCGGAGAATCACCACCACAGATGATATTTCTATGCAGCCATTTGATCTCTCCATTGAAATGTCTTGGGTATTTCATTTACTGCTCAGAGAACACATTTGCATATTTCTTTACATTACAATACGCACATTCTTTTCACATTTACAGATCACCTTACTGAATGACACTAACTAAAATGTAATGTAAATGTAACAGGGATCTCAATCAACTTGTTGTCTATACCCAACAAAAGATGTCATTCTAAGAACCTTTCCATTATACATTCATTACCAAGTTTCAATGGTTTTGCACTAAAACTGTCACTTTTTGTTCTCTGCTCTGAACCTTTGTTTTTTTTTTATATTGATAGCAACCCACAAAACCTTCATCTTTGCCAATGATGTAGAACATAGTTTGATACTGTAGACACAAAATGCTTGGAAGGATCTAATGTCGTAGAGATGGTTTGCCCTGCAATTCATCAGGAATTAGGGTGACTTGGGTTAACCTGAGCTCGGATGCTCTGCACGTTACGGCACATGGCACAAGTCGTGCTGTATTTTTGTGGGTTGAAAGAAGAAGCTTTCAATGTTGCTCTTCTATTCTATTCATTATCTTTGATATTGAAATATACATGTAGCTTTGTTCTACGGGCCCTTTGAAGGCAGGACACACATTTGTATTATCTAAAGCTTACTAAACACAATAGAGCAGGTGAGGTTCTGTTTAGACAGATAACTAACAGCTGGTGGCAAGCACATAGTAATAAAACTGGGCCGTGCTTTGTACATGCACAGGATAGCAATAGACACTATGTCCATTTTTCTAATTGAGGCTACTGCTGAAATACATGAGGTGGCAAATTGGAAAGGCTTCAATTTGGGTTTTTTATCTTCCTCTGGATCAACTGGCAGTTAGTCGAGTTAAAATAGAGTTAAAAGGTTGAACTTGATGGATGTGTGTCTTTTTTTCAAACTAACTTATTATGTTACTATGTTACTATAGATTTGTGGAAATTCCTAGAGCTGAATATTAGTTTCCCCATAAGAATTAACTAACAGGGAGTGCAGCAATACAGAATACTGGGTATGAGAAATTATGGGAAATTAGGTTTAGGAACAGTGAAAAGACATGACTGACTAAGGTCTGGAGAGGAGAGCTTCTGGTGGGGTGTAAAACCTTTTTTCCACCAGGGGACCCCATGCCCGAGCTGGCCAATTATCCATTATTCCTACTTTTTTCCGGAACTCATAATAGTCCCTTATAGTGATGGGCGAATTTATTCGCCAGGCGCGAATTAGTGGTGATTTTGCGTGATTCGCCATCAGCGAATAAATTCGTGAAACGCCCGCAAAATTCGCAGGCGTCAAAAAAAATTTTTGCCAGCGTCGCAAAAAAACGGACACCGGCATCAAAAACTGAGTCGTTTCACGAATTTTTCGCTGTTTCGCGAATTTCGCTGGAAATTCACAAATTTTCCGGCGAAGCGAAACGGTGCAAATGCGCCCATCACTAGTCCCTTATTTAACTCTCTGTTTTTTCCCAGGACCACCTCCAAATGCTGCGACAATACTAAAAACCTTCACTTACTCTCTCTACTGTAAGTCCCATCCCAGGATACTGCATATTTACTAAAATCATCCCTGCCGCCCCAAAAACATGGGAGGGTAGGGTGGGCTTGTGCTACCCGTGGTCCCCAGGTAGAAAAAGGAAGTACCCTCTCCCGCACTTTCTATTTATTACCCCCACCCCATCCCCCTATACCTAACTTCCTTTTCCCGTTTCTTGCCCATACTTCCAAAACAATTCTCTCCCCCCCTTTACCTATCAGTCATGCCCTCCTTCCGCCCATAACAGGGCTCCCTCGTAACTTTCTTCAAGACTGGACTAGATCAAACATAACAAATTGCACTTGTATGAGATTTGCCGCTTAATAAGTAAGCAATGATATATACTTGAATCATTACATTTTGGCTACAAATAGGAATGTACTGCTCTCCACCAGGTGACTTGTGAGGCCTTTATAGAAGGACTGACCTTCGTGATCAGACAATATGGAGCAAATGTATTTATTTCTACAAAATCACTGACAAATCACAAAAATTCCAAGACTGAGTTTGTGAAACTCGTATTTTTAAGATTTATCAGAAATATAGAAAATCTAAACATAAAAAACTAAAACCTATTAAGCTTCTATAGAAGTCACTAGAAGGTGTATTTTCAACATTATAGTATTTTTATTTTTTTCAGCTAATTTTAAAAAAATATTTGTGTAAATATGCTACCAAACAAAAAGAATTGTGGAAACACTTATATAATAACAATAATAAAAAATGTTTTTAAAAAGTCCTATTTGCATCCCAATTTACAATCAAATATGTAAAACCATAATAAAGCTATGAACTCTCAAATTTCTACTCCCCATCGAATCTTTTTTAAAAACAGATATGAATATTTGGTCATAAAGGACGCCTTTCTAGATTTCTGTGAATATCAAAGAATAACAATATGTTAATCCCCCTATATCACACTGTAGTCCTCAAGTTGTGCGCCAGTTTGGGAACCTCTGCTTTATACAAATAAGTATTAAACATTAGTTATTAATACTTTTCATCATTGATATACAAGTACTAGTGATGGGCAAAATTGGGGCATTTCGATTCGCCGAAAAATTTGCGAATTTCCCGTGAAATTTGTGAAACAGTGAAAAATTCGCAAAACGATGCCGGAATCTCGTTTTTGATGCTGCCGTCCATTTTTGATGCCGGCGTCCGTTTTTTTGACACCTGCACAAGTTAGCTGGCGAAAATGCACTAGCGTCCAAAAAAACGGACGCCAGCGTCCATTTTTTATGCCGGTGAATTTTCACAGCGGTTTCGTGAATTTATTCGCTGTGAATTTGCACCTGGCAAATAAATTCGCCCATCACTAACAAGTACAGCTTTCTTGCAACATCGCCATGTATGTGCCCTGTGCCCTGGTTTCCTGTTGCCTAAACACTTGGAGAGTTCTGGTTGACTGGTCTGAGGATATGAATTCCTGTACAAACCCTGGTCATCATGGAGTAGCTCACACCAGGAGAGAATGAAATAACCAAAGGTAAGGGATTGATAGTGGGAAGATTCTGAAACAGATTCATTAATACTTCATGTGAAAGCATGAGAAGTGAATGAGAAATTCAAAGCTTCTTAGAGGTTCAACATTAGGGTTTTTACCCCATAGACAAATGGAAGACTACAAAGATTAAGCTCAATCTCTTTCCTACATATCCAAACTGACCAGTGGCATAACTACAGAGGCATAAGATACTGGGGCCTGAGTCTGCTTCTTCCATAGGGGGCCTGTGGTTGATCTAGGGTGCATTCAAAAACATGGGTCATTTTTACATGTTACATGTGACCTACGATTTCATGTATGCTGCAGGTCACCCACAATTTTGGGCTGGGAGAAGAGGGACAGAGGAAAAGAACTTTGCCCCTTTATATTCACAACTTGGTGTTTATAACATGTTAGGGTCATCCTCCTCTTAACATCCAAGAAGAACCTCACTGAAACAATGTCTATGCCCAATTCAGAGTGATGCTGAAAAAGAGATGCCCAATGTTTGTCTGTCAGGGATCTTTGAGTGTTGAAATTCATCAACAGCTGGAAAGACACAGGTCAGACCTCGACTACAATTTATGTGCTAAAATGGACTGCTCTTCTCACAACAGGGTGAAGGAATTTGACTACAAGTATCACATACAGTAAGTCAACAAGTTTGGTCATGCTTGCCACCAACGTGCCCTGGGACCGTAGGAGTTCTACTAATCAATGTTAAGAAACAGTGACACATCATAAAAGTTTATTTTAGCCTTTGGAGTAATTAGAATGAAATGGAGATGTGTACAGACTGAAAGTTCTACTTCCTGTCTAGTAGTATATGAAAATAAATCCAGCAAGAAGAAATCTATGTCAAAATACCAAAATATGATTTTGTTAGCAGGCTAATTAAAGATTTTTTTTGTGAAAAAAAAATCCAGGCTAATTCCATATGTGATACCCAAGTCAACACAGGAGTACCGGTTAATTTGATATATAATACACTCAGGGGGTTATTTATTAAAGTCCGGATGGTAAAAACATGAAAAATTTGAGGTTTTTTTTTTACTATAAAATCAAAATTTTTAGTGGAAAAAAAAAAAGATTTTTTTGATTATGCTCTGAGGTTGTATATGGGAGTCATTGGGAGAGGTCCCTATACTATTTGGAAGTTTCTGTGGTCTGCGCTTGAATTAGCCCAAAAGACCATTAGACCAAAAATGCAAAAAATTCTGACTTTACAGGAAAAAGTCAGAAAAAACTCATACAATTCGGGTTTTTGCTCGATATTATCAACTTTTTCTCCAATCTGATTAAATCAAGCTTTTTTAATAATAGATAAAGTCAAATCATGGATTCTAATTTGGTTGGACTTTTTTAACTTAAATATCAAAAAAATTCAGATTTTGATAAATAACCCCCTCAATGTGTAATGCCTCCAACCTGTTTGTTGTAACAAATTCAATGGTGTTGGTTTGAAGAGACTAGTCAATCCTAGCCTTTATTTCAATCCATCCATATTCATGTGACATGATAAAACTGTAGTTCATTTGAAGTCATAACTATTCCATAAGCATTCCAATCAAAACTGCAACATTTTCATGAGGATGAAAGAGCAGAATACATGTGGCTATCCTATAAAATGATTAATAAATTCCAGTTATCTGAACACCTGCTATTGAGGCAATGTCTAAAACAGTGATCCCCAACCAGTGGCTCGTGAGCAACATGTTGCTCTCCAACCCTTTGGATGTTGCTCCCAGTGGCCTCAAAGCAGGATCTTATTTTTGAATTCCAGGCTTGGAAGGAAGTTTTAGTTGCATAAAAAACATCTTTACTGCCAAACAGCTCCTCCTGTAGTCTGCCAGTCCACATAGGGGCTACCATCAGTCAATTACAGCCCATATTTGGCAGCCCATGAACTTTTTGCATGCTTATGTTGCTCTCCAACTTGTTTTTACATTTGAATGTGGCTCACAGGTTAAAAAGGTTGGGGACCCCTGGTCTAAAATAACCAATGATACTTGGAAATAACATCTTAATTTCCTCATAAACAATGTCTAGAATAATGTGTTGGAATACTAAATCATTTCTTATTCACTTACCAGTAAAGAACTTTGAGTTTAGGTGACACAGTAGTGAGAGAGAGAGAGAGAGAGAGAGAGAGAGAGAGAGAGAGAGAGAAAGAGAGGGGGGATAGATAATAGATAGATGATAGATAGATAGATAGATAGATAGATAGATAGATAGATAGATAGATAGATAGATAGATAGATAGATAGATAGAGAGATTTCTGTATTGCTTTGTTTTAGCCTAACTTCCTGAAAGTTCACTTTGACTAATAGCAAATTTCTATTTGTGGAAGCCTTTACTTGTTTTACTCTCTCTAGGCCAGAAGATGATGCTTGGTTTGAAAACAGCACAAAAAGCAGCCCTTTAGCAGTGACACCTCAACAGATTCCCCAGTAGCTCCCCATCTTTTCTCATGATTTTCAGCACATGCTTTGTGCTAATGTCACTTATCTGAGATTAGGGATACAATATACATTATATATAGAATATAAATGCCACAATAAAATGTAATCAAAAGTAATTAATTTAGATTCGTATTCTATGACCTTGCATCAGCTTCTATTACAGATGAACGCCATTTTCTGCTTGATGACTTGCAATAGCCCCTGAGCTTAACTTCACAAAGCCCACTGAGCATGTGCAGTGTCACTGACACTCCTAGCAAAATCCAAGATGGCAAACTCCTTTGCACTTTGAACTTAACTTACTGTTA
This sequence comes from Xenopus laevis, assembly GCF_017654675.1. NCBI lineage: Eukaryota > Metazoa > Chordata > Amphibia > Anura > Pipidae > Xenopus > Xenopus laevis. The sequence goes on along the minus strand of NC_054376.1, from coordinate 8,635,542 downwards.
ATAGAGATCGGGAACCTTTAAGGTTGTACAGTTTAGTATATGAAATACATCATATGAAGTCACATTAATTTTTTAGGGTTTAGGTCTCATTCAGAAAATTTGATGACAAGCACCTTACTGAAATTCTACGTCTCTTATGACTGTTACTTAATTTTATTAGAAATATTTATTGTTTCTTTAGTTTAATATGTTGAACACCTACAATTGTTAGTAGCTGGTTCCTAACAACATTTTTTGGTTGCAACTTTTTTATTCAAAATACTTCAACATTCTATGGAACCATGAGGATGATCTGAATTGGATGTTGAAGGGACATTAACATTAGTATAAAAAGTTATAGCTGAAAACAATAGGACTCATTTACAAATGAGTGAGGGTGCACTTAAATTATCCTTATGGAGAGGACATATTGATGCAATTCATTAATGTATTTACATTAAAAAATTAAAGTATTTTAATGTAATGGAAATTTAATGTAGTGTTGTACTGAATTGTTAAAACTGGTGTTTTTGCTTCAGAAACATTAATATAGTTTATATAAACAAGCATTATTGTATTAGAGAGGTTACAGAGAAGGACAATCTTAGCTATGAGGAAATTGAGGTTGTTCACTCCGGAGAAGAGGTGCTTAAGGGGAGATATGATAATTATGTATAAATATATAAGGGGATCAAAAAAAAATTCTCTCTAATACTTTATTTACCAGTAGGTCTTTCCAGCTGACTCAAGGTCACCCATTCCGATTAGAAGAAAAGAGGTTCAGGCTAAATATTGGGAAGGGGTTTGTTACAGTGAGAGCTGTGAAGATGTGGAATTGTCTCCCTGAATCAGTTGTACAGGTTGATACATTAGATAGGTATAAGAAGGGGTTGGATGGTGTTTAGCAAGTGAGGGAATACAGGGATATGGGAGATAGCTCATAGTACAAGTTGATCCAGGGACTGGTCCTATTGCCATTTTGGAGTCAGGAAGGAATTTTTCCCCCTCTGAGGCAAATTGGAGAGGCTTCAGATGGGGGTTTGCCTTCCTCTGGATCAACTGGCAGTTAGGCAGGTTAAAATAGAGTTAAAAGGTTGAACTTGATGGACGTGTGTCTTTTTCAACCTAACTTACTATGTTACTATGTGTAGCCATTTAAGCTGGAATAAGGAGAAAAGGCACAGGATACATAGCAGATAACAGATATGCTCTGTAGTATAAACAGTGGGATTCTTCAAAAATGATATGTTCTCTACTGTGAATTTTTTGCTTGGACGGCTGCCCCCATGGCTACAAAGCAGCTTGTTTATATAAACTATAGTAGTACTTATCTTTTATCTACTGTGTATCCTGTGCTTGAATGGCTGCCCCCATGGCTACACAGCAGCTTGTTTATATAAACTATAGTAGTACTTATCTGTTATCTACTGTGTATCCTGTGCTTGAATGGCTGCCCCCATGGCTACACACCAGCTTGTTTATATAAACTATAGTAGTGTTTGTGAACACGTCAGTTTTACCAGTGCAGGGCAACATTACACTGTATTGTTATTCCTTTAAAGCACTTTCATTTTTTGGTGTTACTGTTCCTTTAATGGTCAGTATATGCTCCTGCTCTTCCACATGGTAATATATTTACCCTGGCTCTTCCGATAGATAAAAAATCATGGTGATTTTTGTCTGAATTCATCACACTAGTGTTTGGGACGTCTCTTTTTGAAAGATGTCTTCTATGGTCCATGAATTATAGAACAAGCAGCAATTTACCCACAGTTTTCTTGGTGAACTTTATTCTAATTTCCCATTTGTTCTTCCATATGCTCAAGAGGTGTCCATATGAAAGGGGGCCACTATTGTAATGTTTATGCACTTAGACCTCTTGTTATATTATGTCATGTACTTATATTGTCCTTGGCTTCATTTGCACATTTTCTGTTAAGATACTAATGACACCATGGGAATTATGTGCACTTTTACAATAATGTTACTGGGAAAATTGCATTTACTCTATTTTACACATTAGCATTATTTCTGTGAAACAGGATCTGCAGCATCCTCGACATTCTTTTGTTTATTTTAAAACCGAGCAAGTATGTTTTACAATGTAATTCGTGCATACGGGGAAAAAAGTTCTTGTGATCAGTAAAAAAAGGAAGTATAAAATCCATAAGACTTTAGCTTTTCACGCTACGTTCCGAGAGTTTTATCCCTATGGATAGTATAAATCCCTTAAATATGCCCATCTGGGCCTCACCAAAAACCATGCCTAATTCTCAGATCTTTGCACAAAGTGGATTGGAGGAGAGCAACTAAGTTTTCTTTTAGCTAACTATTTTTCTGTCCTACAGTTCCACAGACAGAAATTAAAGTTCATTTAGAGCAATATCAAGAAAAAAATACAGACCCCCATATCACAAGGGTCACCTTTTTTACCCATGAGCCACATTCAAATGTAAAAAATAAGCATCTGTAACTGGGTGGTACCAAATAAGGGCTGTGATTGGCTAGTTGATCACCTCATTTGGACTGGCAGCCTGTAAGGGGCCTGAAGGCTCAGCCAGGAGTAATGGACCTAGGAGGAAGCACCAGTCCAATAGTTCGAAGTACAGGCAAGGGTTTAGAAGAAGAGTAGTCAAAGTTCAGGCAATATGGTTGGTTCAGGCAGCAAAGGTTCAGTACATGGAAACAGGCAAGGGTCAATACACAGGATCAAGAATAATAATTACAAGAAGCGCACCCAGGAACTCACAAGGAAGAACCTATAGTAGCGCACAGTCTGCAGTGCTTCAGCATCCTTTATAGGCCTCCTTTGGCGCCAAAAACAGACGCAGTGATGTCATGACGCTGACGTCCTCACGCAGGCGTCCATTCTGATGCTGATGCTTCTTCTGACGCTGGCGTGATGTCACAGAACTGCGACCAGGAGGAACCACATGGGAAACGCCGCTATCTTGGACGCCGCCATCTTGGGACGCCAGGTAAGATCTCCTTACATAGCCTACAGAAGGCTCTGTATGGGAGTTCACTTGGTTTTTATGCAACCAAACCTTGCCTCCAATCAAGGAATTCAAAATTAGGGATCACCATTGGCAATCACTGCCATTTCATATATCCATGATCTGAATATAAGGGATTAGTGATGGGCGAATTTATTCGCCAGGCGCGAATTTGCGCAATTTGCCTCCAGCGAATAAATTCACGAAACCCCTGCGAAAATTCACCCACGTCAACTAAATTGGCACCGGCATCAAAAACAGACGCCGGTGCCGTTTCGCGAATTTTTCACCGTTTTGCGAACTTCGCGCATTTTTCGGCTGAGCAAAACGGCGCAAATTCGTCCCTCACTATAAGGGATGAAACAGCTGATTGTCTTTCCTCTCAAATCTATGTTGGTTGGTCTGTATCTCCCAAAAGTTCTGGAAAATAACAATTAATGATGATTGATATCAGTGGGGCCACCTTTTCCTTTGATGTTACAGCTACTTGGCCCAGAACTGATTTCATACAGATACAACTTATTGGAACTGCCATGCTCTACAAATGGAGAAAACTTTGCTTTAACATATCTTGATTCATGTGGCACACATTCCAAAAAATTTTATTTTTCATATATCAGTGAAGAATCTAAAGGGAAATTAAAAGAATTTTGTTAGGCTTGTATTATTGAGCAATTTTTACAAAATCACAAAAAAAAGTACTTGGAGTACTGTGGAGTAACACCATCTTTTCTAGTTAGTCCTTGCATGTGTTTGGGATAGACATGTGCAGGTTTTCTTTTCTGTTATTTTTTTTCTGGCCTATTCAATATTGATCAAGCTTTTACGCTTAAGCAATCTTTAAGGAAACACCACACTAGGTTTTGTGCAGAAAGATCTCTGCACTTCCCAGAATTTTTACCCAAACAAGATTTTCAAACTAAGAAAAACATTGCTCAAGCTGAAAAAAATTGAACAGTTTGAAGTAGGCCCTATGCAGAAGTTTAGTGTATGTAATCATTGTGTGTACCTAATGAATTGGAACCCACAGTGATTTACAGTTTAGATCTAGTGATGAGCGAATTTCTCCCATTTTGCGGAAAATCGTGAAATTGTAAAGTTCCTGAAAAAATCGTGAGATTCGAACGTTTTCACGAAAAAATCGTGCAAATTAAATGTTGTCACGCAAAAATCTTGAAATTAGAAGGTTTTCACTCAAAAAATTTGAAATCTGAAGGTTTTTCACAAAAAAATCTTGAAAATCAGACGTTCCACTCAAAAATTGTGAAATTTTAAGGTTTTCACTAAAAAATCATGAGATTTGAAGGTTTTCACTAAAAAATCATGAAAATCTGACATTTACATGAAAAAATCATGAAAATCGGAAATTGATGCCGGTGAATTTTCGCAATAAGATTCGCAAATTCATTTGCTGGCGGCGAAAAGCAGAAATTTGCCGCAAATTCGTGCCAGGCGAATTCATTCGCCCATCACTATTTAGATCCCCTTAACACTGGGGTCCCCAACCTTTTTTTACCTGTGAGCCACAATCAATTTTAAAGGAAAACTATACCCCCCAAACAATGTAGGTCTCTATTAAAAGATACTGAGTAAAATAGCTCATGTGTAAAACCCTGCTTCATGGAAAATGAACCATTATCATAATAATATACTTTTTTTGTAGTATGTGCCATTGGGTAATCATAAATAGAAAATTGCCATTTTAAAAAATAAGGGCCGCCCCCTGAGATCGTAAGATTCACTGTGCACACATACAAACCACATGTAAGGTCACATGAGCCAATAAACAGACAGAGTTCTGCCTTTTGCTTCCTCACTTCTTCCTGTTACAGTTAGCGTTGTAGTATTTCTGGTCAGGTGATCTCTGAGACAGCATAGATACAGTCACGAAATGGTGGTTCAAGGCAAGAGATGTAAAAGGGCAATATTTATGTAAATATATATTCCAGTTTGGTAAGATTCTTTAATATGTCATTCAATTTGATATAAACTATCTGTTGCTTAAGTATTCATTTTGGGGGTATAGTTTTCCTTTAAAATGAGTTAGAGAGCAACACAAGCATGAAAAAAAAGCTCCTGGTAGTGACAAATAAGGGCTGTGATTGGCTATTTGGAAGCCCATATTTGGACTGGCAGTCTTATGGAGGCTTCAATTCAAAAATAAGCTTCTGCTTTGAAGCCACTGGGAGCAACATCCGAGGGGTTGGTGAACAACATGTTGCTCAAGAGCCACTGGTTGGGGTTCACTGCCTTAACAGAATGATACAACCCTTCCATAACAGTGTTGCTGAATCATACGTAACACAAATATTGCTGGCCTCCAACTCCCACAACACTTGATTACATTTTTATTTGTATACTGGTACCTAAGGCCATTAAGGATGGAATGCCCCACAAAGATGTTTTAATGCAAAAGTGTTAAAGGTTACTCTCCCCTGCTGTACTAGCGACCCATGTTATGCCCTCCAGTGAGGCTCTTGCTTGTTCTTTCTACATTCAGCTCTCTGTTGAGCGTTAATGTGATCATTGCTTGGGGCATTAAACACTTTTTCTTGTACCAAACTTCTAAACAGCACTATAGCTGCCCTTCTGATGTTGGATTACATTGTCATATCAGTAAGCCAAAGTTTGTGCAGTAATTACCCTTCTGATGTTTGATTATAATTTAATAATGGGAAGTCAACATGCACACGAATCCCCTCTTGTTAGATAACAGAAATATGACTAATGCACTTCTGGGCTGGATGTTCTTTGAAGAATCTTCTTGCCTTTGTAATTATGTTTAGGAGAGCTGAGGAGTGCTGAGTTTTATAGCAGTTTAGTGTTCCCATGTATGCCCCAACTTAATTAGTGATGCAAGAGAAACCACAAGTGAGAATCTTTCCTACTAGAACTACTGTACATCTCACTATTGCATAACAGGGATATCACTGTTCAGTTTTGGCTTGCTGATACAAAGGCTTTATATATTTATTTGTTTATTTATGTATGTATTTTTAGATATTTGGTACTAGAAAAAAATATGTTCAATGTCTTTAGTGATGACCGTGCAAATAAACCAGGAAACTGGGTGTACAAATTGCAGAGAGAGTCTAATTGGAAGATACTCTTGCATTTTGCAATTTGGCTGCTGGCCCTGTAGAGCAAGGAAAAACTTTATCTTGTGATGGTATAAAAATCCAAACCTAATGGTGACAGACTACAGCACCCAGAATATTTTTTTGCTTATCTTATGTATCAACACTTTGTCGCAGCAAAAACTCTCTGAAATGTTTATGTACAAATCAAACTTTGCTGTGAGCCAGGTTTTTGAAGAATGCTCTATCATTAAAGAGACACTCAACCCAAGCATAGACGGGAGCTGTCTCATTGCACCCCCTAGTTCTTTATATAAAATACAGAAAAAGGTAGATACACTGTAATTTGCCAATAAATTAGGCACCCACAGTGAATTAAATCGCTAAGTCTTTGTCTAGGTCATTGTTTTTTTATTAGAAAAAACTTCATTGGTCTGGTGGAAAAAAACAAACAGGGCACCATGACATAATTTTACTTACCTTTCACAGATGTCCCTAACTCTGGCTGACACTCATGCATGCTCAATAGCCCAAGTGCCCAAGTCAGGGACATCTGGGAATAAGAAAAAATGCTGACATTCTGTTATTTATGCAAGTCAGTGCAATTTGTTCCTAAGTTTCAGGGCACACGCTCAGATTTGGGGAGATTAGTTGCCCAGGCGACAAATCTCCTTTCCTTCAGGGCAACTAATCTCCCCGAACTGCCTCCCAGCCAGCGGGATGGCACTCGGAGCTCTTTATTTTCTGAAGTCGCCCGAAGTATCCTTTTCGACTTCGGAAAACTCGCTCCGAGTGCCATCCCGCTGGCGATTTACAATCTAGCCAGTAGGAAGGCAGGGGAAGGCAGTTCGGAGAGATTAGTTGCCCCAAAGAAGAAGGTGACTAATCTCCCCGAATTTGAGCGTGTGCCCTGACCCTAAAAGGAGCACTGGCCCAGTCAAAAAACTTAGCTGTTGGATTTAATGTTAAAGGAAAGTAAACCTTTAAAGTAAGTGAATGTAAAATTGATGAGAGTGCTATTCTAAGAACTTTTGTAATATAAATCCATTATTTATTTTCTTTTTATTCTGAGATATTAAGAGATGCATGTGCTGTTAATATGAATAAAATCTGTTACAACAGCGCCACCTGCTGGTCAGTTTCTGACCAGTCTGACCACCAAGTAGTCAAGGAAGTTGTCAGGAGAAAGAAAGAGGCTGCTCTGATGTTCTTCTGCTTAGGAAAGATTTGAGAAAGGTTTATAATTGGTTTCCTAAGTAGAAGAACATCAGAGCAGCATCTTTCTTTCTCCTGACAACTTCCTTGACTACTTGGTGGTCAGACTGGTCAGAAACTGACCAGCAGGTGGCGCTGTTGGAACAAAATTCATTCATATTAACAGCACATGTATCCCTTAATATCTTGGAAAAAAAGAAAATAAATAATGAATGTAAATGACAAAAGAGCTTAGAATAGCACTCTCGTCAATTTTATATTCACTTATTTTAAAGGTTTACTTATCCTTTAAAGGGGTGCCTAAAATATTGCCACCCCCACTAGATCCATCTTTCCTTGTCCTTTAAGAAACCAAACCTTATGTTGATGGTCTATTCTTCCAAACATGCTGTAACCCTTAAAATATGTTGGTAAAATGCTGGGAACTCTAGTTCAAAAAAAATCTGGGTAGTAAATTCTTGTGGAACAAGATTGTGGAGGAACTTACATCCTTTTCAGGCAAGAAAATTTAAGAGAAAAAAATATCCATATAAAGGGGAATATTCATGTACTGAGCTGCTTTCACATAGTTCAGATTATTCTGCGTTCTCCGTCGCTTCCATGCAGGTTTATAATTCAAAGTTTGTGTTGTACCGCTGCCAACATTTCTATGATGTAGTCTAAATTTAAATGTAATCCCCCTTCTGTCATCTATTGCACTCGTATCATCAAGTGCAGTTTTTAAATAAGTGCGAATAAAATTTTGAAAAGTACAAGTGAGATCAGCAGTTAATAGTCAATAAACCATCCCCGCGTTTAGGTCATGTTTACATAACTCCCCGTGTAATTTATAACTATTATGACTGGTTTGTTATCAACTTCATTTTGAAAGTATTTCTAAGGAACGGTGTGTGCAACACTGTGGCAACGTTTGGAGGAAAATGGTAGGCGGCTTTCATTTCATTTTTTTTTTTTGTTTTAAGGAAAAAACGATACATCTGTTTTTTATAATACAGAACAGGTGCCTGTTAAAATGTCAGGGGTCCGCTTTTGGAAAGGTATAATTTTACTTGCGGCTAAAGCGAGTAATGTAGTGTTTGTTAAAAGATGAAATAAGATTGGAGCTGTAGTAATATGGGGTTTCATATTGCGGCTGCCAGGAGAACATTCTGGGTGGTGTGTATTCCAGCGGCTCTCCAAGTAAAATGGTTGATATCACCATCTATCTAATGGGCAGAATTGTCAAAATTCAAGAATTTTGACCATTTTAACCTTGCGTGTTTTTTAATTGCCCTGTAAATATTCTCGGTCACAAATTCCCATAGGCTTCTACTAATGTGTTTGCCAACCCCAATTCATAAAATCTTATAGTAAGTTCACTGCTAGAATGATTTCATAAAAGAAATGGCTGGTGTACCCTCTTTGGTGTACCCTCTTGATATTAAGCTTCTCCCCCTCTGAAGCAAATTGGAGAAGCCTCAGAAGGGTTTTTTTTTGCCTTCCTCTGGATCAACTAGCAGTTAGGCAGGTTATATAGACTTAAAGGTTGAACTTGATGGACGTGTGTCTTTTTTTAACCTAACTTACTATGTTACTATCTAGATAATTAAGAAACCTCCAGTGAGAAGGAAGTGCAATAAATCCCAGAACATGTGTATCTGCAAAGTACATGCGTTTTTAGTTCAAATCAAGCTTCAGATGTCTCAAATTTGATGAATTGGTCATTTAACGGCCCATTCATTAAGTTCGAATAGGAATAGAAGAAAAAATACTTCGAATTTTGAAGTGTTTTTTTGGCTACTTCGACCATCAAATGGGCTACTTCGACCTTCGACTACGACTTCGACATCGAAGGATTCAAACTAAAAATCGTTCGACTATTCGACCATTCGATAGTCGAAGTACTGTCTCTTGAAGAAAAAACTTCGACCCCCTAGTTCGCCACCTAAAAGCTACTGAAGTCAATATTAGCCTATGGGGAAGGTCCCCATAGGCTTGGCTATCTTTTTTTGGTCGAAGGATAATCCCTCGATCGTTGGATTAAAATCCTTCGAATCGTTCGATTCGAAGGATTTAATCGTTCGATCGAACGATTATTCCTTCAATCGTTTGATCGAACTATTTGCGCAAAATCCTTCGACTTCGATATTCGAAGTCAAAGGATTTTCATTCCCCAGTCGAATATTGAGGGTTAATTAACCCTCGATATTTGACCCTTGATGCATCGGCCGCTTAGACTCAAATTGAAATTTTTCCACCAATTACATTTTTTTTTGATTTTTCTATACTTCGGAAAAACTCTTAACATTTATTAAGTAGAAAAAACGATGAAAGATTTTAATGGCAAACGTCATCAAGTCAAAGTTGTCCAGGTGCTGTAGAAGTCAATGGGAGCTACGCTGATCCTATTGGACCATTTTAAAACCAATCAGAATTCTTGAGGTTTTTGGATTTTTTTTCTCTACGAAAAACCGAATTTTTAGAGATTTTTTAAAGAATTTGTAGTTTTTTCAGATCGTTCAGCAATCCAAATTGATAATTATATTTAAAAAAAATCTATTCTGTTAAAGGGGCAGATTTATCAAGGGTCGAATTTCGAGGTTTATAAAACCCTCGAATTCAACCCTCGAAGTAAAATCCTTTGAAGGATTTTAGCGCAAAAGGTTCGATCGATCGATCGAATAACAATTCGAATGATTTTAAGTGATCGATCGAATGATTTTTATTCCATCATAAAAAGTTCCCAAAACCCATCTACAATGTCCCCATAGGCTAACATTCAATTCGGTAGCTTTTATTTGGCGAAGTATTGAGTCAAAGGTTTTTTTAAAGAGACAGTACTTCAATTATGGAATGTTTGAACGATTTTTACTTCAATCTTTCGAATCATTCGATTAGATCGAATTCGACCAATTCTATGGTCAAAGTACCCAAAAAATTACTTCGAAATTCGAATATTGATTCGAACTATTCACTCGAGCTTAGTAAATCTGCCCCTAATTTATGCTACTGTGCCCCCTAGTTCTCTATAGAAGTTGATAAAAAAAAACTTAATTACACATAAAAAAAATTAAACAATGAGAATTCTACTGACCAATGGCATACAGTAATTATAGATGCAAGAGAATTAACTAAGAAGAATGCTGATTCCCAGTACTATGTCAGCCATCTTGCTCTTATTTTACATACAGAGATTATTGTGCCATTTTGACATCATTATATCACAGTGGAATCAAATGTGGGGAAGAAAGTGGCAGTGGTAGGAAACTGTGCTTAATGGTTCCAACTGCAATGTCAGGTATCTCATTGGAGGATTATTTCATATTTTAATGCAGCAGTTGGCTCTGGAGAGTTAGGGGCAAATTCACTAAGCGCCGAAGCGCCGAACGCTAGCGTTAATTCGCTAGCGTTTGGCATTTTCGTTACTGCACAAATTCACTAACGAACGCTGGCGTAGTTTCGCTAGTGTTACTTCGCACCCTTACGCCAGGCGAATTTTCGCTAGCGACGTAACTACGCAAATTCACTAACTTGCGCAGTGTACTGAACGCTACCTTTTACGGTAGACTTCCTTCGCCACCTCAGACCTGGCGAAGCGCAATAGAGTAGATAGGGATTGTTTCAAAAAAAGTCAAATTTTTTTCTAAGTCCAAAAAAACGCTGGCGTGTTTTCTATATTATGGGTGAGAGGCTGAAAAAGATCGAAAAAATTTTTGGGGCTCCCCTCCTTCCCCCCTACATTTCCTGACTCATGGCAACTTACCTAGACAGTGGGCACATGTGTAGGGCAAAATAAAAATTTTATTTGCTGATTTGAAGGTTTTCTAGGCATTTGTAGTGCTGCTACGTATTCCTCCATTGAAATTTGAATTTCGCACCGTATGCAAATTAGCCTTCGCTAGCGTAACTTCGCTTTACATAGCGAATCAACGCTAGCGCAACTTCGCAACCTTGCGCTACCCCTGAGCGCAACTTCGGATTTTAGTGAATTTGCGGAGCGCTGGCGAAACTACGCCTGGCGAAGTGCGGCGAAGTTGCGCCTGGCGCAACTTCGCATCTTAGTGAATTTGCCCCTTAGGGAGAAGATCTTCTTCTCTCACTACTTCTTTCTTTAGCTGTTTGTGAAGAAATTGCACTGAGCACTCTACCTGCCATAACTAATCCATACATTTTCTACACAAGTCTTGGAATCCCTAAGGAATGATGAGGAACAAACTTCTAGCTGTTGATGTCCAGAGTGCTGTGACTAAAGATGTTTTGCTTTTTATCAAAAGACAGTAACAGAATGAAGAGCAAAGCAATTTAGCATTGTGGGACTATTTTTTCATTTTGTAATTCTGTAGCTGTTAAAATATTTAATGGCCTGATTTCTTTATGATGTGGTTTGTTGGGAACAATCAAACATCTGTTCTTTAAGAAATCCAAGGAGACTCTTCGAATAAGACTCAAATGAGTGACTGGTACGAGGGTTTACCAAAAAATCCACCTGGCAAAGCAAACCTTGTATACACTATTAGATTTCATAGCCAAGCAATGTATCAAATGATATCCAGTTTTAATGATACAGATGCAGCCACTTTGGTTTGTCTGTTTGACACAGAATAACTAAACACAGATATCCCATTTATCTCATTTAACACAGAAAACTGAGTCACAACATCCCATCTAATTAAAGCATTCACCATTGTTCACAATGGTGCTTTGGTATGCTAATGGAAAGGTTAAATGCATTAAATGAGTTAAGATGACTTTAGATAACGCAGTTTCTTCAATTAACCATGAGTCATGACGCATTTATCTCACAAATCCAAGTGGCTTCATCTGTATTTAAGATTTTGTTGACTCTCCGTTGACATAATCAGGAATACTCATGTATCGAAATACCAAACTCATGGAAAACCACCATATTGTATAATTTAGCAATAATAGCTTACTCGTCATATTCATTCCATATTTTATTTCATTTTGTTAGATGGGCATTATCTCTTTCTGCCTGATTCCTGGTTATCAGATTAAATTTGGCATTTGTAAGGCTTAGCATCAAGGCACACAGCAGAAAATAACAGGTTACCGTATATACTCGAGTATAAGCCGTCCCGAGTATAAACTGAGGTACTTAATTTTACCTCCAAAAACTGGGAAAGCTTATTGACTTGAGTATAAGCCTAGGGTGAGAAATGCAGCAGCTTCTGGTAAGTTTCAATCAAAAAATTGAGGGTTTCTGCTCCCATTGGAGGTGCCAGCGTCTCATTTTTGGATGCTGGCGACCATTCTTGGACACCGGCGACTATTCTTGGACGCCGGCGACTATTTTTAGGCACCGGGGACTATTCTTAGACGCCGGCGACTATTCTTAGACGCCGGTGACCGTTTTTGCGCTTGACCCGAGTATAAGCCGAGGTTTAGTTTTTCAGCATATTTTGGGGGCTGAAAACTCGGCTTATACTCGACTATATACGGTATTACAAAAATAGAATATTTGGCAGTTTATTAAAGTTCGAATGGTAAATTCAAATTTTTGAATAGATTTTTCGTCAAAACTCACAATTTCGAGTTCAAAACCACCAACTCAAGTTCTTATTTGAATATGAGATTTATCTGAACTCAACCCTGGAAACAGTGATACTTCGCCACCAAAAACCTACCGAGTTCATTTAGAAGTCAATGGCAAAGGCCTATTGATCCGTTTGAAAATGTTAATAGCCTTCCTGACATTTAAGTTTTGTGTTTGGGGGGAAAACTTTTCAATTCAAATTTTCAAGTCATTCCTATTCGATCAAATTCTAGACATTCAAGTTTTTTCATAAATAACCTCCCATTTGAGTTGTGACTATATTCGACTTTATTAGAGTTCACATAAAATTAGACCTTTGATAAATAACCCACATTAGGAAAATAAAATCTTATGCTATGTCTTTGACAAAGAAGAAAGCAATCTTTGCACACAATTCACACCCAATCATTATGAAGTATAAGTTACAACAAGACATGGAGGACCGATTGAGTTTGTCAAATGATGATTGATTGCACCAGAACAGGGTGGTCCACTATCAAATATTTAATTTGCATAACTTTTAAAGGAAACATCCCTCTAATGGCAGACACTTATTTTTATGAAATAATGTGAGGGATAAGGTCTAATTTTTGGTTTAAATGCAGTGCTATATATATAGAATAAGACGTGTAAATGGCTTCTATGAATGGTTTTTGAACATGTTTGTGTATTTCACCCAAACCTTGATATTTTCTCTTTCATTAGCAATAATACAGTGATGATTAATTAAAATGCTTATTAATAAAAATGAAGGTAATGTTGACTCATTACAGAGTGAGTGTACAGGTGGTCCTGTGGAATTCTGGGTAATGTAGTACTGCTAAAGGATTTCTATCCCAACTGGAGACTATTTACTTTTTCTAGAGATAATTATTTACTAGAGCTAATGGTAACATGACTATTTCATTGTGTATCATAATCATGTTGTCATATTTATGTCTGAGTCAAAGATTTCATTCTTTCTGGTCCCAGGGCACCAATTGTTTGCTCCATGTGTAGGAATTAAATGTCCACTGTAGCACCAGCCAAAGTGCTTGACATTGGACTGTGCACATAAGATGCAGATGACAGATCAATCCTCTTGCTAGATGCTACAGTACACACAATAATTGGGATTTCTCAGTTTCATTAGCCCCCAAAGTTGACTTATTTGGCTTCTTTTAAGTCCATTGTGAACAGGAAAACTGACATGACCTGAAGGCTACTCTGATCCCAGCTGGAATCAGTTGAGTTGGAATATATCCAGGAAGAACTAATAATCCATCCAAGCATATTTGCTTGACAGTTTCCCATTTTTTATTGCAGCCTTTTATAAAAAAAATCACTTTAAAAACTACATTAGGCTGTATATACCAGTTGGAAATAAAAGGAGCTATAATGTAAATGGAATTTTAATATGGTGTGGCATATGTTAATAAAAACATTTTTATTTCACTTTAATTAAAAATGATGAAAGTATCAAGTCCATCTGAAATCCTATATTCATGGCCCTTGAGTTTAATTGAATTAAATGTTTAAAGACCTACAAAAGGTTACCTCTTTAAAAATATTCTTGGCAAGACAAAGGTAATATTGTTCAAGAATCTATACATAGTACAGTTTATATCAGAGATGACATTATACTATGATCAACATAAGTATGCCTAAAAACCCTTAACTTTACCTGGTTGAGTGGGTCACGATCTCATCAGTCTATTTATTGCCCTTACTTTCTTCTGGTGACAAATCTCCTCTTCTTTGGGCGACTAATCTCTCCAGCGACTAGAATCTAAATCGCCAGTGGGATGGCACTCGGATCGCTTCTTTTTCCGAAGTTTCTTCGCGAGGTAACTTCAAGCGACTTCGGAAAACGAAGCCTATTTACAGGCCCGAATTTGTGATGAGACCACCAAGGCCCGGGCAATTTCAGGGACGGCATGCCACCCAGCCACATTAGAGGGAGCACCAAGGAGCACCCCAGAGATCCGGCACATGTGTGCATGCTAATTAAATATAAAATATTGTCATTGGTCACTGGTAGGGATGGGCGAATTTTTTCGCCTTGTTTCGCTGCAAAAATTACACCCATAGACTTGTATGGCGTTGTGCGTCAAAAAAAAAGATATGCGTCAAAAAAATAGACTTTAATGGGCATCTGCGGCGAATTTTTGGCGTAACGAAATGGGTCAAATTCGCCCATCCCTAGTTACTGGCAGACTGTCTGGTTGCTCAACAAAAACATCAGTTGAGTGTGTTTGTATATATATATATATATATATATATATATATATATATATATATAAATATATATATATATATATGTATATTATAAAAACTACCTTCCTGATTTAGATTCATATTTGAAAGTGTAAATCATTAAGGATTAGCGTGAGAAATGATTTTATGCCACATCAGAAAAAAACTAGGCCTTTTATTTCCTTAATGTACTTGGTAGTAGGAAGGGAAGAAGTTCACAGAATCTATAAAAATTATAAGCTGCAATAAAAATAAGGTGATGCATATTGGTTGTCAATGAACGCTCAGTGTTTCCCTTTCAGACTCTTTTAATGGGTGTTGGAAAGCAGATGAAGAATTGGCTTTGACTGCTAAAATCTGTCCAAAGAGTCCGATTTCTGCATTGTCTCCGTTCATCTGGCATTTGGGACTTATTAAAATGACTGCATTAAGTCAAATACAGATGTTGAAGACATCCGTGTCACAAAGCCATGTGTAGGATTTCTACATAGTCGTTTCGTAGCCTCTTCCTTGTTCCTTTTTGATGTTAAAAAAAGAAGAGTAAACATATGACAAATGATTTCTTTTGGGAGACTGATGATAAAATGGGAGTACAAAGGCAGACTGGATTTCATTCAAGGCACCCTTTCACCTATAGAAGTCCCATTGGTACTCAAATGCTTTCAGAACTGAGGGTATTGGCTCAGGAGTTTCCACTAGTGCTGGCAAACTTCTGGCTTGTAATGATCAGGAGAAGGCTTGCAAACAATAAAATTATTACACATTGCAAGGTTAGGAATCACTGAAGCCATTCTTGATTCAGTTATTTATATATTTCATTAAAAGGCACAAAAGGAACAAAGGCAAAAGGTCAAATCTATAATGTGCACCAAGGACTACCCTACAACACATGAATGAATGCTAGAACGCCGGAGACAAGCCATATAGAGAAGACAACGCTGGTCGGAGTCAAATCCTCAATCTTGGGACTCTGAAACAATATGGGCAGATTGGAAGGGGGACTCAATATGCCTTTTTAAACATCACAATCGTAAAAGGATTTTTAATGTTATAAAGTTTTTTTTTACATTATCTTTACACTCTATGGGGCAGATTTACTGAAGGGCAAATTGTCGCCAGTGACCACTTTGCACCACTTTGTCAGGCACAAATGCGCTACGAATATGTTAATTCACTAAAATGCGAAGTTTTGTCCCGGGCACCAAATGCTGGCGACTTTTCGCTACCGTTACTTTGGCAGTGCGAGCATTTTATAGTGAAGATGCAGTAGCGTTCGTTTGTGGCTAAAGAGAATTCACTAGTGATCTTGATCTTAGGTGGGTAATTTAAAGTTGTATGGACGTCTTTATTATAAATGTTGGTGCAAATGTTTGAAGTTACCACTTTTTGCCATAGGTCCAGGGAACTTTAATAAAGACAAGAGAGTTAATATATTGCCCTACACATGAGCCCACTGTATAATGAATGTCCCATATGTTGTGTAATGTGTCAAGACTTTTGCAGGCAATTCTGCTTAAAAAAAAAAGTCGCCAGCGTTTTTTGAACTTTGATACATTTTCGGCACACAGGATATGATGTAAGTGACAGAAGATTGAGGAAGATCTAGCTGCTTTATAGCATTTCGTCTTGTCTGAGGTGGCAAAGAAAACTCTGGTGAAAGAGGTAACGTTCAGTAAAATCCGCATTTTAGTGAATTTGCGGAGTAACGTCCGCTCGCCAGAGCAAAAAGTCGCCTGTCGATAGAGAGTGAATGACCGGTCCCGTTCTCTAGCGAATTGGCGCCTGCGCCTGCCAGTAAATTGGCGATGTCCCTGCAGGTGGCAACGCTGGTGAAAAGTCGCTACCACTTTGCCCTTTAGTAAATCTACCCCTATATATTTCACAACAGCAGGAAGCAACTTCTGGCGAATTGACTTTGGTATTTTGATGTATGCAAGACAATAGCTAAAATGTTTGTAAGTACTGACCTAAGAACCTAACCCGCCCTTTCTCAACCTCTGCCCATCTGCCGGAGACTTTCAGGTTCTTTTTATAGACCCGCGCTGCCCGTCCGCGTCTATACAAAAAGGAAGCTGGAAGCCAGCAGATCAGCAGTGCAAGGTGGCGGGCCAGGAGAGCAGGAAGAAGAGCTCAACCTGGACCCGCAACCGGAGCTGCGAGGTCGGCCGGAACCTTCCCGACCCACGGGTATCAGGCCGGCCCGCACATCACTACTACACGTGGTGAATTTAATGCTGTGGTCAGAGATTGCATACCCCTAGGGGCAAATTCACTAAAGTGCGAAGTGGCTAACGCTAGCGCAAATTCGCCAGCGTGACGTCATTTTGTTAACTTCGTTAATTTTTTAACTGGCGTAAATTCGCTAGCGAAGTGGACCTACTCTAGCTCTACTTCGCACCCTTACGCCAGGTGAAGTAGCGCTATGGCGAAGGGACGTAACTACGCTAATTCACTATTTTCATGAACGTTACCTCTTGCGCCAGACTTGCCTTCGCCAACTGAGACCAGGCGAAGTGCAATAGAGTAGATAGGGCTTGCTTCAAAAAAAGTTTAAATTATTTCTAAGTTCCAAAAAACGTTGGCGCCTTTTCCTTTTTTAAGGGTGATAGGCTGAAAAAGATCGTACATTTTTTTGGGGGTACCCTCCTTCCCCCCTACATTTCCTAACATATGGCACCTAAACTATACAGTGGGATCATGTATAGGGCAAAATAACACCTCTATTTTATCTTTTGAAGCTTTCCCAGGCTTGTGTAGTGTAATGTATTTGGTACGACACATACGTCCATTGTACTTTAACTTGGCACCGAATACAAATTAGGCATCGCTAGCGTAACTTCGATTTGCTTGACGAATTAACGCTAGCGCAACTTCGCTACCGTTCGCCACCCTGAGCGCAAATTCGCATTTTGCTGAATTTGCGTAGCGCTGGCAAAACTACGCCTGGCGAAGTGCGGAGGAGTGTGGCGAAGCTGTCGCTGGTGCAACTTTGAATTTGCCCCCTAGAAGGGTATAGATCAGTGGTATTTGGAACTGATAAAACATACCACATACTATATTACACACTCCTCCATATTATCCTATTTGTTATGTGCTTATTTCCCTGAGCCATGTTTGAATACAGTGTTATATCAACCCCCTGTGTTAGGTAATAGTAAGATGGCTGGTAGGCAATATTCTCTGTATCTTATTTGTCATGTTTGGGAACTGGATAGAGCTGCAGGTGACTATTATCATAACAGCTTCTGTCCTCTTTAAATAATATATAAAGTCCCCTTCCACATGTCATTTGTTTTGGAAACTCTGTTCCCGACCCATTCTGGTTCCTGGTACCATTGCTGTCTGTCAGCAGGACAATTACTGAAAATAAACTGTAACAAAAGAGTGATTAAAAAATAAGGGACACGGGAAGAACATGCACGCCAAAGGCTATTTGTCACAAATTGCAAATTGCAAATGTCACTGCAGGGTCTTCATGTGATGACTCAGTAGGTAAAACATTACACTCATCACAACAGGTGTTGACTTATATAAATAATGCAGTATAAATAATGTATGTGCCCTGGAGTGTTTACCATTACTCTTGCTTTCTTGCCTTGTACAGTACATGTGTTGAACAAGTTGATTCAGTTCAGCATTCAAACAAATATAAATTTGGCAAATGACTAATTTGTTGCTCTACACTTTAAATAAGCTTCTGCGGATTATGCAAGTAAATGAATGGTTTATTTTCCTGCTCATTTTGATTAGGATTTGATTTGGCAAAGGAGAGGTTTATAATGGATCATAAAACAATAGTGATACATCAAATAATGGACAAAACCCCTAGAAACCAATAAATAAGTAGCAGTTACTGGTCACCTAAAACTTTTTGACTTTTATCACACATTAAAGGTTCTTCCGAAGCCAATTCCTAATAAATACCAATAAATGTTGCTTATGGATATATAATGGGGAAATCCTATCTTACTCGATCCATCCTATTCATGTTTGTTTCGTATTTTGGAGATACGCACAACAGTGTGGGTTTAGCAGTCTGCAATTCAGCTAAAGAAGCTTGGATGAGTAGTAAAACAGTTTCAGTAATATTCAAAAAATTCAGTTGGTTTAGACTTATTTCCACTAGATATTTTTTAAAACGTTTTTTTCCCCATTCAGTATTAAAGAAAGGGTAATATTACGGAAACATTTGTTACAGCTCAAGAATCTACTGTACTGTATAAAGTTCTGAAGGGTTTAGGAAAATTGTTTGGCAATGGTTGTCATACAGTAAGCGCCTTGTATAAAGCTCAACCAAAGTATCTTGAGTAATTATGGTAGTTACAGGGCAGGACACTTTTTGGAGGTGCAGAGCGGCTGAAGATGAACACAAAAAGCCTTCAGCAGTTTCTCTATCCATGTACTAATTGCACCACCATTGATCATATGTGACACTGTTCCAAAACCAAAAAAGTCAAGTCAACCACATCCACGGCAACACAGCTGACCAACTTTTATATTTCATCGAGAAGAGCACGTAGACGTCTTTTCAACTATTGGAATTCATTACATTGGCTTCCATACCATATGTGATTGTTTGGTAGCACTTTGGTTCTCCATTCAGTATTTGGGTAATTTATATCCCCTATGCAAAAATAGATGTGCCAGGTCTTCTTCATTTGACATACACTTTTACGCAGTGCTGTAAAAGGGTTTCCATTCTGGTGGATACCATTACTATGAAAGACATGATAGGTAGAGGATCAGGGGATCCCTGTTTTCCCTGTTGATGAAGACAACATGTTAGTCATGTATCTATCTTATGCCATTTATTTCTATCTATTATATGTAACTGAATGTCTATCTGTAACATCTCACCCTGGTGGTCTAGCAGGCTGGCGGGGACGCACGCACTGTCGCATGGTATATCTTCTTTGTAGATTGCTGGTTCCTGGTGCGCATTCGGCGCGCATTTCCTGGTTTTTACGTGCAGTGCACGTGATGTCATCACATTCGTTTGGCATAAAATTAGAGTATTTAAAGGGGCTTTGAATCTAAACTCATTGCCCGTTGTTAGGTCTAAATTGTTTAATATCTGGGTGCAATTCCTATCTGTTTTGATTCTTGCCAGACTACAATGAATTCTGCTAATCCTGACCCTTGCCTGCCTGACTATTCTGAAATCTACTGGTATTGTCCCTTGCCTTTCTGACTATTCCTTGAACGCTGCCTGTACCGACCCCAGCCTGATTGACCTTGCTTGAACTCATCCTGTAATGACCACTGCCTGCCTGACCCTGCTTGAACTGCACCTGTACCGACCTGGCCTGCTTGACTACACTTTTCGTCTATTCCCTGAACTGTTGCCTTTCGTCCAAAAACCTTGGAAATGCACCTTTGCTCGTTCAGAACATCTGCTTTGCTCCTCTCAAGGTAAGACCTGGTGGCATCTGAGTAGCTGAGGGCTCGTCCCGAGGCCAAAGGTGGCTGAAAATTTGCATTTCTTGAAAATCTCTAGAGCTTAGCACTTGTTTTGAATTTAGGGAGCCGTATGTGACACTATCATACAACTATCATATAACACTGTAACTCTTGGATGGCAGATATGTGATTGGAATTCTGACATAGACTTTAATTGGGAAATGTATAAAGCTGGACTTCTTCTAGGATAACTGCATATTTTATCACATTTTCTTTTTAATATATTCATGGAATATTATTATTATCTTAAGAATGAAAATAATTTCAAGAATTCCACAGACACTTTAGTTCCTGGTAGGTGAACCTAAGCTCATAAGAGCAGTGTTTGAGTGTAAATTATTTTTAAAATGTACTTTTAAAGCACCCAAAAGCAATCCTGAATGTAAAAGTTATATTCTAGATTATAGAATAGAAAAAAAAATCTATATTTTATTCTAATTCTGTGTCATGAAATATTGCACCTGCTTAAGTGTCTTGGCTATTGAATAATGAAACTTATTTAAAAGAACACCAATTACACTGGGAGCCAAGCATCTGTCATGGCAGTTAGTGGGGTATGATAATAATGTAGCCACTTCCCTGCACTGCACTGGATGATATCAGCATGGCATCTGAAAATATATTTCAAACCAGCTTAAACTACTTTCTCTACTGAAATGTTAGTTTATGGTGAAGGTGGTATAAATCACTGGACTTCTTGCTAGACTAGGAGTTTTTCTCAAAACCAGTTTGAATTTGTCAATTGACCTTCACTCTAAACTTAAACAATTTATCAACCTTCTCTGCATTCTACAGTATCAAGATATTGTCTAAAAACCTGAATTTTGTGTTACTCTTTGTATTCTCTTAAATTTCCCTTAGATGTTGAATGCAGACAGATACCAGAGATAATATACCCATTTAAGGCTGATGATGCTTCTATTCAGTTTCTTAAGTGAGTCTGTCTTTTGACTTACACAATGGTATGAGGGGTGAGAAGGATAAAGACTGTCCACTGGTATCATGTGAGAAAGAATGGAGACAGAATTACTAAGTGCATTCCATGTTTCTGAACCTTCAAATGAATAGCTACAGAATCATGATCAGATTGCAGGAGTCTTTGTTCCATTTTACAGACAAGGATTCTCTTGCATCCCATCACAATACTGATCATTTATGTTATCCAGATCTCCTTAATGGTTTTGCCAAATGCCTTTTCTCCAGCTGTATGTGATTTTAACAATGGCCGTAAGCATGATTTTTGTTGAAATATGGTTAATCGTCCCAATCTATCTATCTATCTATCTATCTATCTATCTATCTATCTATCTATCTATCTATCTATCATCTATCTATCTATCTATCTATCATCATTTGTCATCCATCTATAATCTTCTATTATCTATAAATCTATTTTATTTATCTTTATATGTCTGTTAATCTATCAAGGGCTAGACGCATATTCATTTCATTGTTGCAAACTTTTTTGGAGAAGACATGTGGTTAAGTTAGAAAAGTCATTCTGATTATGCTAGTTCTAGTAACTGATAGCAACTAGATACTATATTTCCTTGACAAGGGAACTCCTCAATTGACCCTTCTCTTTCAGCCATCCCACTGAACCCCATTGTTACATACTTATATGAAACATCAGGAGCCAGAAATGGGGTAACATTGCCACAGTATTTGTTCACATTTTATCAAAGAAATAGGACCTTGCCAGCCTCACCCCAAGGCAATATTCAAAGACAAAATTCCAAAAAATCACTACTATGTTCTGCTGTTCCTCACTTGAGATCAGCACTATGTCATTATATTTTATAATCTATAACTTACTGGTCTATAATTGTCAGGCTGAGATCGTAATCCCTTTTTAAATGGGAATGACATCAGTTTTCCTCCAATCCATTGGTACCACACCAGATGAAAGTGAATCTGAGAAAATTAGAAATAGGGGCCAGTCTTCAACTGAACTAAACTCTCTTAGAACTTCAAGGTGTATGTAATCTGATCATGGAGCCTTGTTTACATTTATTCTCAGTAATGGGTGAATTTCTCCTGAAACACGAATTTTGATGCCGGAGACAACTCTGACACCGGCGACAATTTTGACGCGCATTAAGTCAATGGGACTTTTTTTTAAAAAAAACATAATGTGCACACAAGTTACCAAGCACATAGACGCCTACCTAACATTCTCACACCTGTGCTATTTCCTGACACTAATTATTCACAAGGTCCCCTTAGTAATTTCCAAATTAGAGAGTAGAATGGACTTGCACCATACTATTGACAAAGGGGAGCCCTTGAAACGTTTGGTCCACTTTTTTTGCTTATGGAGGGACTGCACTGATTGGAAAATCAATGTTTAAATCATTTGGTATAACCTTCAGTGTATTGGATAGTGATGGGCGAATTTGTCCCGTTTGCAAAATTCACCGTAAAATTTGCGAAACGGGCAAAAATTTGCAAAACGCATTGAATTTAATGGGTGTCAAGATTATTTTCACTTGTGTCAATTTTGATGCCCGCGACAATTTTTATAGGCGCGCCTATCTTGTCCAATTGCATTAAAGTCAATGGGCGTCCGCATCATTTTGACGCCCGACAATTTTTATGTGCACAACTATTCCGCAGTGTGCCCATATTTTTTTAACATGGCGAATTTTTCACTGCCGCAGTTTCTCAAATTTATTCGCTGCCTGCAAAACACGGAAATTCACAGCAAATTTATTCGCCCATCACTAGTATTGGACAATATATAAGATAGGTTATAGGTTCATAGGTTATTCATAAATCTCGTGTGTAATTCTTGTGTGTATATAGTACACGTATAGATATATAATATATACACACACATACTCACAATATTTACAAGCTGGGGGCTTCCAGCACAGTTTATGAAGGAAACATGTTATGTGCTCTTTGGCAATAGATCATGTTCGTATACCTGTCATCACTTCCACTTCCACTCTCTTTATTTTCATGATTTTGAAGATGGATCCAAAACAATTTTCAATTCAGGAGAGCCAAAGTCTAAAACAATGATTCCAAAACTTGCCAAAACACTTTTACTAACCTCTCATTTCCTTCTACTCATTTATGTATTTTAGGTTTATTACCACCATTGAATGTGATGTTGTTAGAAGACCACAGGCCAGATTCCATTCATTGAGAAAAAGGTTTGTCATGGACGAGATTCAATTTTAGGTGCAATTCAATTCAGAAAAACGTATCTCACAATTTATCACCTGAAACCTCTCTTGAAGTCTATGGGGAAAAAACTGGAACTGAATTTGGAGAAGAGTTTTTTTCTCCTCAAATTAAATCTCTTCCATGAGTTATTCCACAAGATAACTTTTTTTCTCACTGAATTGAATCTGGACTCATGTGTAGAACATGCTTTATGCCTCTGTTCTAAAGGTTCCTAAACTATGGCCTTTCCCCCAAGGAGCTACTGTATAAGCCTTGGACAGGTTGAGTTTGATGTTAATATGCTGCTTGTATATATTAGAACATTGTAATGTTAAACCACAAAGAGGAGCTTAAACCTTAACCTTAACCTTTTAAGTTGTAACCCTCTAAAAAAACATGTAATAAATACTACTGTGACACCCTTAGGGGCCATGACGCACAGTTGAGTGGGTCACAATAAATGTATAGTACAAAGGGGTTGGGATTTTTTGTTGTTGTTACAACATGTCTGAGAATATTTCTAAATCAAACCCTAAACGTTTTTTCCCTTTTTGACAAATGCAAAAATGTTGCTTGTTACTAGTAAAAAGTCATTAGCCATGTTTTTTAAAATGCATCAAAGATATTTAGTTTACCACTTCAAATAATTTTTTTATGTATAACAAATACATACATTTGCCAAATTCTTATTTTATTATCCTTTATTTATAAAGCAATGACACATTTACACAGTGGTGCACAAAGATTGTTAATTATTCCCATCAGTCCTTGAGCCAGTGGAACTTATAATCTAAGGTCTCTGTCACATTCACACAACATTCGAGGCCGATTTTTTTTCATTAGTAGTGATGGGCGAATTTGTACCGTTTAGATTTGCAGAATAAAAACGTGAATTTCCCGTGAAGTTCACGGAGCTGAAAAAAATGAGCGAAATATGTTGAAGTCATTGGGCGTCAAAATTTTTATGAATTGCAGAAATTTTGACGGCTGCGACAATTGTTATGCATGCGCCTATTTTGGCCAAATGCATTAAAGTCAATGGGTGTCCGAATAAATTTGATGTGTGTCAATGTTTATGCGTGTGCCTGTTTTTCGATGCAACTGATTTTTCGCCTGAGAAATTTCTATGTAGTTTCGAAAATGTATTCGCAGATGGCGAAACACAGAAATTTGCCCCAATTTGCCAAATTTATTTGCCCATCACTATTCATTAGGCATCAAGTAAATATTGGCTGCTTATTGGTGCTGACCCAGTGCAAACATTGTAAATTATAACTAATAATGACTATTTATTAGAAGCATGCTGCCTATGGAGCAGGTATTGAAAGAGAAAATTCAGACATCATCAGCTTATTCACTCATGGTACCATATGGTATCTCAGGGGAATATCTGTGCAGGAAGACTTTTTTGTTGTCTCTCTGCACATTTTATGAGCTTACTTAGAGGGTGGTTCCTGTAGAATTATGTTTTGCAGAAGGGAATACTTAGCTGTCAGTGTTGGACTGGAGTGCCAGGGGCCCACCAGAAAACATACGAACGTGGGCCAAATCTACAAACTATTATTCCCCCTTTCCTCACTCAACCTCTTTATTTTTCTAGTCTTTTATATCTACTTACTATACTCTATTCTTCCATTATTAAGGCTCTTATGTCCCATAAATAAATAGGGAATGACTATGAAATAGGCCAAACGGTTAGAAGCAAGAGGGACTACTGACACCTGGGCCTGTCCAACACTGCTAACTGTATACTGTATGCTAGAGTTCTACACAGGTCCAATCAGGCATACCCGTGCCTGACCTGAACCCACTGACCTGCAAGCCAACCCATGCCCACTATGCCTCGCTCCCCGACCTGGCATGCAAACAGCTCACTTACCCCGACCTGGCACCCGCAAGACCGGAAGTGACATCACACCAAAGCCTATTCTGCTAGGTAGGACAATAAATCTTACCACAAACTCAGGGGAAGGTGGGAGGGACCAGTCCTGCAACTGAGCTAGGTACCCAGATGGGTTACCCACACACTACCCTCACAATCAGAGATTTATGACCAAAACCCGACCACCTTGTAGTTATTCTGCAGGTACCCACGAGTACTGACTTTACTGTATACTGCTATAGGAGCACCTATAATCACTTGCTATGATACTGATGAAGTTGTCAGGAGAAAGAAAGAGGCTGCTCTTATGTTCTTCTGCTTAGGAAAGATTTGAGAAAGGTTTCTAATTGTTTTCCTAAGCAGAAGAACATCAGAGCAGCCTCTTTCTTTCTCCTGACAACTTCCTTGACTACTTGGTGGTCAGACTGGTCAGAAACTGACCAGCAGGTGGTGCTGTTGGGACAAAATTCATTCATATTAACAGCACATGTATCCCTTAATATCTTGGAATAAAAAAAAATTAATGTAAATGACAAAAGTGCATAGAATAGCACTCTCATAAATTTCACATTCACTTATTTTTAAGGTTTACTTATCCTTTAACTATTTCAATATATGGTAACAAAATATACTTTATCATCTCCTCCCAAGGTTTATTGGGTGAGGGACCCAAATGATTCTCTTTAGTGAACCCTCTGAATTACTTTTAGGATGCCCACAAAGGAGAAGTAAGGAGCACAAACTAGTCATTCTGGGTAAGGTAATCCACACCAGCCTGGGCTGCCCACTTTTACTAGAAGGTTTTCCTTTAATAGTAAAAAAATCCTTTTAAAGAATTATCATACTATAAATATAATTTTGCTAACAGTAAGAATTTGATGCTACTTTGAAGCCTAAGCTCTGTGTAGTGTAGGAATGTCATGGTTCAGCGAATATTTGGCCAAGGACTAAAAAGGGAAGTTGCCATTAATGTTTATAGGGCATTTGAACACCCTGTTGAAAAAATACCCGGAGGAGAATTTATTGCTCACAGAAGCTGGAAAAAAAATTAGCAGCAGGTATGGCTTCCTGCCGAGCTGTGACTTACAGCTCCCCCTCAGCTGTGCAGCTAAACAGCTGTGTTACTGGAAGGGAAAGTCCACCGGAGATTTGCCACAGCTTGGTAACAAAACCCAAACAGAGACCTTTGTGATTTCCCATTTGTGTTTAACAAAGCAACAACAGAAATACAGGTTTGGCAGGTGTATTATTTACTGAAAATCTCTGAACAAAGCACCTTCACATGAAATAAGTGCAAAACCGCACAGGGCACATATGAGATCAACCAAAGTGGTACGAAAGGGGGGTCTTAAAACCAACACTGTTTTTATCAGAAAAAATACCTTACGTGACATGTGACAAGTTGGGCCGGCACAAAATCGGCCTTTATACTCTAGTTTTTAGGAGTCATTTATGACCTGGAAGGCATCGTTCAACGGTTGAAAAATGCTGAAAATGCAACCCACCATTATTTTGCACTTTGCACCCACCTTCCAGCCTATTTGAATTTGGTTATTGGAGCAGAGAGACCCGAGGCCTCTGTTATGAGTATAGCACTGTCTGCTCTGGACAGCAGCGATGAACAAATCTGCCCCATATCACTTTCACAAAACCACAGAAAAGTTTGCAAAATGCCAAAAATTTAACACAGTCATATCAATGGCAGTGATGAACAAATCTGTCCCGTTTCGCTTTTCGGAAAAACTACAAAAAATTCCGCAAAACGGCAGAAAATTCGCGAAACACATTCATGTCAATGGGTGTCTAGTTTTTCTCACTCCAAATACACTCAATGGACATTTTATTCTTATGGTGACTTTTTTGTCTCGGCAACAGATTTTGAAGCTGTTTTTTTGCCTGAGTTTCACAAAAAAAATTGCAGATGGGAAAATTCCGAATTTCGCCACAAATAAATGCCATTCATTCATCACTAGTCAATGGTTATTTTTTTCAGTGGCATCAATGTTTTTTGTTTTTTTTTTTGCACCATTTTATTTCATGCACAAAATTGAATGCACTTATCTCATTGTTGTAATTTTATTGCAAAATACACTGATGGACTAAGATTGATGTGCTCTCTGGGTACTATTTTCTTTACAATTTGGAACCACTTGCAACACTGAAGGTAGTTGCAGCCTGTTGAGAAGCACCATAACAAACATACCGGATCAAAAGGACAAGTTTATTCTACTGATCTCATTGCTGCAATTTTTCTCACAGACAAAATTGTCATGGCAATATTGCAAATTTTTCCAGGGTATTTGTAAATGGCCCGTTTTGTGCTCCATACCAAAGACAATAAAGGTGGCCATACATAAAGATAAAACCGAGTCTGCAGCTTGGCCCGCATATGGAGCCCTCCAACAGGCTTCCACGATCAATATCTAGTCGAAAGTCAGCCAGATGTCGATTGGACGGGACTAAAAGTGCCATCGGATCACGGACTGCATCTGTTTATTGATCCGACCACCCATTTATCCATTGATATGATCCAACCTCAAGATGGGCACATCACCAAAAGAACGGATCTCTCCATGTATGGCCACCTTAAGAATTGCACCTGACAGGGGCAAGGCACTTAAGCCAACTTCTTCCATTGGAGCACTCTGAAGCTTATGCACAATGGAGCCCTGAACTTAATGTCTACCATATGCAGAGATTATGTTCTGGGCTCCTTAGTACCTTGTATTCTCCTTGCACTTCAATATTGCCTTCTAAATAAGCCAGTTTACCCTTGCCTCTCCTGCCTGCAGTACCACATACAGAGGTAAGTAGTGATGGGCGAATAAATTCGTCAGGTTCGAATTCCCCCACGAATTTCTGCATTTCGCCGCCAGCAAATAAATTTGTGAAACTCCTGCGAAAATTCGCCAGTGAATTTGAATGCGTGTCGGAAAATTCCCTCGTGTCAAAACTGTCACATGTCAACACTATTCAACCATTTAACGCCGGAGTCAAAATTGACACGAATTGACGTGAGCGAAGTGACACAGGTGTCAAAATTTATTTCAAAATTTTTGGGTGAAACGGGAGAAATTCGCCCATCACTAGAGGTAACCACATCTATTTGCACTCCTTTTTGGGAGAGAAAAAAGTTGCACCTATAGGTGCAAATGCAAATTCCATGGGAGCAAATACAAAAAAATTGCCCTTTGTGGTTTGTTTTGCATTTGAAACCAGGTCAGGGAATTCTTGTGTTACTTATATTTTTGATTAGGGTTACTACAGGGTTTCTGATATAGGACGAGCTGGAAGAAAGAGCAGCTGATAGGGGTAAAGGCAATTATAGAAATGGAGAAACAGACTGAGCATTGCCTTATAATGACTTGTAGCCTGTGGTCTTGGGGATGGACCAAGATGGGGAATGGAGTGCCCTGGGCCCCTCTGAAGTTTTTTTTTGCAGGGGGGCTCGGAGCCACTGGCCACACTACAAGAATATCATTATACATTTCTATCAAAGTAGACCTTTAGTGTTAGAGGCCCAATGTCAATGACAACCCTGCAATTAGAAAGGCAGTAAACATATTTCTAAATGTAACTTTTTTTATTTTTCTAATTTTTGTTTTTAAATGATTGAGATAGTGCTGATAGGGATGATTTCATTTGAAGTCAGCGATAAATTGCTGTCATCAGTAATTATGTGTGGCGTGCCAACTTTGGAGAGCTAGTGGGGGTGCAAATGGGAGAGTGGAAAGATGAAAAAAATATCTTTACTCTCTTCTTAAATAGATTAAGCTCTGTTCAAAACTTATTTTAGATGTGTAAACTATTGAGGAAATAAACACTATATTTGTGTTTCAGCCTCTGAGTTGTTGCGGCTCATGTTTATGTGTTTATTTCTCGGTTCTGCCCTAACAAGACTACTGGTATGCACGTCTATAGTCATTTTGTTTGGGTATTCCCACACTCCTCTGAACATCGTGCCAACAAATGTCTACTGGCATGTAAAACATCCAGGCCATGGAGTTTAGCCCTTTCCCCATGAACTATTAAGCCAAATGTTATGCACATACATAACAGAATATCTTTTCCAGTCCAGGGAGTAACCTCTTTGATTAACACTATGAAGCCCATCAGTTGCTGCCACTCAGCTTACAACCTTAACAGCTCTGGTTTTCAACACATGCTTAATTATCAGGATTTTAATTCCCTTGCTTGATCAGGGCATTTTAGGTCACAGTAAAAAATACAATTTCATATAGGGAAAAAACTAGAGGGGTAACTTATGAATTTATGAACCCAAACACATTGTGCTGTCCCAGAAACTTCTCTGAGATTGCTCGCAAAATCCGGCTTTATTTTTTATTAGCGGATTTTCTCTAGCGTTACTTTCTTTCTAGCGAAACTTCGTTAACATACTTATGCTTAGGTCAATTTAAATTTACGTAATATTTAAATACAAATACATATGTACGTCTTTATCAGTGATGTTGGTGAAATTGCTGGAAGTGGCCACTTATTATTAAAAATGCCCAAGGAAGCAAAATAAAGGCAAAACCAAATGTGGCATGAGCATCAAACAGTTAAAAAAGTTGAAATAACATAAATTTAATAGTGACAACTTTCAAACATAATCCCACATTAATATACGAAAAAAAGCAGCAGAGTTTTCTCTTTTGTTAATGACTTTTTTGGAGTAAAGGATAGGATGTCACTGACATAATAATGTTGAGAAGCTTCATCTTATCAATTCCCAGCCAGAACCTGGAGAAATAGACTTTGGCGAAAAGGCGAATGTATAGAAAAGTTCACTCTCTGATAAATTTGTAGGTTGATGAACATTTACCAGGCCAAAAATCCGTCCGGCAAAGCAGAGTAAAACTTTTTCAATAGAGAATCGTATTACCTGCCTTTTATTAAATAGACCATGCCGTTACGAATTCATACGATCATTTGGCAAATTTTCACAAAAAGACTTCAATTTTCCTTTTGTTACATTTGGAGGCGACTCCATATACTGGTGAGCTCCACCATGATTATTCCTAATTGCTTTTTCTATTACAAATTGAACTCATAATGCAGAGTTTTAGCATAATCCCAGTGTGCCAAGTTGAGGCGTTTACAGAAGCTAGACAAAGACCTAAAATAATAAGTATTTTTCATTCTCAAGTGGTGAATAAACCTTAGACCGAACCCTTTCCATTTGCACCCCCTGGCTTGATGATAGATAGATAGATAGAAAGATAGATAGATAGATGAGAGAGAGAGAGAGAGAGAGAGAGAGAGAGAGAGAGAGAGAGAGAGAGAGAGAGAGAGAGAGAGAGAGAGAGAGAGAGAGAGAGAGATGGAAAGATAGATAGATAGATATGGAACGATAGATAGATAGATAGATAGATAGATAGAGAGAGAGAGAGAGATAGATAGATAGATAGATAGAAAGATAGATAGATAGATGAGAGAGAGAGAGAGAGAGAGAGAGAGAGAGAGAGAGAGAGAGAGAGAGAGAGAGAGAGAGAGAGAGAGAGAGAGAGAGAGAGAGAGAGAGAGAGAGATGGATATGGAAAGATAGATAGATAGATAGATAGATAGATAGATATATGATAGATGATAGATAGATGATAGATAGATAGATGATAGATAGATGATAGATAGATAGATAGATAGATAGATAGATGAGAGATAGATAAATAGCCAATACCTGCACTGACAGACAGCAAATCTTTCACATGGTGGGTGAAAACCATCACAACACTGTTGACCATCTTTGTATATGAGAAACAGCTGTCCTTGCAAAGAAGAATGTTTCTTTTTCATCTAAACTGTTTCAGCTGATGCTGTCCAACTGACTTTCAGATGCACAATGTGGGCTCACAAGATCCCAACCACAGACCCGTTTCATCTGTTTCATCTCATTCTCTGCTGGTTTTGCTTCCAATAAGGATTAATTATATCTTAGTTTGGATCAAGTACAATGTACTGTTTTTTTTCTCTAAAAATTCAGATCTTTTTAAAATGTTATGTGTGATGCTTTTTAATCTTGTCTACTATGTAGCAGATGGTTCTCTAAGAAGCTAGGGGTGAAAATGTCTAAAAATGTCCTATTTTATATAGTGAACTTATTGCACGAGGCTAAAGTTTCAGCTTGTCAATAGCAGCAATGATCCAGGACTTCAAACTTGTCACAGGGGGTCACCATCTTGGAAAGTGTCTGTGACACTCACATGCTCAGTGGGCTCTGATTGGCTGTTGAGAAGTTAAGCTTAGGGCTCGTCACTAATTATCCAGCAGAAAATGAGCTTCCCTGGCTGTAATATAAGCTGATGCTACAGGTTTGCTGATTATTCAATTCTGATGCTAATTGCACTGGTTTCTGTGCTGCCATGTAGTAATTATGTGTATTAATTACTAATCAGCCTTATATTGTGACATTTCTATTCTATGTGTACTGTATATTGTGAGTGGGTCCCTAAGCTCAGTAAGTGACAGCAGCACAGAGCATGTGCAGTGAATCAGCAGAAAAGAAGATGGGGAGCTACTGGGGCATCTTTGGAGACACAGTTCTTTACTGCTAAAGGGCTGTGGTTGCCTTGGGCTGGTACAGAAGCACAAAACATCATGTACAACATTTCTACCTACTGTACTTCTTTAGTTAAGCTTTAGTTCTCCTTTAATACCCCCAAAATATCCTAAAAAGTCCAGGGATTGATGCAAAATAAAAAGTTATATAAAACATGTAAAATTCTATCAACATTTTGTACTGATTACAATGTAATTTCCAAGAATACAATCATTGATTGGATGTCCTTAATCCGGGGCTATTTAAACGAGCTATGTACAGTATGGTTATTTATAGCACTGGGTTTCTTTGAACCTATAGTCACAGCAACTCTACGTCACCAATCCCTTTCCCTTTGAAACATAACCTGCACTGTGTTTTCAATTAACTTTTTTCCAGCAAATTTCCGGAGTTTTCTTCAAGTAAAACCTAAATTTTACTCCTGCCCTATAAAAACAATATTGCTTATTGTTTAAATCTGTGGGCTTTTTTTATATCGTGAGCTAAACAGGGCAAGCAAGTAAACTGAAGCTCCTCCATGGTTGAGCACCATAGTACCAGTTTACAGAGTACAACCCCATACCGTCACTCTTTGTTGTGATTGTTTTGTTACCATTATGCAGGGGGGGAGGCTTATCTGTGCACTAGTAATCTAATTATCAACCTTATAAGGGCCAAACATGGAGAAGCTTCAGTTTAACTCAATGTCCTGTTTAACCCAAGAAATAAAAGTAAATAAAAGTAATAATAAAAGTAATTTGCCTCATTCATTTTGGGTCACTTCATTTAGACAGTTGTTTATTGCAATGGAAGCAATCATTTAGAGAGTTGCATCAAGACTGACTCTGCCCTATACCTCTGTTTCAAGATTTACTCCTGTGTTGATTGACTTGTCTGACATCTCTGCATCGCGATCATCACATCAGTAGTGATGGGCGAATTTATTCGGCAGGCGCGAATTTGCGGCGAATTTGCGCAATTCGCTGGCAGCGAATAAATTCGCGTCAAAAACGGGCGCCAGCGTCGGAAAAACGGGCGCCAGCGTCGGAAAAACGAGACGCAGGCGTTGTTTCGTAAATTTTTCGCCGTTTTGCAAATTTGCCCATCACTACACATCGGGGTATTTCATTGCCATCTACCAAGTGTCCGTTGGAGGCAGCAAGGATCCTGCAATAAACCTGGCATAGATATCCAGAGTGCCCAGGCAATAAAATCCTTAATCCCAATGTAATTTTGCCTTCCCTTTGACTTTAATGCAATTCACAAACTGTGATTGGACAAGAAACGACAGTCAGTTGAGAAAGGTCAAGTTCTTCTACTTGCAGATGCTTCATTCACTAGTGTTTCTTGGCAAATTGAAAACTGTGGGCTCTCCCTTAAAGAGCAGCAGAGAGTGAAGGTATTAAATGCAGGCAAAGCTCAACATGAAGAAGGTACATCTGGAGCAGCCTCAGTATTTTATAGCAAGAATGCAGTATACTGCAAAACATTTGTCCAGGCATTTGGACACAACAGGAAAGCTTAAGGGAAAGAAAAGGAAAGATAAAAGAGAATAAAAGGACAATTTAAAAGGGAAAGAGCAGACAAGAAGCACAAGACAAGACATGAGGTATGAGGAGCAATAATAATCATTACAGAAAACAGCAGATAAAAATGGAGAACATTCAAGATATTGAAGGGAAGGGAGGGATGACTGCAAATAAAGAGATGAAAGAAAAAATTGCAGAACATTTTGGAAAAGAGGATAATAGATTGCAGAAGAGAGCAGTATAAAAAGCTGAAGGAAAGAATAAATCGGAAGGAATAAACAGTCGAGAACAGGAGAGGGGTGAATGTGAGACTCATAACAGAAAAAAGGGAGGAGTTATCCATGGCAAAATGTTGGCAAAAAGCTATTTTTATATTGGTGCTTGCTTCAGTCCATCCCAATGTTAGCAGACTTTATCACTTTCAGATCCTTTGTGTATTCTAGTGCTGCCAGATCCTGTAGGGCAAGGACTGGAAAGAATGTCTGAAAAGCCCTTTCGCAAGTCTATGATGAAGGGTAGAAAACATCAATACAGAGTTTGGGGTTGTTAACAAGAAGCAATCACATTTTAAATTACAATTAATCAAGCTGTAATCATCAGAAAATACAGAATTAATCCAACAACGTTTCAAGGAAGACTTACATTTGGAGTCATGTATTGTTAATGCCAAGTTTGTTTAGATAATGTTAAAACTGGACAATGAAAATCAGAAAACAGTAGGCTTTTAGGAGTGTTGAAGCCATGTAATGACACCTCACCATTGCACTGTATTCTAACACTTACACTGCCTGTTGTGTCAGCATCAAGGGCAAAGAAGATCTTGAGCTGTATTAAAAGGGGCATCGATTCACGGCAGGAAGGGGTCATTCTTCCACTGTATAGAGCACTGGTAAGGCCCCATCTACACCTTATTAAATTAGAGAGGGTACAGAGAACTAAGCTGGTAAAGGGAAAATCTTAGCTATGAGGAAAGACTGGCCAAATTGGGGATGTTCCCACTGGAGAAGAGGCGCTTAAGGGGTGATATGATAACTATGTATAAATATATAAGGGGATCATATAATAACAAATTTATTGCGGGCTCCTACAAGGATCCAACGCCCTACGCGTTTCGGGATACAATCCCTGAATCATAGCCTATTATTAAGGGATTGTATCAAGAAACGCGTAGGGCGTTGGATCCTTGTAAATTTGCTATTTCCTTCAATGGAGTGCCGTCCATCTGTTTGGTATTGAATCTACGTGGATCGGTGGGGACGATGCGGGCTGAGCACCTAACAGGGAAAGAGAGGAGCAGCCAATAGGAGGGTGAGCTTTGAGCGGTTTATTCGGTTTTAGATCATATAATAATCTCTCTAATGCTTTATTTACCAGTAGGTCTTTCCAGCTGACGCAAGGTCACCCATTCTGATTAGAAGAAAGGAGGTTCCGCCTAAATATTGGGAAGGGGTTAGTTACAGTGAGAGCTGTGAAGATGTGGAATTGTCTCCCTGAATCAGTGGTACAGGCTGATACATTAGATAGGTATAAGAAGGGGTTGGATGGTGTTTAGCAAGTGTTTAGCAAGTGAGGGAATACAGGGTTATGCAGGGCCGGAACTAGGGGTAGGCAGAGTAGGCACGTGCCTAGGGCGCAAAGCTGGGGGGGGTGCCAGGCCCCTTGCCTGCTCTGTCGCTTACCCTGTGTCCGGTCCCGTCTCTCACAGACTGCCTAGTGTAACTTTAACGAAAATGCGCCTCTGCGCATGCACGAACACCATTTCGCGCATGCGCGCTGGAGCGTAATTTTGCGCACACGCAGTTTCGCGCACACTGAGCCGGCCAGGTTGCCTAGGTCACCTGGCCGGGTTGGCCCGGCTCTGGGGTTATGGAAGATAGCTCATAGTACAAGTTGATCAAGGGACTAGTCCCATTTTGTCAGGAAGGAATTTTTCCCCCTCTGAGGCAAATTGGAGAGGCTTCAAATGGGTTTTCTGCCTTACTCTGGACCAACTAGCAGTTAGGCAGGTTAAAACCAAGTTAAAAGGTTGAACTTGATGGACGTGTGTCTTTTTTCAACCTAACTTACTATGTAAATGCTGATGGGGGCCACCTTGTCACTAATCAATGAGAATGAAACCAACAGACCTCCTGTAATGCACACTGCAGGAGGCAGAAGGTGAGGAGTCGGTCAAAGTCAGATTAGGTAAATTGATGACCTGATGAGCTACTCTTGCAATTGCTTTTTACTGTCAGTTACAAAGAAAATAATAAATAGTTTAAATTTGGAAAGGTTGCTTCACTGGAGGTCCTTCTTATGCAGCAGCCATGCAGATGTGAGTCCATCCCAAAACAATGAGGCACGGAATAGTGGCTTATCAGAGGTAATGCACATTTCAGGAATGTTTTATTGAAAAAAGCATCTGTATTCATTTTCCCTTATATAGTGATCCAACTTTTCTTAAACCCCCAGCATATTTTGTGATCTAGAGGCACACATTAAATATTTGTGTATCCACACCTGCACTGAGGAGAATAGGGCTGGGCACATCTGGTACTCACATGGATAAAGCCACGCTAAGCACAGCTTCAAAAAAATATATTACAATAATAAAATTCACAAACACTTTTCTTCTCAATCTTTTAAAATAAGAAAGCAAGAGCAGGGCAAATTCTAAGGCGGGAGGGGAGCCTGCATTTCTATTTTTTTTAATGGTCAAAACTCTCAAATTCGAATTTTGAATTATCCAAACTCAAATTTTATTTCGAATTTTGAGATTTATCCTACTCTGGCCCTTTAAGAACTCGAATTCGATTATTAGCCACCTATTCGCCATCTGCTGAGTTTGTGTATAAGTCAATGGGAGAGGTCCAAGGACAAATTAGGACTTTTAGTAGCCATCCTGACATTCGAGTTTGTTTCGGAGAAAAAACTCGAATCAAGTTTAGTCTAATTTCTTTCAATTCCAGTTTTCAAGTCGGTAAAAAAACATTTGGCACCCCCAAGTAGGATATGACTTTCCTTTAATTGGCCATGCAGTTGAAAGTTGCAAGTGGGTAGATGCCCACATCTTTTTGCTGCCCCTGGTTAAGATGCTCTTGATGCAAGGTTCTCATCTTGCCTTGTGGCAGAAACAGTACTGGTGGTTAAGAAAGTCTGGTCATGCTGGTCCCTTGCATATTACACAAACTCACATATTTTAGTCCAGAAATATGATCATAGTAAGATATCACAGCAGTCTTACACATCGGCGATTAAGGTGAAGAAGCCGCCTGAGGCTGCTCCTCAAAATGCCGCCCCCCTCGCTGGCTTACCCATCTGCAGGGGAGGCATCCGAGGCAGGAACACCAGTGCGGAGAGTGCAACTGCTCACTCCCACACTAGTAAAGCCGAATTTTTGGTTTCAAAACTGGAAATTCGGCTCTTAAAAGTACAGGAGCAGTTTTTGGCCGCCCCTGGAAATGTATCTGGTGCTGCCGCCTGAGGCGAGCCCTTCAGGCTGCCTCATTGGCCGAGCGCCCCTGGTCTTACATAATGTAATCAAGCTGAATGGGGTCCAAGTCAGGCCTCAGGGAAGAATTTCATAGCTGAATGAGGACTGCATGCATCTAATGTTGTATCACACATAGCTCAGTGTGTACACTGGATTATTTTCCAAACCCTGATCCTCACTACAGACCAGGAGCCCCAGAAGTAATCATGGGGCCCCCTAATACAAAGTTAGACTGACGCTCCCTCTAGCATCCCCTAATTATTAGTCTGTTCATCAACCAGGGTCAGACTGGGCCAACGGGGCACCGGGAAAAAAAACTGTGGGCCCCAGGCTCTTGTTGGCACCCGCCGGCCCAGACCTGCTCCTTAGACTCACTCCCCAGATTAAGCTCCCAGCCGTGACCTTCCTTTTTTGGGCAGGTCGCGGCAAATGCAAAGCGCGCACATGCACAGTGCTGCGGGGGCCGGCACAACAGGAGACCAGGAGAGGCCCCCCTGTCCGACTCTGTCATCAACTGATAGTGGGCCTTGCTAATAAGAAAATTGGATCCCCAATGAAAAAAAACCAATCCCCACGCATGGTCAAGCCTTGTGATTTTGCCTTATTAAACCAAAATCTACCTGTGATTCATCCTACCCACCCTTCATATCAATACCCATTTCCATCTGCCCTTCAGCAAAAGTATTAGCTTAGTATTTAGTAAGAGTGTTTAGTATAGTGCTTAGTATTAGTCCTATACCCAGCAGACTTCTAGATTCTTAACATTATGCCAAAAAGTTATTTAAATCATGTACAGTGGATTTTTTTCTATGCGCAGATAAATCATATTTTAAGGAATAAAAAAACACATTGCCTAATTCACCTTTCCAATCAAATAATTCTAGGGCATGTCATGTATATAACTTGGTGTTCATTAGGCATTAAAATCATGTTAAGTTTAACATCCTGTAACATTCCTGATCTGCCTCTGCAAGCTTGATACCCCAGGCTGTTAAATCTCACCCAGACTTCAAAGTTTAATGTACATATAAATTATCATGCAAAAAAAATAATAATAATTAAATAAAATACGAGGGAATGCTAGGTACAAAGTCCAAGGCCTGCTCAATCTGTCTATGAATTTAAAACATGCC
This sequence comes from Xenopus laevis, assembly GCF_017654675.1. Taxonomy (NCBI): domain Eukaryota; kingdom Metazoa; phylum Chordata; class Amphibia; order Anura; family Pipidae; genus Xenopus; species Xenopus laevis. The sequence continues at coordinate 8,597,322 of NC_054376.1, read as the reverse complement.
TGAACTGGAATGATCCTACAGAGTGTATAAATGTATAAATTGCTGTCATTGTGGTATAACTGACTTATGATGTCATTATTATCAAGGTTCTTAAGGGGTTAGGTAATAAAGGCCCAACATTTTATACTGGTCTTGTACTGTATCTGTTAGCAGCCAATCACAAGGTAGCCTTTACTGTCTGCCTTCTCTTTGCAAGTGAACATCTCATTTGTTGCTATAGGTTACTTAACTTTGCAATTTTTGTGTTTTATAGTCACAAAGTGAAACCCTTGAGATTGACAACAGCCATGTTGTACTATTGACCAATATGGCAGAACCATTAGAAGCTACAGAACATGTTAACTTCTTCCCTAATCTGATGTCCATCACCTCTTTGTATCAACTAACTATGAAAGTAGAATGGGTTCCTCCAAAGACTCTTCAAAGCCCTTCATCCTTATTACTACACCTTCAAAAAGCAATCCACCAACACCTAGCAACATGATATAGTCTTGGTTTATCTCTTTTTCATTTTATATAAAGGTACAGGAAAACCTAAAATTAATGGACATTGTTATACATATGTAAAATGCCATATTGCTGTAGATCTTGTTACTCCTGTTGTAGCCTTCATTTAAATAATCCCTTTATATGGGGGCCAAAAGAAATTTACTGTTCATGCTCCTTTCAGTTTGTAGGCAGTGTCTTTGCACCAGTCCACCATGCATGAAATGAGCACAGTCCATGGACATAAAGGAGCTCTGGTTCTTCATGCGCTCCACCATCAACCTGACTGTTGTGGATCCTGTGAGTTTACAATATGAAAAGTGTATGTGTAGCATAGATATAACAGAGTAATATCTGCAACAGTATTATGGCTGACACCGTTCTGGTAGGCAGGATTCTTAATAGTCAATCCTCTTGCATTTGTAATTAAGTTTGGGTCACATTAGAGCAGAATGTGAGCATTTACTAAGCATTTACTGTACATTATCTCTTGTCTGTCCTTGATCTTTGCTCTTATTACTTACAGCTGAATCTGAAGTTTTGGGTTCCTTTTCCTGTGTTTGGCTCATGATGCTGCTTCAGTATTGCTTTTTTTTACATTTAATTTGCCTTCTTGGCGATTGTTCTACGGTTTTGGCTGGGATATTTGCACTTGCTGTGTCATTCTGCGTTAAACTCATTTTAAATTATTGTTTACAGACATAAAAAGGGATTTACAAAGTAATATAATATGTGTTGGGATTTCATAAAACCAATTCAACTGATGCGCATGATATAGTGGTGCGCTAAGGGCACAAGCCATGCAACAATTCAGGGCAGAGAAACATTCCACAAATCCAAATTAACTCTGCAACAGACAGTAATGAAACAATTGCTTCATGGACAATAATATGTCATAGAATGTTATAAAACATCTTTGGTGGGGATCTCTCAAACCACTAGAATAATACAAGGCCAACATTGTGTACACTAATAGGAATAACATTAATTCCAACAGCAATCAGATTGCTTAACAAGATGGTAACATTTTACATACAGGAAAAATGTTCTTATATCATTTAATTTTCTGTTTTTCTTATTTGTTCACAGGGTCATTATTGGAGCAGTGCTGTGTATGGAGGAGCTAGTGATAGGAGCACCTCTCCAAATTGTATTGAATAAAAAGCACTTTATTGGAATCGCATGGAGGGCTAATTGGATGAGTTTGGTGCCAAATAGTATAGGCAATTGAATCATCACGAGATCTGCCAGTAAAGGTGGCCATACACGGGCCAATAAAAGCTGCCGACAGACTGTGTTATTGGCCCGTGTATGGGGCCCCCCGACGGGCTTCACCGATCGAGATCTGGCCGAAAGTCGGCCAGATCTCGATCGGATGGGACAAAAAATCCCATCGGATCGTGGCCGCATCTATTCGTTGATGCGGTCCTGCGATCCGACCGCCCATTGCTATTCGTTAGGATCCGATTTTTGGGCCCTAGGGCCCATGATCGGATCAGCCCGATATTGCCCACCTCAAGGTGGGCATATCGGGGAGAGATCCGCTCATTTGACGACATCGCCAAACGAGCGGATCTCTCAGTGTATGGCCACCTTAACATGTGCATCAGATAAGGTCCTTTATATTAAGAGCCATAGCAAGGAAATTGGGGGTTTTTGTCTTTACTATCTGGACCAATTGCCCCATGTGACTTTACTGGAGGGCCTAAGCCTGAGAAAAGTATCAGTGGTCAAGAAAAAGGACGAGGGTCAGTAAACAAGAACAAGTTTGCAAAGGAAAAAGGAGTTCAAGAACCAGAATTTCAGTGCTGCAAAATCTTGCTCTGTGCTCTGTCAAAAGCTGGGATATGACACAGTTCATAAATTTCAGGAAAGTTACAGCCGGGTCATTGTGGACACTAGGGGGCAGATTTATCAAGGGTCGAATTTCGAAGTAGAAAAAATGTCGAAATTCGACCATCGAATAGAATGATCCGACGTTCGAATTCAAAGTCGGAGGATTTTATACATCGTACGATCGTATTCCGATCGTACTCCGATCGTACGATTTTCCCCAAAAATCCTTCGACTTAAAAAAACTTTGCAAAAAACAGGAGGTCCCCCATAGGCTAAACAACAATTCGGCAGGTTTAAGTTGGCGAAGTATTGAAGTCGAAGTTTTTTCTAAAGAGACAGTACTTCGAATGGTCGAATAGTCGAACAATTTTACTTCGAATCGAAGGTCGAAGTCATAGTAGCCTATCCGATGGTCGAAGTATCCAAAAATGACTTAGAATTTCGAATTTTTTAACTTCGAAAATTCCCTCGATATCACTTCGACCTTTGATAAATCTGCCCCAGATTGTAGCCAGGACTAAATGTAATAGGTAATATGAAATAAATAAGAAAGGGCTGAAGGGAATCTTCCTGAATGGGGGACCACCAGGCATGAGATCCACCAAGAGATCCTCTGGCTGGCCAGTGCCATAATGATTATGGGCATTGGTGGAGTGTGGGCAAATACTTTCACGCTCATCAAATCACACAATTTTGTGGAACAAAATAAGCTTGAGCGCAGGCCCAGATTTGTGCAAAGGCCACAAAGGCCGGGACTAGGGAGGCAGAATTTTAGGGGGGCAGCATACCCATACCCCATTGGTTTGGAAGAACTGGGTATTCACAGGAGATACAATAGTTTTTAAAATTTCCTGTGCACTAATCACCATTACGCTGGACTCAATGTTGAAAATTTGTGCATGTATACAAAGGAAGGGGATGGGGGGCGATGAACAACAGCAGGCGTAGGGGTTCCTGCTATGTAAATCCAGCCCTGTGTAATCGCAGGAACACCATGAATTCAAGTATAAATGCAATTGTTTTATGAGAATGAGGTCCCTGGCGTCTGCTTGAAACCACTTCTGTGAAGAAGCAGGATGAGGAGTTTGGATGCTTCAGTACAAGTCCGTAAAGTCATTAGAGGCAGTTTGTCTTAATGTATTTGAGAAAAGCAATTAACATGACAGCACACACGGAGAACCAATTGATAACTGTTAGACTGCCTGATAAACAGATAATGAAGATAGATGGGCAAAATCCAGAGCAAACTGTTGGGTTTAACCGAAAAATATGTATAGGGCCTAGTATTGAACCCTTAGGTCTATCAACCTCTGTTTCATCTTTTTATCTCTGTTCTTACATCTATGGCCAAATGTCCAGATTATATTTCATGTTAAAAAAAACGGCAGAAATAGTTTATGAAGAAAACTAGTATTATATTTCATGACTTGATGCTACCAACAAGAAAATAGAAAAGGATATATAAATATGAGATAGATGGAATTGTAACTGTGCAATTTCTTTTTTTTACCCTAAGTGCAAAACATGCAAACACAAAAAGTGCAAACACAAGTGCAGACAAGGATGCATGACTTTAAGTGTTAGGCCACACTGGGCGTTTTGGGGAGATTTGGTCGCCTGGCAACTAATCGCCTTGTCTTTGCGGCGACCAATCTCCCCAAACGCCTTCCCTAAATCTGCGCCGGCTAAAATGAAAAAAACGCCGGCACTAATGACATGCAGCGATTCATTTTCCAAAGTCACCCGAAGACTTTGGGCGACTTCGGAAAACGAATTGCCGCATGTGATTAGTGCCGGCAAAAGGTGCATGAAATGAGCCGTGAATCTTTGGACTTCCCTTTGCCGATGCTATGGGAAGTACCTTTATCCCTGAGCCCCCTGTGCAAATTTTTGACTGCAAGCACATTCATGATGGCTGATGGTTGTTATTCTTAGTTTGTTCATTGTGAAATAAAAACCCAGATGTCCCAATCTATTCCTTAAACACTGCACAGAAAGCATTAAGTTCAGAGGCAAATGTATTTTGACAGTGACCGTATCTACTTTACCTACAGGACTGCAGTCTCTTTATATGGTATTATGAAATGCATTAGTTGGCATGAAGAATAATTAGTGTCATTTGATGCTGTCAAAAGTATCTCCCAAGACAGGAGGTAGACTATTTGAGGGAGGGGGGAATTTAGGTTAGATAGTACACCATCTAAGGTATAAACAAAATTTTTGAAGTTGTGCTGGGGTACTTAGCATTCCTATCATTTAGTTGCTGCCTAATGCATTGTAGGGAATTTTAAGGGATTTGATCAATGATCTCCAACCAGTGGCTCATGAGCAACATGTTGCTCACCAACCCCTTGGATGTTGCTCCCAATGGCCTCAAAGCAGGTGCTTATTTTTGAATTCCTGGCTTGGAGGCAAGTTATACTTGCATAAAAAATAGATGTACTGCCAAACAGAGTCTCTTGTAGGCTGCCAGTCCACATAGGGGCTACCAAATACCCAATCTCAGCCCTTATGTAGCACCCCATGAACTTTTTTGATGATTGTGTAGCTCCTCAACTCATTTTACATTTGACTATGGCTCATGGGTAAAAAAAGGTTGGGGACCCCTGGTTTAAATCCTGAACCAGCTGATGCTATTAGTAACCACACAGGAAACAGAAGGCAGGCTCCATACCTTTGAGGGAAAGGCAGGGTAAAAAAGCTAAGGATAAAAGAGATAGGAAAGGAATCATATGGTGAGGGTTTTGAAAAACACAGGAAGTGAGGTCAGGTTAGGTTAAGATATGAGGGGTAAGAAGCAGAAGAGGAGGCCTCTCTTTCTTACCTTCAGGAGTGAGGAACATTGTCCAACTCTCCCTTTGGGTTAATGGGGAAGAGTGTGGTTGAAGCATTGGTTATGTTGTCACAGCTTGTGGTGGATGCTTGGCAGGGGTGGGGGGCTAGGCCCCAATGTTTTGGCACATGGGTGCCAAAAAAAGGTGGCTGGTAATCTCCTAATACAAGGGTACCAAGAGCGTGGCGTACTAGGTTGGCCTGATGCTGCATGGAAGGCAACCGGCGTGGGCGCAGCCAATGTTGGTGTTGGTATGTTAGTTGACAAGCATTCCACTGCCAACTAAACACTGTGGCTTGTTTTCATCCCACCCTGGACGTCTTCATTGTCTCTAAAAGGGGCAGGGGAGAGGTCATTTTGGTTAATATGAGAGGGGACATCGGGTAAAAAACATATGGGGTTCTGGGGCTGCCAGATTGAAGCTATAGAAGTATAGAACCACTGTGGATAGGGGAATGAGCTCACCCAGGCAGGGTTACCACTCTTGTTAAATATAGCACATTAGATTTGGAACATGTTAAGTTTTAACACAAACGCTATACCATAAGGGTGAGCTCCGATCCATATCATTTGTTTATCTGTACTTTCCCTGTGAGTCAATGTCTCCTTCAAGTCTATCATCGACTAAACATGTTCTGCTAATACAGACACCTACAGTGGCATCTCCCTGATCTAGACTTTCTGACAGTTTCAGTAACATCAAACAAGCAAGTGGGACGTGTTAAAATGTCTCAGGGAGAGGGGGAGTGTGCTCTGCTGGGTGTGGGAGATTTGAGAAGATGAAGGCTTTATGGTGGGGGGGGGGGAGTATCAAGGAGACCATGGGGGATTCTTTGGAGTGGAATTTTTCAACTATGAAGGGGTTCATTTAAAACTGCCAGTGACATTGTGTCTCTCAATACTTATTTATTGGGTGATGGATGATTGTGATGCCACAAAAAAAGGGAAATGTTAGTTTTGTACCTATGTAAAGGGGTGGTTCATATTTATATTATGTTTTTAGAATGAATGTCCTATTCCTAGCAACTAATTGGTAGGTTCTTCTTTCTAATACGCCTTCTATTATATGTGTCCTGTGTACAATATAATGCTTCTTCTTAGAATAATGAACCTTTCATGACTATTCTCTCACTTCTCCGATCAAAGGAACAGTAAGACCAATAAGTGAAAGTGTTTTACAGTAATGAAAATATAATAGTGTTGCATTGTTTGCTTCAGATGCTCTACTATAGTTTATATGTATATAAAGAAGCTGCTGTGGAGCCATGGGGGCAGCAATTCAAAATAGAAAAGGAACAGGACACACAGAAGATAACAGATAAGTACTGTTGTATACCATGGGATTCTTCAGAACTTCTGTTATCTACTGTGTATCATGTGCTTGAATGGCTGCCCCCATGGCTACACAGCAGCTTGTTTATATAAACTATAGTAGTAATTATCTATTATCTACTGTGTATCCTGTGCTTGAATGGCTGCCCCAATGGCTACACAGCAGCTTGTTTATATAAACTATAGTAGTACTTATCTGTTATCTACTGTGTATCCTGTGCTTGAATGGCTGCCCCCATGGCTACACAGCAGCTTGTTTATATAAACTATAGTAGTACTTATCTGTTATCTACTGTGTATCCTGTGCTTGAATGGCTGCCCCCATGGCTACGCAGCAGCTTGTTTATATAAACTATAGTTCTGTTTCTAAAGCAAACACATCAGTTTTACCGGTGTAGGGCAACACTATATTGTCAGTCATTTAAAACACTTTCATTATTTGGTATTACTGTTCCTTTAAGCACTCCTTTGCTCTTTTGTTTCAACTACACAGCTTCTTCTTTTTTTGCCTTAAGCTTCTATTTATATTTACTCTACTCATTTTTTGCACTTATTTTAACTCTACATTTTCCATCTCATTCTGCTACTCAAATTCAGGTTGCTATAATAATGATTACTAAATAGCAACTACTACTAATGAATAATAATAATAATACCAAGCAAGTGTTAAGAAGAATGTGTTATTGTTATTTGTAAGTATTGAAATAGGGTTAGATGATTGAATCTGAGTAACAAAAAAGTATATATATATATGTTTTAATTATTTAAGTGCACTGTGTTTTTATAACAATTTATGGTCTTGAGGAAGGTCTTAGGAACAGACCGAAATGTCTACCTATTTTTTAATATGTAATTTAATAAAAGCTTGGAAATTTAAATTCTTAAACGTGCCCAGTGTGCATCTGCATTTTTGGACTTAATATATATATATATATATATATATATATATATATATATATATATATACAGATGAAGCCACTTGGATTTGTGAGTTAAATGCGTCATGACTCATGGTTAATTGAAGAAACTGGGTTATCTAAAGTCATCTTAACTCATTTAATGCATTTAACCTTTTCATTAGCATACCAAAGCACCATTGTTCACAATGGTGAATGCTTTAATTAGATGGGATGTTGTGACACAGTTTTCTGTGTTAAATGAGATAAATGGGATATCTGTGTTTAGTTATTCTGTGTCAAACAGACAAACCAAAGTGGCTGCATCTGTATATATATATATACATATCAATATACACAAAACTGGAGCACTCATCTAAATAATGGCAATCGCCTGGGTGCAGTATTCAAAGAATTATGTAGACCAAATGTTGTACAAAAAACCGCACTACCAGGTCTTTTCAAGGTGCAAAAAAGGAAAAATATTTATTTTGACGTTTCGGCTTCTATACTAAAGCCTTTCTCAAGAGGTGTCTATATATATATATATACATATATATTTTTTTAAAGGAGAACTAAAGAAGTAGGCTAGAAATGTTGTACATTGTTTTGTGCTTCTGTATCAGCCCAAGGCAACCACAGCCCTTTAGCAGGAAAGATCTGTGTCTCCAAAGATGCCCCAGTAGCTTCCCATCTGAGCATTTGAGTGCTCACAGACACTTTCCAAGATGGTGACCCCGTGTGACAAGTTTGAAGTCCTGGATCATTGCTGCTATTGACAAGCTGAAACTTTAGCCTGGTACAATAAGTTCACTATATAAAATATGCAATTTTTAGCCATATTAATTTTTAGGGTTGAGTTCTCCTTTAAACAGTGAGATCTGTCTACTTTTAGGAGTTCTTTGCATTATAAAGACTCGAAAGGCAGACGGCACTTCTGAAAAAGGGGTTTATTGGAGTTCCTGCTGGAAAAACCTAACGCGTTTCGGGAGTTATCCCTTAGTCATAGGTTCCAGCAGGAACTCCAATAAACCCCTTTTTCAGAAGTGCCGTCTGCCTTTCGAGTCTTTGTCGTGTTTACAGTGGGGACACTGTCTGACTGAGCACCTGACATGAGGAGAGAACGGTGAGCTTGTGCGGTCCTTTTTTTGCTTTTCTATCTATAGTTCTTTGCATTATCCCTTCCCTTTCTCAACAGCCTGGTCTCATGAAATGAAGTGGGTAATTGCACAGCTGCTTAGCCTGCACAGATTGAATACAAATAGTGAGGTCATATTATATCTGATTGGAATCTGTAGACTCGGAAGCAAATGGTGGGATTTGCAGAGATGTCAGCACTAGTCTGCCGAATGTCTTGGCTGAGAGCATACCGTCTCCTAGTCCAACATTAACAACGGAAGGCAATGATTTGTTCTGAAACAAACTAAAAAAATTAAATGTGGTCATCGATACAACAATCTGAAGTGTTTAAAATGTTTTAAATTACAAGTAGTGATGGGCAAATTTATTCGCCAGCTGCAAATTTGCAGCGAAATCCCGCGATTCGCCGCCGGCGTAAAAAACAAATGGAAAAAAAGTCGAATTTGCGCCAGTGTCCAAAAAACGGATGCCGGTGTCAAAAATGGACGCCGGCGTCAAAAACGAGATGCAGATGCCGTTTCACAAATTTCGCTGGAAATTCGCAAATTTTTCAGCGAAACGCCCCAAATTCACCCACCACTAATTACAAGCAAACTATTTGTATGAAATACAAAAGAATGATTAAAGATGTTAAAAAAGTTAGTGTTAGTGTTTTAAAAATGTCTTCATTTACCTGAAATATTTCCACCTAGAAATCAGAAAAGTGAGGCTGCTACACCAAATAAGATAATATAACTCCCCTTCCGATGAGCCACACCCTCTTCTGGCCTATTTTAATGTGATTGCAACACACATGAGGAGCCTGATGATGGTGAGAGAGTTGTATCTCAATACATAGACATCAGGAATGCCCATAGTTTAGTAATGTGAGGTCTACTTTTAGTGATGTTGTTCCATTATGATCTACATCCATAATATCACTGTTAGGATTCTGTTCCATGGAAAATATTACTTAAATATTATATTAATTTATAAGAGAATTTATATTCCTATATTTAAAAAACAACTATTTCTTATGTGGCTTTAACAGAATAAATATCTGAATGAAATGAATAAAACAGGAGGGTGATTTAGTCAAGTTGTTGAGTGTATTGAGATCTAGTTGTTGAGTGTCTTGAGATTTATTGATCACCAAGTAAAAGTCTACTGGTAGATCCTGATCTACCTTTTGGACACCCTGCAATACGTAGACAAGAATAAATGTGCAAGTTGGGCCAGTAATACTTTCATAGAATTTTGGCCAATATAGTAATGGAACATAGATATACTTAATACTCCATTAACCCCCCAAAAAAGATTGGATGGCCATTTAAGATTAGTCAAAGATGCCCCAGTTTTTGCATGCACAACGTAACAATAGTAAGGAGGCCATACCAATGGGCCAACTGGTCAGAGAGCGTACTGATTGACCCGTGTATGGCCGCTTTACAGAGGGAAAGGGATACTACTTTGTATGAGATGTAATTAAAAGCGAGGACCTACCGATATTTGTCTTTGTAACATAGTACGTTAGATTTAAAAAAGACACACGCCCATCACTTCAACCTTTTGACTCTAACCTGCCTAACTGCCAGTTGATCCAGAGGAAAGCTCATTTGAAGCCTCTCTAATTTGCCTCAGAGGGGGGGGGGACATTCCTTCCTGACTCCAAAATGGCAATGGGACCAGTCCCTGGATCAACTTGTACTATGAGCTATCTCCCATATCCCTGTATTCCCTCACTTGCTAAACACCACCCAACCCCTTCTTATACCTATCTAATGTATCAGCCTGTACCACTGATTCACTTCCCAGCTCTCCCTGTAACACCCCTTTCCCTCCTCTAATCTCATTGGCTCCCTCCTGTATGCTGGGAGGAGCTACTGGTGAATAAAGCATCCGACCCTTCCTTATACCTATCTAATGTATCAGTCTGTATCACTGATTCAAGGAAATAGAAGCAGTGTCTGATAGGGAAGGGGGAAAGCCCTTGGCCAAAGTGTAGGACCCAGAATATTGTTGTCCAGTAAAAAGTAGGCCTGATCTATCTACCATATTACTACATATTGTGTAGTGTGCTTTTTTTATAAGCATTGATTAGTCATCTCATTTCTTCAAATAATATACAGAAGAGCACACATATGGCATAAACAACAACAATATTAGGACTTTAGTTAGTGAATGTGAGATTATATAGGGAATAAAGTAATTAGATGTCATCAAGGTGTTCCATGACCATATGAAGACATGTGACACAAATGACATCATTGAGCACAAACTGATGACATCACTTATAGTTTGGTTAGAACCATCGATTAACTTTGGGTTGGATGTAAGGTGCAGTGGAATGTCCTATTTACAGCAAAAAGTTTAGCAACTGTAGGAAACATTTGGTTGCCCTGAAAGCATAGGGTGCAGCAAAATGTTTGAGATTGACATACTGTACTGTGGGTTGTTCAGCTCAGGGTAACAGATGTTTTTCATTTCCTAACATATGCTACCTTTAGGTTACTCTGAAACGCTTACACCAGTTTACTTCCCATAGAAGGAAGCTATGCATGTGTGCAAACACTGGCACGCAAAGCCACTTATAAACTAAAATTACTAAAACTATTTATAGCACCTTGTCTGGTTAACAGGATGGTTCGTCTTATTTCAAGTGATCACCATTATGCCAGACTGTAGGACCTCCCTATATAGCAAATTCTTCTCTAATTCAAAAACCAAAACATATTTGGCCATGCTTAACACAATGTCATTGTCTCGACTTTATTGATATATTAGCTATGATGAAAGCACATTTTTTCCCCTTGCTTTTTAAATTCCAAATGGTAAAATTGTTTAAAGGCTTCTGGAAAACGTTATTTTCGTACCAGATAAATGTTCCCCAGATGACATTGTTTCATAATTAGCCCATGGTAGTTGCTAAAAAAAATATGAAACAAAGCTAACCAAAAAAAAAAAAGTAATGAATTCCAGGACATTATATATCTATAAAAAAAATAACATGCCGCAGTTTATTTAAAGGATTGGCGGTTGCCTAGATTATTCTTGACTAATTAAGATGAAAAATTAAAAGAAGACTCTTAAACTTTATGGTTTCCAGAACACTGTGTTTTGCTGGTGATGTAACATACAGTATGGGGGAAACCTTACCACACTTGCTGCAGATTTACTGAAATTTCAGAAGAATGTGAATCCTATAGGTCTTAAGCAGTGGTTGTTGGCTGAAGCTCGCCTTGGTGGGTTATCTTTGGTAGGAATGACCTTAGTTCATAACAAGATACAGGAAATTCATTACATATTCATAACATCAGCCATTAAGTCATGGTTCCAAGAATATCTCAACTAGTAAATATGTTTTCATCTTATCATCAAAAATCACCAACCTTAAACTCAAATTTCCCCTGCCACTGTTCGAGTCTCCCCAGGGAGGCCAAACCTACAGTTGGTCTAGGCACCCTCAGTTGTTTCAACATATGAAATAAGCAAATGTGAAAGAGCACAAGATGTTGAAAATTGGCTTGGGGTCCAGGATGCGTATGTGAAATATCAAAAGGCACTGAAAAAATTAACAGAGACATGGATTACGAACAAGGAAATCCAAGAGAGTTTTTGACCATGTCCACCTGACATCCCAGCCAGTGATTCCTGCTCTGCCAAAAGCCATGAGTTTAAGTATATGTAACTGCCACAAAATGTGGGAAAATTGAAAGTTCTTGTTTTAAACTCATTTTTTCCGTGTACTCCAGGAAGATATTAGTGCAGGGATCCCCAACCTTTTGAACCCGTGAGCAACATTCAGAGGTAAAGGGAGTTGGGGAGCAACACTAGTACGAAAATTTTCTTGGGGTGCCAAATAAGTGCTGTGATTGGCCATTTGATAGACCCTATGTGGCTCTTCAACCTACATTGAGGCTCTGTTTGGCAGTACATCTGGTTTTTATACAACCAAAACTTGCCTCCAAGTCTAGAATTCAAAAATAAACACCTGCTCTGAGGCCACTGGGAGCAACATCCAAGGGGTTAGTGAGCAACATGGTGTTCACGAGCTACTGGTTTAGGATCACTGTATTAGTGCATCCAATACAATGTAGTGTGTAAATGTAGTCCTGTTTAGTGCTCAAAAAGTTTGCAAGTTTTCTCCATCTTACATTTTTGGAGCAAGTTATTCCTTGCTGTTGTTGGATTACAGGTCACACCATGTTTTAACCATTAAAATACTGGTGATTTTTGTTCATAAAACAGAAAATATACAAAAGAAATCCTTAAATGATATAAAGGGCGCTCTGATGTTTTTGACGCAGTGGATTTTTCGTCTGTGAATTTTCACCACAGTTTCAACTCGAAAATTTTCTGTGAATCCATGCCTGACGAATTTTTCGCCCATCACTATAAAGCAGGTATTTATTGATTTATACATGATTGATCAGAATAAGTGGCAAAGTAACTTATCTTAACACAAAAGGCCCCATTCAAAATCATAGCACTTCTTTCTATGGAAAAGTTTATGAACAAATTCTCTGGAAGTTATAATAAAATTAGCTGACCCAACCAAAAATCCACTAACTTTTAAATACATATTTACATATGAAATGGATATATCACTTAAATACCTTAATTACATTATACGTTAAAGGATAAGTCAACCTTTAAAATAAGTGAATGTAAAATTTATGAGAGTGCTGTTCTAAGCACTTTTGTCATTTACATTCATTATTTATTTTCTTTTTATTCCAAGATATTAAGGGATACATGTGCTGTTAATATGAATGAATTTTGTTCCAACAGCGCCACCTGCTGGTCAGTTTCTGACCAGTCTGACCACCAAGTAGTCAAGGAAGTTGTCAGGAGAAAGGAAGAGGCTGCTCTGATGTTCTTCTGCTTAGGAAAGATTTGAGAAAGATTTCTAATTGTTTTCAACTTTATATTCACTCATTTTAAAGGTTTACTTTTCCTTTAAATGCACAATTATGGGCTTATGAATTTTAAAAATATATAATTTATTAATTACAAGAAAAATTAAGCTATAGATTTCTTTATCATGGTCTTTTTCTACCAAACAAATGGGAAACCAGTGCTTATTCTCCTTATTTTCAAAAATCTTTTTGGAGTAGAGAAAATCTTTACATGTGTGTACAGTCCCAAGAGTAAAAAGCAATAATGTGGTTTAATTTGATTTAATATCAGGTTTCCCGCCCAGAAAAAAAAGACCAACTTCCAAAATGTTAAAATTAATTCTACATTAGTTCCACCTTGGCGGGAAATAGGAGGGGTTCCGTTCCACCCACATTGTTTTGGCAAAAACATCTCAGCATTTCTGTTCTATGGAATACACATAAGCAAACTGAATTTTGTTATTAGTGTATTTCAGCTATATATTAACCTATTCATTGGCAGCTGTCCCTGTTCCATTTTCTGAAATTCAGTATATTATACAGATAATCCCACATTCCAATTTTATAACAAATGAACTGATCCTAGGGATCAAGGCTTTACTGCACTGGTCAATGGAATAATTCTGCGGTAAGGACAAAATATACTTAGAGAGAATGGGACTCACAGAGATACTTTGAAAAAATGCAGCTTAATAACAATCAGGACTGGAACTAAGGTTTGGCAGGTTAGGGCACAATAGTTTGAAGGCGCTGGGCACCTCTTCTGCCTCTTCTAAGGCCTTGAAGGACCTCAAATGCTGCCAGTTTTAATAGTTCCCTGGGCCCTCCAGGTCATCCTACTGGAGCTTGTTGGTGTGTACTCATGCACAGGAGGGCACTGGGATGTGTACCGGAATAACATAGTAACATAGAAAGTTAGGTTGAAAAAAGACTCACATCCATTACGTTCAACCTTTTAACTCTTTTTTAACCTGCCTAACTGCAAGTTGATCCTGAGGAAGGCAAAAAAAAAAAACCATTTGAAGCCTCTCCAATTTGCCTCAGAGGGGGAAAAATTTCCTTCCTGATCCAATCGGACCAGTCCTTGAACTTGTACTATGAGCTATCTTCCATATCCCTGTATTCCCTCACTTGCTAAACACCATCCAACCCCTTCTTATACCTATCTAATGTATCAGCCTGTACCACTGATTCAGGGAGACAATTCCACATCTTCACAGCTCTCACTGTAACAAACCCCTTCAACATATTTAGGCTGAAACTCCTTTCTTCTATTCTGAATGGATGACCACGCAACAGCTGGAAAGACCTACTGGTAAATAAAACATTATAGAGATTATTATATGATCCCCTTATATATTTATTCATAGTTATCATATCACCTCTTAAGCTTCTCTTCTACAGAGTGAACAACCCCAATTTGGCCAGTCTTTCCTCATAGCTAAGATTTTTCATACCATTTTCTGTATCCGTTACAACCATACTGGTACCATTATTTAAAGGAGCAACACTCTCAACCCACATCTTTTTATTATTAATATACTTAAAAAATATTTTGGGGATAAACTGAGCCTCAGCCGCAATGCGCTCCTCATGTCATATCTTTGCCTTCCGGATTGCTGTTTTATAACATTTATTATAGTGCTTATATTCATTAAATGCAGCTTCTGTCCCCAAAGAGTTCTTTTTAATGTCTTTCCCTTCTTTCCTATTTACTTCTTTACCTCTATATTAAGCCACATAGGTTGATTCTTGGTGCTTTTACATTTACTTCTTAAATGAGAACAGTAACGATTTAATATCATTTTAAATGACAACCATTTCTGTTCTGTGTTTTTAGCTGAAAACCTGACGCCCCAATCTATGCTTTGAAGCGAAGCCCTCAAGGCACTAAAATTAGCTTTTCTAAACTTTAGGGTTTTTTGTTGCCCCAGTGTATATTTGTTTTTTGTACCAGACATTAAGGGGCCGATTCACAAAGCTCGAGTGAAGGATTCGAATGAAAAATACTTCGAATTTCGAAGTATTTTTTGGGTACTTCGACCATCGAATGGGCTACTTCGACCTTCGACTACGACCTTCGACTTCGATTCGAATGATTCGAACGAAAAATCGTTCGACTATTCGACCATTCGATAGTCGAAGTACTTTCCCTTTAAAAAAAACTTCGACCCCCTACTTCGGCAGATAAAACCTACCGAAGTCAATGTTAGCCTATGGGGAAGGTCCCCATAGGCTTGCTAAACTTTTTTTGATCGAAGGATTTTCCTTCGATCGTTGGATTAAAATCCTTCGAATCGTTCGATTCGAAGGATTTAATCGTTCGATCGAACGAAAAATCCTTCGATCGATCGAACGAACGTTTAGCGCTAAATCCTTCGACTTCGATATTCGAAGTCGAAGGATTTCAATTCGAGGGTCGAATTTCGAAGTATTTTTTACTTCGAAATTCGACCCTTAGTGAATCTGCCCCTAAATGATATCCCATTATGGTCACTATTACACAGGGTTCAATTATTGCTCATTTGCTATACATTCTGAGTCATTATAGATCACAAGATCGAGTATAGCATTTTTCTGGTTGGCTCCGCAACAACCTGTGCCATAAAATTGTCATGCAACAAGTTTATAAACTTCCCATTAACTTCCCATTAACTGTCCTGGCAGTAATGTTGCTCCAGTCAATATCTAGGGCACCAATGTAACTTGGCCCAGCACTGATAACTATATTGGTGGTCAGTGTGAAACTACTCCACAGCATAACGTTCCAGTGGATAAGTGGACAGGGCTTGTACTAAGTAAGCATGTAAACATTATCTGGTATAGGTCCACCAGCTGATGCCATTGAAGCTAAATTCCCATTGGTACAGGGCAGTCAGGTGGTTTCCCCTATTGCATATTAAAGGAAATGAAGTAGCAATGTTTGATTTCTTGGACATCTCAGGTTGGACATCTCAGGCTGAAGGCATGTTCAGAGCCTGGAATACGAACAGACCTAAGGAAGATGTGTCGTCTCAGCAAGAGCCCAGGTAAATAAAGATAAGCCAGAGAATGAGTAGATCCTAAATGTAAGTGTCCCAGGATCATGAGATAGCAGAGATTTCTTGAGCAGTTTGAAACTAAAATGAAGAGTCAATGCATATTTTTTCTTGTGTCAAATGCATTGGTGTCAAAGGGTGTATTTTTACTGGTGCAAAACTATATGGGGTTTTCTTTCAAGAAAAAAACATATAGATAAATTCTACTAAAGCTGTTGGTGGGGGTTTTTTTGGCACAAAACTTTTTCCTGGCTAAAAAAAAACAATAAAAAATAACAAAATTCTAGCATAGACTGTAACATTTTAGCAAATGGAAAAACACAAATTCCAACACATAACTGTTAGCCAAAAAGATGTGCTTATTCCTAGTAAGCAATAGCTGTATATTTTCTGTTGACTGATTATCAAGTATTTCCCTTGCATCTTGCAGTCAAAGTGTGTACACACTTCCAATGGAACACCTACACAGATTCCTGTTCTTCTAACCACATTATATACAAGCTTACAAGCTTAGTGAAATGATTATTATCCCTGGAACTCCTGGAGGATATAACATTTGACCTTGGATACCAGCCTCCCACAAGCTTTGCCAGTATTTATTATCATCAGTTCTGGCTGTTCTACAAGACATGCCTAAGCCCCAAGCGCCATATCAAACTCTGGCTTCTTACGGGGATTTCCAGCTGACATATTTGTGTTGCTTTACTGATTGGTGCTAAATGCCTTTCACAAATAACTGAATGGAAAGACACACATCACATTCTCTGGCAATATAGAAGAGTTTTGGAATAGTATCTCTTCCAATTTGTGTACTCATTGAGCATAACTGCGGTCAATCAAGTCTCCTTAGGACTTCATTGAGTCCCATGGCTTTCTCAATAGCATATATTTTTGGGAAATAATAACACGAAATACAAATAAAATAATTGGAAGACAAAAGGGGTAGTGATGAAAGAATAAATTCAGAAAGTGAGAATTGGAGGCGGATTTCAGCGTTTTGTGGGCGCAAATAAATTTGTGAAACTGCGGAAAAAATCCGGCGTTGAAAAATGCTGGTGCATACAAATTGTCGCGCGTCAGAATTAGTCGTACGCCATTGACTTTAATGCACTTGGACAAAATTGACGTGCGTCAAAATTATTTTGGCGTCCATTGACTTTAATATGCTTCGCAAATTTTTCGTTGTTTTTCGGTGAAGCAAAATGGGACAAATTTGCCCATTTATTGCTGTAAAAAGGCAGCAATAAACCTTTTTTTTGCACTTTGCACACAGCTTTCTGCTCTTGCAAAATGGCCAAGGCCCAGGGTTGCTCCTGCCATGAAGCAAGGTGAGAACATTCATGAAGCAAGGTGAGAACCTTGCCTCATGCAGCAGTGAGCTGCCAGTTACAACTTTTTGTAACTTTAAGATCTGAAATTCAGGGTAAAATTCTGAAATTCGGCTCTGCAAGTGCAGAGAACGCTAGTGCAATGCAGCCCCCCTTTTACCCTTTTCAATGCTGATGTTTTAAGCATTGAGTTTCCAAGGCCTCTGCTCTTTGTTTTAAAGTGCAGAGACCTGTACCTCGCTGTATTGTATATGAACAATTGGTCTCTGTGCATGTCAGGATTGTACCAGCGAAAGTCAACGTGCATATATACAAAAGGATCCCCCTTCATTTGTAAATATATAACAAACCATATAACAAATAAATGAGTGTTCATTGCAGGGATATCACCCATTACTCACTCATATGGGAAAGAAGTTTATCATCCCTTTATTAAGACATAAATCCATTCGACTACTTCTCCACTATGGATAGCACAAAATATTACAACTGGTTCTAAATGCTAGCAATCTCCCTGAACAAACCCCCACATACTGGTAGGGAAGGGCAGGCAGAGTATGGCACACACAGGTAGCATAGGGAAGATAGAGTATGTCACATAGGGAGTATTGGGCAGGCAGGGTATGGCACACACAGGGAACATAGGCCAGGCAAAGTATAACACACACAGGTAGCATAGATCAGGCAGAGTATGGCACACACAGGGAGCATAGGGAAGGCAGAGTATGGTAAACACTCGTAGGGAAGGGTAGGCAGAGTATGGCACACAGGGAGCATAAGGAAGGCAGAGTATGGCACACACAGGGAGCATAGGGAAGATAGAGTATGTCACATAGGGAGTATTGGGCAGGCAGGGTATGGCACACACAGGGAACATAGGCCAGGCAAAGTATAACACACACAGGTAGCATAGATCAGGCAGAGTATGGCACACACAGGGAGCATAGGGAAGGCAGAGTATGGTAAACACTCGTAGGGAAGGGTAGGCAGAGTATGGCACACAGGGAGCATAAGGAAGGCAGAGTATGGCACACACAGGGAGCATAGAACAGGCAGAGTGTGGCACACACAGGGAGCATAGGGCAGGCAAAGTATGGCACACACAGGGAGCATAGGGCAGGCAAAGTATGGCACACACAGGGAGCATAGGGAAGGCAAAGTATGGAACACACAGGGAGCATAGGGAAGGCAGAGTATGGCACACACCGGGTGCACAGGGCAGGCAGAGTATGGCATACACAGGGAGCATAGGGAAGGCAGAGTATGGCACACACAGGGAGCATTGGGCAGAAGGTGTATGAGAGACAGGGAACAAGACTAGGAGTAGGCAGCAAAGAATGGATGTGCCTGGCACCCCTACAGCTTTGTGCCCTAGGCATCTGCCTCTTCTGCCAACCCCTAGTTCCGGCCCTGGTCACTGAATAGGAAATGCAGACTGCATGTCAATCTATTGCCTTTGAAACCTGCTTTTTTTTATTCAATTTAATGTTATACTTTGGGTTGTACACACTGTTTGTATTAAACACCCAAGCACGTATAGAATGTTAAACCAATAAACCACTGTCAAAATATTATCATCCAAGTCCTATGTGCGAAGCTTGTTTGTGCTCTAAATATGTATCTATAAAATGAAAGAAATGCTTCCCCATACCCACACCTGTCCTTGGGTTCAGGCTAAGAGAGACAAGAACTATGTAAACTATTTCCCTGTGACGTGTCAGAAAAGCTATTTGCACAAGAGAACATTTTTCATTCCCCTTTGTCATTTTTGACCTGTGGAATATTATTGTTGCCTGTACATTTACTGATGCTGCCAGTTTGTAAAATATGATCAGATTCTTATTTGAATTCAATGAGGTGTCATCCACAAACTAAACACTTGAGTTTCAGCACTTGCATTACTGATCTACTTCTTAGTAGTGATTGCCGAAAAATTCGCTGAAAAATGTGCGAATTTCGCGAAACGGCAAAAAAATTCGCGAAACGGCGCCCGTTTTTGACGCTAGCATCCATTTTTTTTCCGACGCCAGTGAAAATTTTTTGTGAAATTTTCCGGCAAATTTTCACGGGCGTTTCGCAAATTTATTTACTGGAATCACGCAAATTCACCGTGAATTCGCGCCTGGCGAATAAATTCGCCTATCACTACTTCTTAGCTTGCTTCTTAGTCAGCTTTTCATTGCTTATATTTTAGTTTTATATTTTGTATTTACTTGTATTATTTTATCATTAAATTATACTATTATTATTACCTTTAACATGCATGCACCTTCTCCGCTCGTTCTAGTTTAGAAGTGATCCTTATCTGATGAAAGGCTCTAAGCCAGAAAAGATTTCCAGTAACAGAATATGGCGTTGTTAATGGATACGGTTTGCTCCCTGGGTAATGATGAATCAAAGTGTTGTATTGAATTGATACGAAATTTTGCAAATATTTTCATTGAGCCGGAAATGTTTGCCACAATGACTTTGAGGAGAACTAAAGCCTAACTAAAGTAGTAGTTTAGAAATGTTGTACATTATGTTTTGGGCTTCTGTACCAGCCCAAGGCAACCACAGCCCTTTAGCAGGAAAGATCTGTGTCTCCAAAGATGCCCCAGTAGCTCCCCATCTTCTTTTCTGCTGATTCACTGCACATGCTCTGTGCTGCTGTCACTTACTGAGCTTAGGGACCCACTCACAATATACAGTACACATAGAATAGAAATGTCACAATATAAGGCTGATTAGTAATTAATACACATAATTACTACATTGCAGCACAGAAACCAGTGCAATTAGCATCAGAATTTAATAATCAGCAAACCTGTAGCATCAGCTTATATTACAGCCAGGGAAGCTCATTTTCTGCTGGATAATTAGTGACGAGCCCTAAGCTTAGCTTCTCAACAGCCAATCAGAGCCCACTGAGCATGTGAGTGTCACAGACACTTTCCAAGATGGTGACCCCCTGTGACAAGTTTGAAGTCCTGGATCATTGCTGCTATTGACAAGCTGAAACTTTAGCCTCGTGCAATAAGTTCACTATATAAAATAGGGCATTTTTAACCATATACATTTTTAGGGTTTAGTTCTCCTTTACAGGAGAATTGGCACTAAAAATTTGTATCTCGTGCCGAAAAATGTCGTAATGACTAGGGATGCACCGAATCCACTATTTTGGATTCTGCCAAACCCCCGAATCCTTTGTGAAAGGTTCGGCAGAATACCGACCAAATCCTAATTTGCATATGCAAATTAGGGGTGGGAAGTGGAAAACATTTTTTACTTTCTTGTTTTGTAAAATAAAGTCATTCAATTTCCCTCCCCACCCCTGATTTGCATATGCAAATTAGGATTCGGATTCTGTACGGCCGGACAGAAGGATTCAGCCGAATCCTGCTGAAAAAGGCCAAATCCTGGCCGAATTCCAAACCAAATCCTGGATTCGGTGCATCCCTAGTAATGACCTTTAGCGTCAAAACGCGAGCGTCACGGCGAACACAAATGAACCAACGCCAGCATCACTTGTGCACGACTGGAACACGTGGCGTTGCCGGAAGCGCTCGTCTGCGCCCCAGAAGTCAGGGAGAGACGCGCCGGGAAGTAAGAGAACGAAGAAATCTCCCGCCGTGTCTTACACTTACATGCCAGTAAAAGATATTAAAAACGAAAGGCCAAATGTATCAGTAACTGACAAACTTTCTCATAGCTAATTCCTTTATCTTTTCTACGAATTTGGGTTCTGGATAACATTAAGCATAAAAGCTAAGTGCTTTTTTCCCTTCTACAAATAATATTGTCTTGTCATATTTACCCATATCCAGCCATAAATGAATACAAAAGATAACTTTTCTAAGTCTATTATTTGGGTATAATAAAATAAATGTTCAGTACATGGACTTCATCTCCGATAGATTTTCCTCTGTACTCGTATTGTATCGCTACAGTTTTATTGCTTTCAGACAGAACTCCCAGACTTACTGATGGTTTGTAAACCATATAAATAGATCCTGCATGAAAACAATGTCCTGTAATTTGGGTAAAAACATTGAATTGATATATTATTTTCAACCTGGTTGTGACATGTAATATGTTTATGTTTGACTGTCTCCCGTTTTTCTTACGTTGTCTTACGTTTTCACAGTCAAAGCTAAAACTGAAATGTTACAAAATTTACAATATTCATCGTTGCCTTTAAAGGAGAAGGAAACTAAGTAAGCTTTGTATGAAAGGTCCATAGCCCCAGATTCTCCCCCCTTTAACAATGAAGAAGGGGGAAGGGGTAATTAATGTCTACCGTTCTAGGCAGTGGCGTAACTATATGGAGCACTAATAATAAGAGACTGGAAGATGAATAGCAGAGGGCCTGAGAACAATAAGGGGCACATTTACTTAGGGTTGAATATCAAGGGTTAATAAACCCTCGAATTCGACCCTCAAAGTAAAATCCTACGAATTCAAATATCGAATTCGAAGGATTTACCGCAAATCCTACGATCGATCGAACGATTCAAAGGATTTTAATCGATCGATCGAAGGATTTTCCTTCGATCAAAAAAACCTTAAAAAACTGATGGGGAAGGTCCCCACAAGCTAACATTGTACCTCGAATGGTCGAATAGTCGAACGATTTTTAGTTTGAATCGTTCGAATCAAAGTCGAAGTCGTAGTCGAAGGTCGTAGTAGCCTATTCGATGGTCGAAGTCCCCATATAAAATACTTCGAAATTCAACGTTTTTTGTACTTCGAATCCTTCACTCAAGCTTAGTAAATGTGCCCCCTAGTGTGTAGTTTTACAGAGCATTTGTTCTTTTTATGGGGTCAGTGACCCCAATTTGAAAGCTGGGAAGAGTCATAAAAAAGAGGCAAATAAATAAAAAACTATATAAAAAAAATAAATAACGAAGACCAATTGAAAAGTTGCTCAGAATAACCCATTCTGTAACATGCTAAAAGTTAACCTAAGGGTAGGACTCCACGGGCGATTTCGGCGTGATCCGACGCGCTGCGCAAAAACACAGGCGTCACGTCAGATGCGACGGAAATAAGGTAAGAGATGGAAATGTCGTGTTGTGTCGTATCAATGCTGCGACACCATCCGACAATGCTATTACTGTCCTTATTTCCGCCGTGACGCCTGCATTTTTGCTCAGTGTGTCGGATCACGCGGAAATCGCCCGTGGAGTCCTACCCTTAGGTTAACTTTTCGCATGTTACAGAATGTGCTACCCTTAAGGTGAACCAACCCATTTAATTAGCCTGATCACACCTAAAGAACAATGGTTTAGTCATGCAATTTTCAAGACTTGCTTTACAATTTTCCGGTGCTGACTCACGACTGATCCGTGGCTGTTCAAATGTAACACCATATCATGGATTTTTACCTGCTGCATCATATCCAGTTCATAGTAAATAGTGATGTGAATTTGCGCCGTTTCGATTTGCCAAAAAATTTGCAAATTTTGCACGAAATTCGAGAAACAGCGAAAAATTAGCGAAACGGCGCCGGCGCCCATTTTGCCGCAAATTTTCGTGGGCGTTTGGCGAATCGCGCAAATTTGCTGCGAATTCGCGCCTGGCGAATAAATTCACCCATCACTAATAGTAAATGAACACAAATAGGGCAACTTGTACTGATATGAGCCAAGTAACAAACTGAATAATGGAGAGCTTGGGCCAAATGGACATTCAGGAACTGTTGTGTATGTAAACTAGTACTACCATTCAACCTATGGCCCATCAGCTGGTTTTCTTTAACATGGACTGATTGGAAATGCAACATATTAGGTGCATTAAATGCTGCTGCATTTCCTCATGGTTGTCTCTTTAATAGTGAACAGTTGTTCCTGCCTATGCTGGGGAACCCTGGAGCTGCCACCACCTTGGACCCTGTAATAGTTTGAGGTTTCTCATCGTAGCTGAGATAGGTGACAATTGTAATGCACGCTCCAGATGCAACCTCCTCTCTTACTTTCAGCCAATTTGCATTAAAATACACACAATTCAAAAAGAGATGACAGTTGCACTGTATTTGTATCTAGTGATGGGCGAATTTATTCACCAGGCACGAATTTGTGCGATTCGCCACTGGCGAAAAAATTTGCGAAATGGCCACAAAAATTCGCTGGTGAAAATTCGCCGGCGTCCAAAAAATTTGGGAAAAAAAACTACGCTGGCGTCGAAAACGGACGCCGGCATCGGAAAAACGGCCGCCGGCCTCAAAAACGAGATGCCGGTGCCTTTTCGCAAATTTTTCACCGTTTTGCGAATTTCGTGGGAAATTCGCCCATCACTATTTGTATCCACTTTTGTGTTCCTTAATGATGTAATAAAATTACCTGGTGGTCTATTGGTGCGGCGGCGTGGACGGCCGCCACGCCGCTGGCTCCTGTTCCGGCCATCTTGGTTCTCTAGGGTGCGCGCGGCGTGCCTGTGCGCCTCTTAAAGGTACAGGCGTGCTAGCGCGATTATGCCAGCGCGCATTGGGCACGTTTTGGCGCGAAATTTGGAGGTATTTAAGGCCCATTCTTACTCCCAGCCAGTGCCCGTGATAGAATCTTGATTCTGGTGGTTCCTGAAGCCTTGTGCTGTCTGTTCCTGTAACATTTGTATCTGTTATTCCGGTTTTGATCCCTGCCTGTTCCTGACTATTCTGATATCCGAATCCTGACCTTTGCCTGCATCTCGACTACTCTTTCTGCCTGACCCCATCTGTTTGATTACCCGGTTTGACCCTAGCCTGCCTGACGATTCTTGATATCTGCCTGCCTCGACCCTGCCTGTCTGACGATTCTCTTGCCTGCTCCATTTGTACCGTGACCTTCGGCCAAAAAGACTATCTACCTGCCGTGCCCCTCTGCTAGCCAGAACATCTCGCCTTGTACCCCTAGTTAAGTCCAGGTGGCACCCAAGTAAGCTGAGGGCTCCGCCCGAAGCCCAACGGTGGTCACACTACTGGTGAAGCCGAGCCGAGACCAGGGTACTTGACACCTGTTCTGGTATTGGGTGCCGGCCGTGACAAATTACCTCTTACAATACATTCTACAAGGATACTTTTAGCTGTTGGAGGGTGTTACTGTTGCCTTCTTGTTCTACTGTCTCCCTCTTGCATATACCTGCTATCTCCCACTCTTTATTCCAATAATTGCTGAAAGGCCTTGGGGGTAAATTTATCAAAGAGTGAAGTTCCGCCACTAGAGTGAAATTCCGCAGCTCTCCATTAATTTCTATGGGATTTTGAAAGGCGTATTTATCAATGGGTGAAAGTGAAAGTTCACCCTTTGATAAATACACCTATAAAAATCGCATAGAAATGAATGGAGAGTGGCGGAATTTCACTCTAGTGGCGGAACTTCACTATTAACTTCACTCTTTGATAAATATACCCCTTGGTCATTCCTATCACCCCAGAGACAGCTCTGGAATCATGTCTCGTTCTCTATTTCTGCTGGAAGACCTTCCATTCATTTAATAATCAGTTAATTATCGACTTATTATATCAACTGTAGCAGCCCACACACAACTCTTCATTTCTCAAATAAAATACTATTATGTGAATTCAAGAAAAAAAATTGTTTATTTTAGGATCTCTCCATACAAACTCTCCAAAAAATTCCAGTCCAGAAACATAAATTACAATTTTTCAGTTGGATATGGATTGGTATGTTTCTGAACTTTTGATTTACGTTTCTTAGAAGGGGTTGTATAAAATTAGCCCTGAGGAATTTCTTTTTTTTTTTTTTTGCTTCTCCTACATAAGTTCACAAATAATATTCTCAAGAGCACCCAAGTGAACGTAACATTCTGGGAGCACGCTATCTGCAGTTATATTTATACACACGCACTTTGCATTCCCTTTTTATTGAATACAGTTGTTTCTTTGTATATATATATTTAGTATTGAATGTAATTAAGTTCACAATAAAATTATGCTCCAGTTTCTTCACCCTTCAGTAAAATGAAAAAAAATTGTTGATATCACCTCAGTTTTAAAGCACAGCAGCAGAAGTCTCTCTTATTTTATGTGCGCGGTATAGAAATGGGGGGTGACACACTTTAAAGACGTTTGCTCATTAAGACTAATGAGCTTGGCTAGTTCTATTGACTTTTAATCATTATATGACCTGCGGCCTTACTCTGCTTCCTATTGCGTGTACTGGATGCAAGCTCCCGCTAGTTAAACAGTTAAATGCATAGCAGAAGGTGGTGCATAGTTGTGCGGAAATGTGTCTGAGCTATGTGTTGCACCAGACGACTCTTTAAATATTACAAAAACCTGCTTAAAATGGTTTGGAGACGTGTACATGGAAAACTGAGGGTTTTCCTCTTCATCGTTCCATTCCTTCTGTCCATACGTCTGCCCATCTCCAGTTCCTCAACTGCAAATATTACTTGCGCATCTGTTATGCTCTGAAAACGAAAATCACACATCGGTGTGGCGTGAGCTGAATGACGATAAACTGCCGCGCTGACTACGATTGAAATGGCCGAAACTTGCCGCTCGACTTCGCTGTCCTTTATTTTCGCTGTGGCTACGTTGTTTGTCATGCATCAAGAAGTTTTCTATGAGCTGAAGCTTTTTTTGTTCTTCTTTTAGAAATACGTTGACCAGCACAGTTTTCTCTTTTTTTATTTGTTCGCTTATATCCTTTGGAATATCAGGTATCAGCCAGTCCACCACGGCACTTAAAAACATGACCAGGTTCTGCAATTAAACAAATACATTCATTGGGTAAAGACCAAACACCAAGACCCTGGTAACAAATTAATGATCAATAATTAGCTGCTTTACCCATCATGCATCACAATCTCTACAATAGATGGCTATTAGTATGACTGTCAACATTTGCATAATAAAAACTGTGTGGAGAATAGATGCACGCCAAAAGTAAAAAAATTTTACTTGTTAAAAAATAGATCAGGTCAACGTTTCGGCCTCCATTTAAGACCATTGTCAAGACCCATGTGGGACATTCACTAAGAATCGTAGTTGCGCTCAGGGGTAGTGGAAGGTTGCGAAGTTGCGCTAGCGTTAATTCGCCAAGCAAATCGAAGTTACGCTAGCGATGGTTAATTTGCATACGGCGCCAAATTGAAGTTACAATGGAGGTATATGTAGCAGAACTACACAAGCCTGGGAAACCTTCAAAACAGCAAATAAAATTTTTATTTTGCCCTACACATGTGCCCACTGTATAGTTAAGTTGCCATGAGTTAGGAAATGTAGGGGGGAAGGAGGGGAGCCCCAAAAAAATTTTCGATCTTTTTCAGCCTATCACCCATTATAAAGAAAAAACGCCAGCGTTTTTTGGGACTTAGAAAAATGTTTAACTTTTTTTGAAGCAATTCCTATCTACTCTATTGCGCTTCACCTGGTCTGAGGTGGCGAAGGAAGTCTGGCGTAAAATGTAGCGTTCAGAACAATGCGCACGTTAGTGAATTTGCGTAGTTATGTCCGTTGCGCAAATTCGCCAGACGTAAGGGTGCGAAGTAACACTAGCGAAGTTACGCCAGCGTCTGTTAGTGAATCAGCGAAGTAACAAAAATGCCCAATGCTGGCGAATTCACGCTAGCGTTAGGCGCTTCAGCGCTTAGTGAATTTGCCCCATAATGTCATATTGAGACAGAAGACATATTTATTTTTGTTACTGCCATTGACATCATTATGGTTTGATGTTTGACGGTCAAATCTAAAATAACTACTGTAAGTACAGGTATGGGACCTGTTATCCAGAATGCTTGGGACCTGCGGGTTTCCGGATAACGGATCTTTCCATAATTTGGATCTTCATACCTTAAGTCTACTAGAAATCATGTAAACATTAAATAAACCCAATAGACTGGTTCTGCTTCCAATAAGGATTCATTATATCTTAATTTGGACCAAGGACAAGGTACTGTTTTATTAATATAGAGAAAAAGGAAATCATTTTTAAAAATTTGGAATATTTGGATAAAATGGAGTCTATGGGAGACAGCTTATCTGTAATTCGGAAATTTCTGGATAACTGGTTTCCGGATAGCGGATCCCATGCCTGTACTTAGTTAGGAGTAATTTACCACCTGCCATAGGTCAGGCTATAAGTATAGGGCTCCATTGTGTCCTGCACTCACTGACTTTCCCAAAATTGTGCATCTGAATTGTAGAGGGAACGCCTACATGCTTCTCCATAATTGCCCCTCATTAATTTAGCCCAGCAGGCAGCACTGTACATTTTTATGACCCCCATTGTTATCTAATCAGACTGATCCCCAAAAACCAGCCAAGGGCCACAAGGATGCAAGACAAAAGAAATACTCATGGGGCACTCAACTGCATTGTATGGAGGAATTGCTGTATCTTGATGTACTTAAAGAAGAAGGAAAGGCTTTGTGCACTTGGGGGTGCCAAATGTTAAGCACCCCAAGTAATTGTATTTACTTACCTAAAACCCTGGACTGTTGACCGGCCCGAGGTTATACCAGTGAGCACAATAGAGTCTTCCTCTTTCTTCAAATTTCCCTGGGGCAAACGCATGCACAGTTGAATGAAATAGCCACCTTTTTAGTTAAAGTTCGGCTTTTCACTCTAATGCGCAAGAGGATCTCTCCGTGGTGCTCACTGGAATAACCCTGGGCCGGTGCAGTTTTCTGCTGAAAGGAGCACCAGCCCGTGGTTTCAGGTAAGACAATACAATCACTTGGGGAGCCTAACATTTGGCAAGTGCACAAAGCCTTTTCTTTAAGTTGAATCTAAAAGTAACAATTCAATATACTGGGGCAACATGCCCCCTTCATCAAGTATGGCAATAAAGGAAAATTGAAGTGGCCTCTCTGAATGTTGAAATCATTTTGGTTCCAGCTTTAACAAAAGCAAACTCTAAACACTGAAAGTTGATAAACAGCTCTCAACCATTGTCACGTATTTATCTCCAGATGTGTCCAAAACTCGGGCTTCTTCCCGTAAATAAAACATAAAATTGTATTGACAGTGATGCAGGCGTGCATGTATAACTTTATTTATATAGCGCTACTGCTATTAATCTTTTGCTGAACACTGGGTGTAGCACTTCTTTAGAAATGCCATAAATTTCAACAACAAAAAGGTTAGCCATCAATCTTCTAAGCCGTTAATTGCTGCACATTAAATGAGTTCTCTAGCATCTTGATATATTGACTAGACTAACGTGTATGGGTGTTAATGGGTTAGTGGACAATTTACTACATAATTCACTATTTATCAAGGTTATTCTGTCACTTGGGTTGACATACAGTCACGTATCTTTCCAACTGCTCTGTAGTCACTATAGACAGAACTTGGGTTCTAAAGAAGAGCTTCAATGTTGAACTGGCCCACTGGGATACAAGGTAAATGCCCATTGGGCCTGGGTGTCATTAGTCATTCTGCTTTAATGGCCAGTCCCTGTTTCTGTATGAGAACAGAGAAGTTAAGTACATGTAAGAAGGGGTAATAGTGTGTAAAGAAAAGAGACTAGGAGAATAAAGTGGTTAAGGATAAGTAAACCTTTAAAATAAGTGTCATTTACATTCATTATTTATTTTCTTTTTATTCCAAGATATTAAGGGATACATGTGCTGTTAATATGAATGAATTTTGTTCCAACAGCGCCACCTGCTGGTCAGTTTCTGACCAATCTGACCACCAAGTAGTCAAGGAAGTTGTCAGGAGAAAGAAAGAGGCTGCTCTGATGTTCTTCTGCTTAGAAAAACAATTAGAAACCTTTCTCACATCTTTCCTAAGCAGAAGAACATCAGAGCAGCCTCTTTCTTTCTCCTGACAACTTCCTTGAATACTTGATGTTCAGACTGGTCAGAAACTGACCAGCAGGTGGCGCTGTTGTAACAAAATTAATTAATATTAACAGCACATGTATCCCTTAATATCTCAGAATAAAAAGAAAATAGATAATGAATTTATATTACAAAAGTGCTTAGAATAGCACGCTCATCAATTTTACATTCACTTACTTTAAAGGTTTACTTATCCTTTAAAGGAGACCTGTCAATGGAAATTTGTATAATTCTTTTAAAATTAATCATGAAACCTAAATTCTTTTTTTTTATTTAAGCAACCATACTGGATATAAACTCGTTTAAAACTCTCAGCTGTCAATCACATATTGTCTATGCCTTAGGCATAGAGGTGGGGCAGGGAATTACTTTCACTTTCCATTCTGCAATTCCTAGATGTCACTGCGCTCCCCACGTTCCCCCTCCAGCTTCAACATTTCATTTTATAGCCAGGTGCCCCATTTTGATGCATAAAAAGATTTCGGGATGATTTGGCAAGATTTTAACTTGTCCACAAAAATGGCTGCTGCCTGTTTGCTTTGATTGTGATTTACAAGACTAAAAGAAAGACATTTGAAATCATGTATATAGTGTAAGTGAAGTTTATTTTGCTTGACTAACACCATAAAACAGGATTTGGAATTATTTTTTAGGATGACAGGTCCCCTTTAAGCTTGTTATTTTTCCTGCTGGTAATACTTTGCCAGTCGTGCAGAAGGGTAGTCTCATGCAAGGTTCTCATCTCTGGATTTTTTTAGTTGCGTCAGTCGAATCAGACTTACCTGAAAAAGGATGACAAAG
Organism: Xenopus laevis; assembly: GCF_017654675.1. Lineage (NCBI taxonomy): Eukaryota > Metazoa > Chordata > Amphibia > Anura > Pipidae > Xenopus > Xenopus laevis. The sequence continues at coordinate 8,566,983 of NC_054376.1, read as the reverse complement.
GCCAGTCGTACAGCTAAAATTGTCCAGTATTGCTTGGAAAAATCGTACTGATTTGGGGAAGAAGGAGGTTCTCTATAATCTTTATATCTGAAGAAAGAGAAAGGGAATATTTTCATTTGAATAGGTTGTGACCTGGCAGATGAAGACTGCCTGAAAACTTCTTTTTGGTGATAATTTGAACTGAAATAACCTGAAAAAGAAGTTTACAGGAGATTAGTTTAACAACCCTAGTCCCCTTCAGAGGCCTCCCTCCCCCTCCTGATCACCCCACAATGGAACCCCAATACTGTTCAATATTTGCCATACCTGTAAATAAAAAGCAAAGTAGTGCAGAAATCACTGATAGTGATGGGCGAATCTGACCTGTTTCGATTCACCAAACATTTGCGAAACAATGGAAATTCACCAAAATGCGTTCAAGTCTATGGCCGTCAAACTTTTTGTCGTGCGATGCAGCGCGTCAAATTTGGAGTGTTTGGGCGTTATTTATGCAACTCATCACTAAGTTTTGCTGATACATTGTTAAAGTCATGGCCAGGATTGGCAGTAACTATTTATACACTACTCTGCTTTTTATGCCCCTGTCGGAAAATCCTTAGTAATACCTTGCTTCAATGTCATCTATATCATATCACTCTAGAATTATGCCCCATTCAAAACACTAAGCATCATTTCTACCAGCCATGCAGGTCTATACAGGTATGGGATCCATAACCAGAAATCTGTTTTCCAGAAGGCTCCATTATGGAAAGTCCATCTCCCATGGAGTTTATTTTGAGCAACAAAATATCTTATTATTGTTAATTAGATAATTTTCCTCTGTAATAATAAAACCTATCCTGTTGGGGTTTTTTTTTCTTATTAAATGCTTAAAGACTTACATTATCGAGATCTTAATTATGGAAAGCACCCTTAACCTGGAAATCCCCAGGTCCCAAGCATTCCGCATAATAGATCCTATACCTGTATAACGCACATGTTAAGTAAAGGTTTAAGCCAGGCACCATTCCTACATTCCATTTTTAAACAGCTACTAGTGATGGGCGAATTTGTCCCGTTTCGCTTCACCAAAAAATTCATAAATTTTCCGCAAAATTGGCGAAACGGGAATTTTGACTCCCACTTCAATTTAGACACCCACGTCAATTCTGACACTCGCATCAATTTTGACGCCGGCATTAGTCAATGGGCATCCGAATAATGTTGACGAGCTACAGTTTTGACATGAGATACGCGTCCAAAATTTTTTGACACGGGTGAATTTTTGCTGCAGTTTCGTGAATTTATTCGCTGACCTCGAAATGGCATCACTAACAGCTACCATATCTTTCTCTATTACATATTTAAGGCAAAAAGATCAGTATTTCAGCTCCGGACTTGAACTCACCTTACAGTACTTTCTACTAAAAATCAACCACAAACTTTTTTTAATTATATCTGGGGCAGACCCAATTTTTTTAGATGAACAACCATCATTTCCTGGCAGTTTTTTTCAACTTGGAATCTGACTGCGGAACTGCAGGAACCATACTTTGTGAAAAACAATAAACCCAGCCAATGTTCCTCCCCATTTTCCAGCACTGCATGTCACTGAACTGTTTGTGTTCATTATGTTTCATTATGTTCCCTTCTCTAGCTCCACACTTCTGAAATAACTCCATACAGTGCCCTCGCGAAAAATATAACATTGCTTCATTGTATTTGCGAACTCAGTTACCGTAACCGCTCATGAAAAGGAAAGAAGTGGCGTGATGATATATCTACTCTGCCTCAATACTCTTTGGCTGTAGGCTAAGACCGGCTTTTGTTAAGCTCAATCTACTACATATTGAAGCGTTGTTTGTTTTGCTCAAAGCTAATTCTCTGGAACTTGAAAGCAACAATGAACGTTTGGCTCATTCTTCATAAATTAGTCACAAGTTTCTCATTAGTAGATCGTGGTATAGCTTGAAATGCGTTTATTTCATGAATCCTTCCATGAGATAGACTGTAACGTGCAGGCAGAAGGGAATTAAACAAAGAGGGTCAATGGAACCATGAATTCATGACATGAACAAAAAGACAAAGAGGAGGACTATCCCAAATAAAGAATTTTGATTGGCAACTATAATTAAAGCAAACATCTATGCTGAACAAAATCCAAATGCCCCACAAATTCTTACAATGCCTTCTTTATATGTTTGATGCACACATTTTAGATACATTTGTCTTGATGTCCTAATAAAAAGGCTACATTTATGACAGGATTTCTCTGTCTCAAATTCCAAGTTCATGAGTGAACATGTAACTGTTAAAACTCCAAATTACAGAATACGGCTTATTATCACCTCCGTTACATTATGGTGTGAAGGAAATGATAGTCATTGTCCACTTGACTAGGATAGCATAGGGTAGGTAGGTGTAGATTTTATTTACATCTGCAAGTGCATCAAAATCTGCTCTTTCTACTTCTGTATAGTTGCACTTGGACTGCCCAGTTGTTCCTGCCTTCCATTCCAAATTAGGAGCTGCTGCACCCATTGAATCTTGGCCAGATGGTAGCTCCAGGGTTCCCACCATCACCCCTGCACCTATTACCTATGACTGTCCGGTGTCCCTAGCCTTTAAAAGGTGCAGGCACCATATGTTCTTTCGCTTTGGTCCTTGCTTGAGGGTGTTTGGTGCAGTAAAGCCTGCGGTAGAAGGCCTCAGTGGGAGAAGCTAGGGTCAGGGAAGATTCTGAAATAGTTCATTCTTAGTTAAAGTTAGCATAAGGACTCAAGCAGTTATTCTCAGGGACAGAAATTCCTGGAGTAATGCACTTCTGTGAGCAGGCTTCTAGCGGCGGGGACTAGTTCACCTATAATCAAGTTCTATCTCGGAAATGTAACTACAGTAGAACCCCCATTTTACGTTTTTCAGGGGACCAGAAAAAATGGTGTAAAATCCAGAATAATGTAACATCAGGGAAATTCATTATAGATTATATATTGGTAGGACCACAAACAAACACTGTAAAATGAGGGAAAATGTAAAATCAGGGGATGTAAAATTGAGGTTTCCCTATACTGTGCCAATACCATCCAGGCAAGCGATTGTAATGTAAATTGTACCACTATTTGTTTTCAGAACTACTGGTGCCCAAGTTACTGTAATATCTGTTCTGTGCGTTTGAGGTAAGCATCGTTATTCCATTCTACAGTGATGGCCCACCTGAGACCCATCTAACTCATGCTTTTCTGGGACAGGAAATGGAGACTACAGCAAAGTATCTTCTAAATCACATTATAATACACAAACACAATAATAGCTTTTATAATATGTCCTTATTAAAGGAACTTAGTGATGTCATCAGTTAGTACTGGTGACTCACTTCTAGCACTTAGAAGTCACCATGGAGCTCCATGATCTCTATCATAGCACCTCACTTTCAGTCTTGTGCCTTTATATGGTCAATGGTAACTTAGAATATCCTTACATTTTGCAATAGGGGGTTCATTTTCCCTGTATATATAGTAACATAGTAAGTTAGGTTGAAAAAAACACACATCCATCAAGTTCAAACTTTTAGCTCTATTTTAACCTGCCAAACTGCCAGTTGATCCAGAGGAAGGCAAAAACCCCATCTGAAGCCTCTCCAATTTGCCTCAGAGGGGGATAAAATTCCTTCCTGACTCCAAAATGGCAATGGGAGCAGTCCCTGGTGCTATATGGTGCTAAGTTATGTCATACATGCAAATATACTTTGTGGATGAGGTAGTCCTTCCCAGGGCCAAAACCTGCACATTTTGCCGCCTGAGGCGGGCTTCGTTTTGCCACCCCCCCTCCCCACAGCACTCACTTTTCCAGACCGGTACGGGGTGGGAGGGTCCGCGTCACTAGTGCAGAGAGTGCAGTTGCGCGTTCTGCACTAGAAGAGCCGAATTTCCGGGTTGAAAACTGGAAATTCAGCTCTTAGTTACCAGGAGCGCCATTTTTGCAACCTCTGGTAACCAGGTGGGCGCTGCCGCCTGAGACGAGTGCCTCAACTCACCTCATTGGCGGAGCACCCCATGTCCTTTGTTATCAAATAGTATATGGTTCATCATCAGAGTAAGGCACCGGCAAACTTTCACAAATTGTAGATATCACTCTGGAGACCCTATTTCTTTGATCAATAATCACCTATAAGCACCTGAGGAAGGATCTCTAGATCTGAAACGTGTCTCGCATTTCCTAAATAAAATGATTACTGATCAAAGAAATTGACTCTCCAGAGTGATATCTATGATTTATGACATACCTGCACTATATAAAAAAAAATATGAAAAATATGCAGATAAATGACCTTTAAAGCTCTATGAACTGTAAAAAAAAAAAATCTCTTCGACTGTAAACTGCATCATTGACTTCCAATAACAACGTATTTTATAAATGGAATCACATTATTCCACTTGCTGAGGCCAAAGGATGTCAAACATAAGAATAGATCTCATAGGATATTCTGATGATATCTGCAGAACTGGTAAATTATGAAAGTAATATTTTATGCAGCAATGTGAAACATGCTAGACAAATTAGAGAACCATCAATTTATAGGTTTGCAAGGTTACATGCCTTTTATACAGTAGTGACAGATGGGTCTGGGTTCCTTTTACATTTCCGAGATGAATCATTGCATTGGAAGTTTTTCTAGTACAAATAGATTATATTTGTGGTTGTGACCTGGGTGCGGTTGATGATAAGAACGTTATGTCTTGGGGACAAATACTTAAGAAATGTTGATCTAAAAGACATCTCTGTTTAGTTTAGTAGGCAAACTTTGTAATTGCATCACATGGTGCACACAATGAACCACAACACCAGTTTCAAACTGGGATGTCAGGGGCTAATCAGAAAAGACCACAGGCCTCCTCTCTTCAACCTTTTTTCTTTACATTTTATAATCTATTTAGTGTCTTTGCAAAATTTCAAATAAAAATCCTTCAATCGATCGATAAAAATCGCACGAATCTTTGATTTTTCATTCGATCAAATACGCTAAAAATCCCTCGACTTTGATATGCAAAGTTGAGGGATTTCAATTCGATGGTCGAATTTCGAAGTATAGTTGTGTCCCTCAAAACATCAGATGAAATGCACATACCAAGTAATGACTTCTTGGGTAGCCATTGTTTGTGTTAAATATATAATTAAGAATTGACTCCACGATATTGGTGTCAATCTGAAAAATACTCATAACAAAGGAATCTCTCCTGAACCACCACTGGTCAAAAAATGATTTTTGTGGTTTTACATAATATGTTGCGTGAGTTCCCATCAGACTTCATGTCTGAAAAGGTAAATGAAAGGTAAAAAAGGTAAATGAAATGTTAGTTGACATGTGGAATTTGAAAATAATTCCCTGAAAGAATAGATCTTTCAAGCAAGGACACCTCAGGCATTGTATCTCTGCATTCTCTACATTTTAAATATACTTGTATATTATTTATGCAAAAACAACTGGGTTGCTCCATTAAACCTCAAGGAATTTAAAAACAAATATTTTGTGTCACTGAGATCTACAAAATGAAAATACATGTTATTGCTGGTTTATGGTTGGGCAAATTGGTGACTATAGACATTTGAATTATGATTAAGGGGCAGATTTATCAAGGTTCGAACAGTGAATTCGAATTTTCGAGTTTCAAAATTCACACATTCGAATTTCAATCCCCCAATTCGAATATAAATTAGAATTTGAGATTTATCACACCTCGACCATGGAAACAGTCCTAATTTGAATATTCTCCACCTAAAACCTCCCGAGTTCATGTACAAGTCAATGGCACAGGTCCATTGAGCCATTTGGAGATGTTAATAGCCTTCCTGACATTCAAGGTTTTTTTTTTGGGAGAAATACTCAATTCGTACGAATTGAATATGAATTGAATATGATTCTAATTTTCGGGTCGGAACAATTCAATCAAATATTAGACATTCCATTTTTTTCTTAAATAAAGGTCCAGTCGATTGTGAGTATATCAATGTTAAAAAAAAATTCACATGAATTCAAAATTCGACCTTTGATAAATGGACCTCCCCGTGTTAGAACAACAAGTTATTAAGGTGTTGAATTTTATTGAACATGATGGACTATTTTTACTCTTGATTTTTACCTTATCTTTATTTTATCTTAACACATTTTTAAAGGATTCCATCATATTTAGTTTTTTTAAGTTTTCCTCCTAAAATCTGTTTTATTTATTATGTTCAACAACTGGGGCTGTATTATTTTTTGGGCTCCAAGTTATGGGCAGCATCTCTTTTATGGTCTTACTCCAAGCTTGTTGAAGACAAAAAGACTGTAATAGCTTAGCCAATAGCTACAAGAAGGTATCAGCGTTTCAATACCAAGAAGACAAGCAAAGTTAAAAAAGTTAGTAGTATAAGTTTGAATATGGGAGATATGATAACTATGTATAAATATATAAGGGGATCGTATAATAATCTCTCTAATACTTTATTTACCAGTAGGTCTTTCCAGCTGACACAAGGTCACCCATTCCGATTAGAAGAAAAGAGGTTCTGCTTAAATATTGGGAAGGGGTTTGTTACAGTGAGAGCTGTGAAGATGTGGAATTGTCTCCCTGAATCAGTGGTACAGGCTGATACATTAGATAGGTATAAGAAGGGGTTGGATGGTGTTTAGCAAGTGAGGGAATACAGGGATATGGGAGATAGCTCATAGTACAAGTTGATCCAGGGACTGGTCCCATTGCCATTTTAGAGTCAGGAAGGAATTTTTTCCCCTCTGAGGCAAATTGGAGAGACTTCAAATAGGATTTTTTGCCTTCCTCTGGATCAACTGGCAGTTAGGCAGGTTAAAATTGAGTTAAAAAGTTGAACTTGATGGACGTGTGTCTTTTTCAGCCTAAATTACTGTGTTACTATGAAACATCTTAGTATATAATGACTGTAGCGTATGTTTCTCTGTTTATAATGAACAGTAATACAGCTACATAAAGGAAGGAAAGGAATATGAAAATAAATGTATATATTTGCAACTTCGCTTAGAATCAATGTAAAAGGAAATGCAATCTCCTTCAAAAGGAATTGATGCATTTTTAGAATACATTTTAAAATGGTTTCTTTGTTATAATTTCTTCTTTTATGGATGCATATCTTTATTTATTTCTTCTTTAAATACAACTGGTCTTCAGTTCAACTGAAGAAGCTGCTTGGATGAGTACTGAAACATCTTCATTGAGTCCAGTTATTTTATTTTAATCTTCGATTTTGAGCCATACATGCCAATTTACTTTTACACCCAACATTCCTCCAAACACTCCTACCTCAAAAATACCCCCAAAGCATCTTTAAGGTCAACAATTTGGGACATGTGTGTTTCTGATCAAAACCAATAATTAATTAATAGCAAATGTTGATTTCAACAAGTAAAGACTGAGTTACTAAACAAAAGTGGGTCTCCAGGATTATATATAGCATTTTATCACAAATCACCTCTCAATAAATCCTGCCATTAAATGTTTAATCTCCTGTTTATAACCTTTATTCAGAGGCTGTGGAATATTTGCTCAGTAATTAGAGAAGTATGGTACCAATAAGACCACGAGTACAGCTATGGGGAAACCCATTATCCAGAAATTTCCCACAGACTCCATTTTAACCAAATAATTCAAATATTTAAATATGATTTTATTTTTCTCTGTAATAATAAAACAGTAACTTGTACTTGATCCAAAGTAAGATATAATTGATCATTACTGGAAGCAAAACCATTCTATTGGGTTTACTTAGGGGCAGATTTACATAGGGTCGAATATCGAGGGTTAATTAACCTTCAATATTCGACTGCCGAATGTAAATCCTTTGACTTCGAATATTGAAGTCGAAGGATTTACTGCAAATAGTTCGATCGAACGATTAAATCCTTCGAATCGTTCGATTAGAAGGATTTTAACCCATCGATCAAATGATTTTTCTTGGACCTAAAAATTTATAGAAAGCCTATGGGGACCTTCGGTAGGTTTTAGGTGGCGGGTCGTAGTTTTTTTTTAAAGAGACAGTACTTTGACTATCGAATGGTCGAATAGTCGAACAATTTTTAGTCGAATCGTTCAATTCGAAGTCGAAGTCGTAGTCGAAGGTCGAAGTAGCCAATTCGATGGTCGAAGTAGCCATAAAAATCATTCGAAATTCGAAGTTTTTTTTTATTCTATTCCTTCACTCGAGCTAAGTAAATGGGCCCCTTAATGTTTACATGATTTTCTAGTATGAATATCCAAATTATGGAAAGATCCATTATCTGGAAAGCCCAAGGTCCCAAACATTCTGGGTAACAAGTGCCATATATATATGGTTATATTACCTGCAAATTTCAACATTCAACTGGGAGTTTTCTGGTAGGGTTCCGGGCTTTAGATTGCTGACATTGAAATATGAAAGGGTGTGATTGAGGAAACCATGCATGGTGCCGTTTTCACTGTACATGTATTGATACACAAGACGTGGAATGAAGTCGGATGTCACAGATATTACAAATGCCTGAGAGACAGAGAGATAAGCCAATCAAATGCATAAGAAAACATTTATGTTCTTATAGGACAGCTCATGAATAGCACACAGCATACAATACAAAGAAACATAAAGGGGTTATTTATTAAAGTCCAATTTTTCCTGGTCAGTATTTTAAAGGGGAAAAAAACTTTTTTTCATAGGAAAAAAAAAACTTGATGTTTTTCTTATTAAACCCCGATGGTATTAAAAAGTCCAAATGAAAAAATACTTCAACTCAGACCTGTGGAGTTCATGTAGAAGTCAATGGCAGATGTCCCGTTGACATCTTCTAAGATATCCTTTATTCAATAACCCGAAGATTTCGTGGTTTTAGGTGTCAAATACAAAAAAATTCGAAGTTTTTGTGACAAATCGAAAAAAATTTGCACAATTCTGATTTTTGTTTTTCCCCACACAGAAATTTTTGTGAAAATGAATTGATAAATAGGGGAGGGGGAAGTCAGTGCGGATTTGGTCAGAATGGGTTTCAGAAAATAGTGAGAACATTTCAGATTTTGATAAGTAACCCCTAAAATCTTAGACTTTCGATCATATACATTTATAGAGCACTAACTTTACTTTCAATGCATAAATAGGCAATGCATATACATTTAAAAAAAATACATTAAAAACAAAATATAACCTTTTAAATAATTAAATATGAATGCAGATTTGCTCATATGCCAATTCTCATAGCATTAGTACAAGTGTGAGCTTCTCTGGGCACAAGTATTGGCCATGAGCATCTAAGAAACCTCTGTAGGAGTCCGATTACCCCTTACAAAGACTCTAGTATGTAAAATTCATGAGCGCTGCATGTTTTGGTACATATATATATATATTTAAAGAAATTATACCGTAAGTAATTTTCCAGTCAACTCATTATTGTTTCGTACGCATAAGGCAATGTGAATGTTTTAGTGTTCTACAAGGCACAATCAGAAAGATCTTCAGTGGAGAACGGAGAACAGCTTGGCATGAAAGATCAAAAAGCGTACGAAATACACATTCACATAAAGCCATTTGCACATTTAATGTGCCATCAATCTCAGCTAACATGTTTTATAAGTAAAGTCCTGTTCATTAGAGAAAATAAATGTACGTTAATAATGTTTAATTCCCATTACATAGTTGGCATGAGGTTTTATATCTAGTTGATCAAATTGGCTCTGAATCAGCTAATTGGAACTCACATTCCATTCATTACAAACACTCTACTGAATCAAGCATTTAACCTCTTTTGTGTAGGCTGTGGTTTACCAAATAAAGCCCACTTCTTTAACTGCGAGAGCACATCATATATGTTGATATTAGGTATGATAGTTCCAAAGTAAAGAAAAAAGTGTATATGTTAAAAAATATTTGATAGAGTTAGGGGCACATTTATAAAGGGTCGAATATTGAGGGTTATTAAACCCTCGAATTCGACCCTCGAATTTAAATCCTTCAAATTCGAATATCGAATTCGAAGGATTTAGCGCAAATCCTTCGAAGTGAAAATCGTTTGATCGAACGATAAAATCCTTCGACACGAACGATTCCAATGATTTTAAGCGATCGATCAAAGGATTTTTCTTTGATCAAAAAAAGGTTAGAAAAGTGCTGGGGAAGGTCCCCATAGGCTTACATTGTACCTCGGTAGGTTTAAACTGCCGAAGTATGTAGTCAAAGTATTTTTTAAAGAGACAGTACTTCGACTTAGTTCTAATCGTTCGAATCGAAGTCGAAGGTCGTAGCAGCCTATTCGATGGTCGAAGTACCCAAAAAAATACTTCGAAATTCGAAGTTTTTTTCATTCGAATCCTTCACTCGAGCATAGTAAATGTGCCCCTTAATATTCTGCTAAATGTCATGTTCCTATTTATCTAAATATTCCTACTCAGCACCAGGGGTCATGCACAACATATGGGGCAGGGGTAAAATACAGGTGCAAACCGCCATGTTTTCTGCACATTGCACCAGAATAGACCACAAGGACTTGCCTCTCCCAAATAAATACAGCCGTGCCTGAGTTCAGAAGCACTGTATTCATGATAGGTAGGCTAGAGGTTGCACATAGAAGTTCCCTATTCTGCTCCTTAACTTCTATTCATGATGAGCAAACTGGAGGTGGCATATAGGCATTGCCTATCCTGCCCCCAGGGCCGGAACTAGGGGTAGGCAGAAGAGGCAGCTGCCTAGGGCGCAGCTACCTCTATAAATTGTCCTTTGCCTACCCCTAGTCCACACTCCTCTGTCTTCCTTCCCTGCTGTGAACCTCCTCTCTCTTCGCTGTTCCCTCCGTCACTCACCCCTCCTCTCTCTTCTCTCTCAGTCAGGCCGGCTCCCTCCCTGCTTTCTGTTCCCTCCCCTCATCTCTGAGTCACGCTGGCCGGCTCCCTCACTGATCTCTGTTCGCTCTCTCCTTTGTCAGTCACACTGGCCGGCTCCCTCCCTCTTCTTTGTTCCCTCCCCTCATCTCTGAGTCGCGCCAGCTCCCTCCCTCCTCTTAGTTCCCTCCCTCTTCTGTCAGTCACGCCGGCCGGCTCCCTCTCTGCTCTCAGTTCCCTCCCCTTATCTTGGAGTCACGCCGGCCTGTTCCCTCCCTGCTCTCTGTTCACTCTCACCTCTCTCAGTCACAGCTGGACACGAAAGCACGCATGCGGGGGGGGGGGGGGGTTGCCAGGCCGGGTTGCCTAGGGCGCCCACCTGACCTGGCCAGGCCCTGCCTGCCCCCTAACTTGTACATCATTCAGATGCACATTTAGGGAGCACTTGAAGTCTGCAATCAAAACTATGATGAGCGAATCTCCGAAAACTTGCAAAAATTCACCGGAACGCATTGAAGTCTATGGGCGACAGATATTTTTTTGCTCAACACTACTCAAAACACTTGTCGCAACTGTTCTGTAAATTAGCACTAAGGAAGTTAATTTTGTGCCTCTTGGACATTTCCAACATTGGGCCAAATTCAATTCAGTGAGAAAAAGTTATCTCATGGTTTATCACGTGAAAAGTCATGGACAAGATTCAGGTCAAGGAGAAAAAACTTTTCTCCAAATACAATTCAAGTTTTTCCTATAGTCTTCGATCGAGTTTTCACATGAATTGCATCTCAAATTGAATCTCATCCATGAGTTTTCACGTGGTCAACCTTTTTCTCACTGAACTGAATCTGGCCCAATATCTGTCCCGATATCTACATATATACAGAGAGACTTACAATAGGCTTATTTGCTAAAGGAGTAAAATATTTAAAAAAATTGTCACAATTTAGATTCAGATTGTATCGGGAATATACTTTTATAATTTAACCCGCAAAACATTCAGAACCTACAGTTGCAGCATGTAAAAGAGAATTCTACTCAAAATAGTCCCAAAGTCCACATTTGTTACATTAATGTTTACAAATAAAAGGAATAAAAGAATAACACAGTTTACAGGATACTTACATTTATAATCACAGAAAATTTGCCAATTCCACTTAAAATATTGTACCAAATTCCTGAAAAGAAAAGAATGCAGCTTTTTTTAAGTCTCTGGAGTTCACAATAAATTTGATCATCTGATTCAATATAACCATAACTTTAAAGTAGAAATTTCTGGGCCTACCTATATCCCTTGATCGCACAGCGTCGGGTCTCCGAAGTTCCGTCACAAATTTCTTTGCATCCAGTCTAACTTCTATTATGTTGTTGAGGAGAGCAAAGAGTGGGGCCAGTGGAAATGATGCCACAAACAGAGTTACAAAACCAAACTGGATAACTAAAGAGGAGAAAAAAAAGAAAAGGAAAAAAAAGAAAATGTAATTATATTTGTTTTTGAACACAAAATAACAAAGTATCAAATTGGAAAGGGCCACTTATTCTATTAACCCAAAAGAAAATTCTAAGCAACTTTCCAATATTTGTTCAGTATAAATTTCCAGTTTTAAAATGAAATGATAATTTTACCTTGATACCATTTTGAAGAACAACACTTGGGGGCCGATTCACTAACTTCGAGTGAAGGATTCGAAGTTAAAAAACTTCAAATTTAAAAATAAAAAATAAACAGGAGATTAAACATTATGGGGCCGATTCATGAAGCTCGAGTGAAGGATTCGAAGTAAAAAAACTTCGAATTTCGAATGGCTTTTTAGCAAGTAAGGGAATACAGGGTTATGGGAAATAGCTCATAGTCCAAGTTGATCCAGGGACTAGTCCGATTGCCATTTTGGAGTCAGGAAGGAATTTTTCCCCCTCTAAGGCAAATTGGAGAGGCTTCAGATGGGTTTTTTGCCTTCCTCTGGATCAACTGGCAGATAGGTAGTTATAAAAAAAAAAAAAAAAAGGTTGAACTCGATGGACATGTGTCTTTTTTCAACTTTACTTACTATGTTACTATGTTACTATGTTTTTTGGGCTACTTCGACCATCGAATGGGCTACTTCGACCTTCGACTATGACTACGACTTCGAATCGAAGGATTCGAACTAAAAATTGTTCGACTATTCGACCATTCGATAGTCGAAGTACTGTCTCTTTAAAAAAAACTTCGACCCCCTAGTTCGCCATCTAAAAGCTACCGAAGTCAATGTTAGCCTATGGGGAAGGTCCCCATAGGCTTGGCTAACTTTTTTTGATCAAAGGATATTCCTTCAATGGTTGGATTTAAATCCTTCGAATCGTTCGATTCAAAGGATTTAATCGTTCGATCGAAGGAATTATCCTTCGATCGTTCGATCGCTAAATCCTTCGACATCGATATTCGAAGTCGAAGGATTTTAATTCCTAGTCAAATATTCAGGGTTAATTAACCCTCGATATTCGACCCTTAGTGAATCGGCCTCTAACAAAAAGCTTTTAGATATCTCTTGCCGGATCAGTAATACTTTGCCACAACTTTCAATGACCATTGAGCGTGTGAGCTGCATTTTTGTGCAACAAACGATGCTTCCCCTGGCAAGCCATATCAAATATTTTAATTTTAGTGCACAGAGAGATTTACATGGCTATTTGTGACTTTCGTTCATTCTTATCCGCATTGTGCATCAACGTCCGTGTCATGTTGCACTTGCTTCATTTGTTTCATGGTTTGCTTTTCCTTGTTTTGTCCCATTTCTCCTCCTGTTATCCCCTCTGATCTTGGTCTGTTTGGTTTACTCCAGTAGTATATGCTAGGCTCCATTTTAAACTGCATGTATATTGCTAGAGTGGTTCATATTATAATCTTTTGACCTATTCGGATGTTCACTGTTATCAAGATCCTCACAGTTTTGAAATAAACTTCTCAACGACCTTCAAGGTGCCATTCTGATTGAGTTCAACTGTCTTCTGACATTCCTGAGGTTGTAAGCTATTTCTATCTCAAGACAACTTGATAAGTTAAAGAGATCACACTTTCAATGCTTAGTGAAAGGAATAGTCACCACTGCTCTGGTCCGGCGTCCTCCATCTCTGCCTCCTTATCCAAGATGGAGGCACCCAGGGATCCCACGCCAGCGTCACAGCGTCTTGATGCCAGTGTCAGCATGGACGCAAGTGTCAGAATGGACGCATCGTCACAATGCCAACGTCATGACGTTGGTTTTGTCGCCAAAAGAGGCCTACAGTATTTAAGACGCCAGGACACTACAGACTTTGCCCACATATAGGTTCTTCTTACTGAGTTCCTGGGTGTGATTTATTGCTATCTTGATTGGATTCCTGTTTTGACTCCAACCTGTTATTGGAAATTGAAACTTGCTGCCTGGATTGACCCCTTTGCCTGGACTTTGACTACCCTTTTGCCTAAACCTATTGATACTGCAAACTTTATTGGACTAATTGCTTCCTCCTTGGTCTGCAACTCCAAACTGAGCCTTCGGGCCCTTACACTTAAAAAGGTGGGCAGAACAGTCCATATCCTTTGAAAGGTTATTGACCTGTTGGGTTAACAACCTGTAATTCACATGTCTGCTAAGAGCTAAAGGGGTCATAAGCCAATCATGTGTAGGCTTACATACCAAGGGCTAGATCCAGGGCCTTAGAGATAGTTTTCTACAAACATTATGTATCTTAACATATCAAACACATTATCTTGAACTTGGAATTGGTTAGATTAATGAAGAGGAGCTCCAGTCCACTTAAAAGGCTCCATGGGGACCCACACTGTAACGTTACAAATTTCTTCTGTTCTCAGGATAAGCTGCCCCTTTCAAATCCTTGAGTTTCACTATGATAACATACAAAGGTATACACTGTACAATAGAATAACTGAGTATTCTATTCTCAGCAGGATAAGCCTTACTGACCCCCAAGTCAGACTGCGAGAAGTCCCAACACAGAGCTGCATCACAGCCATAATTCTATTTTTTACTTTTCATATATCTAAACATCTCAGAGTTTTACATTTACTGTCACTCCACCCCAAAGACCACGGATTAATTTTGTGCTAATATACAGGCCCGGATTTGTGGAGAGGCCACCAAAACCCGGGCCTAGGGTGGCAGAATTTTAGGGGGCGGCATGCTGCCCAACCACACCCACATTGGTTCAGAAACACTGGGGATGCGCAGGAGACTGTAGTTTTTTACATTTCATGTGCACCAATCCCCATTGCTCCGGTCTCCATGATGAAAATTTAAGAAAATAAAAGGGACGGAATGGGGGCGAGGGGCCTAGGGGCGCCCGCTATGTAAATCCGGCCCTGCTAATAGATTCCCATTATTTGGTACAAAGATTTAGGATTCACTGATGTGAGATCCTTCACTCGAGCCAACATTAATCCGGAGACCCGTTATCCGAATTATGGAAAGACCATCTCCCATAGACTTTATCCAAATATTCCAAATCTTTAACAATTATTTCCTTTTTCTCTGTAATAATAAAACAGTAGCTTGTACGTGATCCCAACTAAGATATAATTAATCCTTATTGGAGGCAGAACCAGCCTATTGTTTTATTTAATGTTTACATGATTTTCTAGTAGACTTAAATTACGGATATAAATGAATATAAATTAGGCATGCAAGGCATTATTTTTTTTTAAAAACTGAGCATCAGTGGGCAATGGGGTTGGTTATTTAGTTACAGGGTCGGACTGGGCTGGCGGGACACCTGTAAAAATCCCAGTGAGCCCCGGCTCTCATTGGCCCCACTGGCTCAGACCCGCTCCCTTGCAAAAATCTTCCTGTCGCCAACCTCAACAGAACACATGCGAGCTAACGTGGTGCAGCATGGTGCAATGCACGGGGAGCGATGGTGCAGCGGGGTAAATGAGGGTTGCGGCAGGGGGCTCAGAGGGGTGATCTGAGACAGCAACCCTGGTTGGCCCCAGACCCCCCAGTCCCACCCTGTTTAGTTCTGCTATCCGCACTGATTGTCAGACTTATTAACTGTATGTAGTGATTGGCAAATTTGTCCCATTTAGCTTTGCAGAAGAAATAGCGAATTTCCTGCAAAATTCGGGAAACGGTAAAAATTTGCGAAACATGAGTTTTGATGCTGGCGTCAATTCGCAGGTGTCAAAATTGAAGCAGATGACAATTCCGACACCGTCAACAATTTGACGCGTGCCCAGTTTATCCAATTGCATTAAAGTCAATTGGCGTGCAGTAAATTGTCGCGTTGAATTTTCGCAGCAATGTCGCAAATGTATTCGCTGGCGGCTAAACGCAGAAATTCACCGCAAATTCACCCATGGCGAATTAATTCGCCCGTCGATAACTGTATGACGTGGGCAAAATGGGAATGGACTTGGCTTGGGTGGAACAGGGTGAGACTAAGATGCACTTGTTTTATATATGATACAAGTGTGTTGGCCTCTCTGTACTCTGTTGATTTTATTATCATATATTCTGTTCTGTTCTCTTCTTTCAATTCCAATTGTATTGTACTCAGAGATGAATAAATGAATCAGTCTGTGTGAAGCACTAAACCAGGATTGTGCCTCACAACAATTCAGTAGCAACAGGAAGAATCCAGAAACAGCTAATTGTGACAGCTAACTGCCGACTAGCACAGACTGGTTCACCCATTATGGTATTTGTACTCAAGGGAAAATATCTAAGGTGCTGGAATGGGTTTAACAAACAGAAAAAATGTAAACACACCACTAGCGCATCAAAGGAGTCAGAGATTGACGGAAAATATAGCAAACCTTGAGCATGAAAAATAATATTTGGCATGTTTTCCCATTAAGCTACAGTAAATCATTCTGGCACCAAAGCTATGGCGTGTGAGATCAGATGTAACGTGGCACCAATAAGGCTGGTGTTGGCAGACACAAAGGAATTCTCTACATAAGGCCGTACACTTTGCAAACTTTATGCCAATCACTTATCGTCACTTTGTTGGGCCAGCTAAAAGTGCTTTCTCCTAATGTGGCATATTGCAGCCCTGACACATGCGCATAGACACATGGCATTCGTGAGAAGATTTCATACACTTATTAAGGTTATGTTTTACAGCTCACAATGTTGGCCTGCCTTCCTCAAATACATTTTTCATGCCACGGGCAGCACTCGACAAGTTGGATCCATGTCAGAAGAACACAAACAGATTGGTTTTTAAGAATGAAAAGCAAATGCCTCCAGTCTGCCCTAACTGCCAACGCTGACTTATGTGTTTTTGGAAAGAAATAAGGCGGCAGTGAGTCAGAGCTTTTTTTAGGGGTAATAGAGGTATTATCTTAGCAAATGGGACATAGCAGCAACATCAGCAGATAAAAGTCAATTGAATTTAAGGGGCACATTTACTTAGCTCAAATGAAGGATTAGAATGAAAAATACTTTGAATTTCAAAGTATTTTTTTGGCTACTTCGACCATCGAATTGGCTACTTCGACCTTCGACCACGACTTTGAATCTAACGTTTCAAACTAAAAATCGTTCGAATATTCGACCATTCGATAGTCAAAGTACTGTCTCTTTAAAAGAAACTTCGACCACCTAAAACCTACCGAGCACCAATGTTAGTCTATGGGGAAGGTCCCCATAGGCTTTCTAAGTAATTTCTGATCGAAGGAAAATCGTTCGATTGATGGATTAAAATCCTTCGAATCGATTGAACGATTTTTCCTTCGATCGTTCAATCGAACGAATTTCGGTAAATCCTTCGACTTCGATATTCGAAGTTGAAGGATTTAACTTCGATGGTTGAATATCGAGGGTTAATTAACCCTCGATATTCGACTCATAGTAAATGTGCCCCTAAATGTCTAGACTAAAAATCCATGAGCCAGTTTACTATATTAGTTTTTAACTGCACCAGTGAAGTTACAAATAACAACCAATCAGATTATTGGTTTTATTGCTATAGATTTACCAAAATGAATTGCTTATTGGTTTATTTGGCAATAGCATTGGTGGACCATAGAGCCTAATCTGAGAATCCTTGCAACTGATAACATTTTTACCTAGATTTATAGAAAGCAAAAATTTGGTGCAGATGTAGGGCAGATAACCCAATTGGAAACTGGTTTTTTTTTTTGCATTTTTTGCATTTGGCTTTAAACTCAGAAGTGGTGGAGCGTGGTTGACAAGTCAGACAACTTCTTATTTACTCTAAAATGGTGATGAGACATGCATGAGAACGGATGTCTCCCTTGATGTAGCCTGTAGTGTAAGACAGTCTTAGGTTTATGAATCAGAACTGAAACTGGTCTGGATAGCTGAAAGAACAGACCTCAAGCTGACTTGATGTAAGTTCCAAAAGTTCTGGGTTGATCTACTCAGATAGCAGGGTAGGGACTTAACAATATGAAGGGTCTACACAGGTATCATTACATTGGGTGGTTAACAAGCTCAAGACGTACACTATGTGGAAGTGCAGTTTGCTACTTACTCAGTGGAGCACCAGTTTCTCCTTCAATATACAATGACTTTAAAATGTCTTAAAGTTGAACTAAAGACTACCCCAGTTCTTCAAAGAGTTGGACCAAACATAACTACATATTCAGCATAATTCTTGCCTACCATTGCTTTATCTGTCATCTTGGAGGAGAGTACTATGTCCCAATGGAAACATACATTTTAAGTCCCTACAATATACTCACAACAAACTACACAGAAATAAGCAGGAACCAATTAACCTGCCTGCATAGTTTTGGATTGCTGGAAGAAACCAGGAAACCAGAGCAACCACAAATATTTTTGTAAACGTATAGAGATATTTAAAAAATGCCGGATGTGTAAGTAAGATGTGTTTCTGTTTTAATGAGCGTCATAGCAAATTGCCGAGGGTGTTTTCACTTGACCACCTCAGGTGTGAATGGATTTGCCTCTGAGAACCAGTGAGTAGTCTTACTTAAGTGACAAAACAGGAATTTGAGATGTGCTGTCTTGGACAGAGGTTTAGCCTTTGGGTCAAACACTAGATAAGGAATGCAAATGATATACTGTATACCAGTAGCACCAGCCTTCTTCATTCATCTTAATAACAAAGGTTGATGACCTTTCACAGACACCTTCCATCTCAAACTGTTTATCCTTTTTTCCTGAGTATATTGGAAAGTCAAAACAGTTTACGTACAATGTCTAATAACAAATCTGAGAAACTTGTAGTTTTAATTTGTGCTTAAATTGGAAATCATACTAATTTACCTATCTATAGGAGAGTGAATTGAACTATCTATGAGAGTGGACTGATTTATCTATATGAGAATGGACTTATTTATCTATAAGAGTGGATTGACTTATCCATGGCAGTGGAACGACTTATCTATGAGAGTAAACTGATTTAGGACAGTACGGTTGTGGAATGCCCTGTTGGATGATGTTGATTAATGCCTTGGGTGGTTTTGTGGACAAGCATAATGTGATAAATTGGCAGCATATTACCTTGTGGAGCCGCTGGAGCACTTTGCAACGGTAATAGGTATTGCTCTTTGCTGTCCTATGCTCACACTTGTCTCTGCCTCCCTCATTATATCCAGGCGGTGTCAATATGTAATTCAAGAGCTTTATAAGTCTCCTTCTCACAACCACAGGTGCTTGATCATTGAAGCCTCATAGCCAGATCTAGCAAAATTCGGTTCCTGTGATTCCTGTGCCTGATTCTTGCTTGTGCTTCCTGAGTCCCCCTGGTTCTCTGCTCCATGCCCTTGTTCCTTCGCTCCAGTGGAACTCCTAGTATTTGACCTCGGTCTGTTTCTCTGACCACTCTCTGTCTTCAGCCTGCCCCTGACCGTGGTCTGTTTACCAGACTCTCCTTGTTTTCAGCCAGTCCTGACTTTCTGCCAGTTTACCGAATTCTTCTTGTTTGTTGCATGACCCTGACCATTGGCCGGGTAAAGCACTTGTGTATCGCTTACTATTGTATCAAACCTGCTGTATTATTTTAATTAACAAATCATTTTTCTCCATAACATGTTTCAGGCCTATCAACACCTCAAATACCCCCGATATCCATGTTATATAACACCTAGGCTCCCACCTGCTAGTCATTCATCTGTGGCCCAAACTGGCACATAATATCCAGCAATTGTGATACTAAAATCTACGGTATGGGTATATATAGTTTATGTGAGTGTATGGAGGGGTCGTTGAGAGTGTGTGTATGCACTGGGATTCATTTGGAGGGGTTGAGCTTGATGGACATCCTGACAATGGTCCCTAGAGGATCGAAGCGTGTCGATGCCCATTATGCCTTGAATGGAATAAATATTAATTCTTTGTAAATATATCCAGCGAGTGCTTAATTTTTCACTTTATATTTTTTCCGGATAGCACCCGGCAATTTGAAGGATGGGAGGTGAGTTCCGGTATCAAGTACTTTATGTGTATATATATATATATATATATATATATATATATATATATATATATATATATATATATATATATATATATATATATATATATATATGGCCTGCTGTGGGGTTATTTACCTATGACAGTGAAAGAGACAAGAATTGTAGCTGAAGCAGAGCAAGAAAACACTGAACTTCTGAGATGCATAATTGTGCGTCATTATAATAATCCAAGAGATTGAAAACAATAGAGGGCTTCAAAATGAAATGGTATTTCAAAAGGAGGGTTTAATGTGCAATCACTATAACCCTTAAAGCTATATGGAGTCCCTATACTTGTTTTAACATGTTTATTAGTAATTATTAGTTTTCAAAGTCAAGCTGCACCCTTTTATTTATCTTAAATTGTGTCCCTATTATCCAAATTATTTTTGAATGTAGTTTTGAGTTTTAGATACTTTTTAGCAATGTGTGCAATCCACGAGCCCTCAGCATGCTGTGTGATATGAGTATGTTGCATTCATACAAAGAAGTAAATGTAATTATTTCATTTCTATACTAAAAGTACATATTAAATGTTTTTTGTCTCCCTTTCCTTTGGGAATAACAGCTGCCATTCAGACATGGGTGATCAACAGAGAAGAATTGAGTCCTTATCATCTGAAAGCTTTGTTACTCAGCAAAATTCTGTGCCATACAACAGATGTGTTGACAAAATTTTTTTTTTTTTTGCATTGTTTACCCAAAATTGCTAAAATGAACCCTCATCCATCAATGTCAACATCATTCAGTAGAGAAAAAAACTAACATTCTGTTCTGCTAGACCTTTGAGAGCTAGGGCAATGCGTTCTGAATTTAGTACTTACCCAGAATAACAAAATGATTTAACCTAAATAAAAAGAAATATTTGACCTTACTGATTAACATGGATGAGTATTCACAAGTAATTCAACTTACAAAAAAGGAATATTCTCAGCCCATGTGAGAAGTTATAAAGAAAATACTATGCTGAAGGTTTTAGCATATCGTCCTCAGTTCTGGTATGGATATATTATGTGAAATGTTTGGAACTTGAATAGTGTCTTTCTATATGATTTAAGGCTGCTATAAAATGTTAAAGGGACATTAAACATAACTGTAAAGCGCTTCCATGAAGTCCCCTAGTTTTCTAAGAAGTTGCTCAAAAAACGTACTTACAAATGGAAAGCAATTGACCAGTGAGAATTCTACTGACCAATGACATAATTAGAGATGCACGGGAATTCACCAATGAAGGTCATTGTGCCATTTTGGCATTGTTATATTGCATTGGTATCAAACAAGAGGAAGACGAACAGACAGCCAAATTAGGAAATCTGGACAGGCCTTGACATTAATGACATGGCGATCAACCAATTGCTGATCGCCACATCATCAGCCCAGCCCTTGACATCATCCTCCTCACCTCCTTACATCACTGGCCCACCCCCCATATCATCTGCTCACCCCCTGACATCATCTGCATATCCCCGCCCCTTTTCCCCATTTGGAAAATGTTACAACCCTATTCCAACTCCAAATGCTAAAACAAAGAACATGAAGCCAGATTTACACAGATCAACTGGGATTCTTGAATTTAAAGTGTAGCAACTACATAGTACAGTGCAGTACAGCAGGCTTTAGTTCCCCTTTAATTATTGGACCTTAATGAATTTACCAAAGGGGTTTCAATAAAAAAAAAAATATTTTACTTATTACACCAGTACATGCCATTTGGAGGGGTTGAACTTGATGGACTTTAGTCGTTTTTCATCCATCCCGAATTAACTATGTAACACGATCCCTTTAAAATATTCAGCCTTGTGTGAATTTTTCCTTTCGGATATATTCCTTAATATTCAACGTCTTTTCTCAACGCTTATCTGATAGTGGTGGGCAAAGATGTGTCTGTACTGTTTGCTTTGGAAATTTGTGTTCACTTTATCACTGTCTGAGACAGCCTTCTTGGCTGATCTTAATGGAGATAAGCGGGGACAGAGAAAAATGAACTGGTGCTATAGAGGCCCTATACTCTTACATGTTTCCTATAGAATTGCATACAGAGAAATGAATAGATTTATTGTCTCAGTGCAGGTTATAAATAAGACCCCTGCTATTGAGCATGTTATTTGTGACATTGTCATGAGCTCCAATTATTTCTACAAACCCATTTTTGACTTCCGGTAGTGGTAGTGGACCTCAGAAGGAGATGATAAGGGGATGAGGGTTAGATTATGACTACTTGCACAAGCCTAAATTGTAACACCTCTACATAAAGGAACAGTGAATGTATAAATTAGGGTATTCATGCTATAAAATGTACAGGTATCAGTATTTCCTCCAGCCAGCCCATAAATAATGAATGAGCTTACAGCAGGGTGTCTCTTATTTTGTGTCCCATCAGAATGCAATACCAAAAGCCCTAAAACAGCTGTCTTCAGCAATGCAAAAAATGTGGCCTATATATAAATGGAGTCTGATCTCATCATTTTAAATAGACAGTGATGATAGCAAAGCATTTTAATGTAAAGTTATAATTTGGTGCCGCCATTCTAAGTAGACTTCAATTGAACGACCCTATCAATAGTGGGCATTACATACACAGGTATGGAACCTGTTATTCAGAATGCTTGGAACCTGGGGTTTCCCGCATAATGAAACTTTCCTTAATTTGGATCTTCATAAATTACTTGAAAATCATTTATACATTAATAACCCCAATAGGCTGGTTTTGCTTCCAAGAAGGATTAATTATATTTTAGTTGGGATCAAGTACAAGCGACTGTTTTATTATTACAGAGAAAAGGGAAATACATTTTAAAAATTTGGATTATTTGGATAAAATGGAGTCTAGGGGAGACAGCCATAGTGTAAGCTTTCTGGATAACATGTTTCCGGATAATGGATCCCATGCCTATATATATATATGGAACATGGAAATTCCCTGAGGAAGATCACTATGATGTGATTGAAACGTTGGAATTTCTTTTGTTTTTCTATTAAAATCAGTTACTCTAACTGAGCCTGTTGAGTGTGGTATTTTTTTGCTATTATATATACAGCATATATATATAATTGCAGGCCTTAGGAATTAAGCTATTGTGGTCTGGACCCAACACTATGGGGCCCATTTACTTAGCTCGAGTGAAGGAATAGAATAAAAAAAACGTTGAATGTTTTTTTTGACTACTTTGACCATCGAATTGGCCACTTCGGCCTTCGAATCGAACGATTCGAACTAAAAATCGTTCGACTGTTTGACCATTCGATAATCGAAGTACCGTCTCTTTAAAAAAAACTTCGACCCCCTACTTCACCACCTAAAACCTACCGAAGTGCAATGTTAGCCTATGGGGAAGGTCCCCATAGGCTTAGCAATCTTTTTTGGGTCGAAGAAAAATCGTTCAATCGATGTATTAAAATCCTTCGAATCGAATGATTTGAAGAATTTAATTGTTCGATCGAACTATTTTTCGTTCGATCGTTCGATTGAACTATTTGCGGTAAATCCTTTGACTTCGATATTCGTAGTCGAAGGATTTACATTCGGCAGTCGAATATCGAGGGTTAATTAACCCTCCATATTCAACCTTATGTAAATCTTCCCCCATGTATATCTATAACCTTAACTAAAGAGGAATAGAAAGTTCACCTACACATTAGGGCTCATTTAAAATCACAGACACAAGTGTAAAAATGGATGCAATTGTTGCACTTATGGATGCTATTTATTGAAGGTACTTGTGTCTATACATGCTTTTTGTACCTCCACATATTTCCGTTCAGCACCATTGAGCTCATCTAGACTTCTTCAATTCGAGAAGAACAAAGCAAATAATTCAAGGCCATGTTATTTACGCATGGATATTCTGCCTCTGCTTTTCATGGTAAGAATTTTTGTGTGGCCAATCAAAGTAGGACAACTAAGGATTTGGATTATAGACTTTGATACCTACCCAGATGCATGGAATAATGCAAAAAGCACAAAAAAAAAACAAGGAATGAAAAATGGAGCTTTGTATAAAATGTGATATCAAAATAAGCCCAGCCTTATGGGGAAACAGGCCAAGCAATATTGAGTGAGATAATCACTACAGTGGGTTGGGACCCAACTTAGATTCCATAGCAATTCATCAATGGACCAGCCTATTCTACTCAAATCTACCCAGTTTTACCTACCACCAGGCCTTTTTGGTGCATGCACCCTTAGGACCTTTACAAAGTTGTCAAAGTCAAATTGAACCAAGCCCAAATTATCCAACCTAAGACAGCCAATGAACATTTATCCACTTCCAAGTCATTCCAACAACGTCAACAACTTCAAAACTCAATGAACATTTATCCACTTCCAAGTCATTCCAACAACGTCAACAACTTCAAAACTCAATGAACATTTATCCACTTCCAAGTCATTCCAACAACGTCAACAACTTCAAAACTCTGCTGTTAAAGTCAACAGGTGGAGTATTGTATGGCTGTTGTCCAGAATATAACATTCTCCTGAGCGAAAGACAGAAACAATTAGCTTTTGACTTAAAAACCTAACAGACAGATCCTCCCAAAAATCTCTGCCTTAGGGATCATGAATAATAATTAACAAAAAAAAAACAAGCTTAGTCTAGAAATGTGTGTTTATGTTTGTAAAAGTATCGTTCTGTCACAGAAAAGCAGAACATCTCAATAGAGTCATTGTAAAGGAGAAGCTTGTGGCAAGAAAAAAAAAGCTCAGCATGAGGCCTCTACAACTAATACAAACATCATTCGTTATTCCTTAATAGATGAAAACAAGACACCAATAATGGTTTTCTTTGACCGAAAAAAACAAAAAAAAACAAAGAATTAAACAGAGACTAAATGGACTCATACAGTACTTTCATACTTGGGAAGATGAAAGCTTTAATTAAAATTATACTTCAATTTTAAAAAAAACTTCAATGGAACAATTCCATGTCAGTCCATTAGTTTCAGACGTCACATTAGTGTGAGGCTATATTCAGTGATCTTAGATAAAAATGAATGCGGTTTATAAATTTCTCTTCTTTCACCCTCTCCCCTATTCGTTTTATGTTAATTTCCCTGGAAAAAATTTGTTTATAATTTTGTGTTTACTTAAGGTTTTCTGAGGATTCTAATTCAAAAACAATAAATCACATCTATTTGCTTAAAAATATGTAATTGCATCACTCTTAGCTTTTTCACAAACAAGCTGCTTATGTCCTGAGACAACTGCTCTTTGGTTGCGGCTTGTCATTGTTTTCAAATGATCTTTCTAGTCAACCTTTCTGTAAGGCGACATTTAGGGGGTTATTTATCAAGCTCTGAATTTATCTCAGTATTTCTAAGATAAAAATCCAAGCAACTCCGAATTCCCTAATGGACCTTATTTATCACTCAAAAATAGGGTTGGGCAAACTTCAGACCTTTGCCCGAAAAGTCAGAAGTTTTTGAACTTTTCTGCAAAAACACAAATTTTTCAGACTTTTTGACCCAAAGGGGCCCATTTACTTAGTTCGAGTGAAGGAATAGAATAAAAAAAACGTCGAATTTCAAATGTTTTTTTTGGCTACTTTGACCATCGAATGGGCCACTTTGACCTTCGACTACGACTTTGAAGCGAATGATTCAAACTAAAAATAGTTTGACTATTCGACCATTCGAAAGTCGAAGTACCTTCTCTTTAAAAAAAAACTTCAACCCCCTAGTTCGCCACCTAAAACCTACCAAAGTCAATGTTAGCCTATGGGGAAGGTCCCCATAGGCTTAGCAATCTTTTTTGGGTTGAAGAAAAATCGCTCGATCGATGGATTTAATCATTGCGGTAAATCCTTAGACTTCGATATTCGAAGTCGAAGGATTTCAATTCGGCAGTCGAATATATCGAGGGTTAATTCGACAATAAGTAAATTTGCCCCAAAATCCCCAAACACTGGGACCTTCCCTTTTGACTATGTTGAGATGTTGGGTTTTTGGATTTGGAGTTTTCATACCATCGTAATTTTTATACATCCCGAAAAATTCTGATTTTTTTTAAAGGGATACTGTCATGGGAAAAAAAAAATTCAAAATGAATCAGTTAATAGTGCTGCTCCAGCAGAATTCTGCACTGAAATCCATTTCTCAAAAGAGCAAACAAATTTTTTTTTATTCAATTTTTAAATCTGACATGGGGCTAGACATATTGTCAATTTCCCAGCTGCCCCACTATTAACTGATGTGTTTTGAAAAAAACATGTTTTCCCATAAAAGGATCCCTTTAAGGTACGAAAAATCAAAATTTTTCGGATTTCAGGTATTCTGAGATGAATTAATAATGCCCCTAATATGCTGCCTTTTGCTGGAGCTGGTGACCCTTGGGACCAGTAAGTAGATGTATTCTTAGGCTAGATTTCATTTTTTTGGTTTCCTCCGTTCCACCTCCCCACGTTTTCAATCCCACTAATAAGGCTTTCGTTGCGGTTGCGATATCGGCGCCCTCGTGAGTACGTAAATATCGCGAGAATACGCCGCCATTTGCCTTTGAAAAAGCCTATAATCGGCGAAACATGCGTCAGGCACTCTAGCTCTGCCGCTTAGCTATTTAGCAGTTTAGATATGGGTAAAAGAGAACTGCAACGAAAGCCTTATTAGTGGGATTGAAAACGTGGGGAGGTGGATGGGAGGAAACCGTTATCATTTGGGGGGTCCGGAATTTCATTGAGCACACGTATAGCCACTCTGTCAGTACAAGGTGTTGCATTTCTTAGTGTCTAGGGAATAGGCCATACAACATAGGTGCCTCTGAGAGGACACAGTGTTAATTTAAACGAATTTTGCACACCGTGCTGTACAGTAGTGGATCACTTTATTAACACTATATACAGGGCTTTTGTGTCCTGAGTGTATACACAGCGCAATTAGGATTTAATTTGTGCTCAATGAATACTGTTAATGAACAGTTCCATTTCCAAACTCACCCCCAAGAGAGAGTTTAAGGGCTTGACCCAAAGGTTAACTCTCACTACTTCATTCAATCCTTATTTATCCTCTCACCTACAGTACCACCATTACGATCGCTTAGCATTGTTCTCCATGTACCCCATCAATTCATTATAGGGTTATTGGGTGACGTATGATCTAGAAGGGAACAGTCTAATGAATTAAGTACGCTGTAATCCCCATTCACACATAATTCAGATCGAATCTCCACTCTTTTTCTTAATTGTTTTTAAGTGATTTTATGAATTATTCCCCCTCACAACTGATGAATTTTAGGAGTTAATAAAAGTTATATTTTATCAGGTTTCTTATCCAGGGGTCATATGTCGTGGGTCTAATCTTGTTTCATGTCCACAATAAGCACTTCGCACTTTAAAAGTTTTTACTTCACAATGAATTTCACAAGATTTTTCACTTTATTTATTTAACTTTATTGATTACAAAAGATTTTTTCACTAAGTAACACAATCAATTTGTTCACGATGAACTAGTTGATCATCATGTTTTCGAAGACACAATCACTTACAAATCTACAAATAGATTGTGCGACGCCATATACTCCTCCTTTTTTTGTCTCCTTCTGTGAGCATTGAATTTACTTTTATTTAAGGCATTTTTTATTCTTGTTCAAGTCTATCATTTAAACCTTGCAAATACTCAAGAGTATGATTTAGTAAAGAATACCCTTTATTTAGTTCATGGTTAGGATCGCAGCAGAGCACAGAACAGTGAGGTTAAACAGATTGAGAGCACTAGGTCGATACAAAGCATTTTTACTGTTTTGCCATTGTCCTATGCTGTGCTGTGATCTTAAAGGGATACTGTCATGGGAAAAAAAATTTTTTCAGAATTCTGCACTGAAATCCATTTCTCAAAAGAGCAATCAGTTTTTTTTATGTTCAATTTTGAAATCTGACATGGGGCTAGACATATTGTCAATTTCCCAGCTGCCCCAAGTCATGTGACTTGTGCTCTGATAAACTTCAATCACTCTTACTGCTTTACTGCAAGTTGGAGTGATATCACCCCCCTCCCTTTTTCCCCCCAGCAGCCAAACAAAAGAACAATGGGAAGGTAACCAGATAGCAGCTCCCTAACACAAGATAACAGCTGCCTGGTAGATCTAAGAACAACACTCAATAGTAAAAACCCATGTCCCACTGAGACACATTCAGTTACATTGAGAAGGAAAAACAGCAGCCTGCCAGAAAGCATTTCTCTACTAAAGTGCAGGCACAAGTCACATGACATGGGGCAGCTGGGAAATTGACAATATGTCAGATTTCAAAATTAAATATAAAAAAATCTGTTTGCTCTTTTGAGAAATGGATTTCAGTGCAGAATTTTGCTGGAGTAGCACTATTAACTTTGACGGCGAAATTCGTGGCGAAGCGAAACAGCTGTTTTTACACCTGCGACAATTCGCCGGCATAAAAATGGGCACTGCCGTCAAAGTTGATGCCAGCACCCATTAAAGACAATGGGCATTGGTTTTTCATCACCGGTGTCAGAATTGGCTTTGGAACCATTACAGGCATTGAAAAAACCTTGACCCCGGCGTTGGAACAGTCACATGCATCAAATTTTTTTCGCCAGAGAATTTTTGCACCAAATTCGCAAATTTATTATTAAACGGGCAAATTCGCCGCAAATTCGCACCTGCCAAATAAATTCGCCCATCACTAATTGTGGCTACATCTTAGTACTTTTTACTACTTTACGATTTTTAGGCAGTGTTGGGTCATAGGTTCAGTTTATGGGTGTTATAACCATAAACCATAGGAATGATTGCAATTAAAGCAATTTGGCTTTCACAGTAAACAGACCGATCTCTATTTCTGAACCCACAGTTTTTTCCAGATGATTAAGAGCGGAATTTAGTTTCGACTCAAACTCAACCTACATTTTTTCATTTCTGCTGACAAAAGCATGTAAATTTCTTACTTTTAAATATGCTGTGTGTCTTAAACAGGAAGAGTTTGTCTTAAAACAGTTTATTTGCAACAGACATTCTGACTGCAGATATAGACTTTCCTCTTATAGAGTGTGTCATGAGGTGGAAAAAATATGTTTCTCACTTGCCAAAATGTTGTCCTCCAAGTAGCATTTAGAATGATCAAAGCCAATAACTTTCAATTTCGAAACTAATCTAGACATTATAGTTCTCTTTTTTTTTTGTTAAGTAGTGCACTTGAAAAGGCAAAAAGTAAATTTTTCAGCAAAATCCTTAAGAGGTGACACCTTCAAACACCCCTTTCTTTGAAGATCTGACAATGGATTATTGACATAATTGTTGTAATTGCACAGAAGTTACTTTGAATCTAAAAAGAAAAATGTATACATACACTGCTAATGATTTGGCAATTCTAAAAACTGTTGACAAGCTTTGCAGCCATTTTCTTACCTTGGTAGGGGATTTGTAAAAAAAAAACAAAAAACCCTAAACTGTTGAAAAAACCGAAAGCAACTCAATAGAATTTTACCTGTGCTCATTTATTTTTTAAAGCTTGAACATTGCATATTTACAAAAATTGCAACAGTGAAAACTCAATTAAATTGATTTTAGAAAATCAAGTTAAACATTTTCAAAAAATAGCTTGAGCTCAGAAAACTCGAATATGGAATAAAAGCACAAATGTACTTTTGTGAATCAATGAAAAAATAAGATCACAATTTTTTTTTTAATAAATCGATCCATTTTACTAAAGTGAATTGCAATTTTTTTTACCACGAATTATGAAAAATTTGTGGTTTTCTAAAAAAAGCTTATAGAAAATTGAGATTTATCAAGCGAAAAAAACACACAAGCCTTTCATGCAAACTTTGCCAAGTAAAAGTTGTCAAGGTGCTGTAGAAGTCAATGGGATGTGCGATGATCCTATTGGGCCATTTTTAAGCCAATGAGAATGCTAGAGGCTTTTGGATTTTTTTCCGCTATTATTTGTCCAAAAAAATTTAAATTCTTTTAGATTTTCCTCTTATTCGTATTATTTTGAGATCCTTCAGTGCTTTTCTTAATTCGTACTTTTTATAATAGGAATTTTTAATAAATTCAATGAGAGTCATGGTTTTAGAGTTTGTTTTAGTTCTGGTTTCAAAAACCTCAAACATCACTAAAATTCAACCTTTAGTGAATCTGCCTCCATTGGGCAGATTCACTAACTGTCGAAAAGTCGCCAGCGACTGCTTCTCACCCATCGTTATACTTCACCAGGGGAAAATTCACTCACAACGCTAATTCACTAAAATTCAGAGCTTCATGCCGGTCATCAAACGCTGGTGGCTTTTCGCTAGCGTTACTTTGGCAATTTGAGCAATTCAAAGCGAAGATGCGCTAGCGTTCATTTCTGCCTAGCACAAATTCGCTAGAGGTCTTGTGCTCGGGTTAATTTGCATATGGCAGGAAATTTAGCGATGAATGGACTATTTTATGTTATATGTTGCACCAAGTCCACGGTCAACCTCACCTGGTCTGAACTGGCGAAGGCAAGTCTGGCGAAAGAGGTAACGTTCAGTAAAATCCGCATTTTAGGGAATTTGCGGAATAAAATTGGTAAAGCGTTCAATTGGGTCTGAAGCCAATTTCATTATGGTCCCCAGCTCCCAAATGTTGTTATAGATTAAAGAGAATTCTTCAGTTAGAACATTTTTTTTACAGACATTACTGAATATTGAGCTTGCCAAAAGATCCGCAAAGACTATGATATACACGATAAACAAAGCCAACACTATAGTGGAAATTGACAAAAATTGGTTAAAGCACCGGCACAGATGCCCCAATAGTCCACCACTCAAACTCACACCTGCCTGCTGATAGCATTTTGCCTTTATAATGTACTGAGCAAGGACAAGGAGGTCTTTTCAGACAACAAAGGTCATTTGGTGGTGCATTCCTTATATGTACTGTATACTGGTATTAATAATATAAAATGATGATCCTGTGACTTTAATAGCCAAATTTTTTTTTTTTAATTACATTTTTTTTTTTAGTTTAATTTTTTTAGCTCCCGCACTTTGGAATTATTTGAGCAAAAAGTTATACTTGATGGATTCATGTCTTGTTTCACCTTCATTTATTACGTAACAATAGAAATAATAATATAGGGGCAGATTTATCATGGGTTGAATTTCGAAGTTGAAAATACTTCGAAATTCGACCATCGAATTGAAATCCTTTGAATATCGAATTCGAAGGATTTAGCAATAAAATAAGCATTCGATCAAGAAAATAAAAATCGTTCGAATCGAACGATTCGAATGATTTTCAGCGAAAATGTAGAAAACTCTTGTAGAAGGTCCCCATAGGCTTATAATGCAATTCGGTAGGTTTAACTTGGCGAAGTATTGAATTTGAAGGATTTTTAAAGAGGCAGTACTTCGAATATCGAATGGTCGAATAGTCGAATGATTTTTAGTTTGAATCGTTCGAATCAAAGTCGAAATTCGAACTTTTTTTAACTTCACTCGAGCTTAGTAAATCTGCCCCATAGTGTATAATACATAATAACTTTGTGATATACAGTATAATAATTTAAGATCAAGAATGCTAATACTGTACTATAATAGCTCCACCCCTTAATTTAACCATTTTATAACATAGGTTACTTATAGGTCATCTAATTTAGGGTTGCATCCAAAGTCAGAATGAAAACACAATCGCTGTAAATATATCTACATTGCGACAATGGATTAAGAAAGGAAAAAAAAAACAAATTCACTATAATCACAGAAAAATGTCAACACAGTGAATCATATCCAGTATAATATGTCCATGTACCAATAAAAAGACTTTATTAGATGTGGTTTATGTGGGCGAAAAAAGAGGTAATAATGTGTCCACTGACAAGAAATATGCTTCTGTTATTTAGAGCTTTAATGTTTAACTATTATTTTCATTTTGGCTTTGCCTGATCCTCAAAGTCAAATAACAGAAGATTGATGCTACATTTATAGGAAATGATTAAACAATAGTTCATCTTGAACGTTGAACTGTTGCTTATAATCCTTAACACATTTAGAGCTACCGAGCCATTTAACCACAGATGAGCAAAAGCATTTTATATAAAACAGAAATACAGATGAGGTCACAATGGTTCATCATTTAGAAGCACATTATCTAAGGATGCTTTAAACTCATTGACAGCATTAGATAATTTTTGTCAAATAACTTTTGTTTTAAATTAGGTCTACAGATCACCGACTCCCTGAGATGTAGATAAACTGGAAAAATCTATTTTTCTTTGATAAAATAGATGATATAATATGCCCCCTACCCAAAGCCGCGACCCTACCCGTAAAGGGTTAATTTGACTACCAAAACAATGAACGTTAGTGAAGTCATTTTGGAGGCAGATCAACCAGGTAAGTGATAAAATAGCATTATCATCAGGGGTGGGGGGAAGAGAACTCATCCACCCTTTAGCTGGGTACCCAAACAGGATCAGAACTTTCTGCCCAAAACCTGGGAATACCCAACCCAATGCAGGTTTCTAGTACTTCAGGAGATGTAAATACTGTTGTTGCTCACTGTTGGGTTCCCAAATACAGCTACAACTCCCAGCATAGTACTAGACATAAGCAATGGTTAATGCCTTTTGGGAGCTGTAGCCCAGTTAGTTCATGGATGGACTCTTAGCTGCTCCATAAATCGTTCAACATTTGTCAATGGTTATGTAATTCTTTGTTTTCCATTCTTACAGAAGCATTAAACACATTAGGGATCATTTATGACACCTGAGACAGTGTACAAAGAACAAAAAAATTAGGGCAATGCAAATGTTTTTGCACTTTGCCTTCAGAATTGCCGAAGGTCTCTCTGCTTTATTTGCACTCTCTGCATTCTACGGGCTCCATTCAAGAGGGGTGGGCATCAGGCGGATTGTAGGCATCTTTACTCCCACCAAACTTTCACTTCAGTGTGGGGGATCTCCGATTGGCTCCAGACATCTTTACTCCCACCACCTACCCATTCCCTACCGGTCCCCTAGCCATCCTCATGCAAGAAGATCTTCCAAACAGTATCATAAATCCTTTGTGATGCCCGGCTGTAACAACTCACCCTGGTGGTCCAGTGGTGCGGCAGGGGCGCCTGCCGTGCCATCTGCGGGGACGCCCTCCACGTGCTTCCTCTTCCCCCACCATTGCTGTTTCTGAGGGCGTGCACGCGTCTCATTTCTCTTGTTGACGCAGACACCCTGGCCGACGGGAAAAGGGATGCTATGACGCAAAATATCTTGTGAAAACTGCCCGTGATAGGATCTTGTTGCTGATGCTTTGTGCTTTTTTGAGCTTCTGTATTCTGATTCTGATTTTGGTTTTGACCCCTGCCTGGCTAAACGACTATCCTGACCTCCATATCTGACCCTTGCCTGAATATCGACTACCCCTTCTGCTGAATCCTCCTGTCTGATTGATTACCCGGTTTTGACCTTTGCCTGCCTGATTATGATTGACATCTGCCTGCCTCGACCCAGCCTGTTCTCACGACGATTCTGGTTTCCTGTTTTGTACCGTGACCATCGGCCTAAGACTCTAGCTTACAGTCGTGCCCCTCTGTCTATCCAGAACCTATAGCCTTGCACCTCTCGTTTAAGTCCTGGTGGCATCCAAGTAGCTGAGGGCTCCTCCCGAGGCCAAAGGCGGTCACAGTACAGGTGAAGCACGAGCCGAGACCAGGGTGCTTGGCATTTGTTTTGGTGTTGGGTGCCGACCGTGACACCGGCTTTCCATTCTTCTAATGCATTAAAGGTATTAGGGATTATTTACAACCACTGAGACAGTGTGCAAAGTGCAAGAAAATAGGTAAACACTATATATCAAGGCAGATTTTGCTCATTTTCATGGCCTTTCCTTATTATTTATTGTCACTTATTTCATTATATTAAAGATTTAGGACTTTTGACAGTTGTCAGAATTTCTTGGTTTACAAATAGGTTAAAAAAATTTATCTGTACTCACTCATTTCCATATATTCTGGTGTCAGCCCAGTAAATGGTTCAAGTGCATAGTCATGGACCCATTGTTGAGGTTCTTTAGAGCTGTTTAAATTGTTTTCACCAGGCTCTGGTCTTTTGTCTTTAAACTTCCTGTACAATTTCTTTAACTTCCTGTTAAGAAAATAATAATGTTAAAATAAAACCCAACAAATATTTGTGGCCAACATTTGATGCATTTGGCAATTTTCTTCACTTTCCTTATCTGGTTACAAATTCTATCTTTTTGACCTCTCATTTGAGATGCCGGATTTTCTGATTCAGAATTTTCCATCCTCTGGGTTTAATAAATTCCAAAAAATGTGTGATTTTTTTGAAAGTCTGATTTTATAGAAAAAAAAAATCACAAATTTTTCGTGGTTTTTGCATTCAGAGTTTAGTAAATAACCCCCTAAGTCTACTTGGAAAATCCTGTAAATATTAAATACATCCAATAGGCTTGTTTAGCTTTCATTAAGATATATCTGAGATTGGATCAAGTAAAAGATATTCTATTTTATTATTACTACAAAGAAAAATTAAAGCTTTTGGAAAATTTGGATTATTTGGATAAAATGAAGTCTTTCTTTAATTCAGAGCTTTTTGGATAATGGGTTTCCAGGTAACAGATTGCATACCTGTATTACTTTAATGTTTATAGGTGGAAATGTAATAAAATTTGCAAAGAAAACAAATCTGGGCACAAATAAAAATTTGCATGTTGCAATGTAATATTCTTCATCTGACCTTTTCTTGCATTGCGAATCTTAATTGTGCAGTGCGAACCTTTAACAGCTGCTCGAAGGTGGTGTAAACTTTTGAAACAAACGTAACAAGTAAAAGGTTCCTTATACCTCCTCCCTTCTTAGATTTGTTTTAAATTGCATCTATATATAATACATATATAGATATATGATACTTGCCAATAATGGACTCCTTTGAGTTTTTTAGGGTTTTAATTTCCTTTTAAAAGCTCTTTTTATTGTTTATACATGAAGATAACATTCCTAGTTTGTCACTAAGGGACACTTTTATGCTGGATAACTAAGATAAACTTGATTATTTTAGAAAACTATGCAGAATTAATTGATTTCAGTATGATGAAGCTTATATTATATTCTCATTTTCGCGATAGTTCCCCTTTAACATTTAGGAAGTTTGGCACAGTCACCAGGCTGTAGAATGTCTCCTCCCCCTCCTCAACACCTTTTAGGTTGGGATTTGTTTTAAACATCTTAAAGCACCGGGCCTGTGATTAGCGAATTTATTCAACAGGCGTGAAAATGCGGTGAATATCCTCGTTCACCACCGGCGAATAAATATGCAACTTTTTTTGACGCCGGTGACAATTCCGACACTGACAACAATTCTGACACCGACGACAATTTGCCACACGCCCATTGACTTTAGTGCAACTGGATAAAATAGGTGGGTCAAATTGGTGCCAACGTCAATTTTGATGCCGGAGTCAAAACTTGCGTTTTGTGAATTTTTTTGCCGTTCCGCAAATTTTGCAAATTTTTTGCCGAAGCAAAACGGGGAACAATTTTGGCCAT
Organism: Xenopus laevis; assembly: GCF_017654675.1. Classification (NCBI taxonomy): domain Eukaryota; kingdom Metazoa; phylum Chordata; class Amphibia; order Anura; family Pipidae; genus Xenopus; species Xenopus laevis. Next base: position 8,531,255 of record NC_054376.1, on the reverse strand, counting down.
CACTAGTGTTGATCATAAAATTAAGAAAACTCTTATAACCCTGGAGGATTTACAGTTTAAAGGGCATAGATATCTTTTTAAAGAACACAGCGTACATTCTGAAACGTTGTTAATACAGTCCTCCCTAACCTGTTTGTACTTCAAGCAAAACATTAAAAATGTTTCAAAGACCCATGTCTGCCTTCTGTCTGTTTCCATTCCAGGCTGCTGTCTGAGGCATAGAACAACCAGTTTCGTGTATGGTGCCCATGGCCTGGTTATTTATTTTGCTAATATTTCTGTATAACAAACATGACTTGGATTATTCTGCACAATGTGTTTTGTGCCAATACTCAAGGAAAGGATTCCACATGATAATTCAATTCATTTCCATCCAAACTTTTGGGGAGCCACATAATAAATACAGAAAAGCTAAGAAAACAGAGGGAGTTAGAATAATGCATTCCTTACAATGGCGAATGATGCATTCAGCATCTGATTCATATAATTCCAGCTAAAACCTATTGAAGCACTAGGGATGCACCGAATCCACTATTTTGGATTCGGCCAAACCCTCGAATGCTTCATGAAAGATTCGGCCTTATACCAAACCAAATCGGGAACTGAATCGGGAAGGGGAAAACATTTTTTTACTTGTTTTGTGAGAAAAAGTTACGCGATTTCGGATTGGGCCGGGCAGAAGGGTTTAACGAATCTGAAACCTGCTGAAAAAGGTAGAATCCTGGCCGAATCCCAAAATAAATCCTGGATTCGGTGCATCCCTAGTTAGCACTGCCCTGAAACTAATAAACAGTACATTGTATATTTATAGATATATAATTGAACTTTATTAAAGGGGAAGTTCCCCTTTACCTTAACTTGCAATATATAGAGGGTCATTCAAACATACAGTTGTAGCACACCTGTAGTTGGCCTGAGATATGTGCTGATAGTGTGAGTTGCTGCCAATGCACCAGGGCCACCATGGACTATGGGCAACTCCTGGTGAGGTGTAAAATTACCTCCAGCAGTTCACTTATTACTTTCTGGGTGCAGACCAACAAAATGGGAATAAACTGCAAAAATGCACTATTACGTATAGACAGTAGATCTATTTCACAGCAGTCAGGCAAAATAATCTTCAAATACATTCAACGCATTTGATGGAATCCTCAACACTTTGTGATATTTTAAATAGGTCACTCTTAGGGGATAGTACAACCTGGCTTGGTGATTCTTCCCCAGCACTAGGGATCACATGGGGTATCTCGCTTCTCAGCACTTTCCCTGCTCCTGAGCTCACCCACTTATGTCCCTATCTGGCAGCTTGATCACCGCGAGGGTGTTTACCCAATTATTCTCCTTGTTGGTGTAACAACTCACCCTGGAGGTCTAGTGGTTTGGCACGGACGCCCGGCACGTCATCGGCGGATGCCCGCCACAGCTCCTCTTCTTCCTGTGTGCCAGTTCCTTAGGGTGTGCGGCATGCATCCTCTTGGTTTATAGGTGCATTTGCGCTGGCGTGACGATGCCAGCGCGCAATGGCGTGAAATTCAAAGATATTTAAAGGAACCTTATGTATTTTCTCATTGCCCATTATTGGTTCATCCTAGTGAGTTCCTGGGTGCTATCTTCGTGTATTCTTGTTATCTGATCCCTGTTTGACCCCTGCCTGATTGACCATTCTGACTTCTGTGATCTTGACCCGTGCCTGGTAAATCGACTACTCTGATATCTGTATTCCGACCCGTGCCTTTCTTGACTATTCTGATTGAACTCCCAGTCTTGACTATTCTAATTGAACTCCAGGCTTTGACCCTTGCCTGTCTGACTTCGCTTGAATCCTGCCCGCACCGACCTGGCCTGTTTGACTACGCTTTCTGTTTGCTCCTTGAACTGTGACTTTCTGCCACAAGAGCCGGAAGCAAGAGCCGAGAACAGGGAGCCTAGCATTGGTTCTGGATTTTGAGTGCCGATCGTGACAGTTGGAACAAATAGCTGCTTATTAGCTAAACTGCAAATAACTTTGCTCCTAAAGCGTAGGGATGTAGCGAATCGCCGAGTATGTGTTCGCGAACGCCGTTCGCGAACACCGGCAAAAAATGCGAACAGTTCGCGAACTGTTCGCGAACTTCGGACATCCGAAAATCGTTCGATTCGAACGATCGAAGGATTTTAATCGTTCGATCGAACGATTTTCGTTCGAATCGAACGAAAATCGTTCGATTTTAGCGATCGAATGGTCAAACGATTTTGACGCGAACGCCTATTGGCGAATGTCGCGCGACGTTCGCGAACTTGCGGCGGACGCGAACAGTCGAAGTTCGCGCGAACTAGTTCACCGGCGAACAGTTCGCTACATCCCTACTAAAGCGATTATAACACAACACTTCTATTACTAACTAGAACTGTCCCTAACTTCAGCCTAACACCAGCTAAGACCCAATCCTGTACCCACCTTCCCCCAAGATGGGATCCTGGAAAAGAGCCCTGAGCACATGTATGCTCTCCTATTAATACAAAATGACACTGCCATCTGCTGTATAAACAATGAACTAGATAAAATAACTGATAACCCAGAAAGGGAAATAGCTGCCTAGGGTGAATCAAAGGGCCACTTTAGGGGGCAGATTTATCAAGGGTCGAATTGAAAATTTTTAAATTTAAATTTCGAGCTAATTTTAGTGTACTTCGACTAGGGAATAGCCCAAATTTGATTTGAATTTGAAAAAAAATAAAAAAATTTAGGGATGCACCGAATTCACTATTTTGGATTCGGCCAAACGAATCCTTCGCGAAAGATTCAGGCAAATGCAAATTAGGAGTGGAAAGGGGAAAACATTTTTTACTTCCTTGTTTTGTGACAGAAAGTCATGTGATTTCCCTCCAGACCCTAATTTGCATATGCAAATTAGGATTTTGATTCGGTTCGGTCGGACAGAAGGATTCGGCTGAATCTGAATCCTGCTGAAAAAGGTTGAATCCTGGCCAAATCCTGAACCAAATCCTGGATTCGATGCATCCCTAGAAAATTTGAATATCAAAACGCATCATGTACTATTACACAATTAAGGACTGGAGCGCTCTAACTACTCGCCGTATCATTAAGATTATGTATTGGGACGTTCTTCTACTTCGCGGTCTGCTAAAACATTTAATCCAAGTTTGCTCACCGCTGTTTGAAATTGGCTCGGGTGCATAAGCCCCAAGCCCTCCGCTTTAAATATCCCAATGAAGTAAATTTGTGGGTCACTCACCGCTCCTGATCGGTGGTCCGGGTGCTGCGCCCCGAACCCTCAGCATAGGGGAGACATCAAGGTACGAAATCAACACTTTGGCACGCACTCCACAGGACTCCAGGTAACGGTAAAAAGGATTTTACTTTATTACACAAACAAATATCCACCTAACGCGTTTCGTATGTTACCACACGTAATCATAGGCATGATTACGTGTGGTAACATACGAAACGCGTTAGGTGGATATTTGTTTGTGTAATAAAGTAAAATCCTTTTTACCGTTACCTGGAGTCCTGTGGAGTGCGTGCCAAAGTGTTGATTTCGCATCATGTACTATCTCTTTAAAAATTCAACTTCGACTACTTTAAATCGAATTTGATCGAATACAATCCGAAGTCGATTTAAACAATTGAATACAGCCTATTCCCTTAAAGTTAAATTTTTTTTATTTTATTTAATACATTTCGGTTGGTCCTTTTTTATTCGAAATTCAAGATGATGGGAGTTTAAAGAAACTCCCATCACCTTGATAAATCTGCCCCTAGGTGTCCAACTACAGGGGAAACTGCCTGAGAAAATATCTAACCTCCAGGGTTTCTATGTAGTACAGAGAGCACCAGGGATACAAGACACAGGAGACCCATGCACAGGGATGCCTTGCATAGAATGATACCCACATAGACTGTTGCCCAAGGTTCAAGCCCCAAAGTGTAGAGTTTTGCTTTTAAACTTATACCTAAGGTAATAGCAAATGAATCCTAATATATTCACACACTGATAAAACCAATTGAAACATTTATTTATAAGATAAATATAAATTGTATCCCCTACATTTCCCCTTTCGGCACCAGTGCGCTCTTTAAAAGTAATGAAAGTAGTTCTTAAACTTGAAAATACGTATGTTTCAATCGGAGACGGGAAGTCAGCCATAAAACTCTAGTCTGTAAACTGATTTCCAGCAGGATTTCAAGTGAATTTCTAGGAAAAAGGCAATTTACTTATTTTACTGTTTGTTGGTTTTAGCTATGCATTTTATTGCTGCCTGTAAGCGTATTATGTCCTTTTAAAGGATAAGTAAACCTTTAAAATAAGTGAATATAAAACTGACGAGGTTGCTATTCTAAGCAATTTTGTAATTTACATTCATTATTTATTTTCTTTCTATTCCAAGATATTATGGGATACATGTTCTGTTAATATGAACAAATTTTGTTCCAACTGCGCCACCTGCTGGTCAGTTTCTGACCAGTCTGACCACCAAGTAGTCAAGGAAGTTGTCAGGAGAAAGAAAGAGGCTGCTCTGATGTTCTTCTGCTTAAGAAAACAATTAGAAACCTTTCTCAAGTCTTTCCTAAGCAGAAGAACATCAGAGCAGCCTCTTTCTTTCTCCTGTCAACTTCCTTGTTTACTTGGTGATCAGACTGGTCAGAAACTGACCAGCAGGTGGCACTGTTGGAACAAAATTCATTCATATTAACAGCACATGTTTCCCTTAATATCTTGGAATAAAAAGAAAATAAATAATGAATGTAAATGACAAAAGTGTTTAGAATAGCACCCTCATCAATTCTACATTAATTTATTTTAAAGGTTTACTTATCCTTTAATGTTCTGCAGAGCCCTAAATTCCCTCTAATTTCTCTTAGGCTATGGGTGAAAAAGTGATATTGTGTGTGCACTTTAAAAATTGTGAAAAAACAAGAATAAACAATGTGATGCATACACAATATTCTGGGACCACCCCAATGTTCTCACCAGCTATGGTTATGTTTATAAGGGGTAACAATGATTAGATACCAATGGCTGATGTAGTATATTCAATGGAGTTGCAATAGCTTTTAGCTAGTTGAGTCCAACAGAACTAAAGTGAAAGAGGTCCACATTTGGAGGCAGTCAGTGTTTTAATGCATTCACTAGTGATGGGCGAATTTAAACAGCGCAAATTCGCCCATCACTAGCATTCACAATATCAGAGTGTTACATGTTCTATTTTGGACAAGTTGTGGAGAACATTTCAACAGTATAATTGTAGGTTAAAGTAAATATTGCCTTCAGTTGTATCTCCTGTGGGATTCCAACCTGTTGTTGCACATGAATGAATGGGTTGTACAAAGGTATTTTTGAAAACAACAGAAATCTGCCTATATTTCATCATGCACCAGAACAAACCTCTCTGTGACAAGTATGAGTTTTTAAAGGCAAAGGTTTCTTTCTGTTTGATCAAGGAACAATCTGCTACAGAATATGTAACATTTAGGGGGTTATTTATCAAGCTCCGAATATCTGAACCTCGAATAATTCACATTTTTCGGAGCAAAAAAAAAAAATTTATTAATAAGTTGTGTCAGTGCCTTGAAGGAAGGGTAGGCTGGGTAATTAATTGCATGGTCAGGATAGGCAGTAGCATGGGAAAGGATATAGAAAGTCAGGAGGAATAATATATATAATATATGGATAATGGGAAAAGGAAATAGCAGCCTTTTCTGATGCTGAGCAGGGAGCAAGCAACAACCCTCATGCTCATCCTACTGTTGTCAGGACGGTTTGGCTGGAGGGGTTAGTTACGTAGGTGCCTTGGGTTTATTTATTTACTGCATGGAGGAATGTTTGATGGGGGCTTACAGTATGTCCCAGTTTTACGCACAGATGTGGTCTCTTTGTACAATGTCCCACGACTGCGGTTTTCCAATTACCCACCTATTGCTGTCGTATGATGTGACCAGCAAAGCATTGGTTTTTTTTTGTTGGTTGACCTATTGCAAATTACGAAAAATACCAGTGTATAGATCATATCGAAATTGAATCAATCAAATGTTTGCTCTTTCCATGTCAATATTATGGGGGTTATTTATTAAGCTCTGTATACCCGAAATCCCAAAAATTCGGATTTTTCGGAACTTAATAAAAAATCTGAATTTTTCGGTATGTATTAGTCCGATGGTATGAAAACTCCAAAAACAAAAACTGGCATCTCAAAGCTCTTGGGGTCCTGTGTTAGTCAATGGGAAAGGTCCCAGTATCTGCGCTTCTGTCAGTACCGATATCTGATGATTTCGGGGATTTTGGGCCAAAAAGTCTGAAAACTCCTAAAAATGTGTGTTTTTTGTGAAAAAGTCTGAAAACTTAGACCCGAACCTATTATTTTGGAATTTGGAGTTGTTCTGAGTTTTATCTTAGAAATACTAAGGGGCCGATTCACTAACTTCGAGTGAAGGATTCGAAGAAAAAAAACTTCGAATTTCGAAGTGTTTTTTGGGCTTCTTCAACCATCGAATTGTCTACTTCGACCTACGACTTCGAATCGAAGGATTCGAACTAAAAATCGTTCGACTATTCGACTATTCGATAGTCGAAGTACTGTCTCTTTAAGAAAAAACTTCGACCCCCTAGTTTGCCATCTAAAAGCTACCGAACTCAATGTTAGCCTATGGGGAAGGATATTCCTTCGATCGTTGGATTTAAATCCTTCGAATCGTTCGATTCAAAGGATTTAATCGTTCGATCGAAGGAATAATCCTTCAATCGTTCGATCAAACTATTTGCGCTAAAATTAACCCTCGATATATTCGACCCTTGGTGAATCGGCCCTAAAATTCATTTGGAGCTTGATAAATAACCCCCTACATGTTCAATTATTCTAGTAATTATAAATATTAAACTCCTATAGTATAAGTACATTATACCGAACATTTGTTGGGGTCCTTTAAATGAACTTATGCCAGCAACCCACCTTTCTTCTTGGTGCCTTAGCTTTTCAAACTGTGTGACCCTCCTTGCCCGTGTTGCCAGTCTAGTCTAGCACAGATATTTTAATATATTCCAGCCTTTGCACTGTCAAACATGCTGACACTTAAAGCCAAATCATTGCTGTATTTTCAGTTCATAAGAACAACGCATGGGCTCTAGGGAGGCTGCAGAACCTCAGCCTGTAACTATTATATTATATATAAATAAATCTCCATGTTCACTTATGACTGTAATTGACAGACTTGCTTGTATTATAGCACTTAGTTCCCTTGATTAAAATAAGTGGCTTTTTGGGGAAATTCTGGCTCTCCCATTTTAAGTCTGAAAAAAATAAGGAAAATATCTTCTTTCCCAAGGGTATCAGACCCACCATACAAATGGCAACTATAAATACTTGTTTGTTCATGAATAATTACGTGGTGTATATAAAAGCATTAGTAAATGTTGCCAAGTTTACAGCTCTCTGATACAAAAATAATGAGCTCGCTGGGCAGAAATTTAAAAAGTTTGGATTTTACATTTTTAACCTATAAAGCTCCTACCAGAAAAAAAATATTTTTTATATTTCCTCTTACAAAGAAGATTATAAAGTTGACATGACAGGGTTGAGTTCCAGGGACGAGTGAACGTTTTTGCCGTATTTCACCGTGGAAATGAAACCCACAGACTTCAATGGGAGAAAAAAAAATTGCACCACGTCAAAAAAAAAAAATTGTCGCCCATAGACTTTAATGCATTTCAGCAAATCTTCACTGTCGGCTAATTTTTGGCAAAGCGAAACAGGTTAAACTTGCCTATCCCTACTGAGTTGTGTAACACTGAGTGATTTCTAGTAGTGATGGGCGAATTTGGGGTGTTTCTCTTCGTCGAAAAATTTGCGTAACGGCACCAGCATCCTTTTTTTTTTGCCGGCGAATTTTCGCTGGCGGATTTTCATGGCGGTTTCGCGAATGTATGCGCCGGCAGTGAATTGCGGGAATTCGCTGCGAATTCGAGCCTGGCAAATAAATTCGCCCATCACTAATCTCTAGGGCTGGGGAAAAAAACTCAAAGTGTGACTTTTTACCATGAAAAATTGAGAATTTGCATTCGCATTTCGAAAATGCTATTTTTTTAGAGTTATGAAGTACAAAAAACTTGACATTTGACATCTTAAAGCTGGTCAGCTCATGTAGACGTCATTTTTTTCCATAAATAAGAGCATATGTCTCATGACAAGCGGTGCCAAATTCTATTTTTACCCTTTGATAAACATGTCCCTTGATTTTCGCATAATTGTACATTTTGTAGACTGAGTAACAGAAGAAAATAAGGGACAGATTTATCAGAAATTCAAAATACTTCTCAAATTTTTCTAGATTAATTTTAGAGCATGTGAAATAGGGTGTTTAGTAAATGTTCCATTCTGGATGTTTATTTTACTCGTTGCTTAAATTTTCTAAAGCGTAAAAATGCCCAGAATAATTCTTTGAGAATTGTGCAATCTTTAGAGTTCCCTTTAGGCGTTACTCCCTCCACAGTTTACAGGAACTCAGTTGGTCATGCTATATAGATGAAAGGAGATCCTTTGGTTGAACTGCTGTGCAACTACAAACAGTCTAAATTGTATGACAAAATAATCATATTATCCTGGAATTCAAATAATCTGTTTTGAATTCCAACCACTAGGAACATCTGACTGTGATCTCAGATCAGTATTCAAGCTTTTGACTGTTTTATTTGTTATTCTCTAGTACAGGTATGGGATCAGTTATCCAGAAAGCTCCGAATTACGGAAAGGCCATCTCCAATAGACTCAATTTTATCCAAATAATCCAATTTTTTTTTAATTTCCTTTTTTCTCTGTAATAATAAAACGGTAGCTTGTACTTGATCCCAACTAAGATATAATTAATCCTTATTGGAAGAAGAACCAGCCTATTGGGTTTATTTAATATTTATATGATTTTCTAGTAGACTTAAGGTATGAAGATCTAAATTACAGAAAGATCCATTATCCAGAAAGCCCCAGGCCCTGAGCATTCTGGATAACAGGTCCCATACCTGTACTTTATTCTGAAAGATATCTAATATCAAAATTAGATTCACATTAGAATGTATTAACAATTCTTTTATTTTAAATGAGTCATCAATATAATTTCCAATGACTCCCATCAACTTGGTGATGGTGGTGATCATTGACTGGAATAAACTAAACTGGAACCAACACTATAAAGTAATGTATTAAAGGTACATTTTCCACCTGTTGGATTTCACCTCTAATTGGAATTTTTTTTCTTGGTTTAAATTTTTTTCTTCTTCATAAATCATAGAATACATTTTTTTTTGCGTCTTATACCGGCTGCCAAAATAATTTTGCTGGAATCCCAGTGTGTAATGCATTATTTGGCTTAACCCATTTTATTTTTCCACCTTGTAGCCAGTGCAAACCAATATGTACTATAAGCCAAAAACTCACATCCATCTTGCAGCTTGAAAAAGCTGTTAAGCGAAACTCGTTGGCGTTCCATCTACTTTTAACCTATTTTCAATTCTATTCCTCTTCATTTCTGTTCAGTCTAGAACTATTGGGGGTGTGAGGTTTGATATTTCCTGGCAGAATCCATCTCTTCTCTCAATCTCAAATGCTTCCTTCATTTCTAAGGGGCCGTGGATTTGTGGCTCTTTAGGATTACTCAGCTCTTACTAAGTTTAGGGCAATACAACAAGGCCACAGTCCCGGTTACCCTGTCCTGCCTCCTATTTTGTGGTGTCCCAGGCCTTAGAAAATGATCAGACAGTTAGCTTTTGGGACAACTCCACCCTCTATCCTATTTTTCCAATTTTCCTATTAACTTTTTTTTATGGATTTGAGCCATGTTTTGTTTTTAACAACTCGCCCTCACTTTTGGTCATTATAAATATAATTATTTTTTAGATATCTAATGAACTTTCAAGTAATCCTTACTATTTGTCGCACTAGCACTTTTTCACTTATGAACTGCACCTTAATAATTTATTGTGATTAATTGGAGTGATAAAGTATAGATCCACTATTAAATACTTGGACCATTATTTTTTTTTAACTAACTTATTGGATCCTACTTTATTTATTGATTAGCACGCATTTTAAATCCATTGACCCTTTAGCTGATTCATTTATTTAAATATATGTTTGTTAGGATAAGGAATTGATACACGGCCTTATTTGCACTCACTCTTCTTTAATTAATTTATTGTCCATTACCGCTAAGGTAATACACCTTAATTTAGGGATTACTACGTAATCTTTTTGGTTATATGCGGGGTTCTTTTTTTCCCGTTTTTTACAATTATCTATTCTGACAACCGTCAGACCTCTGCATATAACTATCAATTTAATCATTTATTAATTAAGAGGTTCTGTATTCTTTTTTTCTCTTTCTGAATCATTTGGAATCCTGGCAGGGAAGGAGGGACTAATCACTGATGTTACAACTTCTCCACAGCTTACAGACAGCATGCAGGAACTACATAACCCACAATGCATTGCACTGGGATGATCCTTTCCTTATTGAAATCACGTGTGCAGGGAATTGTGGGGTTTGGAGGATGCAGGCTGAGGACAGATGGCTGTTGATACAAAGTAACAGTAGTCAGCCAGCTCAGCAAAGTAGTCAGCCAGCTCAGCAAAGTAGTCACAGATCAGCAGAAGAGCAGGGGGCTAGGCTTAGGGAACTGCCAGAAACCAATAAAAATCATAAAAAGTCTGCATATCTTTTAATTGATGTATATCGCAAAGTTGCTTGAAATTATATTTACTTTTCAAAAAGCTAAAGTTATGTTTTTGTGGAGTTCCCCTTTAATAACAGTGTCCACAAAATGGCGCCTGCCTGCTTGTAGTGACTACGAATTCCCAGACAGAAGGGATAATAATTTGTATAGTGTGAGTAAAGCTTACTTTGCTTGAATAAAATGATACAATAGAATTTGGAATTATTTCTTAGGGCGACGGGTCCCCTTTAAGTTATAGTGACGCAGCCACTTCATGACTTGTGGGAGATTTTTCTCAAGTTCAAGTAAATATTTAGATTTCATCAGGTGGGACACTTTTAATTGTATTGTCTGTTTTGTGTTATTCACAGTGAAGTTATTTGGTGCACTGCCTGTGGCTGATACTTAACAGGTGTAAAAAGTATTAACCTTGAATGCTTGGAGCCATGGGACCTTCCTGGATAACGTGTTTCTGGATAATAGATCCCATATGAGTAGCTTATTAGCGTGTCACTGATTAGTGAATTCAGTCCAAAGTAGTAATAATAAATATTATCCCCTGCAGCACTCAGCAGTAGTATATGTTCAAGAAGCCGAATTCTTTTCTGCCCCCCACATCCTAAATGGAACATTCAGAAGACACTGAGTACTGGAGTTCATGACTTTCAGCATGTCCACAATGGAACTTACTCTGTTGTGAATCGGCAATGCGGCTTCATTACACCATCTGATCTACTGGGCAAAAGACCAGCTGCATTATATATGCTGTGCCTGGACCTGGGCCACACAAACTAAAGGAGAACTAAAAGTTAAATAAATAATTAGGATAGCAATGTTGTACATGATGTTTTGAGCTTCTTTACCAGCCCAAGGCAACCACTGCCCTTTAGCAGTAAAGATCTGTGTCTCCAAAGATGCCCCAGTAGCTCCCCATCTTCTTTTCTGCTGATTCACTGCACATGCTCTGTGCTGCTGTCACTTACTGAGCTTAGGGACCAACACACAAGATACTGAATATACAGTATAAACAGGTGTGTTATCCAAAATGCTCAGGACCTGGGGTTTTCCGGATAACGGGTCTTTGTGTAATTTGGATCTTCATGCCTTAGGTTACTAGACAATCTTGTAAGCATTAAATAAACCCAAATAGGCTGGTTTTGCTTCCAATAAGGATTAATTATTTCTTAGTTGGGATCAAGTACAAGCGACTGTTTTATTATTACACAGAAAAAGGAAATAATTTTAAAAATGATGATTATTTGGATAAAATAGGGTCTATGGGGTAGAATCACTACCGAGCGAATTTTCACCAGCGACACCACCTGACACCACTTTGATGCGGTACAACTACGGCAATTCACTAATTTGCAAAGTTTCGTCCTGGGCGCCGAATGCTGGCGACTTTTCTCTAGCGATACTTCAGGAGTGCGAGCATTTCATAGCAAAGCTGCGCTAGCGTTCATTTGTGCCTAGCGAACATTCACTAGTGATCTTGCGCTTAGGTCAATTTGCATACGGCGAGTAATTTAAAGTTGTATGGACGTCTTTATTATAAATGTTGGTGCAAATGCTTGAAGTTACCACTTTTTATTACAAATCTCCAGGGAACCTTAATAAAGACAAGAGAGTTAATATAATGCCCTACACATGAGCCCACTGTAAAATGAATGTTCCATATGTTATGAAATGTCTGGAGAGAACCGGTTACCCAAAAAAAGTCTAAGTTAGGACTTTTGCAGGCAATTCCGCTTAAAAAAAAGTAAAGTCGCCAGGTTTTTTTTTTGAAGTTTGATGCATTTTCGGCTCACAGGATATGATGTAAGTGACAGACTATTGAGGAAATTCTAGCTGCTTTATAGCACATTGCCTGGTCTGAGGTGGCGAAGTCAAATCTGGCGAAAGAGGTAACGTTCAGTAAAATCCGCACTTTACTGAATTTGCAAAGTAACAGCCTTTCGCCAGAGCGAAAAAAGATGCCTGGCAATAGAGTGCAAACGAACGCTAGTGATGGTCTCTTTCGCTATCGAATTGACGCCTGCCTACTGTACTCAGTGTATGGCAGCTCAGAAAGCAGCACAATTAGCATTCGAATTTACTAATGAGCCCGGTAGCATCAGTTTACTGTATACAGACAAACCTTATTTTCTACTTGATCATTTGTAATGGCCCCTAAGCTGAATTTCTCAACGGCTGCTCAAAGCCCACTGAGCATGTGCGTGTCACTGACCCACTGAACAAAATCCAAGATGGGAAACTTCTCTGACAAGGCCTTAATCTTAAATACTATAGAGATGCTCAATTTATATGCTGGTTCCATAAATTCAATCTATAAAATATGACATTTCTTTCCATCTATTGTGTACTCATGGGCTTCTGTATCAGACTTCCTGTTTTCAGCTTAAACCTACAGGGCTAGGGCTTGAGCATGCTCAGTTTGCTCCTCTTCCTCCTCCCCTCCCAGCCCAGAGCTATGAGTGAGCAGGGAGAGACTGAGGCAAGAAGTGATGTCACAACAAGCTAACATGGCAGCTGCTATCTTAAACAAACAGATGTTTTAGGGCTGTTTACTCAGGTTTGTTTAAGCATTCTGCAGAATAAATCTAGTCTTGCACTATTGTGGCTAATCTATTGGCAATAAACTGCTTTGGTAGCTTTCCTTTTCCTTTAAGCAGGTACACACCATCTGCGTTTGCAGGCCTTTTCATACAACGTACCATGTTTCTTTATTATTAAGATGAAGTCACAGCAACCATTTATATCACTTTTACTGTACAACATCTCTTTCATCGAATGAAAGCCCAAGTCAAGTATAAAGCGCAGCTTAGATGGTACCTTGATATTATACATCTAGCTTGACTTTACAAAGTGTAGAAATAAGTACCTGCCTCAGTTAAACCATTTATTTAATATCTACACATTCTGAATTATTTCTTTGATCTTCTGTGATATTTACACCTTTTAATACAGACATCTAACATCGCTGACTTCAAAGGCAGGTAAGAGATGAAAATCCACTCACCCTTTCATTATTTTAGTATAATATAAAGGTCGCATTAATAGAGGCCTTGCCGCGTAATTCCCACAGGAACAAAAGTTTGTGGGTTTGTGTGTTTTGCTAAACAATAAGAAATATATTTAGGGGAATGTAATTAAAGTCGCAAAAAGAGCAAAACAATTCGCACCAATAAGACTAAAAATCCACATCTCGCAATGCGATATTGTTCCTTAAACTGTTTTAATTGCGCATTGCGAATTTTAATTGCGCACTCTTAAGAAATGCTTGAAGGTGCCGTAATCTTTTGGAGCAAACATAACAGCTTTTTCATTAAGAAATTTTATTACATTCACTGCGCAAAATATAAAATTCGCCAACGGTCTTCCACTGTCGGAAGTGGTCACTAAATCGTTTCTGGGCTCGCCAAAGCTATATTAAATTCTCGATCTCAATCCATGAGCATTTAGCCATTTTTAGCAGTGATGGCACAAATTCCCGTAATTCGCAGACGGCGAACAAATTTGCGAAACCTGCCGCGAGAATTCGCCATTTCGCCAATTTTTTGCCGATTTTTTCAGCAAAGCGAAACACCCCAAATTCGTCCATCACTAGTTTTTAGACCTAAAAAAATAACATTCTTGGTTTTGTTGAAAAAAAATCTTACAAATGTAGTCGGAATCAGCAGCTGCCGGTTATAGCCAATAGCTGTAGCTGTGTGTAGTTGTGATGGGCGAAAAAAATTCTGCAGGTGCGAATTTGCGGCAAATTTCCACATTTCACCGCCGGCGAATAAATTCGAAACTGCGGCAAAAAATTGGCAGCGTCAAAAAGATTTGGGAAAACATATTATGAGAAGGGAGACAAACAACACACTTTACTGGCTAGGAAACTGAAAGATCAGACTATGCAAACTAGAATCACTTCTATCCGCACGGATTCAGGGCACTTGACGTACAATCCTAGCCAAATAGGGGACCAATTTAGGACCTTTTACTCTAAACTATATAATCTAGATCCTAATCAGTTGTCTCAAAATCAATCACATTTGCAACAAGATATATCAGATTTCTTACTCAATACAGATATACCTAAATTCAATGCTGAGGACTTGGATCAGCTTAATCGAGATATAACACCGGAGGAAGTCCTATCCACTTTAAAACATTTACCCAACGGTAAAGCGCCAGGACCAGATGGCCTCCCTTATAGTTATTATAAATTGTTTAAACATATTTTGATGCCATACCTTATTCCCCTATTTAATGGATACCTGCAAGGGACACCCATCCCAGCCACTAACCTTACATCATACCTTACTCTGATCCATAAAGAAGGAAAAGATCCTCAGTCCTGCTCCAACTACAGACCCATAGCTTTGCTTAATTCTGATCTAAAACTCTTCTCTAAAATACTGGCAAATAGACTAGCCCCAATCCTACCGAAAATCATACACAATGATCAAGTAGGGTTTATAAAGGGTAGGCAAGCGGGAGATAATATTAGGCAGACAATAGATCTTATTGAAATAGCTAATGAAAGGAATAGCCAAATGTTAGTTTTAAGTCTTGATGCGGAAAAGGCTTTCGACCGCCTGAGCTGGCCTTATCTGTTTTCCTTATTACAGCATTTGAACCTAACAGGCCCTTTCTTATCTGCACTTAGAAGCCTATACAGCACTCCAACTACCTATCTTAAACTCCCAGGTCAAACAAATAAACCAATATTAATTAGTAATGGAACCAGACAGGGCTGCCCATTATCACCCCTATTATATGCATTAAGTATTGAACCGTTAGCGAGCTATATCAGGAACAGCCCAGACATCTCAGGGGTCACACTAGGAGATAACGATTTCAAAATTGCATTATTTGCTGATGATGTCCTGCTGACTTTAACTCAACCTCATATCTCTCTCCCAAACTTACATGCGGTATTAACAAAATATGGGTCATTCTCAGGCCATAAACTTAATTTGGGCAAAACGGAAGCCCTACCCTTGAACATTCCACCTGACAGATTGGGGCTTATGAAGGCTGATTTTAATTACAAATGGAAAACTACCTCAATTACATATCTAGGGACACAGATAACCCCTACTTATTCAGATTTATATAAATGCAATTATATCCCATTGATGCAAAAGACAAAAAAATTACTGTCAAAGTGGGCTGGTCACACTCTATCTTGGTTTGGTAAAGTGGCCTCTATAAAGATGAGCATCTTACCTAAGTTTGTATATTTGTTCGAGACTTTACCAGTAGCAGTCCCTCATAAGGCACTTAAGGAAATTCAATCCATGTGTCATCAATATATATGGAACAACCATAGACATAGGATATCCCGGCAGATAATGACTTCATTGACAGACAAAGGCGGTCTGGGGGTCCCCTCCTTTGCAAAATATTATGAAGCTTCCCAACTGAGACAACTACTGGCATGGTCACACTGGGACTCTTATTCAACATGGGGACAAATAGAAAGTCTTTGGCATGGGAAGGAACATCTTAACTCGCTAATATGGACACCTACACGAACCTTGATACCCACGACAGACTTACTCTCCTCTACTAAAATTACACTGCAGGTGTGGAGCAGGCTCAAGTGGAAATTGAAACTCTCATCAGCTGCGCCTCTGGGCATGATATACCTCAATAATGCCTTATTCGCACCAGGACAGTCTCCAGATTTTTGCTCCAGATGGCACGAAACTAAACTACATACTATTAGTGATTTACTGGATCCAGTGACTAAAAAGATCTTGCCTTTTGCGGATATGATCAAGATTGCACCCCAAGTGCGCCTACAATTATTCGAATATTTTCAACTTCGACATTTTGTGGCCCCATATAGCGCAGCTGCTCAATCGACAGGCCCTACAGAATTTGAGAAATTAGCCAGAGCTGGTTTACCACAAAAAGGTTTAATTTCCAGGATATACAAAATATTGCAGGTGACCTCAATAAACCATTCATACATGCTGAAATGGAACAATGTACTGCCACAACCACTAACAGAAGCAGAATGGAG
This sequence comes from Xenopus laevis, assembly GCF_017654675.1. Lineage (NCBI taxonomy): Eukaryota > Metazoa > Chordata > Amphibia > Anura > Pipidae > Xenopus > Xenopus laevis. Next base: position 8,514,536 of record NC_054376.1, on the reverse strand, counting down.
CTCTATTTGGCAAAATGCTAAGGGTATGGTGACGTGTGCAAAACAAAAAGAAAATATTTACAAAATAATGATGTTCTGGTACCATACTCCTCAACAGCTAAATAAATTTTTCCCAGATCATCCAGCCACTTGCTGGAGAGGATGTGGGAATGTAGGTTCACTGGACCATATTTTCTGGACCTGCCCGGTAATACAGCTATATTGGGATGAAGTGACGAAACTTCTCAGCCTGGTTCTGGGCCAACCTATCCTAAAGGAATTATCAACATTCTTACTGGGCAAACCTTTTCCCAAAATGAAAAGGAAGACACAAAAATTGATTAATCATATACTAACTGCGGCCCGGCTGGCAATTGCTGCAAAATGGAAGAAACCTCACTCACCAACCGTGACAGAAGTAATCACTAGAGTTGACTCTAACAAAAATTTTGAATCTAGAATATCTTATATCCATAATACTATGCCACAGTTTACAGAAATATGGATGCCATGGGAGTTACGTAATCAGAACTAGATGGACTATAGTTAGGGGATTGACATTTCATAAGGCTTAGATGTTCTGATTCCATAACTACTGAGTTCTAAGATGTATCATTATGTCTTCAACTGTATAATCAGAAATATGCTGGCACGCTCATATAACGTATATTGCATTGTTCATGTTATATAACATACTTAAGATATGTCTGAAACTATTGCAATAAAAATATAAGTTACAAAAAGATTTGGGAGCACATCAGAATAGTCACGCACATAAAAATTGTTGCGCGTCAAAATTATTCCGACATCCATTGACTTTAATTAATTTGGACAAAATAGGCGCGCATATAAAATTTGTCACAGATCTCAAAATTGACGCACGTCGAAATAATTTTGACGCCCATTGAATCCGAATCCTGCTGAAAAAGGCCGAATCCTGGATTTGGTGCATCCCTAGTTTATAATAATGAGCTACCCATAAAACATATATTAAAGCAGTTGTTCATCTTTACATTCATTTTAATATGATGCAGAGAGTGTTATTCTGAGACAATTTGCAATTGGTTTTCATTTTTTATTATTTGTGGTTATTTATTCATCAGCTCTCCTATTTGCAATTTCAGCAATTCCCCTATCAACCATGCACTGATATGACTAGGAGACTGGAATACGAATAGGAGAGTCCTGAACACAAAGATGAGTAATAAAAAATAGCAATAATATTAAGGGGGTTACTGATTGAAATGTAAATTTTTCTGCTTTTTTTAAATAAAAAAAATTCTGACCAAACTAGAATCCACGATTTCCAATTTTTATTGTCAATAAAAAAAACTCGAAAGAAATGGATCGGGAAAAAGCACCACTTTTTCCGATTGTCGGATGTAAACTGCAACTTTTTTTGAAATGTCATTCAAAAAAAAAAAACATTTTTAGAATTTGACGCCTGAAAAGTTGGAATTTTTCATGAAATTGACGGAAAAGCCTGAAATGTTCTATCGTACGAGACCCAGCACATACAATAAAAAGATGGAGTATTTTCGGATTTGGACTTTTTGCAGCCTTGGGTTATAATAAATCTCGAAAAATTTGTTGGTTTTAGTTCGGACTTTAATAAATAATCCTCTAAATTTGTAAGCTTAGAGACCATTTTTTTTAGATGGGGGTCAGTGACCCCCCATTTGAAAGTTGGAAACTATATAAAAAAAATAATAAAGACTAATTTAAAAGCCCATTCTTTAACATACTAAAAGTTATCCACTTCTAAAGTCTGCTGTATAACAGACATAATAAACAACGTTGTCGCCATTTCAATAAAAATAGAAATAAATAGGATAAAAACCACTAAAACCACACAGTTGCGGAACTACCAGGGGAGCAGGGGGTGCAATTGGGCCAGGGCCCGCACCCCCTCATATACCCCCCGGCAGCTTGCGCTCTGCTGATTTCCGAGAAGATAATTGCGTATGGAGGGGGTGGGGGCCCGGCTGCACGTTTCGCACCAGGGCCCGTCCCCCTCTAGTTACGTTACTGAAACCACAGTTAACCTTGTTTTTTGTCCCAGTGACCTATTTTCTGTTCAGATATCGGCCATACAATTTCTCTTTGTTCGTGATGGACAATTTGTTTTTTGGTAGCAAGTGTATCATATTATATTATTGTTGTTCTTCTAACCGCGACGGAATGTGTTGCTCAGGAGCCCGTTTCAGAGGCTGACATCATATAAGACAAAATGATCATTGTGTGATGATGTCAGCTCCTCACAGGACCGTCTGAGATTTCATCTCTGTATTTGATGTCTAGTAACTGAATAATTGTTGGTAAACAAACCATGTAAGTAGGAGAAGTTTCTGGGTTAGGTACACCTGGCTCAGCTCCACTTATCCCCTGCTCTGATTCTCATCACTTATTCAATGACTTTGTTTAAGGAAAAAAGAACAGTGCAGTGAAGTTATATCAACAAAGAGCAAACTGGAACAACCACATGTTGGGGACTGTGAAAGCCAACACTCATTTTATTGGTAAAGTTATACTGTGATAGCTCAACTCACGCAACAGTGTTTTATTAGTATTTTCTAATATGTGCATACAATATTTATGTTTGTTTTTTTAAACATTAAAATTTTTTACTTTTTTTGGTCTTTAGTTCTCCTTTTAAAACTACTTTTTTTTGCTAGAGAGCAAATCCCAGAATAGTTTAATATATTATCAAGAGTTAAAGCAACATAAAGGAGAAGGAAAGCTACCGAAGCAGTTTATTGCCAATAGATTAGCCACAATAGTACAAGCGATAACACTATATTTATTCTGTAGAATGGTTTACCACCTGTTTACCATAGAGTAAACAGCTCTAGAAGCTCTCTCTGTTTAGGATAGCAGCTGCCATATTAGTTTGCTATGACATCACTACCTGTCTGAGTCTCTCCCTGCGAGGAGGGAGGGATAGAGAGAGGAGCAAACTGAGCATGCTCAAGCCCAAGCCCTGGAGGTTTAAGCTGAAAACAGGAAGTCTGATACAGAAGCCCATGAGTACACAATAGAAGGAAAGAAATGTGGTGTTTCTTTTGACAGAGGACTCAGAGCAGCATTACTTTGAGGGTTTACTGGTGTATTTATATAGACCTTTCTGACAATCTTAAGGTGGTGGACATAGTGCAGGGAGTCCACATTTTCATTAGTGAATTCTCTTAAATCCTTAATTAAGAACTAGTGGGCACAGTGGAACAGTTTTATAGAAAGATTAGGTAAAATAAACTAAAAGTGTGCACTAATGATGGGCAAATTTCTCGCATTTCGATTCGCCAAAAAATATGCGAATTTCCAGAGAAATTCGTGAAATGGCAAGGAATTTGCGAAACGTGAATGTGATTCGCATTAAAGTCATTTAATTGTCACCAGCGGCGGAATAGATGCCTGCGTCAAAATATATTTAATTTTCACAACAATTTTGCAAATTTATTTGCTGCGGTGAAACGTGGAAATTCGCCGCAAATTCACAACTCACAAGTAAATTCACCCATCACTAGTGTGCACTAATTTAGAAATGTTTGTTTTGAATAATAATAACAAGGAAAAAAATGAATGTATTGCTTACGGTATTCCAATCTCAAACAAGTTGTTCTGTATTAGTTGCTTCCCCAGCATAATAATACTAAGCTGAATGCACAGTTCTATTAGACAGCCTCCCGGTGCACACTGCAATTAACAAAACAGAAGGTTAATGAACTATCAAAAATTGCAATTTTAGCTTTTGCAAAAGACACAGTTGGGGTAATAAAGTTCATGCAGCACATATTTGTTTGCAAATGGCTGGATTCCCCATTTCTTTCCTAAATGCTTAAATATTGCACTGCTGGACAGTAACCGTTCTGCGAATATTTTTTTCCACCACCAAAGTTATACATACAGTAGGAATAAATATTAGCAATGTGCTATTATGCCATACTTAAAAAGGTCTTGAGGTGCTGCACTACTGAGTATATTTTAAAGCTGTTGTGAATCAGGAGGTGGTGAACCGAACAGATATCACACTCCATATAACGAACAAGTCACCATGGTTCCTTCATTAAAGTTTATTGTGACCCACTAATTGAGCCTTCTACAAAGAAAGCAAACATACAGTATATTGTATACACGAAGTAAACAAAATAAGAATAGTGTATGAAACGCAAGTGATAAACATGTCCTAAACTTACCGCTTCCATTCTGTAATCATTGAAAATATATGCATAGCTTCCAGGCCGTCCGACAAACCTAAATAGGAATTAAATAAAGTAAGGGAAGAAAGTACACAATTATGTTTCCATTATGAGTAGAAAAGGGATTGGCCAACTTTTTGAGCGTTATTGCTAAATGAAGCCCAGTTTGAGGGTCCAACCTTTAGCCATGGTCCCCTCTAGCTAATTAAATGAGTAAAGATATGGAAAAATATCAATATTATCACTCATTCAGTCATAGTTCCAAGAATCTCTTGGACAGCAAATAAATATTACCCCCAATTCTCATCCTAACTGGCTTTCAGGCTGAGGCCCTTCAACATCCCTACTGCTCCATGCCCTTTTAGACAATGCAGTCCTGCACTTTGGGTACCACTGCCTTAGTCCATGAAGTTCCATGTTATACAGATCCAAGTCTTATTGACAGTGTTAGACTGGGCAGGCGGGACACCGGGAAAAAACCAGGTGGGCCCCGCTGGCCCAGACACAGCCCTTGTGCAGAGGGTGCTTTGTGCCTGTGGTGGGGGGCCCAGTGAGGTGGTGAGGGCCCCCCATGGCAGCAGCCCTGGTTGGCCCCGGGCCCCTGGTCTGACGCTGATTATTGATAGGAATATTTAAATGAGACAGATAAAGCTTTTGGATAAAATTAAGTAAAGGCAAAATGACTGCTTTATAGTATTAACTGCCATTTCCCATAACCACTTAATTTTTTAATGACACATGACGCAGAGGTGATGAAACAACTGTAACAAAAGTAGGGCCGCAGGGGATATTATAAAAAGCATCTTCTGCACCTATACATTTAACTTGTCCTTAATAATGATGGCATGCAAATAGGAACATTGACACCTACCGTCCTTTAAAAAAGGCAACGTAAAATATCGAAGCATATGAGTTCACAAACTTCAAAAGGAAAGCCTTTAAAATGAGTCTTTCTTCAAAAGTCTTTTCTGTTTTTGGGACCTCTGTTGAAAAATGAACCAATAAATCATTTTCATCATTGGAAAGGTTATACAACTTCAAGGTTTATTTGTTCTTTTGGCCCATCATGGGATTTACAGTATGTACATGGGCACAGCAACTGGAGTCCCATCAACCAAACTTAGATTTTATCCTTTTCCCACAATTTTCTTGGACACAGTGAAGGCACAAATACACCATGCAGAGCCCAGGGGGTGCAATCTTCTGGAAAATACCAGTGGGTGTTGTTTGGCACCAGTGAGTAGCTCTTTGAAAGGTCTAAGATATGTGATGTTCACTGAAGAAATAGATTCATGTTTGTGGAGAATGTGTAACGTACTCGTCAATCAGGAACCTTAAAGGGAGCTGGTAATTTCAGATGCACAAGGTAAACCCTGTGGATTCCGGTGTTCACAACGTCCTTTTGGAGCCCCGGACTTTCTGCTGCGGAACCAACAAGGAATTGGTGCATTTGATAGTAATAAGTCCGTAAAGAGGTACCGGCAAGGATTAGGCAAAAGGGTCGAGGCAGATGCTTAGAGTCAAAATGCAAGCGGCACGATGCTTGCGATGAACGCGAATGAACTGACGCCAGCGCAAGACTGGAACACGTGCCATTGCCGGAAGCACACGCCTGTGCACCAGAAGCTGGGGAGAGTTGCACCGGGAGGCAAGAGAACAGAGAAGTCTCCTGGCGCATCTTACAGAATGTATCTGCTAAGATGTTCAATATGTTCAATATTGAATATATAAAGGATCTATGCACCAAATAAACTATAACCTCAAATTGTTTAAAGAGGCAATAAAACGAAACTCTATTCCATAGGACAGAATTTCCTCAAGGAGCTAAATCTCAGTGCTTTTTGTTTTAATATGGGTAATGTGGCATGAAAGTGTTAGACATATTGTGAATCTTAAACTATGTTTCCATGTATTTAAATAAAATTGAGTTTTCACTAAACACTTCCATCTGGAGGCACTGCAAAATCCTCAGGGGTTTGGAGGTGTAATGGTTTTGGTGAATGATGGTTTTGATTTAAATCTGCATCCTTAGGAGAAGGGAGGAGATCTCTTCACTGCTCTGCACTGCTCAATCGCACTTACACATTTGTTGCTGGACTACAAATGCAACAAAAAGGACTCAACTTAACTCTACTAAAAAAAAATTACTAAACACATTTGATTGTACTACAAATCCCAGCATCCCATCAAGGTTAAGGCATGCTGGGAGATGTAGTCCACAAACAGGTCTGTAATCTTACAAATTGCTTAATAAAAATTTTCCCTAGCTCTCCAAGGCCTGTGGCTGCATTAAAATACAAAATAATCGTCCAATAATAATTCCAGCTGTTCTGTGTAAATCATGTTTTTTGTTCCTGCACTTTGAGTTGGAAGCAACAAGCAGAGTTTCACTAAAAACCTATCAACTGGAGAGGTGACAGGTAACAGAGTTGCAGTAGTCAATGTGCAATATGAATGAATCTGAATTTTGGTGACAACTTGGGTGATAAATTATCAAATTTTGGAATTATTCCTTAAGTGAAAATGATAGATTTAGTTATTGATTGGATATTATTAATGAAGGATAGAGCAGAATCAATGATAACCCCAAGGCACAGATTTGAAAATTCCACTGGGTAAAGACCTTGGATGTTGTCCTCTTCTGACTGGTCTTCAGAGATCAACTCATTGGGCAAAAACACCCTGTTTCCCAAGGATTGTTTTATGTGGTGACCTTACCATACAAGAAGATTATTTAACCTTTTGTTTAGAAGTTTTTTAAATCGGAATTTTTACTGTTACTTGAATATTTTTATTTGGATGTTATTTTGCCATGTACAGTATTTTTGTTACATAAGAAGATCAGGCCCTATCTCCCTACGGTATAAAACACACTGCTACATTAATTGACTTAAATGTAAGTATCTGAGTGGTAGATTAATTAGCAAATAATTTAAGATCCTGAAATTTTCAGGGATGTGTGGGTTGTATTTATCTACTTATATCCAGGCAAGAGAAGATGGTGTTACCTTTTCTTTGGAACACTGCCATCCCATATCTGGAAATTTTTGAATCCATAGGACCAGATTTTGTTCCATAAGAAAATATTATTTTCTGATTTATTATGTGAAAACTTATGGGCGAGATTTAATTTGAGAAGAAAAAACTTTTCTCCTAATTGAGGTCCATTTTTTTCCCATAGATACACATTGAACCTAGTTCTATGGAAATATCCAAAACTGAATTAGGAGATGAGCTTTTGTCATCTAATTGAATCTAGTCATTTGTCAGACCCTTGAAAACAAGGCAAATATATAAATATATACATTTCACAATGTGCTTCTTACAATAAATCAAATTGGTAACATCTACTCTCTGTCCTAGATATTTGCCATTAATTTATAGGCAAGGTGATTTTTCATTTCATAGGTTTTGATTCCTATAATAAGCCTTGATCAGGTGTCTCCAGGATCATCAAGAGGCAGGATATAAATGTTCAGATTTAATTTGATGAGAAAAGTATATCTCCTAATTCAATTCCAGATTGTCCTATATAGCCAGATGCAATACAATGGATTCAAAGCATATCTAATTTATCATGAGTTTATTACATGAAAAAGTCTATGGGTAAAACTGGAACTGAATTGGAGAAAAAAAAATCTCCTCAAATTTAGTCTTGCCCATAAGTTTTCATGGGATAAACCATAAATATTTTCTCATTAATTTGAATCTGACCCAAATTCTCTTCAGTTCTTCATTTGGGATGTATACCGTCAAGAGAAATCTGGCCCAATAGGGCAGATACAATTTGATGAGAAAAGCTTAGCTTCTAATTTGATTCCAGATTTTCCCATACAGCCAGATGTAATTTAGTGAGAAAGATGTATCTTGCTCTTTTTCCCATGAAAAGTCTATTGAAGTCTATTGGAAAAAACTGAAACTCAACAGTTTTATCAAAATCCGAAAATATCTCATCATTTGTAGATCTGAAATCTATTCCGACCAAATCCACAGGGGTTATTTCCCCTTATTTATCAATAAATTTTCCTGAAAATTTCCTGTGTGGGAAAAAAACTTGAAAAAATTGTGAAAAACTCAAATTGTATGAATTTTTCAGATTTTCCTCTGATTTTTAAGTTTTTTGCCCAAAAACCACAAAATCTTCAGATTATTGCATGAAACCCAGAGCAGATCAGGATATCTTTTGGACTTCTCTTATTGACTTATATGCAACATTGGCAGGTTTTAATAAATCCTGAAAAACTTTAAAACTTTGGCACTCAGGCTTTAACAAATAACCCCCTTAAGTTTTCATGTGATAAACGACTAAATAATATTTTTTATCGATTCATTAAAAAAAAACTTGCCTATGAAAACTCAACACAAGTGTATGGGGAAACTTAAAACTGACTAGAGGAGATATGTTTTTCTCATGAAATTGTTTTTAAGGGCCATATACAGTTTGAGGAGAAAACGTTACTCCTAACTCAGTTCAGTTTTCCCATAGACTTGAATGGAGTTTTGACTCATTTTTTCTTGTTGAATCTGGCCCATATTACTAGTGATGGGCCGTTTCACTTCGCCGAAAAATTTGTGAATTTCCTGCAAAATTCGCAAAACAGCGAAAAATTCACGAAACGGCGCCTGTGTCTCGTTTTTGATGCCGGCATCTGTTTTGTTTTCGTGCCCGTTTTGCAAATTTGTTCGCCAGGCGCGAATTTGCGTGATTTGCTGCCAGCGAATAAATTTGCGAAACATATTACCCATGATATGTTACAACATATGTTGAGCTTTGCTCATTTCATTGAAACACTTTCCCAAATCTCAGATTTTTGTCTTTAAAACATTATTATTAAATGCAAGGGGAAACCATTAATGTCAATTAAATGCACTTACCTATTTCTGTAAGCCATTTAGCAACGGATCCATAAATCTCATCCAGTATGAGTACGACAACCAGATTAATTAAAACAGCAGTGGCCGTTACAGTGACACGAGCGTTTAACCTTGTGACTTCGCTTGTACTAACTGCCAAGGCAGCGGCGGTCGTGATTCGATATATGATCACTCCAAACACTGCTGAAAATGTTAATGCTATCTGTGGAAAATAATCACGGAAAAGATATATATATATATCAGAATAGATATGCCATTTAAACCAGTGGTTGTCAGACTTTCCAGCCCTCCTTGAAAGGAAATTACTGTTTAACAAAGAACCACCATAATTGCACAAGGTTACAGATAGTGGAACACATTAACCCTTTAAATGCCACAGATCGTAGAATCTACGTTCTGTGGCAAAGGTACTTGAAATGCCACAGAACGTAGATTCTACGTTCTGCAGCACTTCCGGGTTCAGAAGCGGAGGAGCGGCTGTTAGAGCCGCTCGCTCCGTTCCTGCTCGATCCCCTGCCCCTAGGCAACGAGCAGAGCAGGGGATCGAGTGGCCCCTGGGGCGCGATCGCCCAAGGGCCCAAAAACAGCAGCAGGCACGTGTTACTTACGTGTCCTGCTGCTGCAGCCTGCACCGGATCGTCGATCTCCGCCCCCACAGCACACAGACAGGAACCACGAGGCAGATGTCTTCCAGGGGCTCTTCCTGATCGCCTGCAACAGTCTTCAGCGATTTTTTCAGGTTAGTGCAACAATTACACACACAAACACACCAACACACACTTATTACAGTAATACACACTTAGATTCACACTTACACACACTTACACATACATTTTTGGGGATTGGGGGGGTCACTTACACTCACTGCACTTACACACATGTGCACACGCACACACGCACACATAACATGTAATTTACCATTTGTACACACGCACACGCACATACATGGCATTGTGGCTTTTTTTTTTTTTTTCTTATCGCATCGTCTCTTTTTTTGGCTGAAAAAAATGTTTTATTGCCATTACGAATAGCGTATTCGCTAACCGTACTGTGCAATACCTTTTGTATGTTATTTCGGTGATTATATTGCAATTTTGGGTATTTTGGTGCATTTTTAGCCATTTTATTGAATTTTTAGCCATTTTATTGCATTTTCAGCTCTGCATATGTTGTGTTCACTTGTTTCTAGCCGTAGAACCTGTTTGGCCCAGCTAAAATATTCAAACTGTGATTCTGACGGCCGATAACACTAGTCTGGAAAAAAAAACATTGATTTTTGTGGTTTTATTGGATTTTTTTGCATTTCACTCTTTACTGCCTTATTTTGTTTTGCCTTGTAAATTTTATATACTATATATCCATTTGGGGGTCTCTGTGCACCACATAGTTTGGTATATCTATGCATATTGGGCATCAAAGTGTTCAGTAGACCCCTGGCGTTCATATTTAGGGTGTTTTATGCTGATACGTTACGAAATGTGGGGCATATAATGGGGTAAAAGTCAAGCTTTCTGCCAATTTTCAGAAATTTGATAAAAACCGTTATGTTCAGCATTGCTTTGCAGTTTGGCAGTTTGCAGTAGAAACACATATTTACCCATATTGGATTCATCAGAATGTGTACTTTCTGAAAATATATGGTTTTCTGGGGTCTCTGTACTGTTAGGGGGGTCTAATGTCGCATAATACACACACCAGGTGCTTATATTGCAGCAGCCAGCGCGTCAGACGTGAAAATGTATATACACTATTGTCATTTGGTGGTCTCTGTGTGCCACATAGTTTGGTATATCTATGCATATTGGGCATCAAAGTGTTCAGTAGACCCTTGGCGTTCATATTTAGGATGTTTTATGCTGATACGTTACGAAATGTGTGGCATATAATGGGGTAAAATTCAATCTTTCTGACGATTTTCAGAAATTTGATAAAAACCGTTATGTTCAGCATTGCTTTGCAGTTTGGCAGTTTGCAGTAGAAACACATATTTACCCATATTGGATTAGTCAGAATGTGTACTTTCTGAAAATATATGGTTTTCTGGGGTCTCTGTACTGTTAGGGGGGTCTAATGTCGCATAATACACACACCAGGTGCTTATATTGCAGCAGCCAGCGCGTCAGCCGTGAAAATGTATATACACTATTGTCATTTGGTGGTCTCTGTGTGCCACATAGTTTGGTATATCTATGCGTATTGGGCATCAAAGTGTTCAGTAGACCCCTGGCGTTCATATTTAGGATCTTTTATGCTGATAAGTTACGAAATGTGGGGCATATAATGGGGTAAAATTCAAGCTTTGTGACGATTTTCAGAAATTTGATAAAAAACGTTACGTTCAGCATTGATTTGCAGTTTGGCAGTTTGCAGTAGAAACACTTATTTACCCATATTGGATTCGTCAGAATTTGTTCTTTCTGAAAATATATGGTTTTCTGGGGTCTCTGTACTGTTAGGGGGGTCTAATGTCGCATAATACACACACCAGGTGCTCATATTGCAGCAGCCAGCGCGTCAGCCTTGAAAATGTATATACACTATTGTCATTTGGGGGTCTCTGTGCGCCACATAGTTTGGTATATCTATGCATATTGGGCATCAAAGTGTTCAGTAGACCCCTGGCATTCATATTTAGGATGTTTTATGCTCATACGTTACAAAATGTGTGGCATATAATGGGGTAAAATTAAAGCTTTGTGACGATTTTCAGAAATTTGATAAAAACCGTTATGTTCAGCATTGCTTTGCAGTTTGGCAGTTTGCAGTATAAACACTTATTTACCCATATTGGATTCGTCAGAATGTGTACTTTCTGAAAATATATGGTTTTCTGGGGTCTCTGTACTGTTAGGGGGGTCTAATGTTGCATAATACACACACCAGGTGCTTATATTGCAGCAGCCAGCGCGTCAGCCGTGAAAATGTATATACACTATTGTCATTTGGGGGTCTCTGTGCGCCACATAGTTTGGTATATCTATGCATATTGGGCATCAAAGTGTTCAGTAGACCCCTGGCGTTCATATTTAGGATGTTTTATGCTGATAAGTTACGAAATGTGGGGCATATAATGGGGTAAAATTCAAGCTTTGTGACGATTTTCAGAAATTTGATAAAAACCGTTATGTTCAGCATTGCTTTGCAGTTTGGCAGTTTGCAGTAGGAACACATATTTACCCATATTGGATCCGTCAGAATGTGTACTTTCTGAAAATATATGGTTTTCTGGGGTCTCTGTACTGTTAGGGGGGTCTAATGTCGCATATTACACACACCAGGTGCTTATATTGCAGCAGCCAGCGCGCGTCAGCCGTGAAAATGTATATACACTATTGTCATTTGGGGGTCTCTGTGCGCCACATAGTTTGGTATATCTATGCATATTGGGCATCAAAGTGTTCAGTAGACCCCTGGCGTTCATATTTAGGATGTTTTATGCTGATAAGTTACGAAATGTGGGGCATATAATGGGGTAAAATTCAAGCTTTGTGACAATTTTCAGAAATTTGATAAAAACCGTTATGTTCAGCATTGCTTTGCAGTTTGGCAGTTTGCAGTAGAAACACTTATTTACCCATATTGGATTCGTCCGAATGTTTACTTTCTGAAAATATATGGTTTTCTGGGGTCTCTGTACTGTTAGGTGGTCTAATGTCGCATAATACACACACCGGGTGGTTATATTGCAGCAGCCAGTGCGTCAGCGGTGAAAATGTCTATACATGTTGTCATTTGGGGGTCTCTGTGCGCCACATAGTTTGGTATATCTATGCACATTGGGCATCAAACTGTTTAGTAGACCCCTATGTTTATTTTTAGGATGCTTTATGCTGGTAATGATACATGGACAATACGATGCTGGAAAGTTGAAGCTTTGAGGTAATTTCCAGATATTTCACCCAAACCGCCAAATTTGGCAAAGCCTTGCGACTCAGTAGTTTGGAGCAGAAAGGCATGGGTACCCATTTTAGATTCTGTAGAATATGTACTTTCCAAAAATATATGGGGTTGGGGGGTAAACATATATTTCTGTGTTTTTACCCCACAAAAATGCAGTCAATGTGTTGATTTTTCATTAGCTGAAGTTACCCACGGGACTGTTTGTATGCGCTAACTTCATTTTGGGGCCTCTAAATGCCAGATACTTTGGTAAACTTATGAACAATGGCCACCAAAATGTTCAGAGGAACCCTGGCAATCATATTTAGGGTGCTTTTTCTTAGTACGTAATGACACATGGGTGATATGGTGCTGGGAAGTTGAAGCTTTGAGGCAATTTTCAGATATTTCACCAAAACCGACAATTGTGGGAAAGCCTTGCGACTCAGTAGTTTGGAGCAGAAAGGCATGGGTACCCATTTTAGATTCGGTAGAATGTGTACTTTCCAAAAATATATGGGTTTTGGGGGGTAAACGTATATTTCTGTGTTTTTACCCCACAAAAATGCAGTCAATGTGTTGATTTTTCATTAGCTGAAGTTACCCACAGGACTGTTTGTATGCGCTAACTTCATTTTGGGGCCTCTAAATGCCAGATACTTTGGTAAACTTATGAACAATGGCCACCAAAATGTTCAGAGGAACCCTGGCAATAATATTTAGGGTGCTTTTTCTTAGTACGTAATGACACATGGGTAATATGGTGCTGGGAAGTTGAAGCTTTGAGGCAATATTCAGATATTTCACCAAAACCGACAACTTTGGGAAAGCCTTGCGACTCAGTAGTTTGGAGCAATAAGGCATGGGTACCCATTTTAGATTCTGTAGAATGTGTACTTTCCAAAAATATATGGTTTTGGGGGGTAAACATATATTTCTGTGTTTTTACCCCACAAAAATGCAGTCAATGTGTTGATTTTTCATTAGATGAAGTTACCCACAAGACTATTTGTATGCGCTAACTTCATTTTGGGGCCTCTAAATGCCAGATACTTTGGTAAACCTATGAACAATGGCCACCAAACTGTTTGGAGGAACCCTGGCAATCATATTTAGGGTGCTTTTTCTTAGTACATAATGACACATGGGTGATATGGTGCTGGGAAGTTGAAGCTTTGAGGCAATTTTCAGATATTTCACCAAAACCGACAACTTTGGGAAAGCCTTGCGACTCAGTAGTTTGGAGCAGAAAGGCATGGGTACCCATTTTAGATTCAGTAGAATGTGTACTTTCCAAAAATATATGGGTTTGGGGGGTAAACATATATTTCTGTGTTTTTACCCCACAAAAATGCAGTCAATGTGTTGATTTTTCATTAGCTGAAGTTACCCACAGGACTATTTGTATGCACTAACTTCATTTTGGGGCCTCTAAATGCCAGATACTTTGGTAAACCTATGAACAATGGCCACCAAACTGTTTGGAGGAACCCTGGCAATCATATTTAGGGTGCTTTTTCTTGGTGCGTAACGATACATGGGTGATATGGTGCTGAGAAGTTGAAGCTTTGAGGCAATTTTCAGATATTTCACCAAAACCGACAATTGTGGGAAAGCCTTGCGACTCAGTAGTTTGGAGCAGAAAGGCATGGGTACCCATTTTAGATTCGGTAGAATGTGTACTTTCCAAAAATATATGGGTTTTGGGGGGTAAACATATATTTCTGTGTTTTCACCCCACAAAAATGCAGTCAATGTGTTGATCTTTCATTTGCTGAAGTTACCCATGGGACTGTTTGTATGCGCTAACTTCATTTTGGGGCCTCTAAATGCCAGATACTATGGTAAACTTATGAACAATGACTACCAAAATGTTCAGAGGAACCCTGGCAATCATATTTAGGGTGCTTTTTCTTAGTACGTAATGATACATGGGCGATATGGTGCTGGGAAGCTGAAGGTTTGAGGCAAGTTTCAGATATTTCACCAAAACCGACAATTTTGGGAAAGCCTTGCGACTCAGTAGTTTGGAGCAGAAAGGCATGGGTACCCATTTTAGCTTCAGTAGAATGTGTACTTTCCAAAAATATATGGGTTTTGGGGGGTAAACATATATTTCTGTGTTTTTACCCCACAAAAAATGCAGTCAATGTGTTGATTTCTCAGTAGCTGAAGTAAAGTCCTGAACAATTTGGATGTGCTAACTTCATATTGGTGTCTCTAAATGCCAGATACTTTGGTAAACCTATGCATAATGGGTATCAAACTGTTCAGTGGACCCCTGGCAATCATATTTCAGGTGCTTTTTCTTGGTACCTAATATAGTTTGGGATATGCGGAGCAGCAAAATAAAACCTTTGAAATGATTTTTCAGAATTTTGAATTTTTTTATGAAAAACTGCTATGTTCAGACAAGCTTTTATGTTTGGTAGTTGGGAGTAGAGAGACATAGTTACCCATTTTGTAATCGGCAGAATGTGTACTTTTCAAAAATGTATGGTTTTCTGGGGTAAACCTACGGTTTCAGGATTTTTTGCCTTGGAATCTAAAGCATGCCGTTTTCTGCTTTAGTGCTTTCAAAATTCGTTAATATACTGCCGGGAGTTTTTGAGGTACAGAAGTCCTAAATCTCCCTAAAACTATACATATCTGGTATTGGCACGTTCGAGAGACATAAGGCTTTCCAAATCAGTTGGATTTTCCTCCGTAAAATGAAATATTTTTCTGGTATAAATTGATATACGATGAAAAATGGTAATTTTTCTTTTTTTTTTGGTATTTAGCACTATAAATTTTTTTGCACAGGTGGAAATACATGAAAACTCAGGCAGATTTAGAAAGCTCAGTTTCTACCGAAAAAAACAATGTATAGTTTTCCTAGGTAAACTATAGGTTTCCCCTCAGAAAATGCCCCTAAAGTGAGAGAGCACAAAATGTTTCAAAAACGGCTGGCATTTCGCGTAACCAAAATGTGAAATTCTGCTGGCACTTAAAAGGTTAAATGGATACTGTCATGGGAAAAAAATTTTTTTTCAAAATGAATCAGTTAATAGTGCTGCTCCAGAAGAATTCTGCACTGAAATCCATTTCTCAAAAGAGCAAACTGTTTTTTTTATATTCAATTTTGAAACATGACATGGGGCTAGACATATTGTCAATTTCCCAGCTGCCCCAAGTCATGTGACTTGTTCTCTGATAAACTTCAATCACTCTTAACTGCTGTACTGCAAGTTGGAGTGATATCACCCCCTCCCTTTTTCCCCCCAGCAGCCAAACAAAAGAACAATGGGAAGGTAACCAGATAGCAGCTCCCTAACACAAGATAACAGCTGCCTGGTAGATCTAAGAACAGCACTCAATAGTAAAAACCCATGTCCCACTGAGACACATTCAGTTAAATTGATAAGGAAAAACAGCAGCCTGCCAGAAAGCATTTTGCAGGCACAAGTCACATGACTGGGGGCAACTGGGAAATTGACAAAATGTCTAGCCCCATGTCAGATTTAAAAATTAAATATAAAAAAATCTGTTTGCTCTTTTGAGAAATGGATTTCAGTGCAGAATTCTGCTGGAGCAGCACAATTAACTGATTCATTTTGAAAAAAATTTTTTTTTCCCATGACAGTATCTCTTTAATGTACAATAGAACAACCATTTTAAGTTTTTGAGGGGACCAAAAAAAATGGTTTAAAAAATGAGACAATGTAAAATCAGAGAAATGTATTATGCACAATATATAGGATGGACCACAAAAAAACTAAAAATTAATTTAGTAAAATTAAGGAAAACTTCAATGCAAATTGAGATCTCACTGTAACTGTCTTTCAACCATACTGTAGTTCCAAAAAAAAGCCAATACATTTTCACCCCAAATCTAACTTTAACTGGCCTTCAAGCTGGGCTTTCAGTTGTATCAAGGAGAATAAATACACTTTCTCTTATCCTATTTCATCCTAATTGGCCTTCATATATTAAAGAATATGCCCCCAATCGGGAAATATTGGAGTATATGTAGTCACGAAGAAGTTCAATGACTTTATACAGTAGTCATAAGTCACAAACAAGGTGCAATTTTTCCAGAGATGGAAAAGGTGCACTTATAATTCAAAATATAGGAAAGCAAGAGGTTAAAGAGCAGTCTTATTTCAATAATTTAAAAAAAAAAACTTACCATAAACAAAATGGCAGAAAAGTTAACTAGATACGCTGGAATTCGGTCTCGCCAGGTTAATTTTTCCTTTTTATTCTGAAAGCAGAAGATATTGATTACTGCAAAAGTGTAATTTTTAATATTCTTTACCTATTTGTGTAAATCTAAATGTTTGATATTTAGGGAGACAACATTATCCATAAGTTTCGAAAAGAAAAATTCAATTTATGACTTTTTCCCATTCTCTCTAGAAATTTTTTTTTCAGTTTGTTATAATGGTCACCATTATATGTAATTAATAGAATCAATAACTTATTTGTAGTTTATGGCCCTCCCTACTTATACTGTATTAGAGTTTTGCATCACTCAGGACTCCCCCACCCCCTTACCCTCTATAGACAATCCCATCGCCCCGGCTATTGCTCGATCTGCTATCTGGTTCTAAGATTCCGCGGGGCATATTCACTGAAGGGTGAATCTTCACCAGTGAAGGAACCGCCACATTTCGTGCCACTTTGCCAGCCATAAATTTGTTACCACTACGCTAATTCACTAAAATGTGAAGTTGCGTCTCTGTAGCCGAAAGCTGGTGAAGTCTCGCTAGCGTTAATTCGTCTAGTGCGAGCATTTCATAGTAAATTTTCGATGGAGTTCCTATTTGCCTAATGAAACTTTATTAGTACTCTTACGCTTATGTCAATTTGAATAAGGAGGTACATATAGGTCATATATATGTCTTCATTAGAGATGTTGGTACAAATGCTTGAAGTGGAAGGAAGCAAAATAAAGACAAAAGAGATCCTCTAATGCCCTAGACATGAGCCCACCCTTAAACAAATGTGACATGCCCCTCAAATGATTGGGAAAAAAATGTTAACACAAAAATCTTTAATAGTTCGAACTTTTGAAAGCAATCAGCTTTAAAATATGAAAAAAACGACAGCATTTTTTATAACTTTAATGACTTTTCAGCATACAGGATATGATGTCACTGACATAGGATTGAGGAGGATGTAGCTTCATCTTATAAACTTCGCCAGGTTTAAGGCGGCAAAGGAAACTCTGGTGAAAGAGTTGTGACGTTCTGTAAAATTGGCACTTTGGTGAATTTGCGAAGTGATCGTTCGCCTGACCGAAAATTTGTCTGTTGATAGGGCATGAAACTGTGCTAGTGACCATCTCTTTCACTAACAAATTGCCCTCTACATCTGTTATTAAACTGGCGATGTCCCTACGGATGGGATTTCTGGCGAATTTTCTCTAGCAACAGCCGCTTCGCCCTTAGTAAATCTGCAAGTGTTTTTGTTGTTCTTACACTGTTATGCAAGTTGAAGTTAGCACAATCAATCGAAATTTTCAGCTAATTTGCAGGTATCTGATCATTTATTATGACATTGCTGTTCCATGCCACCAATGTGCCCCTTTTTGTTGAAATGTATAAAATCTTTCTAGTTCTATAAAGTTGCTATATTATTGTAAACCTCATCATCATAATTGTCCTAGTAATCATCACCATCAAATATTCTCCTAATCCTCATCATTATCTTCATCAAACAAGATGTGGCTATAGGAATGTTAATAAAATAGCCATCATTTTAATATTAACTCAAAGCCAGATTAGTAGACAGTAATACTTTTATACAGTAATACCTTTTAACCACTAATATCAGCTCTTTCTCAAAATTGCTGGAATTTCCACAACATAATCAAAGCATGGCATGTCAACCTATGATTTTTTTTTAAACAATAAATATACAGACAAAGCAGGATTAATTGTAGCATTCCCTGCACACAACCGTAGCCTTTTTCCCATTGGAATCAACAGTCAAAGAGAAAGGGTTGGAAGAATTACTGCCTTTTCTTCCCCTACAGAAATAGTTAGATAGCTGAATAATTTATAGGGACAGACACATAGGTTTTTGAATGGTTATTGACTGCTCTGTATTAATTTTCCTGTCAAAATAGTGATGGGTAGCACCAAATACTTTAGATGCTTACATATATATGTATATGGATAGGGATAAGGGGAAAGTGTCGGAAGGGTTTTTTTTCTTCTTATTTTCTCTCTCTCTCTCTCTCTCTCTCTCTCTCTCTCTCTCTCTCTCTCTCTCTCTCTCTCTCTCTCTCTCTCTCTCTCTCTCTCTCTCTCTCTCTCTCTGTCACATTAAAGGCAAACTAAACCCTAAAAAGCTGTTGAGAAGCTAAGCTTAGGGAATGTCACAAATCATGAAGTAGAAGATAAGGATTGTTTGTCATATAAGCTGATGCAAATTGTGTTGGTTTCTGAGCTGCCATGTGCCAGTGATTTGAATTATTTACTAATAAGCCTTTTATTGTTGTGACATATATATTATATACAGTATATAAACCAGCTGGCTAAATATACACTGTTTCCTGCTACTTACTGTATCAAAGAGAAGCAGTGACCAATGCACATAAAGACCCTGGTTCTAGACCAGGGAACTCCTACCACACACTATTTCTCTGCAAGCCCCCTGCTGACCATCCACTTCGCCTTAAGCTGGTCATACATAGACCAAGTCCGCAGCTTATCAGTCCATGCATGGGGCACTCCCCAATCAATATCTGGCCGAAAGTTGGCAAGATGTTGATCAGGCAGGGTTAAAAATCCCATTGGATCGTGGGTGCATCTGTTCGTTGATGCAGTCCCGCGATCCAACCTCACTAGGGTCTGATCTGATTGCTGGACCCTAGGGCCCATGATCGGATCAGCCCGATATCACCCACCTCAATGTGGGCATATCGGGGACAGATCCGCTTGTTTGGTGAAATCGCCAAACGAGCGGATCTCTACGTGTATGGCCATCTTAACACCTAGACGCACTGTCCAGTGGGTTTGCCCCATGGGTTTCCCCTGTCCTTCACTAGTATTCACTTCTGATTGGATCCCATGCAATTTAAATCCCTTTAAATGCTCATTGCTCAAGCTGGCTTTTGATTATTCAGTTCCTCCTTAAGCCTGGGTTGCATTTCTTAACTGGTTTTGAATCCTGCCTGTTTCTTGACCTTGATTCTTGCTGCCTGACCTGACCTTTGCTGACCCTAAATACAAGTTGTCTCTTCCTTGTCTGTACTGCATTTATCTTTGAAGTGTACAGGCTCCCTGATAGATTTGACACAGAAAGTTACGGGGATCCTAAAGGATGTCGGTGAAGACCATGATTGTCAGGTGTTCACCTTTTTCATGGAAGGATAGGCCTGTCTCTCTCTGGGTTCCTTGATAACTCCCTTTATTTCTCTGTATCTATATATATCTATAAAGCTATATCAGATTTTTTTCCCAGTGGTTTCATCCAGTACATGAAACACAGGTCTTAATGTGCCACATCAAAATCGTCTGGAATAGGGGTTTTAAGTGTAAACGCTTAATGTAAGGCTCACACACACAAAATAATAAGTTCTAGTGGTATAACCACATTTTACATGCTCACAACACATAATTAAATGGAAAATTTTAAACAACACACAACAAAAGGGTAACTGTCAATGTAGGAAAGGAACAAAGAAGTAAATAGACAACTACACACAGAATTAACAAAGCCAGATGAAAGAAGAGAGATGAATACAATTGTCTATGTTTTTGGGAAGTCTTCTAAAGCTCAGTACACAAGTAAAGTCATTATTAAAATAAATGAAATTGATACATCATGATTGTTATAATAATATGACTCCAATAAGTGATGACAGAATGATGGGGTTGTTTACTGTAATTAATATATATATACAGTATATGAAGGCCATCATGCCATAATGTATTATTTGTCCTTTGTCTGCTGCAGAATACAATATGGAGTCAATTACTGTCCTTAAATATTTGGAGTATGGTTGAGGAATTGGGGTCTTGGGGTAGATAGAGGATCGAAGCAGCAAATACTGTAAGTACTGAAGTCAAAAAATCTATTGTCTTAAAAGGCCATTGCCTACATATTACTAAAAGCCACTACATTATCTTTGCTAATTGCACCTGCATGCACTTTTTTAGACTCACTTTGGTCTTTGTCATGTTAAAAATTGAGACCAGAATCCCAAAGGTCTACTGGAGTCATGGTCTCCTAGATGGAAAGCCAAGATCTCTTGCAGTAAATGACAGATCAACAGCTGAGCAAACCCCTAATTGTAGCAATATCAAGCCTGACCACATATTTTGACCAGGGTCTGGTAAAGACGTAAACCAAGGTATATGGAATCTCACTGACATTCATTAAATAGATAATTACTATTTTCTTTCCTTGTATGATCTAAATGGAGAGTCACAAGGGGCATAAAGAGACATCAGAGCCAAGATGATGAATATTAAGAAGATAGAGTTTATTCCACATTATCCCATTGTAATATGAGTCAAATTCCTCTAACAATAAGGCAAATAATGGATGAAAAACTACAATGTCAGTAGATCAAAAGTTTCTTAATGCTCTCCAGTAAATCATTCTGCCTATTGTTTGGATGAATTTCGTACCTAAACTTGTTGAAATGCTTGATTCTTTGTTGTTTAATTTTTAACCTTTCATCACAATTGTTTTGACATTGTTTCAGGAGCAAAACCTTTCATGCTAGTAATTCTTGTTAGACTGAGTGTACGGAGTACGGAGTACGGAGTACATTTACGGCAACAGACACTTTTCAGCCTCTCCTATGTTATAAAAACATAATAATGCCCAGCAGTATATGATTAAATGAGATAAATACAATAGGCATCTTTTACCAATCCCATGGCGTAGAGTTATATCAAAATTTTCATGTATTGCAGCAAATTGTCAATATGTGAAATGAAATCAGGGTGGACATAGTAAACATTAAAACACTTTCTCCTTGCCTCTGTCTTTATATATAGCCATTAGGGATGAGCAAAATATTCCACATAGTTTTGTCAAGAAAAAATGCCCCTATACTATAATGTTGCATGGTTTGAAAAAAGTTGCATGGTTTTAAAAATTGTACTTTTTTTTGCATTTTACAGTATTTATGTATTTATTGTATTCCTGGTGATCAAGATTTCTGTGAGATGCAATGGATGCCTTTACCAGTTCTGTGTGAGCCCTGAGTTTTGGCCTGATGAAAGGGTATTGAAAGGTCCCCTGTGTGAGGACAAGTTGTGCTAGATATCCTGCTACGTAGGAACTTCTGCCTCTATCGAAAGCAGAGGTATAGAGAGCAGGTAGCGCTACCTCGGGTATAGAGCACTAGGGACTGTATGTCCACCAGAAGTGGATTGTGGGATGTTGTCCTGGGTAGAGACTATG
Organism: Xenopus laevis; assembly: GCF_017654675.1. Lineage (NCBI taxonomy): Eukaryota > Metazoa > Chordata > Amphibia > Anura > Pipidae > Xenopus > Xenopus laevis. The sequence continues at coordinate 8,492,196 of NC_054376.1, read as the reverse complement.
CCAGGAGTTGGAAGACCACATGGGTACCTCAGGGCAGGGTTAATTTTGCTATGTCATTGCACATTGCATTTTTTCTTAGTTATATGAATTTATATTGGTTATTGCAGGTGTTTTCTTATTGTTTCCTAATGAGACTAACCAAAGGTGTATCCCTGGATCCCAGTAGGTGGAGGCACTGCCATTGAGAGGAATTCCTAGTACCCTTTCATTTAGCAAAGGGGATTCAGGACCTGTGTATGATAAGATAATGATGATATACATCCTATTATATATGATGGGGTTAAAATGAGGTTACATATGATAATGTATTTCAAGTTGCATTTGTCATAGCAGTTGTAGGACCTTACCAAAGTACTGCACAGGTAAATTTAGAAGAGGGAGAAAAGAGGTTCTCTCCTGTGACCGCTCGGTGGGTTGATTGATACAGACAATACTACTGCTTGTGCTAGGTGACAGCCTACTTGGATTTCCTATAATCGAAACACTGCAGATTTAGGGCCGAGAGCAGGGCTGCTGAACTTCTCTCATGGTGGAGGATGCAGCTCCTGCTGGTAGCAGATTTGGGGGCCATCCTCTCTGTAGGTAGAGGCAGCCTAATGCTCAGTGGTGGATATAATGACATAGTGCTGAGCTCAAATGAGGTACGGCGAATTCTGTCTTTGAATATTGCCTTGGAGTGAGGCTGGCAAGGTCCTATTTATTTGATTAAATGTGAATAAATACAGTGGCCATTTTACACCATTTCTGGCTCCTGGTGTTTCATTAAGGTATGTGATATTGGAGTTCAGTGGGAGTGCTGAAAGCGACGGGTCAATTGAAGAGTCCCCTTGTCAATCAGAAGTTTGTTCTTAAGGGTGACTAGTAAATACAGCCTACTGATGATTTGCTCTAGTCTAGGTAATTAGTCCTAATGCAAACTTAGTGCCTTTTGCTACAATACCCCCAATGCATATCAGGACTGTAACAAATTTGTAATTTTAGAATGTCCTCCAGATTCTGCAACCACAGAAGTGCCTCTAGTATATTAGGTCTTACGCTGCTTAGCAGATAAACCAGCTCAGGTCTTGATCTGTAGCTCCAGATACTTTGTTATTAAATAAATGCAATCATTTATGAAAGTTGCTGTCATTAGCTTAATGTATTTTTAGTGGGTTTTATTTACCTAATAGCTGTAATATAAGTATGACATAATCTGGGCTGTAAAAATCCGTTAAGTGACAAGGGTTTCTTATTTTCATTAATGTACAGTGAACTCTGTTGCTGTCAAGGCAATAAATAGTATTTAGATTAATACACTTGTGAATGAGCGTTTTATACCCCTCCAACCTATTAGTGCAGAAGCCAGAGTTCTGAAACAGGTCATAACATTCTCTTAAGTGAATGGATCTGGCAAATAAAACATCAAATAAAGGATGATATGGATTTCAGCTACGTGGGGTGTGGCGCCCCCTGATGGATTATAGATGGCAAATATACACCTATAAAACACTAATGGGGACACGTAAAGAAGCTAGCAGGCTGCAGGTAAATGTGGCCTTTGGGAAGAGTGCAGTTAACATGTTACAGCAGCATTAAAATGCAAAAGGAATATATGTTTCATATTCACATTTTATTATGACCACTGCTGGTCATAATACACATGGACACTCCTTATAGTAAAGTTAAAGTTAATGTTTTCGGTAAGATAAAAGTCCCAAGCGTCACATTCTAATCTTGTAAGAAAGGACAAGCACTTCAGTGAGGGTCAGCCAGCAGTTATACCAATATTGCCCAGTAAGTTCAATTGGCCGAAGGTCAGCCCTCTGTGGGCACCCCCTCTTTAACTGTCGTAGTGCAGGTAAGAGAGATCTGGGGCCACAAGGCCCTTAAAGGAGAAACAAACCCCTTATTAAAAAAAACCCTACCCCTCTCCCTCCTTCCCTCCAGCCTAGCTGCTACCCCAGGCAAATGCCCCTAGCTTTTTATTTAGCCCTCAGTGTAGATTCAGGGATCAGAGTTCACGGCAGCCATCTTCCGGGTCTTCGGTAATCTGAGAATGAGACCGGTGGAGCGACACATGCGCAGTTGGTGCAATTTCCCGGTTTGAGACAACTGCGCATGCGCCGAAATGGACGGAAATTGCTGAAGCCCTGGAAAAAAACCTGAAAGACGGCTGCCGTGAACTCCAGTTCCTGAATCTGCACTAAAGGGTAAATAAAGAGTTAGGGGCATTTGCCGGGGTAGCAGCTAGGCTGGGGGTGAGGAGAGAGGGAGGTCAATGTGGGGTAAGGAGGTAGGTTTTTTTTTTTTAATAAGGGGTTTGTTTCTCCTTTAATTAACTAATTGCACTTAACTGTCTTCATAGTTTATTCAAACAAAACATCCGTTTTCGTTCCCTGGAAAGCACAACATTTGGCTTTTTGGTTTAATGTCTTTTATATTTAATAATTTGTGGTCTTTTTATAGGTGTTCTCTTTGGAATGTAATGTATGTATTTTCATGGTCTGTATTTCAGACCATGGCAGGTCCAGGCATAAGAAATGCAAACATGAAGAGGCTCTGCACAAAATCCTATCCAGATTTGACTAACATCAAAAGAAGCACAATGTTTTTCCTACCCTTAAATTGGATATAGTTACATACTACATGCAGTTAATTTGAGTTAAAAAAAAGAAAATAAAAAATAATAAAAAAAAACCTCTTATCCAGAATGCTCGGGACCTGGGGTTTTCCAGATCTTTCCATGATTTGGATCTCCATACTTTGTCTGATAGAAAATTGTGCAAACATTAAATAAACCCAATAGGCTGGTTTTGCTTCCAATAAGGATTAATTATATCTTAGTTGGGATCAAGTACAAGCTACTGTTTTATTATTACTGAGAAAAAGGAAACCATTTATAAAATTTTGGATTATTTGGATAAAATGGAGTCTATTGAAGATGGTCTTTCCGTAATTCGGAGCTTTCCGGATAACGGGTTTCCAGATAACACATCCCATACCTGTAGCGCATCCCATACCTGTAGTTAAGCTTAGTAGCAAATGAGTGACACTGTCTGGAGTTGCACAGTTTGTTATCCACAAAAATCCATAAATCCTAAGTAAAGTAACAGAGTAACTTAGATTACATGTAAACTAACATGTATGTTTTTATGATTTTTGCTAATGTGTAATATTTCTTTTCGTCTTATAATTGTCTCCAAATTTAAAATATTAGGAAGAAAAACCAGCAAACACAATGATTAATTGATCATGCAGGGCACCTTTAAAATGTTCAGTATTCAAGAAAATTGGTATTCCTGGGACCCGGTGACGATTTTATAAAAAGACATAAAAACGAGCCTTTAGCACAATTACTATCTTGAATAATAATAGTAAGTTACATCATATCTTTGAGATAATGGTTAAAATTGACATACCAATTAAATTAGATCAAACCAATGTCACGTTCTTAATGTCTGACTAAACATAATGGATTTCAGCCAGCTGGCAAAGGCGTTTAACAATTTGTACATATTAAGTAGCAGTCCTGCTTTAAAATCCAAGTATAATCTTTCTAACATTTTTTTACTTTAAAAAAAACCTCCCAATCAGAACATAAATTATAATATGAAGATTTTCAATGACACGGCGCACAATGATAGCTAGAGCTCATATTCCCACTCTTGGGTGGCCTGTGTAAATGAAATATGAATTCTTTGAATTAATTTTGGTTCTAATTTTTTTTCAGAAAAAAAATGCATGTCATATTTTAGTGCACCCCTTTCAAAAATATAATGGGGCGTTTATATGATTGATTGTCACTTAAAGGGATAGAGACATTCTAAATTTTCTGCCTGGTTAATATCAACATGATTGCAGTGCAAGTGTACGAAAGCCAAACAGCAAAAAGTTATCTTCAGTTGAGTTAAGCAAATTACAAAATATAAATAAAAAAATGTGAGCAATAAAATATTGATATCATTTTGTCTTAATATCATTTTTTTTGTTGTAAATTGAAAGGTGATAACATTATTGTCTAAAACATTGTTGAACATATGTTGAGTGATAAAACTCAGACAAAGGTAATGTATATCACACTTAAATAGTGATGGACAAATAAATTCAGCAGGGGTGAATTTGCGGCGAATTTACGCATTTTGCCGGCAGCGAATAAATTCGTGAAACTGGCTAGAAAATTCACCGGCGCCAAAAAATTTTGGACACTCAGCGGAACAGTCACTCGCATCTAAACCGTTGCGTTTCAACATTATTCGGACATCCATTGACTTTAACACTGGCATCAAAATTGACGCGACCATCAAAATTGACGCGAGCATCAAAATACTCCTAAACTGTGTCTGGTTTTAAAACAAAACCACGTAGGAGACTTCTCGGCTCTGGATGTCGAATAGTCCAAAAAACCTTATGTTGCAATCTTTCAAAACAACAAACAGGAGGACCTTTTCTTGCCATGTAGATAAGTTTGTCAATGAGCACTGGCCCTTAGTTTAGGGTGCAGATAAATCAATAGCTAAAACAGATTTATTCTGGATTGCATTAAAAAATAAATATTTATTAACATGCGCTTCCCAGGGCATTTAGGGGCTAACCAATCTATTATTATCAGTGCTATGGTTTATTTTATGGGGTTATTTTTCCAAAGAAGTCAAACATAGGATAATAACAGCTAGTGTTGGATTGGGGGGATCAGGGGGACCACTGGGCCTGCGGTCTCAGGGCCCCTGCACCATCCCCCGGGCCCCCCAGCAGCAAACTCTTCTATCTCTTTGCCCCTCCACCCCCACGTGTGCACACATAGTTTTATCCTTCGCCTTAAGGATGAAACTGGGTTCAGGGAGGGAGGTAAGAAGAAGGAGGGAGCAGGTCTGAGCCCAAAACAGCCGAGGGCCCATCGGGCTTTTTGCCCAGACCGAGTCAAAGAACCCTCAGTTCACAACAAGGTTACAGATATAGGAAAGCACTGGTCCATTCAGCCATAGTTCCAAGAAAATAAATCTTGGGTAGCTTAGACCATCAATCTAGGTATTTCGTTGTAGATATTATTGGGATATTGGGGGAGCCAAGCACAGGAATGTTGAAGGACCCTCGTATGCAGACACATCTGTGTTAAAAAAATTGGAAGTGTTGGAAGTCGAATGGCCATCGACTGAGTTTGTTGTTGCAATGAATGGAGTATGTTAAAAGGGGATCAATCTGGCCATGAGGTGTATTCAACCTAGGATTATCACAAACTTTGATGTGTTTGTGCATAAAAAGTTGGTTTGGGGCTGAGATACACAATAAAGGAGCTTTATAGAGTGAATTTAATGCCAGTTTTTGGCACTACTCCTGTGGACTATTCCTTAAAGGTGCACAATAACTTTGAGCAATACGATACCCAACACCAGTTAATAACTTTCCAACCTTTAGCTGCAGCTATTAAAATAATGCCTTGGCAATTTCCCTTTTGGGAACTGGTCATCTATGGGCACATAATATATTTATCTGAGGGGCCCCTCTCAATAATGTGCTTTCTTTGTTTATTCTTATGGGATAGGGGTAGGTTAACATGAGTGGAGTATAAATAAAATCTACATTACATCGTATGGCTTTGGTGTACATTGTTAACTATAGGGGAGCTCTAATTAACAATTGATAACCAATCAAAACAAAAGACAAGAGGGAAAATTGAAAAAAAGCACTAAGCCACTCCCCACTCCTAAGCTGCTGCTCCAAGCATTAGGGGGGCACACTACAGTTTGGGTACAAAACTGTGACAAGTCTCTTAGCATACTCCAAGAGAGCATAGGCTGGATATCCTTAGATTCTTTTTAACAGAGATGAATTAAGACAAAATGGGACCCAAGGCATAGCAGCAATTCAGAGCTCTGCTGCCCCACAGCCAATGTAGCGTTTTCCCAAAAAGCAGATACAGAGAACTTTTGGCTTGATTCTAGAAGGTGAGAGTAGGGCAACTTCATCTCTGTTGTACAACTTGTCACCTTCGTTGTTGAAGGGTACTAAAAGCTTTTGGGAAACTATCTTGCTACCAATACATTTCAGTGGAAACAGACTATCGTCACGTCACCTCGCATTTCCTCTCCTACACTAGACATAATCCTATATAAAAATGCTCAGGCCAAAAAGCACAAGCAATCTTTAAGGAAACCCTGCATGAGATTTCTCTCCCTGAGTTTTGAGTCAAAAAACTTTGGCAATTTCCTTAAATTTACCCAAACAGGCTTTTGGAACAAAGAAAAACTTTGGCACCTAAAAATGGATGAACTTTTTCTATGTTCCAAAAGCCAGTTTTTTTTGCTCGAAACCCAAACAAAAGTGCAAACAATCTTAAATTGTCCACTAAGAAACATGTCCCTACCTCCAATTGTGGAGCCATCATGGTCATTTCTAACTAGCATAAAAGCAAGGTCCTGTAGTCCTTCTACTGCCTCCATGTTTCAAAGGCTACAAACTTTCGACTGCAATAAATTATTTAATCTTGCACTTGTGTTTCATTGCATTTCTGAGACATACTGAAATCTTGTTAAATCTCAAGAGTAGAAGGACGTAATTCTTAATGAGGTCAAATCTAGAATGCATTGCTTTACTACGACATCCTGGAAACAAATTTTCTCTGCACTGTATTGCCAGTGTGTGCCATTTGCAACGTGGGTAGAACAATAAAAACCTAAGCATCTGCTTGTAGGATCTTTGCTTTGTTAATGTGCTATCTGAAATAAACCATTACTCCAAAAATAATGACTCATGAACATTGAGACTATAATGTGTCCAAGCACCAGGGTGACTCATTGCACAGCGTTCTGGAGCGCCTAGAAAAATATGTGTTTCATATATTCATTGAAGTACTTAAGCGGTTTAATTTCAAGTAAAATCGTCCTCACACTCCATTGCAATAATTTTCTATGGTCAACAGGGGCATAAGAACTAAGCACATGTACTTGGCCTTGTGGAAGCAAAACATAAAAAATGTGATGATTAATTTTGGAACACTGGGTGGGAAAGAGTGGAAGAGTAAAAATGTTTGGAATACGCAGGGGTCTGTTATAAGAGAAACTGCTCATTTATGTTGAGGAAACTAAACTTTTAATAGAATTAAAATGTTGCTGGACTTCAACTCTCCCAGTGTACCCTAAAAAAGATGAAAACATATGATCCCACACCAGCAAACATAGGAGTTTCAATGGTGTGACCCCCTTCCCTGAATTCATTATACACTATCCACCATTAAAGAGTTGGCCCAACTTGGAGGTAACTTTTAGTATACTAGACAATATCCAATCCCCAACAACTTTGCAACTGGCCTTCATTATTTATATTTTATCATTTTTGAGTTATTTGCCTTGCTCTTCTGTCTCTTTCCATCTTTCAAACCTTCTACGATGGCATATGCTCTGTAAGGCTATAATGTATTATTATTGCTGTTCTTTATTACTCATCTTTATATTCAGGCCTCTCCTTTTCATATTGCAGTCTCTTATTCTAAGAAGGGTGTGGTTGCTAGGGTAATTTAGACCCTAGCAAACAGATTGCTGAAATTGCAAACTAGAGAGCTGCTGATAAATGTGGAATTCTCTCTGAAATGGCTGATACATTAGATAGGTATAAGAAGTGGTTGGATGGTGTTTAGCAAGTGAGGGAATACAGGGTTATGGAAGATGGATCATAGTACAAGTTGATCCAGGGACTGGTCCCATTGCCATTTTGGAGTCAGGAAGGAATTTTTTCCCCCTCTGAGGCAAATTGGAGAGGCTTCGAATGGGGTTTTTCACCTTCCTCTGAATCAACTGGCAGTTAGGCAGGTTATACTGTATATAGACTTAAAGGGATCCTGTCATCGGAAAACATGTTTTTTTCAAAACACATCAGTTAATAGTGCTGCTCCAGCAGAATTCTGCACTGAAATCCATTTCTCAAAAGAGCAAACAGATTTTTTTATATTCAATTTTGAAATCTGACATGGGGCTAGACATTTTGTAAATTTCCCAGCTGCCCCTGGTCATGTGACTTGTGCCTGCACTTTAGGAGAGAAATGCTTTCTGGCAGGCTGCTGTTTTTCCTTCTCAATGTAACTGAATGTGTCTCAGTGGGACATGGGTTTTTACTAGTGAGTGTTGTTCTTAGATCTACCAGGCAGCTGTTATCTTGTGTTAGGGAGCTGCTATCTGTTTACCTTCCCATTGTTCTTTTGTTTGGCTGCTGGGGGGGGAGGGAGGGGGGTGATATCACTCCAACTTGCAGTACAGCAGTATAGAGTGATTGAAGTTTACCAGAGCACAAGTCACATGACTTGGGGCAGCTGAGAAATAAACAATATTTCTAGCCCCATGTCAGATTTCAAAATTGAATATAAAAAAATCTGTTTGCTCTTTTAAGAAATGGATTTAATTGCAGAATTCTGCTGGAGCAGCACTATTAACTGATTCATTTTGGAAAAAAAAATTTCTTCCCATGACAGTATCCCTTTAAGGTTCAACATGATGGACTTGTCTTTTTTCAACCTAACTTACTTGGTTACTATGGATAAAAAGTTAAATATCTCAAAACCTATTAATAATGAAAAATGAAAATCAATTGCAAATATCACTCTCTGCATCATACTTAAAGTTAATTTAAAGAGGAACAACCCATTTAACCAGAATGCGGAAAGAGAGAAGACAAAGTGTATGGGACCCAACTGATTATAAAAGGCTCCCCTTTTTAAAACCACGGCCAATCTATTGACACTTAGAAAAAATGTTAAGTCTTTGAACAATAGACATTTTGACCTCATTGGACATCCCAGGGATTGTGACCAGCATCTACATTGTTCAAAAGGCTTGTAGTTGAAATGTGAACTCCTGGTCTCTTCTAAGCCAGAAATCCATTTCCCAAAATAGTTTCCATGTCTGTATATCTGTTCTGGATAAGCCTTAAAAAAATGCTATTTTGGATAATTACTTGAAAAAACAAAGGAAAAGAATGAGCATTTATGACGACCATAATACAAAAGGACACAAGTAAATGTCATCAACTTTTGCACACAAAAGGTTAGAGATGATTTCAATTTCTGATTTAAATATCTTTACGGTGTTTCCGATGAAATTAACCTTTCCAAGATAAAGTAAAGTCAAAATGAAAGAATGGAAAGAACTCATTTATAAATGCAATGAAAATATCATTATAGACTGGAACATTAGTAACCAGCCTGTCGCCTTATATCTGTTCTCTAGCAATTCCCAGCCAGCTAATGAATGGCTAGGAATTCTGTCTTCTAGTAGAAATTACTCAAGTTCCCCCAGGGAAAAGCTTTCCAGACTTTTTGGGTTCAAGCCACTTTTCACTGCCCAGTTTAGGACCCCGCTTGATTTTGACAAAGTTATCAACATGTAAAATATCATCTTAACAGTAGTTAGTATTTATTTCAAATTTATTTATAAATTCCACAACAACCAGTGCTTTTGGCCTAGAAGGAAACCCAGGATTGGTCCTAAAATTTCCACTTGGAATCCCCTAGAGGCTGAAGCTCACTAACTGTGTTTTGAAGCCCAGCAAGTGTAGTATGCTGATCCTATTTCTGGTTTTTGCCCTTTAGCCTCAAGGGTATTCCAATGTAATTGAAATTTTAGAAGCAATCCTAGGAATAATTTCTTCTACTCCATATAAGAATGAAGAGGGTATGGCAACCTTAATGCTTTTGGTAAATAACAAGAAAATTACATTTTGGCTGGGGGATTTAAATATTTTATTAAATATTTACTTGTCAGTAAGACACTACTGTTTACTCTAGGTAAAACCAAGTGGTTATGTGTTTGGTTGAAGGAACAGTAATGCCAAAAATTAAAGTGTTTGCCATACACTAGTAAAACTGGGGTATTTGCTTCAGAAACACTACTGTAGTTTATTTTAACATGTTGCTGTGTAGCCATGGGGGCAGCCATTCAAGCCCAGGATACACAGTAGATAACAGATAAGTACTACTATAGTTTATATAAACAAGCTGCTGTGTAGCCATGGGGGCAGCCATTCAAGTACAGGATACACAGTAGATAACAGATACGTACTACTATAGTTTATATAAACAAGCTGCTGTTTCTCCATGGGGGCAGCCATTCAAGCACAGGATACACAGTAGATAACACATAAGTACTTCTATAGTTTATATAAACAAGCTGCTGTTTCTCCATGGGAGTAGCCATTCAAGCACAGGATACACAGTTGACAGCAGATATGCTCTTAAAAATTCCAATTTATACTACAGGTCTGTTATCTGCTGTGTATTATGTGCATTTTCTCCTTTTCAGCTTTGAATGGCTGCCCCCATGGCTACACCGCAGCTTGTTTCTATAAACTTCAGTAGTACTTATATGTTATGTATACTAGCGTTTCTGAAGGAAATACACCAGTTTTAAGGCAACAGTACATTATATTGTCATGCCTTTTAATAACTTTAATTCTTTGGTGTTACTGTTCTTTTAAGTTCTTTTTTAATCTTGAAGCTGGCACTTTCTTTGAAAACATTTATTAATTTATATGATAATGGGCTTCAGACTGATTTCACCTTGGAAAACTGGGAATTGATAACACTCTACAGAATCTACTTGAATGCAGCTGCCACATGACGTGAACTCAAAGCCAAGGTTAGCCAACATTACCCTGGGAACTGTCAAAGCTATTGATCTTCTGACTTTACATGCAGCAGACGAGGGTTGTTTGCTTTACAATTTAAGCTAAACATACTGTATGTTCTACCAAAGGGTTTGTACTGCTTTTGCCCATCTAAACATGAAATAGACCCTTCTATAATATATTAAAAGTTAACTTAAAGGCGAAACATCCATTTAAAACTGGGTAAAAAATGATAGATTTGATAACACTCTCAAATATCCATCTTTGTCTTGTTGTGGGCCTTTACTAAGCCTCTTCTTCTTATGAGTATGTTCTCATTATTGTTATACCACTGTTTAATTACCACTGACTTTTATGAAGGGTAGAGTTTTTTGCCTGAGAATGTTGCCTTCAGAAAAAAAGCAAGATGCTAATATAGTTCACCCGCAACATTACTAACTTACAGTAACTTGGGCCATTTGTTCTCTCATTGGTAAATGCATCTAGCTTGGAAATGCTGTTGTTCAAAAAGACAAGTTTTAAGTCTAAAGAAACAACAAGATTTGGGAAGAAAAAATCCCTTGATGCCTTGGTACCTAAGGATATCTTTGTAAGCTTCATAGTGGACACAGATCTTGTTGTTACTGTATGTCAACATGTCAGTTCTAGAAAAACATACTGAAAATATGTTAAACCACTACAGATGGGTAAATGCCATAGTATACAAAATTCCCCAAAGTAATAGGGGGGCACCATAGGGTTGTCAAGATAAAAAAATAAGAGCTGTAATTATATATATAGAGGTATGGAACCTGTTATCCAAAATGCTCTGGACTTGTGTTTTTCTGGATAATTTATCTTTCCGTATTTTGGATCGTCATACCTTGAGTCTACTATAGTAGACCTTGAGTCTACTATAAAACAATTTAAACATTAAATAAACCAAATAGGCTGGTTCTGCTTCCTATAAGGATTAATTATATTTTAGTTTTGATCAAGTACATTTATTACAGAGAAAAGGGAAATCATTTCAAAAAGTTTGGATTATTTAATTATGATGGGGTCAATGGGAGATAGCATCTATGTAATTCGGAGCTTTCTGGGTCACGGATCCCATACCCAATTCCCCATTCTGGGGTAAGACAATATAAATGAAAAAATACAATAATAAGATACAATGCACCTTGGCACATACTTATTTCTGAGCACCGAGACACCGTTCTCTAATGAAGTGTCCCTTGTGGTTTAAAATGTGTCAGCAAGTTATTATACAAAATACCTTTGCTCTTTCATTATCCCATATCTTATTGAGGTTTTGTTTAAAGTTTTGGCTTTGCCTAAATGCCATGGTCTATTAAATTGGCTAACCAGAGATATCATTATCACATCCCATCACCCACCTATTATTTTAGCATAATCCCATTCATGGCCAGGCCAAGCTGACCAGGCACCGACTGTTAGCTAGGCCATGTTAGAGCAACAGAGGGGAGGAGAAGGAAAAAATTACAGAGATGAGGAGAGGGGAGAGAACATGGACTAGGGTTAGGAGGAAGACCCTTTTACAGGTACTGTACCTGTCAAGCGCCCTATTGTTGCACCCTACGCCGTGCCTCTTCTGTCTGCCCCTAGTTCCAACCCTGATCCTTTTAAGAGCTGGCAAAGGGACTATACTGGGTTGGGGGTCATGACATGATAAACAAATGTCCTAGTCATGGTTCGAATCTGACCCGATTCTCCAAAAAGTTGCGAAATGGCAAAAATTCACCAAAATGCATTTAAGTCTATGGGCATCAAATTATGTTGCGTGACAAATCGACGAAAAATTTTGCTCATCACTAGAAAGGACCTGTGGAAAATCCCTAAAGCAGGAAGGCAGCTTACAAAGTTGTGCCCCCTTTTTTGACCTTAGCACACTGCCGTCCTGTTCCTAAATGACCCCTAATGCATTATGCATGAAAGTTATTTTCAATAATAAATTTATGTTGTGTTTTTGTTTCTCCCTTTCCCTTTCCTTTCATAGTAACATAAGCCATGTTTCCCTCTTATTATTGGCCTTCCCTGAATAGTAACTTCCTTTGTATAACATGAAGCAATGTTTTACATGACTATATTCTGGTAAACAAGCACAATAAAGGAAATTCACTCATTGCAATAAAAAGCCCTTGGAGACATCCAGAGCCGAGTGTGAATTGATTTCACAGTCTCCAGAGGTTTCTTAAACAAATGTAAATCGAAAGACGTTAATAAATATAAAGTAAATGCGCTGGGAATCTGTTGCTAGGTTATGGCAAGTCATTTTACATTTGTGTCCAATGACATCAACAACAAACCAATCTGCCCTTGAGGAAATCTTGGCATTTTTTTTTAAACATGACAGTCATGGAGGACTAGGGACAGCAGCTGCAACATTACAGCATTCATTTTTAGACCTCATGTGAAATTCCAGAAATCGACAAGAAAAAATGACATCTTAGCATGTTTGTCGAGCCTTGAAATAGCAAAAAGTTGCTATAAAGAGCTGCAATCAGTATTAAACATTTAAATAATTACATAACGAGTCTAGAAAAAGAAATCTATGTTGAGTAATGAATGCAGCAAGGGCCATAACATGTAATTAGGATGTAAATATCCAATAAAAGCGTTGCTTAAAGTCACAGCATTAAGCATTGTTTCCAGGAACAGTAATTGGTGCTAAGGTAATTGGCGCTACAGTTTGGTGCTACAACCAAAACCATGGCTCTCCCCATTCTTCATTTGTGTTGCCTTCAAAACCTCTTCAGTTATATTTACTATATTAGTGGTATTGGGCTTGTGGGAGATGGACAAAGACTCAACAAAATGGACTACTAATGGATGAATAGAGATTGGATGAATAGATATAGCCATGGATGAATAAAGATTGGAAGGCGTTGCTGGGGAGGCAAGATTTGATTTTTTGCACATTTACTTTTCTATAAGAACAATCGATGGGTGGGTTGGGCTGAAACCTGCTGCACTACATAGGTTGAGGCCTAAAACTTGGTACCCAAGTGCAGTTTTGGGCAGGTGGTAAAACATCAAGCAGGACCTCTCCCTATTAGTAACATATGTGCAGCGACCTTCAGTGATGACCCCCCCAAGCCACCTAGTTTACTTTGGATGGGGTTTGGTTGAGTGCAGGATTAATGGAGGATTTCCATACTTGGAATTAGTCAACATCACTTTAAGGGGCACATTTACTATTGGTCGAATATCGAGGGTTAATTAACCCTCGATATTTGACCATCATAGTTAAATCCTTCGACTTCAAATATCGAAGTCGAAGGACTTGGCGCAATTCGTTCATTCGAACAATCGAAGGAAAAATCGTTCGATCTAATGATTAAATCCTTCGAATTGAACGATTCGAAGTATTTTAATCCATCGATCGAACGATTTTCCTTCGATCACAAATTGCCTAGAAATCATTTAACAGTGTTATGCCCACCCTTATGTTTAATTACAGTGTAATATTAGCAATCCTAAAGCCACAGGTTGATGGGATTCTCACTGGACTAGCTCCTTAAATTTATGCTTGGCTCATCTATTTCAGACACCGGGAAAACGCAGTAGGAAAGTTTAATGGAAGGTTTATATCTCCTTCATTGTAAGCCTCTTGAGCTCTCCAGATGCACAATTAATACCAGAGCATTCTCAAATAAGTCTACTACCTGTTCTGCATACATTTTTCACTTTTTCCTGTGCCACTGGAGCCATTAAAGTATTTTTTTCTATCACTGAAGACATTTTTTACTAAAATCCGTAAATTTCTCACTATTTTTTTTCAAAACCACTTCAACCAAACTCCCATGCACATTTTTACTGTATTTATCAATAAATTTACTCGAAAAAAACTGGTGCGGGAAAAGACGATAAAATTGTGAATAAAAAATCTGAATCATATGATTTTTATCGATTTGACGCCCATAAACCACTAATTATTTGGATTTTTTTACAAAACCCAGCACAGAGCATGATATCTTCCAATTGTAAATGGGACATCTGACGTTGACTTCTAAATGACCTTGGCAAATCTGAGATGGATTAATAAATCACGGAAAATTTGAGTTCTTTTTTCTACCAATTTTTTCCCCCCCCTTTAAAACTCAGACCAGAAACAATTGGAGTTTAGTAAATAACCCCCTAAGAGTCCTATGTCTGACATTTTATTATCCAAAGTAGGGATGCACCGAATCCAGGATTAGGTTCTGGATTCGGCAACAATTCAGCCTTTTTCAGCAGGATTCGGATTTGGCCGAATCGAATCCAAATCCTAATTTGCATATGCAAATTAGGGGTGAGGAGAGAAATTGCGTGACTTTTTGTCAGAAAACAAGGAAGTAAAAAATGTTTTCCCCTTCCCACCCCTAATTAGCATATGCATATACAAATTAGGGTTCGGATTCGGCGGATCTATCGCAAAGGATTCGTGGGTTTGGCCGAATTCAAAATAGTGGATTTGGTGCATCCCTAATCCAAAGTAGATCTGAATGAGTATTAAATTATAGGGTTTATAAGGAACAACCCACATGCTCTCGACAAAATCATGCAACCATTGTGCAACTGTTTCGAATTGTCGCCCAAAAATCATGAATTTTTCTTCAAACAGCCCAAACCCTTTGAAAATTATGAAGGCAAAAAACATCTTGTGAAAGGAACATCTGTCATTGACTTTTACATGATTTCAACAGGTTTTAGCTGGAGAATTTCGTATTTAGATTTTTAGCAGTTTTGGAGTATAATAAATCTCAAAAAGAAAATTCTCCTTGAAAAATTCTGATTTTTCCCCAGAAAAATTTGAGGCTTAATAAACAGATCCCTTAGATAAAGATACATATAAGTGGAGAGGTATGTTCCGAGCAAATAGAAATCTAAGTTCATATTTTATGTTTCATTAGAAAATAAACTCTGCCTAAATAGAATAAAATCTCCCTAAAACGTCATTCATCAAAAATTGGATTAAAAAAACAGATCAAAAGAGCTCCTGCAATCTACTGCATTGTTTCATCAACCTAGAAAATAAATTGGCTACAAAACAAAGACCTCAAAAACATAGCAGGAAAGGTGATTCTAACATGGATCTTGTCAGAGGTTCGATAGATGAGTTTGTTTTAGTCCTGATTGTTTTAGCTGATAAGATACCCTTGAAAGCATTTTACAACAGATGACTGGCATGATATTTATAATGGAAACATTGGCAGAAAGCCCAAAATCTCTACATTAATTATTTACCTGGACAACTCCGCAGAGAAAATGCAAAGAGAATAGAAACTGTTAAGGGTCTACTCATTAAAATTTGATATTAATGTTATTCAAAAATTACATTTAAAAAAAATGACAATTTTTTTGGACTTTGAACTTTTCAAATCTTGAATATTCAGGATTTATCGAAACAAAAATTCTTGAAAATTTGAATAAATAAAAATGTGCCAACTAAAACCTGCAAAGTTTGTACAGAAGTTCATGCAAGGCATATTTGAGTTGTTGTTTTTTCTTCTCAATCAATTAAGCTTCATCTGTTTAATTGGGTTTCTCCATCTATTCTGAAGTAATGTGGTTTTCTTCATAATCAAGGTTTTTTTTCTGTGATCAAACATGATTTGATTTTTTTCCCCATAAAAAAAGCTAGCTATAGGGGGGGGGGGGTAACAAATGTTAAGTGCTTTTTTAATCAAAACATTTTTCTTCAGTAGAGTTTTACAAAAACTTTGATTTTAAAATTAATCAATTGGCCTTTTTAGATTAAACAGGGCTATGATGGAATTTTTGCATGTCAATGGAGCACATTGAGGCTTTGCTACGTGCAATGTAGAGGCTTCAATCAAATTAGTTAGTTAGTAAATTGGCAATGTCCCTTCTAGCGGTAATGCTAGCCAATTGCTTCCTTACCCCTTAATATATCTGCCCCATAGGTCTTTGCACTCCTGAATGGACCCGATTTTATTTTTCATTTTTTCAGATGCAAGATGGAGAACACAAGTAATTGCCCGGGGCATTTAAAAATGACCGCAAAGAGATTTTTACATTTTTAATATTTTTCAATTTTCAACTCTGATGGTTTCTATATAGGTCTGATAGGGTGGAAAATGTCACATCATTCTCTTAAAATAATATAAAAACGTTAGCTTACCTCATTCTTCCCATTGCCTTTTGATTTTTCTCTCTTTAATAGCAATTTTGTCTCATATTCTGGTCTTGGATGCTCCTAGGCAAGAAAATAAAACCAGGGATTTAAAGTTAGAATTGGTACTTAAGTCTCTGGCAAACGTCAAACACCACTGATAGAGGACAAAATACATCAAGGCACGGTTCAATATGTGTGACTGAACCATAGGACACAGTGAGGCACAATCACTAAAGTTCAAGGGATCAAACACTTGAGGACACTCAAAAGGCTAACGAAAGGGAACGGCAAGTCAAACCTTTATACGCTCCTTGGTGCATATTAGATGGTAAAAAAGGAAAGAAAACATATTATAAATATGTGCAAAAAAAACTGAAAAATAAAAATGTCGAAAGAAGAAGAAAATGAAAGAAAGGAACTAAAAAGGAGGGAATGGGAATGGGAAATAAAAGACACAGAATGTAATTAGTAATGGGCGAATTTAATCGGCAGTGATTCACTGCCGGCGAATAAATTCGCGAAACCTCTGCGAAGCGAAAGCGAAATGGCCCAAATTCGCCCATCACTAAATGTAAGATCAATTGCCATATCAGTAGCCATTATTCTGAAAAAATGACACAGTTGTATTATACATTTTATGAATCTGGAGTTAATTTAGTTCTTTAAATAACCAAGAAAAACATGTTATGGTCTACAGTAAATTTGGCATTTTCTTTCATACAAACAGTATCATTGTCTTGCACCAGCATGCCTCCTTACAGATGGACCTGTGTGGTATACATGAAACTCAATAACATTAAAAAAAAAAAGATTCCAGAACGGATTTTGTTCTAAAGAAGACAGGGCAGGAAGCCACAAAAGCTGTATCATAATTTGAACTGGGGAAAAAAAGTGGAGGGGGCTTGCACTATAGATTGTATATATAATACATTTATACAGTATATATATATATATATATATATATATATATATATATATATATATATATATATATATATATATATATACAGTTTATATATGCCCAGTTTAAAAGGAATCATTAACTGTCCACTAAAATTAAATTTATTTTCAAAAATGATTATCAAATTATAATTTAATTTTACTTTAATTCCAGTGGTGCAATGGATGAAGCACCCAATAATGGTCAATGTTCTAGACTGAGCTCACACACATGCTTAATGCATATAATGGTGAATAGAAAAAAAACACAAAACTTAACCTTTCTAAATTTACTTGAAATTAGTGATGAGCAAATTTTTCTGCCAGCCATGGATTTGCGGCATAATTCCGCATTTCGCCATGTGCAAATGTTTTGGAGAAACTGCGACAAAAATTTGTCACAGAAAAAAGAATGACCATAAAAAAAACTTTAATAGATTATGATAAAATAGTTGTCATAAGAAAAAAATGGCCATTGACTTTAATGCATTTGGAGTGAGAAAAATTGTTGGGCGTAAAAACTTTTGGCCACCCAATGCGTTTCATAAATTTTTCCCCATTTTCCAAATGTTTCTGTGAATCAAAACAGGACAGATTCGCCCATAACTAGTAAAAATATAAAATACCAATACCCAGCCTGTAGGCTGTATGGAGTAAGAATGTGTAGCTATTACTCTTTATCTGTCATTAGTGATGGGCGAATTTGGGGCATTTTGCTTTGCTGAAAAATTTGTGAAACGGTTCTGGCGTCTCGTTTTTGACGCCAGCGTTTGTTTTTTGATGCCGGCATCCAAAGAAACAAACGAAAATTTTTGAATTTTCGTTGGCGAATTTTCACGTCAGTTTTGCCAATTTATTCGCCGGCGGCAAATCAAGGGAATTCACCGTGAATTCACACCTTGCGAATAAATTTACCCATCACTATCTGTCATTTTCCTAGACCTAGGGCAGAAGTGCATCATTTAATGCTCATCCACAGAATACTTCAGTCCAGCTGCACACTGTATCTCATGTTGGATGTGCAGAGTACAAAAATAGTGGATACAGGCTAGCCATTTCCATAATGCTTACCATAGGACAAATGGTTTATTACAGAGCCCCATTGCAGCATATGAATATCATTAGTGATGGGCAAATTTGTGCCGTTTCGGTTCGCCGGAAAATTAGCAAATTTCCCGTGAAATTCGCGAAACAGCGAAAAATTCACGAAACGGCGACTTGATTCTGGCGCTGGCAAAATTTTTCGGCGAATTTTCTCAGGCGTTTTGCGAATTTATTCGCTGGCAGCGAATCGCGCAAATTCGCTGCGAATTCGCGCCTGGCGAATAAATTCGCCCATCACTAAATATCATGGCACCCTAACTTGCATGTCTGAATGATGCACACGTTAATGGAGGAGTAGGGTTGAGAGGGGGGAGACCTAGGTGTTCACACAAGCAAACACAACATACAGAATGTAGTGAAAAATGAACATTCGAACATGTATGTCAGCACTGGCTTGGACCCATCCTCGATATGAAGCATGCACAAAAAAGTAATTTTGGAGAACACAGACTGGATGAAATTGGAGTGTAGAAGACTGTGCATCAAGGCTTTTTCTATAATTTTCCATAAAGGTCCAAAAATAAACCTAAATGTAGCTAAAGGAAGAACTGAAAATTTTAATTACAGAATAAAGATGTATGGTGGGGTTTTCCCAAAAATCAAAAAAACAAACAAAAGTATGTTAAAAGTATAAAGTTATTTATTAGGACAAAAAAGTGGCCTAACACGTTTCGTGCCTGTGGGGCACTTACTTAAAGGCTCACCCATGTGACTTGATTATTTCTTCTAATCCTTGTATATTTACCATACAAAAAATCATTTGCGTATCAGATACTGGATATAAGCTTTAGCGTTTGTGTTTGGTAGCTCTCCAAGGCAACACAATAAACAAGAAAATGCCTGGGAAAGACTAATCCTCTTATGAACTGAAGGAAGAATTCAATTAATTAAGACAAGATGTTAACGACAGTCTTACAATTAGTAGGTGTTTGGTTTCTTACTACAAGAACACAGGTTTGTTATCTCACATTGCTTCATTCATATCAGTCCCTGACCCAGTGGAGCTTACAATCTAAGGTCTATATCACATTCCCACTATGGCCAATTGTATAAGGAGCCAGTTAACCTGCTTGTATGTTTTTGAGGTGTGGGAAGACACTGCAGTACTCAGAGGTATGCACCTTATAATGCCAAGGGAAATAAATGTAAATGATAAAATTTGCTCTTGAAATCAGAGCATCGTATTTGCCATCTCCATTAAAGCTTTGTGGGGTGTTTACCCAGCATGCTAAGAGATCATTTCAGGGACCAAATGATTGTACATGTAAAGAATGCCACATTCGCTGTTCCTTTCTGGATGGCATATGGGGGTCCAAAGGCTGAATGGACCATGTTTTCCACCCATAATGCAACTGGCCCTGGTTAGATACCACTGGTAGGCCTTAATGGAGCACAAAGAGTCTTATCCCTCTATATATTTCCTTGTAACCCTATTATATTTTCTTCTTATGTTTTCAATAAAAACCTTATTCAGAAACCAACAAGAAGGAGCTCCAGAATCCTGAAGGTTAAATATGTTACTGGAGTATGGCCAGCAAGATTTGGGTAACCTACAAGGTCAGTTCAAAATAACCAGGTCCTGAATGGGCAGCCAACATTGCTAGGGCAATATTTTTAAAACTGGGAAACGGCGGAAGGCCCCATGGTTGGAAAAATTGTGGACTCTAGAAAGAATATTGCAAAATAGCTTTCACTTTATGGGCTCAGTAGGCCTTTGTAAATGTCTGTGCTGAAGTGTGCCTGAACTGCTTCTTCAAGGCTCTTTCTGCCACTGTCTGGATTAAGAGACATGCAAGCTGCAGCCTCCTGATCCCTAGAGATGGAGGGGGAGCTTCCCTTCTCTGCCTGCAATTGGAACTTTTTTGCCAAAAATCTCTTTCCTGTTATCCTCAGTGTTTGTTGACATTTCCTACCAAGCACTGAGTCACAATTTACACAAGCCAGATTTGCAGCTATATAAACTGTCCATTGATTGGTGCTGTCATAGGAAATGTTATGTTAAGATTATTTGTGGGTGTCCAAGACACTCTTTTTTTTTTCATTTGCTGTAGCTTGTTTTCCAGCTACAGGAGATAATTATTGTTCTGAAATACATGAGGGAATTAAGCTGTGACCTACAGCACAGACACTTGCTTTTGTTTGCTCCCAGTTTAGTAATCCCTAGCAACCAATCAATAGTTCATTTTAACTGCTCTATTGCATTTCTGAATACTGGACCTGGAGCTAAACACACAACAACAAAATGTAAAGTGCCATGTTATTTACCCACACTGCAGCTTTATTTTCCAAAATTCAAGTGTAATTGTATCTATACAGTGCCGGGTCAAGCCGACGGGGCGCCCTAGGTGGCCCAGCCAGCCATCGCGCTCCCCTCCGTATTTGTATGCATGCGCCTGAACGCATGCGCAGAATGCCAAAGGGGAGGGAGTTAGGAGAGAGTCGGAGGGGAGGAGAGAGCGCTGGAGGGGAGGGAGGCAGGGAAGCAGGAGAACACGCCTGAGGGGAGGGCAGGGAGGGGAGGGAGGCAGAGAGAGCAACAAACATGGACTAGGGGTAGGCAAAAGACTACTATTCTACTAAGCAGATGTAACGTCAGCCCTGGATCAAGATAATGAGCAGGTAGGCAATTGAGTTGGTGGTGAGTTGGTGAGGGGTGGGAGAAGAAGGGGTTAAGTAGGAAGGAAGGGATGATGGCCATGGGCTTGCCTTGGACACCATCGATTTTGACCTGACCAGGAATATTTGTACATCATTTGGTTCTATGCAGTTTTGGATTATGAGAGAAAAAAATTACAAGAAATGATGCAAAGTTTGCCCTGGTGTAGGAAACCTGATTTAAACAGGTGACTTATAAATGCTATCTGCTGACTGGTTGCTAAAGGCAATTATACCAATAAAAACTGTTGCACCCCTCTGTCAATAAATTAAATCCATAAGACGTGGAATTCTTATTTAAGATCATATCTTTTTATACATAGAAATAAGATTTACATTCCAAAACACAGACCTACTTCAAATAATTTACAATGTTGTACAAGGGGGAAAAATACACCTATAAAACCCATACATTTAAGAGTGAAACTCAATTAAAATACAAGAGCTAATGGCAACAATTTCTTGCAGATGTATTCTATACAAAGAATCTGAAGAAACAAAAGGATTTATTTAGTTATGGTTTGGTCTTTTTAACCCTAGGCCTCAACTGTACTATTTCATGAAAGATCACTTCAGAAGCAAAAATGAAGGGGGTTGGGGAAGGGTGAAAGAACCTTTTATTTGTTCTGGATATGAACTTTAGAAAATTTATAAAGCAAAGAAAAATGGACACAACACTCCTACCTACAACAAAGTTTAACCTGCCTACAGCTAAAAGGCACAAATTGGTCTTTATTTACAAGCTACAAGGGTACTTGTAAGTCAATGAACAGAGAAGCTCCTTGGTCTAGTAATACAGTTTGTCTTTCTTTTCATCAAAACAACAACCCAAATTAAAAGGCCATGCTTGGGAAACAGATGTGTCAAACCTGGTTGCTTTACTTAGAAATAAACATTGTGTGGGGAACTGACACAATGATACTTCCAATGATGTCCGGTTCAAAGGATGCATCTAATAATGATCACTAGCTCCATGAATATTCAGCAAATTTTGCAGCATGATAAATTGCTTTGTTCCTCAAAAAGATTGAAATTTGTACAAATTGTGCATAATATTTGGATAACTGGAAAGTCAGACATCCTTTAAATCTGTTTGTTTATTTCTCGACCAAAATGAAACCCTGGAATAATTTAAGAGTTTGTTATTAAAAATGAATTACAAATACAGCTAACCCATGGCTCATTCAAGAAATGGAATTATTTCAATGAGGGCAGTAGGAAGCAATTTCCGCAAGCCAATGCCATATTTTGAGTGAGAGGACGTGTAATGGTTCCATAAAACTCTCCCATTGTACTGCCTAGTTCTCCAAGGTAGGTGGTCAATATTTAAAAGAGATTTGGGGGGGTTAACAAAGTTTTTTCAACCATCTGATGGTTACCTAACATATAGTTGGAGGCCTGCAGCTACTGAAATGCTTTAACTCTTAAAGGCAGAGACACATGGGAAGATTCCTGTCAGCTAGAAATTGCCAGTGGGATGGCACTTGGAAAGCTTCATTTTCCAAAGTCTCCCAAAGTTTCAGAAAACAAATCGATTTGAGTGCCATCCTGCCGGCGATTTAGATTCTAGCCGGCGAGAAGGCATTTAAGGAACATTAGTTGCCCGAAGAATAACCAGGCCAGTAAATCTCCCTGAATCTTAACCCGTCCCCTTACCCAAATAATGTATTGGAGAGTGGTGAAATTTGAACCCTAGCAATATTTATGTGAAACAAAACTTCTACTGACTATAACAAATTGAATTGCTCTCCCCAGCAGTCCACCAACATTAAGGTCACCTAAGCACCATTGTTAACATCCTCTTCGAGATCACAGAAATGAATAGAAGAACATCATACAGGTATGGGTCCTGTTATCCAGAATGCTCAGGACCTGGGGCTTTCCGGATAACGGATAATTTAAGATCACTAGAAAATCATGTAAACATTAAATTAACCCAATAGGCTGGTTCTGCTTCCAGTCCATTATATCATAGTTTGGATTAAGTGAAAGTTACTGTTTTATTATTACAGAGAAAAAGGAAATTGGATTATTGGATAAAATCGGGTCTGCGGGAGATGGCTTTTACATAATATGGATCTTTTTGTATAATGGGTTTGCGGATAACAGATCCCAGATCCCTGTACTTTATTCTGGGGTAAGACAAAAGAAATGAAACATACAATAATAAGATACAAATCACCTTGGCACATACTAATTTCCGAGCACTGAGACTGTTGATGAAGTGTCCCTTGTGGCTCAAAATGCACCAGCGAGTTATTATACAAAATATCTTTGCCCCTTCTTTGTTGAGCTCAAATAAAATATATTATTTACACATATTATTTACTTCTATGTAATGCAGCTTGACAAATTTTTAGTAAACCCTCCAAAGGAGCACAGTGACCATAAAGTGACCACTGCAACAGCATATTCCATACTACATAATTCACCAGCATCCACATATGTAAACTTATATAAATTGTGTTTTAAGATAACCAAATAATCCACAACATCTCTTAATAATCAGTCCACTCAATATTCTTGCCAGGAGCATAATCATATATGCCCAGGAACCACCATTATTTACACCTTAGAGCAGGGATGATGGGAACAAAATACTGCAGAATGTGTGCTGGCTAGGGGCAGAGCCTTTTTTTTCTTCAAGCCCCCCTGCAACTTCAGGGTCTGCTGCTTCTACAGCAGGGCCCCCCAACCTTTTTTTACCTGTGAGCTAAATTCAAATGTACAAATAAATTGGAGAGCAACACAAGCATGCAAAAAGCTCCTGGGTGCCAAATAAGGACTGTGATTGGCATTGGTAGCCACTATGTGGACTGGCAACCTACAGGAGACTCTATTTGTCAATACACAGGGTTTTATGCAACTAAAACTTGCCTTCAAGCCTGGAATTCAAATTATATGCACCTGATTTGATGCCACTGCGAGCAATATCCAAGGGGTTAGAGGGCAACATGTTGCTCATGAGCCACTGGTTGGGGATCAATGCTCTACAGTTATACCACTAATTCTAGTTATAGTAGCTAGAGGGCTAGCTACTACTTGAATGGTATCAAGTTTGCTAAACCTGCAATTGGGTAGTGTAGAGGATCACTCAGGGGCAGATTTATCAAAGGTCGAGGTGAAGTTTCGAATTGAAAAACTTTGAATTTCGAGCTATTTTTTGTGTACTTTGACTAGGGAATAGTCCAACTTCGATTCGAATTTGAAAAAACTTAAAAATTCGAAGGTACTGTCTCTTTAAAACTTCAACTTCGGCCATTCGCCACCTAAAAGCTGCCGAAGTGCTGTTTTAGCCTATGGGGGACCTCCTAGAACCTGTATGGAGGCAATTGGGGGAGTTTGGGAGAGCAAAGGTCGAAGTTAAAAAACTTTGATGCGAAGTACGATTGAAGTACGATCATGCGATTCGAAGTAGGCCGAATTCGGCCCACTTCGACCCCAAAAAAACTTCCACCTCCATTCTATTGGTCTTTTTAAATTCGAAGTTCGAAGTTTTTTTAACTTCAACTTTCGACCTTTGATAAATATGCCCCTCAGTGTATGGCCACCTTCATAAACAGCTAATCCTCAAGTGCAGCTAATGTTCCCAGACTATTTTCTATTTTGACTGGTCCAAAAGGATAAAACATTAAGGCTTGGCTCATCAGAAAAAGATCTTCTTGATAAAAGGCTCATTAATATGGATGGATTTATAAAAATGTTGGTTATGATTGGCTCACGTGGTCAAATGCCTGATGACTTTGCAACTTAGTCCTATAAAGGTATGATAATAGAAATTCATATTTTTGGTACTTTTAGAGATGAAACAATACAGTTATTTTTCCAACCTTCACACATACAGATACAGGCTGAATATCACTTTTTAGGAGGGCGTGCAGTTTGTATTTTTAGCATCTCAAATCTTTGGTCTCCAGACAAATAATGTGGATGTTGAGAAGCAACAAAGACAGCTTTTATTTTGTTATGGTAGCAAATTTCATGAGGGAATATGAAAGACATTTTCCATTTCATTCTTTAACAATGTTCCCTTTGGGCATCAATGTTAAATCTAATTTCTACATCACAATGTCATTGCTTCCACTTGGAGCCACTGTTATAAATTAAAGCACCAGTTACAGGCTAGAGTTTGTCGCCACCTGTGTTTCCATCTTTGTAATACTGCATAGTGGAGTTAAGTATAATATTTTCTTCATTTTTTTGATGCAAAACATATTCTTTTTAGGATACATTGGTTCATGAAAAAAACCCAACTTCAAATCTGAAAACTTGAATATTTATTATTTATGGAAATGCAAAAAAAAAAACTTGAAAACTCAATAACTCATATAAAATCTGGCAAATTGTATTTTCATAATTCAAGCAATTTTTGTAACTCGAGTTTTCAAGGTTAATTTGAAATTAGACTAATTGAAAGTAAAGGCTAGAATGTAATTTCACTGTGTTCAAGTTGAGTTTTTTCTTATGAATAAGCACACAATCAAGACACTTTGAGTTTTTTTGAATTAGAAAGAAACTCCAAAATTTGGGATTAGGATAAATCTGCCACCCCGTGTTTTCAAATTCTCCCATCTTTTTTCTAGATTTGCTTGTATAGCAAATTATTAAACATTTTTACAAATCAGCTAATCTTTGGATTTATGACTTTCAGGTGGACATTTGTAGAAAAAAAACACTTACTTCTTCTTCTTCCAATCCTGTAAGGTCCCAGAAGTAACTCAGTTTCATCTGTAAACGTTTCCAGTACTCAAGGAACAAGGTTGCTACAATTAAGAATTGATAAAACATTTTAAGTTAAGCTTCAAATAATTCAAATAGTTAAATATAACTTTTTACACTTTTACATTTTTCATGTTATACAGAAGTGCCAAGAAGTGCTTTAAATGGGAACTGTATATACTCAAATAAACAGACATTTATCTATATATATTGCAAGGTTATTATGTGATTTACTGGTGTTAAAGAACATGTAAACCTTTCACAGCACTTCCTCAAACACTGGTTAAAGACACGCAAGCCAACCATAAATCTGTCCCACTGCAACCCCAATTCAACAAGTCTACTGACCAAAAATGTAATTGTAGATGCAAGAGAATTCACCAAAAAGAATGTTATGTCAGCCATCTTGCTCTTATCTTACATACAGAGATGATAGTGTTATTTTTGGCTTCATGATATTACACTGGAATGAAACATGGGGAGGAATGACAAGCCTGTTCAATGCTAGGAAACGGCTCTTAAAGGATAAGTAAACCTTTAAAATAAGTAAATATAAAACTGACGAGGTTGCTATTCTAAGCAATTTTGTAATTTACATTCATTATTTATTTTCTTTCTCTTTCAAGATATTATGGGATACATGTGCTGTTAATATGAATGGATTTTGTTCCAACAGCTCCACCTGCTGGTCAGTTTCTGATCAGTCTGACCACCAAGTAGTCAAGGAAGTTGTCAGGCGAAAGAAAGAGGCTGCTCTGATGTTCTTCTGCTTAGGAAAACAATTAGAGACCTTTCTCAAATCTTTCCTAAGCAGAAGAACATCAGAGCAGCCTCTTTCTTTCTCCTGAATAAAAAAAATAAAAATATCTTTGAATAAAAAATAAATAAATAATGAATGTAAATGACAAAAGTGCTTAGAATAACACCTTCATCAATTTTACATTCACTTATTTTAAAGGTTTACTTATCCTTTAATGCTTGAAACAACTGTTGTTCAGCTGTACAGTGCAGCAAGATCTGGTGCCCCTTTCAGTGCTTATTCTCAGTGTCTATTCCTTCACTTTGAGTGAAGGAATAGAGGAAAAAAAGTTCGAATTTCGAATGGTCGAATATGGCTACTTCGACCATTGAATGGGCTACTTCGATCTTCGACTACGACCTTCGACTTCGAATCGAACGATTCAAACTAAAAATCGTTCGACTATTCGACCATTCGAAAGTCGAAGTACTGTCTCTTTAAAAAATTCTTCGACCCCCTAGTTCGCCACCTAAAACCTACCGAGGCCAATGTTAGCTTATGGGGAAGGTCCCTATAGGCTTCCTAACAATTTCCTGATCGAAGGAATATCCTTCAATCAATGGATTAAAATCCTTCGAATCATTCGATCGAACGTTTATTCCTTCGATCGTTTGATTCTTCGACTGTCGAATATCGAGGGTTAATTAACCCTCGATATTCGACCCTAGGTAAATGTGCCCCTATGTGTAGTGATGGGAGAATATCTTCTGCTTTGCTTCCCCGAAAAATTGTCGAATTTCCAGCGAAATTCGCAAAACAGCGAAAAATTCACGATACTCGAATTTTGACGCCCACGTCAAAATGGGCGTCCAATAGTGTTGACGCGTGCCAGTTTTGGCACAAGCGACTTTTTCCGAAATCTTTTTGACGGTGGCAAATATTTTGCCAACTAATTTTCGTGGGAGTTTCACGAATGTATTCGCCAGTGGCGAAACATGGAAATTCACCACAAATTCGAGCCTGCCAACTATTCTGCCATCACTTTTTATAATAACTATGCCTGATTGTGTTTATGTCCTGTAATACACTGCGTAAATTTGTGGTGCTATAAAAATACAGTACGTTAGGATCTAGTCCTGGTTTGCTACCTCAGAAAAGTCAAGGTTGTACCATTGATGATAAAATTCTTCCCCAATCCTCCAATGTAGGCAGGACAATCTTTATTGTATGTGCAAACTTATTCTCCAGTGGGAGTCTTACCTACTAGTGCTAAATAAGTGTACTTTAAAGGGAAAGTGTTATGGATGGGACATATCTCCAGTACAATGTAAAGGGGCTGAAATAATTTCACAAAACACCCCCTTTGCACCATATTTCTGATAAAAAAATGAATTATAATTACAAAAATCTTCCTCAGCGAGAGTGCTGTAGTCATCTTGCTCTTATCTTACTTATACTATTACTGTGTTATTTTTGGTTTCTGTATTACAGTATAATCAAATACTGGATTAGGAGGGAGGACATAATGCAAATCACTAGTTTGTGATAGAAAAACTATGGTTAAAGTTTCCAGCTCCAGTTGCCTGAGAAAAGAACATGGAACCCGATTTACGCAAATCGTCTGGGATTCTCATCGGAGGATTGTTCTGTCTTTGCAGAACAATCTGTGGGCCCTAGAGAGCTGGTGAAATATTTTATTGAGGAAAATTTCTTGAAGAATACAACCCTGATGTTGCTGGACTTCAGCTCCCAGATCATGGAAGGGTTTATGTCAATTTCAGCATCTCCAGTACTGACCATATGAAATAAAAAGTACAAGTTGGGGTTTCACAGGACAAAGGATTCTTTTTAGAGGATCTTCAAGAATGTAGCCTCTAGTTGCTGTGCTACCTCTTGCACTATGCTTTATAATGTGTCCATAGTAGGCTCTACAATGTAGTCCACCAACATTTATATAACCTACAATTGAGCAACAATGTTGGCATGAAATCACAACACAATAGGATCGGCACAGTTGTTGTCATTCTATGTTTCAGTGTGTCTTTGATAAAGAGGAGAAGATATCTACAAAGATATCACTTTGGGTAATATGAGCATGGAGCTATTATCAATGTTTCCTTAATAGGCTTTCTGCTCCTTCAATGAACAAGAACTCACTGTTGCCAAAAAACATTCGATATTCAAAACCAGTACCATTAAATGAAGCCGGATCAGTGGAGCATGCACCTTACACTGTTTTGCCATTGAAACATAAAAGTAATTAATAATGCATGACAGTCTCCCAACACTACCTTATTTTTCAAAAGGTAATCTAGTGTTTACTATGTAGGGGTAAGACAAGCTGCAACACATTTTTTGAAGGACAAAGGAGCTGACAGTCACTATGTTAAATACAAGAGCAGTATTCTGCTTCAGGAAAGGAAAGACGGTATATTGTCATAAAAGTGCAATATTTAAAAAAACAGGCAGTTGTTATCTAATTTGTTTTAGCTCTGGCACAAAGTATATGTAGAATAATTGGAGGTGGCATAAACCTTCAATAGATCTCTCCCACGACATTCTCCAACTCTCTTAAAGGATAAGTAAACCTTTAAAATAGGTAAGGACCACCAAGTAGTCAAGGAAGTTGTCAGGAGAAAGAACGAAGCTGCTCTGATGTTCTTCTGCTTAGGAAAGATTTGAGAAAGGTTTCTAATTATTTTCACATTCTCCAACTCTCTTAAAGGATAAGTAAACCTTTAAAATAGGTGAATGTAAAATTGATGAGAGTGCTATTCTAAGCCCTTTTGTCATTTACATTCATTATTTATTTTCTTTTGATTCCAAGATATTAAGGGATACATGTGCTGTTAATATGAATGAATTTCGTTCCAACAGCGACACCTACTGGTCAGTTTCTGACCAGTCTAACCCCCAAGTAGTCAAGGAAGTTGTCAGGAGAAAGAACGAAGCTGCTCTGATGTTCTTCTGCTTAGGAAAGATTTGAGAAAGGTTTCTAATTATTTTCCTAAGCAGAAGAACATCAGAGCAGCCTCTTTCATTCTCCTGACAACTTCCTTGACTACTTGGTGGTCAGACTGGTCAGAAACTGACCAGCAGGTGGCCTTGTTGGAACAAAATTCATTCAGATTAACAGCACATGTATCCCTTAATATCTTGGAATAAAAAGAAAATAAATAATGAATGTAAATTAGAAAATTACTTAGAATAGCACTCTCATCAATTTTACATTCACTTATTTTACTTATCCTTTAAGTAAGCCGACCATTGTTAATTGGATGACACAACCATATTAGCCATCTTCTTTCATTTTTGTTCTTATCTAACATAGAGACATTACGGTGATCAAAGCTGTGAAAACACACCAGTAGAGTGATTGCCCAAAACCACCTGTGTCACTTGCCATTGACTTAAATGGCAGCCTTTGGGGGTTTTTATGAGCTGACATCTGCCAGTACGAGGAGTCAACATTTTGGGTAAACCATGAAAAACAAAAATGCTCTTCAGCAATCTCAAATTATTATCTTAACCCCCATGCAGTCACGCTGCAATGTACTTTGTATTTTATCTTCAAGTGATTATTCAGCTTACCCCAGAGAGCCATGAACACGGAGAAGAAGACTGTTGCAGGGTTATCGAACAGGTGACTCGCACGCGCTGTAGAACAAGCACTGCTCAGTTTCCAGTAGTCGCATGCCTTGTCACACAGTGGGCACATTATGAAGGCTTGTTGCTGGTCACACATTTCCTGACTAAAATACACAGGAATAAAAAGCACAGATCTATAACATAGTGTTATATTGAGGTCAGAATTTACATTATAGTTTTATTTTAATTTGGTATTTGTATTTTGGAGTTGACTGTGAATGGATTTTTATTTTATTTTCTGGCAGCACAGGTATCCCTATTCAATAGACCAACTGTATTTTGTGTTATTTATTAAGGATAATTGCGATTTAGCTAGACTTAACACCAAGCAGGCCATTGTTTGAAAGCACCAAACGCTTGCTGAAGGCAGTAGTTTCAGAATTTTTTAAATTTATTAAACCCTGAGGGTGTTAAAAGTCCTAAAAAAGTACTCCAACTCAGACCTGCCGAGTTCATGTAGTTGTCAATGGGAGAAGTCCATGAAGATATCCTGATCTGGGTTTTGTGCAATAATCCAACATTTTCGAGCGTCAAACCCGAAAAATTCGCATGATTTAAATTTTTACTTTAACTATTTTATCGAGTTTTTTCCTGCACAGGAAATTTTTGCAAAAATGTATTGATAAACAAGTGCAGATTTGGTCGGAGTAGTTTTCAGAAAATCGTCAGATATTTTAAAATTTTGATAAATAACCCCCATATACTATACATAAGACATTTTTGGTTTTTTTTACAGTTTTATTAATAAATGATGTAAAAATAAAATTATTGTATGTGCAATGAAATAAAACTGGAAAACGTTTTTATTTGGGCAATTCACTGCTTTCTATATTTCAATTTAGGAATATAATAATCATAAAGACTTACCTGGGAATGTCCTCATCAATAGTTGCGCAACCATAGAGAAAAACTATAATCCCAACTAGGGAGGCAGGAATCAGTAGCCATGTATACAGACCCAGCCACGCAAAATACAGTCCAATTTTTTCCCCAAAATATTTTCTGTTGGGAAAAAGGACACAAAAAAAAAAGAGTGCTTCAATATTGAGAACCAAGAGATGAAGAAGTGTATAAACGGTTCAAAAGGTGCCTGTTAATGCAAATAAACAATTAATATTGCTCTTCCAGCCACCATTTACAATTCAATTTACAATGGAATTTGCAAATCCATTTTTTAAATAACTTGAATATAATTGAAAATTTTCGTTATGAAATTTTTTTTTACGTTGGACACGCCTTTTTAATTCTACTTATGTATTATATTTATCAATTTCATTGAATAATACACAAATGGATTATAGTGATTCAGTGGAAAGAGAAAAAGAGAACTGTCAAATGTCCATTAAATGAGATGATCCAAACAAAGTATAGAATGACAAGTTCTGGGCGGGCTATAAAGTCTTAAACGTCCTATCTTTCAATGGTTGTGTATCATGATACATGATCAAGAGTGGTAGGGAAACATCTCAAGTTGTCTGTCATCAGAAATGTACTAGTGCCTCTTTCCATTTCGGATCTTATCTCCTAGGCTTGAAACATTGGATACAATTTCCCAGACAGATGTTATTGTTTCCTTGCCAGCTTCCCAAATGATTAACCATGCAAATCAGTTTGGTGACTTTCCCAGCTAGGTTTGCAATGTTTGCATCTGTTAAAAGGACCTTTCAAACTCACAGTGAAAAAAGCATATCTTTGTCTATGAACTTTCTTTTTATTGCAATATCCCTGTATTGTGGAGGTCTAAAATGATATAAACTTGTTCTGTTTTTTCCGTTGTCTAAAGTTAAATCCACTACTTTTTTAATGACCTTTTTATCTGTAGTAAGTATCTCAAAACAAAATGAGGGCTATTGCCAACACATTGGAAATTCCACCTGGAAACTCCTATTAGTTATCACATCTTTAGTGTACAACAGTAATAATTAAAAAGGTCATCAAAAATCTGTGAAACTGGAGGCAGTAATTTTGTAATTTTATCTCGTTCTGTATGTTCTATATGCAGCAGAGACGACAATACATCTTCTTGACCTGAAAGGGGACATAAGACTTCCATGACCAAGGGGCACATTGACCTGGGGTCGAATATTGAGGGTTAATTAACCCTCGATATTCGACTGCCGAATTAAAATACTTCGACTTCGAATATCGAAGT
The DNA here is from genome assembly GCF_017654675.1 of Xenopus laevis. Taxonomy (NCBI): domain Eukaryota; kingdom Metazoa; phylum Chordata; class Amphibia; order Anura; family Pipidae; genus Xenopus; species Xenopus laevis. The sequence goes on along the minus strand of NC_054376.1, from coordinate 8,459,532 downwards.
CGAACGATTTTGCGCAATTCGTTCGATCGAACGATCGAAGGAGTAATTGTTCGATGGAACTATTAAATCCTTCGAATCGATTCAAAGGATTTTAATCCATCCATCGAAGGATTATCCTTCAATCTGAAAAGTGTTAGCAAGCCTATGGGGACCTTCCCCATAGGCTAACATTGGCCTCGGTAGGTTTTAGGTGGCGAACTAGGGGGTCGAAGAAATTTTTAAAGAGACAGTACTTCGATTATCGAATAGTCGAACGATTTTTAGTTCGAATCATTCAATTCGTAATCGAACTATTTTTCCTCTATTTTCCTCTATTCCTTCACTCGAGCTTGATGAATGGGCCCCCAAATGTTGTTGAATTACAACTTCAAGCATACTCAGTATTATAGAATATTGGTTGCTGTATCATGGTTGGATATCTAAACACTACGGGTAACATTTACTAAGCTCGAGTGAAGGATTCGAATGAAAAAAAAATGTGAAATTTCGAATGTATTTTTTTGGGTACTTCGACCATCGAATAGGCTACTGCGACCTTCGACTTCAACTTTGATTTGAACTAAAAATCGTTCGACTATTCGACCATTCGATAGTCGAAGTACTGTCTCTTTAAAAAATACTTTGCTACATACATATATCGAGGGTTGAATTAGAGGGTTTATTAACCCTCGATATTCGATCCTTGATAAATGTGCCCCTACGTGTGGTTATATCTTTAGTGTTGATTCTACATGATAAACCCTTCTCCAGTTCTCCAGGGCCATATTTGCTTTACAATACAGTGCCTTAGGAGATATAGTTACCCAATAAATCAACCACTATAATAACTGATCAGTGAACTGTGATTTACTTTAATGCCATTGCCATCAGTCACCTATATGCCTCCATGTATGTAGGGTAGACCAAGCTGCAAAGCCCTGGGTAATATAATGCCTGCGTTAGACTGACTCTTGCACACAACTGGATCTAAATATGTTAATTCAATTCATATATTTTATCCTACACCCAATCATTCTCAGCATTGGGTTCCTTTTTAAAGTACCTCTGCAGATGTCTTCTGCCGCACTGGTTTAACTTCCAGTCTCATCAGACACGGATGCACTATGTTTGAAACGCAGCATCATCACGTTGCGTCCTGAAGTTTGGCGCCAAAACCTTCCCATTAAATAGACGCCAAAGGAAGTAAACGGCGCTTGGTTATTTTCCTTGGTGTTGGTGATCCTGAACTGTTTGAATTGCTTCTTGGTTTTGACTCAGCTTGCCTACAGATTCCTCCCGTGACTTCAGCCTGCCTACCTACTGTATCTCTGCCTGTCCCCAACTACGTTTGATCTCAGCTTTCCTCCTGACTTCTGCCTGCTCCCAATCACAGTTTTACCCTGCTCCTTGCAACTCCTTTGTCTACATTTCAGTGGACTTCCATTACTGGAAGTCCTGAAACTCTTACTCTTACATACAATCCTTTAACCTCAAGAGAAACAAATCCAAAACCTTGTCATTATGTGCCTGTATGACACACTGTACAGACAATGATTGAACCCCTATTTTTACCCCAATGCCACTTATTTTAGCATCATTCTAGAGGGACATTGTTCAAAAATAGCTAAAGATAAAAGTGTATTGTTACTTGTTAAAGAAAAAAGTCCTGTGATTTTGTTTAACCCAACGTAAGGTTCTGGGCAATAATGTAACTTTTTTGCATTTGACCAACTTCACAAGAAACGGAATTACATCTGAGCAGGTCAGAATGATTTCTCTTTTTGGTACCAGAATAACCATGAATATTCTTTCTAACATAATACCAATTTACAGATTTCCGCTTTGTATAATCACCACACAACTGTGTTTTGCAAAGGAGCAACACCAGAGAGCAGTTCTAGGTCAACACAACAGCACCATATGGATGAATTGGAAGCCCTTCTTGGAATTTACTAGCGTGTTTCTTTTGATACCTTGAGTGCAGCTGTTCCAGTTCAGAATCTCCATAGTCTCTCCTAAATATATGCAGGTGTTTAAAATATGAAATTGATGGACAAGCTGAGTTTTTGGTCTGTGGGACAGAGTCTACATTAAAAGGAAGTTATTGTACACATTTGTAGTAAAAATCTAAAGCTGTTAAAATCATATCTGGTTTCAAATCCAATTGTTAGTTTAACAGGTGCATCCGCACACCCTGTGGTCAAAAACCGATTCCTTAGTCCCATCTGGAATTTGTACAAAGAATCAAATCACCTGTAGGAGAACATTCTTCTTTGCTTGGACATCAAACATCAAATCTGTTATATACATCAGAACACAACAGTTCTGAAATCTGTTCTAGACATTTATAGTGTTTAGTATGAACATATAATTGTTTAGACAGAGTCATCAAGGCACAGGTCTATGCAAACTCTTGATATAACTATTGCTGCCAAGGGAGTAAGTCCAGCTTTAGAAGGATAATGAATCATATTCTGTGTGATTAAAACTTTTGACAAGGGGGCCAATGTTTTTGAAAAACTGAGGTATCCAAAAGGATTCTGGAAAGGTTTATCTAATTTTAACTGATGTGACTTCAAAATCAATTCTAAAGTCATAAGTAGGAACCACTGTACAAATTCCGCTGTACGGTATACAAAATTAAGTCATAATAAATGATACTTGTGTAATTAAAATGAGAAATCATTTGACGTTAAAACGAGACCTAAAAGCTACTGCGACATTTTGGTTACATTTTTCAATACTCATGTGGTTTTCTGTTCTTTCTTTTGTGTTTATTACCTTATGAGATCAATAGGTTGATATTTGTAAAAGGCTCCATATCTTGCCCATTCTCGATATAACAGCTTAATTAAAAGGGGAAAAATAATGACAGTTAATCATATGAAACCACAACAATAATATCATTTATTTCACACTATAATATAAATATTGCCATTTCTGTAAGGGAATGTTCAGTATCAAAATAAGCATTTATATTGACTGTACTGTTTAGTCTATTGTTCTAAGGGGAAGAACTTTTTGTTTTTATAGAGGAACCCTATTTATAGAACAACTCTGCCAAGTCCTCAAGGGCCCAAGGACCATTTGATGAGAGAAGATCCTCCAGTAAGAATCCAGAGACCCCCCCAAGGAGCGAGACTGGGACAGTTGGAGCGAAAAGGGGCCATGACTGGGGAATTTAATAAGAACCGGGAAGTTTAAAAAGATGAGGTTTAAAGGATGTTGTCATTTGTAAGGAAGCAGGAAGCAGGGATGGGGAGATTAGCAGGAAACAGGAAGGGGTTGGTTCATTACCTCGTGGACAGTAGGAGTGTAGACAGCGGCCCACCCTCCCACAATTAGGTGAGATGTGTATATTGCATTAGTCACAGCTCTGGGGCTAAGTTGGGCTCCCCTGGTGGGTAGCCAAAAAGGGGAGAAAGAGATGAAGGGACAGTTGTTTTATAGGAAGGGCAGTCCTGGAACTAGGCTTGGGTGTAAAACATGCAGAGGAGGCATTGATGTTTAGAGGTGGCCACTTAGCTGCAATTGAGTTGTTCAAAGGGAAATGTTCATATTAATATTATTGTATTTGGTAAGTTTTGATAACTGTTATGCAGCCTTCAGTGGCTAATTGTTACACATACATATTGTGGGTAACTGTTGTATAAAGGCGTTATATCAATGTTAATTACAAATGTGGTATTAATGTTAATAAATAAGCTGCAGCCTTTTCCACCCAGTTTTTCTGTCTACAAGTTTGTGTTGGGGGCGGTAGAAGGGTAAGTGAGTAGGGACGAATACTTTAAACTCCCCTTAGTCATGCGTCCTCTGTTTACATGTCTATTTTTTTTAGTATGATTAAGTATGCTTAGGAAAGTACAGGTATGGGACCTGTTATCCAGAATGCTCTGGACCTGGGGTTTTCTGGATACTGGATCTTTCTGCAATTTGGATCTTCGTACATTTAGGGACAGATTTATCAAGGGTTGAAGTGAAAATTTGAAGAAAAGATTTCAGGTATTTTTGACTATCGAATAGCCCAAAATTCTATTCAAATTTGAAAAAAATGTTACTATATGAAAATCTAAATTTATCATGTACTGTCTCTTTAAAACTTTGACCATTCGCCATCTGAAACCTGCCGAATAAATGTTTTAGCCTATGGTTTTTGAACACAAATTTTTCCAGATTTATCAATCAAAAAGTCTCAAAAATTCATTCAAGCTTCTATAAAAAAAAAATCTGCGTATTATTAACATTCAAGCTAATTTATTTGTTTTCATTTTTCAAACAGGTAAACTTTAAGGAAAAATTTGATGTTTCCCGCACTGGATTTTTGCGAGAAATGCATTGATAAATAAGGGGAATTAACCCAGGATTTGGTTGGAGTATATTTCAGAAAATAATGAGATATTTTTGAATTTGTATCAAAATTTGATAAAAAAAAAAATTTCAGATAAAATCTCTTTGACCCCAGCAACATGCTAAATTTTAGTAAAATATTATTTCTTCATGTGCTGCGTTCCTGTAATTCTTCCAAAACCTGGTAGAATCTGCAATTTTGAATATTAAAAAGTTGTATCATCCTTTTTATGAGAAATAATAAGTAGTAGAAAATCCTTGGTTTTATGGTTAGGTATGGGCGAATTTGCGCCGTTTCACTTCACTGAAAAATTTGTGAATTTCCAGCAAAATTCGCAAAACTGTGGAAAATTCATTTTTTTGGACGCCGGCGCACATTCGCCGTTGGGCGTTTCGTGAATTTATTTGCCGGCAGCGAATCACACGAATTTGCCGCAAATTCGCGCCTGCGAATAAATTTGCCCATCACTATTTATGGTTGATCTTTTCTTAAAAGTTATTCTATTTCAAATCAAAAGGAGCAGATTTATCAAATATCCAACTGGGAAATCCAAAAGGATCCCCCATAATCTGATATTTTATCTTATTAATCAACACTTTTCCTGAAAGTCAGCAACAAATATTATATACTGTATTTTGCCAAAGCTGTCTTATATTTAAAATACAGTATATGAGAAACATAGTTAATATTTCTAATATTTATTATACCACAAGGTTGCAAAAAGTCAGAATTAGAAAATCCGGTATCTCAGACCTGCTGAGATTGTATATAAGTGAATGGGAGAAGTCCCAAAGATATCCTGACCTGCGCTGGGTTTCGTGCAATATATGCGAAGATTTTGTGGTTTTTGGGCAAAAATCAGAAAAAAATCAGAGTTTTCAGGCAGAAAAAAAAATTGTAAGATTCGAATTTTCGTAAGATTTTCACAATTTTTTCGCGTTTTTTCCCACACTGGATTTTTTTCGGAAAATGTATTGATAAATAAGGGCAAATAACCTGTGCGGATTTGGTTGGAGTATATTTCAGAAAATAATGAGATATTTTCAGATTTTGATAAATAACCCCCAAAGTATGCCATTTGTCACTTTAAATTAATTACTGTACAAATAAATAGATGATAAGCCTTTATAAATAAATGTCCTCCACACCATTGTACCTGATTAGTGCTTTTCAGGAAATTAAACCCTGAAACTATTATGTAGATAGAAAACAGATGAATTCCTTAGAAACGGTATTGTAGGTTCTAGGACCAGACATACATGTGTGAATAATCAGTACTGTATTTCTGGAAAGAACCTTTTATGTTTTTAACACTTAACACTTCATAAAAGAATCTAATAGGCAGGATAAAAGGAGCTGGGGGGAAAAAACGGTATCTTGCGGTGGAAATATTTTTCCAGACATTAATATTTTAGATGCACTTTTCCTATAATATTCTTCAATTCTTTTGGATTAACAATTATTTTAGCAAGCTACTTAAACTAGAACAGTTACATTGCAAATATGTATAGCATTCAAATGGGCCTATTTAACTTGAGAATACCAATGGCCAATTTCTATTTTTAATAGAAGCTTTTAGGAGCCCCAGGAATCAGTAACAAAGTGGAGACTGGGAAATTAATGTCAAATAATTTTCTTATCAATTACACTTTTTTGTAGATTCCACATAATTAATATACGTAGCAATAAAATCTACACTGAGGGGCAGATTTATCAAGGGTTTAATTTCAAGATTATGGGAGTTTCTAAAAACTCATACTCAACTACTATAAAGTCGAAAAGAAAAATGACCAATCAAAATGTATTAAAAAAATCGAATAGGATTGACCTGCAAACTCGAATCGAATTTGAATTGAATTAAATTCGAGTTTTTTTACACCAAAAAAATTAAGTGGTTGTAGGAGGTCCCCCATAGGCTAAAACACCAATTTGGCCGGTTTTAGATGGTGAATATTCGAAGAGACAGTACATGATACATTTCAAAATTAAAATTTAGAATTTCTTTTAAAGTTAAATCGAATTTGGACTATTCCCTAGTCGAATTACACTAAAATAAACTCAAAATTTGAATTAAAAAATTTGAATTTTCAATTCGACTTTTGATAAATCTACTCCTAAACGAAGTTGGAGTTTGTAAAAAACCCATTGTGTCTAGGATTATTCCCAAAAAATAACACCGGCTCTGCTCTCTGATTTCCATAAGATATTTATATAAGGTAAACCAAATACTACCAGATAAACCAAACCGACCTAGTTATTCCATACAAACAAATCAGAGCGGTTATGGTATCTTACATTTGTTATATTAATGGATAAAGAATTTGCAAGGTGGTTTAATTTATTTCTAAAAATGCTCTTGTAGATGGTTAAAACAAAGGGTCTCTAATTGTGGGAGGTTCCTTCATGGAACAAATGGGAGTCTCATTGTAGGATATTCCTGCATGTAATGGGTAGCTGGTCCTGGAGAACTGGATAAAAGTTTTTGAGGTTCCCAAATATGGTTAAACCCTTGGTAAAAATTCTGGTTGTTGTTGTTCTACAGAATTTGGGTATACTTTAGTAGAACAACAGTGTAAACAGCAACAGTTGTATTTCTGGACCTGTCCAAAGCTAAAATACCATAACCGCTCTGATTTGTTTGGATGGAATAACTAGGTCAGTAGGTCAGGTACAAGGTATTACATCCTTGAAGCAGTCTATACAGAAGAGTGTGATCAATTGCTTCCTCCTATGATATAGCATTTGATTTGATATTGTGCATAAAATATTTATATAAATCAATAAATGATGTCAACTTCCTACAAAATTCTTTTAGTTTTTTAGAAGAAAAGAGAAGATTCCCCAACCTGCATACAGTATATAAACTAGCTGTAGCCTCAAGCCTTTGTATTGAAATAGATTGTATATAACTCTCAGGGTCAGACTGGCCTGGCGGAACACAGGGAAAAAACCCAGTGGGCCCCAGGCCAGACCCACTCCTCATGCCTCTCTCTGACCTCCCTTTCTGGCCATGATCACCTTGAGTCTTGCAGGAATAAAGGTACATGCGGGGCAGGGGGCTGTTGGAGGGGGGTTGCGACTTGGGCATGGGGCCATTGGAGGGGGTGGTGCCTGGAGTAGGGGGCTATTGGAGGGGTTGCAATGGCTTTGGGGGGCCATTGGAGGGGGAGTTGCATCTGGGGCGAGGGGCCAGGGGTTATGTGGGGCCACCCGGTGAGCAATAGGACACTGACTCTGAGAGCACTCTGTATGAGTAATAAATTGAGCATGTGGTACATACAGTACGTGCTCTTCTAAAAAGAGAGTCTTTAAACATAAAACAGATCCAGGAATCTACAATACCTACCATTCGATCATTTGTTTCATTTTTGTTGTGGTCATAGTCACCCTAAAATCAAAAGGAACATTTTTAAAGATAAGGCAAAGTTAATACACAATATGTCAGCCCAATAGCAGCTGACAACATTGGTTTCATCCCATCTCCCAGTGGCTCTTGGACACAAACAGTGTGTTTTTCATCCAAGATGCTCATAAAATCTCTTTGACCAGCAACATGCTAAATTTCAGTAAAATATAAGTTCTTCATGTGCAACATTCCTTTTATTCTTTCAACACCTGGTGGAATCTGCAAGTATTTTGAATTTAAAAGAGTTGTACCATCCTTTGCATGAGAAATAACAAGTAGCAGAATACCCTTAGCTGATGAAAACAAGGGGCTTGGATTTATGGTTGATTTTTTTTCTCAAAAGTAATTCTATTTCAGATCAAAGGGCCAGATTTATCAAATATTCAACTGGGTTATCCAAAAGGATCCCCAGTGATTTGATATTTTATCTTATTAATCAACACTTCTCTTGAATGTCAGCAACAAATATGATATACTGTATTTTGCCAAAGCTGTCATATTTAAAATACAGTATATGAGAAACATATTTGTGTTAGTATTTCTTTGTACTTGTGTTAATAAGTACTGAGTTGCTCCAGTCATTTAGATCGCCTGATAACTGTGACTAGTAGATTGCAATAATCTGGTGCTCCATGGCACAGCAAATATATAATAAGGCCATGTTTATATTAATATAATTGCTCAAAGGGGAATGTTTATTAATGCCATTATGGTAGCACTGGTGTTGCATTCTTGGTATTATAAATTAATTTTAACACTCAAGATAATAATAATAACCCATCCATAACCTAAAGTCTACCCTATATATTTATTTAAAAAGAGGGTTACATAGGCATGTTACATTTTCTCAAATATTTCATAAAACATAGAATGAGTTGGAGATTGTTTGCTGCATGCAGAAAAGAAATCTCTAGAGAGAAAAAATGTATATGGAACATTTGCTATGATTATCTATGGAGTATGCCTTAATAAAGGCAAAAAATCTTGATATAACAATTTAATGAGGCACCAAAAAAGGTCCAACAGTGGAAAGTGCCAGCCAGCCATTCTGCTCACTTTGTTTTGTCTTTCTATGCTTAGACCATAGTTATTCCTCTTTCTCTATTAGAGATTAGAAGTAGCAAAAAATAGACAGATTTAAGAGAGAAACAAATGATAATATGGTGGAGAGAAGAGACAGTGAAAAGGAGCTACTGAAATAGTAAAATGAAATATGATAAAAGAAGAGGAGAGAGGAGAATGAGCAAAGGGAAATATCTTAGTGAATGGGACCACAGTACAGGGTTTTCTACTGGGTCCCTGGCACCCTGTTTCTGTAGAAGAAGAAATGCTTTTATTCTGAAATCTCTCGGCTGGAAGATAAACACAAGCTCATTTTTGTGAATTTAGGATAAACAATTGCTATTTTTAAACCAGTTTATAATGAGACCAGGATTAGATCGTAGCATAGAGGAGGTCCTGCATGAAGGGGCTCACGTGTGAGTGGGGATCGGCAAATTCATTTAATTCAGACTGATTATGTAAAGGAAGTGGGGAAGTTCCAGATTGGCACAGAAGGGAACAGTCCTCCATCAGCACAAGTTCCCCACTCATCCTCTCTAGATTTTGGTTAATAGATTAGTTAATATAACATCTGGTTAGTTAGGCAAAGAGTTGGTCCTAGCGAGTTGGGAGGGCTGGGTGGCTTATCTTAGCAGTCACAGCTTTGCATGGTGGGTTCCTTGTCAGTCTGATGGGTATAGTGTGATATTGAACAGTATGGACCCCTATGGTAACCCCTAAGGTTGGTAGCTATAGTGATGTTGGATATGTGACATTGACTTCTTCATGGGTTCAGTCCCCTGGTAATTGTCTTTTTAAGAGTAGTGTTGTGGGATAGGACAGGGATATGTGTACCCAATGAGCTAGGTGTAAGTGGCTAGTGGATATTGCTGTCATATGGGAGGGAAGACTGACAGAGGGCCTAAATATTTGTGTTGTACTATGCTAAGTAATGGTACCACAATGTTTATATATATTGTTATTCATATCTAATGACTAATGTTAGGATATGAGTGTAGCAGGGTAGCAGGAAAAAGGAACGAACAATAGGCCATGCCCTAGTCATGTTTGTATTCTTTAGAAAGGATTCATTGATACAAATATACAAACTATACACTTCTGTTTTTCCATGCAATATATTAAAATACAGCAACTTACATCATGAAGCGGGTATGCTGAGTCATAGACATTGTTTGCTATCAATGTGGTAATACCTTAAAAAAAACACATATATGTTATTAAACAGTCATTTTTTTTACTATGATGTTCTTCTCTTAATACATGAAGTAACTGTTAATGAGTAAAACATAACATAGTTAAAACCACAGTGAATGCTAAATAAAGTATGTTGTGTATCTTATAAAGCCAGGTTTCCATGTCTTCTTCCAGGCTCCAGCCAGACTCACTAGATACATGGTTGCATAACACATGGGCTCTGACTGAGTACACAGAGCCTGAAAGTCTTGGAGGAGGTTTGTTGAATATATAAGGAAGGTGTTGGTGCAACTATGTATGATCAGATATTAGCAGCTGAGGTCATTTGTTTTCTTGGTAAACGTCATGCCAATTTTTAAAATGTCTGGAAAAATCCAAAATATCAGAAAATAGGGTTCCTACCTGTCTGGTTTTGATCTGGACAGCCAGTTTTTGGAAGGGTTGCTAGAGTCAAAACTGCCTGCATGGTCTTTCAAATTAGGAAGACCAGGAAGGTTTCCCTAAGATTGGCACAGCGATTTGCCACGTTATAACTCCACCCCTGACATCACCACACTGCCCCAGATATGTCACCGCCCAGCCCCAGACATATCATCGCCCCACCCACCAACATCACCGCCCTGCCCCTCGCCATGAGCTGAGCTTCCCAAAAGGTGTCAACCCTATCAAAAAAAGGTTTAAGTCAATCGGGAAAAGCTTTCCCAAATGTAAAAAGAAAATTGAGCAGTGAGAAAAATGCCAAATTTAAATAGGAAACACAATTTGATTGTTAATAAATCCTGTGAGCAAAATAATTCTTTTGCTTCACATTTTATCATTATTGCAAAATGTAAGCTTTTCTAATATGTGTTATTTTTTCCCTTGCATTTTTTACAGTGAAAATACATAAAAAAAAATCAGTTGCAATACTTTGCCATAGTCGTACAATTTAATATTCATTGTTTTTCATCCTGGAGTTTTAACCTTTCCAGATCACAAAAACTGTTGACCTGCCATTTTGCTTTGCTCCACCCCTGTTTTGTAGACAAAATGATCATTCTGCAACACTGCCTCTTTAATGGGAAATAGTCTCTATCACATCTGATGACTCACCCTGTACAATACTGGTTGGGTTCTACATGAGAAGAGCTCAACCAAATGCAGACATTTGAAGAACCCAACTCAATGTTATCAAATAAACTAACTGCAACCAGTTCTTGGGTTTCATCCTTTTTAAATATGTCACCTAACTTAATCAAACCTAAATTTAAAGTTCTTCTCATACTAATCTTGCCAGAATCATTGCAGATAGTGATGGGCAAATAAATTCGCCTGGCACGAGTTTGCAGCGAATTCCCGAGTTTTGCCATCTGGCGGAAAATTCACCAGCGTCAATTTCCGATTTTTTTCATGAAAATGTTTGAATTGCTCAATTTTTTCGCGAAAAGGTTCGAATTGCTCGATTTTATAGGGAAACCGTTAGAATTGCTCTATTTTTTTGTGAAAACGTTCGAATTGTTGACATTTCACGATTTTTCGCGAATTTTTTGTTGTTTCGTAAATTTTGTGGGAAATTTGCAGATCCTGACATACCTGAAACCATAAAATGTCTACAATGCCAAATGGACCTTTATCTTGGAAGGTGGTACCTGGACACCTCAGCTAGTTCTGAAGTATCATGTTTTACTTTTATAGTGAAAACTTTCGAATTGCTCAATTTTTTTGTGAAAACATTTGAATAGCTTCATGATTTTTTCGCGAACTTTCTGATTTCACAATTTTTAGAAAATTTTTCGTCGTTTTTCGAATTTTGCGGGAAATTCACGAATTTCTCGGCGAAACAGGAGAGATTCGCCAATAACTAATTGCAGATCCTGACATACCTGAAACCACAAAATGTCTAAAATGCCGAATAGATCTTTATCTTGGAAGGTGGCACCTGAACACCTCAGCTAGTTCTGAAGTATCATGTTTTACTTTTGTAACCTGGAAATAAATGCAGTACATTTATTATACCAGGACATAGAAAGATAAACTGTCAGGCCAATTCTCTGCCAGGGACCATTACATTTTATGAGTTCTTTCAATATCTACTTCCAAATATGAAGCCAATTCCTTTACTGCATTTGGTGAGTACTGCTCAAAATGATCATACATGTTGCCAATGTCAACATATTTTGACATTAGAACAGACATCTTTATGAAATAAATGAACATACTTATTGAATAAATACACCTGCATAAAAAATGTTGTGTCAGCAAAATTTGTGCTACTAGTTCCAAGTGCCATTAATTGCCAGAAAAAGCATAATTAAAACCAAAAACCCGAGGCACAAATATCTAGAAAAGAGGGAGTTAAGGATACTGTTTCTTTAGACCCTAATCGGGGCAGATTTATGAATGATGAAACTGTTTTTCTAGTACAGGTATGGAACCTGTTATCCAGAATGCTCGGGACCTGGATTTTTCCGGATAATGGATCTTTCTGTAATTTGGATCTTCATACCTTAAGTCTACTAGAAAATCACATAACCATTAAATAAACCCAATAGGCTGGTTTTGCTTCCAATAAGGATTAATTATATCTTAGTTGGGATCAAGTAAATGGTATTATTTTACTGCTACAGAGAAAAAGAAAATATTATTTTTAAAATGTGAAAATTTTAATATTTGGATAAAATGGAGTCTATGGGAGATGGCCTTATGCGTAGTTCGGAGCTTTCCGGATAACGGGTTTCCGGATAACGTATTCTATACTGATAATTTGTTTTTGCATTTTTTACAGTTATCAAAGCTTTTACCAAGATTCCAAAATACATTTCTAAAGGAAAAGCTATTTACACTCACCCATACTGTATTTGGCCTTTACAGAAGAAGTTCTCTTTAATATCTCATATACCTGGATAAAGAAAAAGATTCATTTTGAATGAAAACCTTCATGGAGCTTGATCACAATATTGATCACAAAATGCATGCTTTTCCAAACGTATTCAATTGTAAAAATGATCTAAAGCAAGAGTTAAATGAGCTAAAGCATTTTAGCTTTGCTTATAGAAAGAGGCTGCTCTGATATTCTTCTGCTTCGGAAAGATTTGAGAAAGGTTTCTAATTGTTTTCCTAAGCAGAAGAACATCAGAGCAGCCTCTTTCTTTCTCCTGACAACTTCCTTGACTACTTGGTGGTCAGACTGGTCAGAAACTGACCAGCAGGTGGTGCTGTTGTAACAAAATTCATTCATATTAACAGCACATGTATCCTTTAATATCTTGGAAGAGAAAGAAAATAAATAATAAATGTAAATCACAAAATTGCTTAGATTAGCAACCTCGTCAGTTTTATATTCACTTATTTTAAAGGTTTACTTATCCTTTAAGAAAGAGGGTGAAAATAAAGACGTCCATACGACCTATAAGTACCCGCCCTATTCAAATTGACCTAAGCGTAAGAGAACTAACAAAGATTCGCTCGGCAGAAATGAACGCTAGCGAAAGATCACTATGAAATGGTTGTGCTGACAAATTAACGCTAGCAAAACTTCGCCAGAGCTCGGCTGCTGAGACGCAACTTCGCATTTTAGTGAATTTGCGCCTGGTGAACTGGAGCGAAGTGTGGCAGAGCATTTGCTGGTGAATTTGCCCCAAGGAATCTAGAAACACATGAGAGATATGTAAGGTTCCTCAACAAGCTCCATTCAGGACATAGTACTTACTATTCGACTCCGTGTTGCATTGTCAAAAAATGTTTCCTTGTCTTTAACGTTGTACCTAGAAAATAGATAAGGCATTACTAAATAAATTAGCTGAATCAAAAATTAAATGTTATCAGGGTATGCGGAGAACTTACAGCCACTTTGAGAAACATTTGGATGAAGCAACGCCTTTGTGAAAGGTCTATGGTCCTTTTAAAAGGAGTTTAAACAGTACAGGTATAGGGACCTGTTCTCCAGAATACTAGGTACCTGGGGTTTTCTGGATAATGGATCTTTAAGTAGTTTTGATCTTCATACCTTAAGTCTAGTAGAAAATCATATAAACATTAAATAAACCCAATAGGCTGGTTTTGCTTCCAATAAGGATTAATTATATCTTAGTTGGGATCAAGTACAAGCGACTGATTTATTATTACAGAGAAAAAGGAAATCATTTTTTTAAAAATTAATTGTTTGGATAAAATGGAGTCAAGCACACTGTAACATATGAGTATGAACGGCACACGCAGTACACGTATGGGAACTGTTATCCAGAATGCTCGGGACCTGGGTTTTTCCGCATAACAGATCTTTCTGTAATTTGGATCTTCATACCTTAAATCTAGTAGAAAATCATATAAACATTAAATAAACCCAATAGTCTGGTTTTGCTTCCAATAAGGATTAATTATATCTTAGTTGGGATCAAGTACAAGATACTGTTTTATTATTAAAGAGAGAAGGGAAATCATTTTTAATAATTTGGATTATTTGGATAAAATGGAGTCTATGGGGCAAATTCACTAACCTGCAGAGTTGTGCTAGCGCAGGCTTCGCTGCACTTTGCCAGTGCGCCGAAGTTGCGCTCAGGGAGGAGAACGGTAGCGAAGTTGCGCTGGCGTTAATTCGTCAAGCAAAGCGGAGTTACGCTAGCGATGCCTAATTTGCATATAGCGCCAAGTTAAAGTACAATGGACGTATATGGAGCAGCAAATACATTACATTACACAAGTCTGGGAAAGCTTTATAAAATAAAATAGAGTTGATATTTTGCCCTATACATGTGCCCAGTGTATAGTTTAGGTGTCATATGTTAGAAAATGTAGGGGGGAAGGAGGGTGCCCCCAAAAATTTTTAACTTTTTTTGAAGTAAGTCCTATTTACTCTATTGCACGTCGCCTGGTCTGAGGTGGCGAAGGCAAGTCTGGCGCAAGAGGTAACGTTCAGTAAAATGCGCAAGTTAGTGAATTAGCGTAGTTACGTCCCTTCGTCATAGCGCAACTTCATCTGGCGTAAGGGTGCGAAGTAGCGCTAGAGTAGGTTTACTTCGCTAGCGAATTTACGCCAGCGCCCGTTAGTAAATTGGCAAAGTAACTAAATGACGTCACGCTGGCGAATTTGCTCTAGTGTTAGCCGCTTCGCACTTTAGTGAATTTGCCTCTATGAGAGATGACCATTCTGTAATTCGGAGCTTTCTGGATAACGTGTTTCCGGCTTATGGATCCTATACCTGTACATCATTTTGACCCTACAGAATGGCAGAATTATACCTACCAAGCACACAGTAAAACATCACTGCTATGTTAACCACGTAGAGGTTAAACAGAATCCGGTGCTCGATATTGTTGCTTATATAACTCATTCCATTTTGCAGGCTTTTTGAATTAAATTAATTCAAACCACCCTGGTCTTTTCCCTTCGGCTGGATATATCACCACCATGCATTAACAAAAACAATCCATACTCACAAATGCATTTTGTCTCTGGAAAAGGGATACGATAAGTGTTTCATCTTCGTATTTTCACTTAGTTGTGGCACTTTGGGCTGTAAAATCTTTGTACATTTGTTCCATAACTTTCTCAGGATGCCGGTGTCTTGCTTTACTTCATACATCTGAGAGACAGCAAACAAGGGCAAGAAAAATAATACAATGAAAGACTGACTAGATGCAAAATAATTGGTCAAATTAGAAAAGTAAAAGAGCAGGACTCCAGGGATAACATTACTTCAGTGCCAAAGGCAATGTGGGTTTGAGCTTTACTCCAGGCCTTTGTCAAGCCTATAGATATTTAAGGAATACTGTCATGGGAAAACATGTTTTTTTCAAGATGCATCAGTTAATAGTGCTGCTCCAGCAGAATTCTGCACTGAAATCAGTTTCTTAAAAGAGCAAACAGATTTTTTTATATTTAATTTTGAAATCTGACATGGGGCTAGACATATTGTCAGTTTCCCAGCTGCCCCCAGTCATGTGACTTGTGCTCTGATAAACTTCAGTCACTCTTTACTGCTGTACTACAAGTTGAAGTGATATCACCCCTCCCCCCAGCAGCCTAACAACAGAACAATGGGAAGGTAACCAGATAGCAGCTCCCTTACACAAGATAACAGCTGCCTGGTAGATCTAAGAACAACACTCAATAGTAAAATCCGGGTCCCACTGAGAAACATTCAGTTACATTGAGTGGGAGAAACAACAGCCTGTCAGAAAGCAGTTCCACCCTAAAGTGCTGGCTCTTTCTGAAACAGGGACGTAACTACCGGGGGAGCAGGGGGTGCAACTGGGCCAGGGCCTGCACCCCCGCGGGGCCCCCCGGCAGATCACGTGCGCTGCAGCCGGCTGGAGTCCGCTGCAGGCGCAGAGAAAAATCGCACGGACGAGGGTGGGGGTGGGCCCGGCTGCACGGCCCGCACCAGGGCCTGCCCCAACTTGTTCCGTTACTGTTCTGAAAGCACATGACCAGGCAAAATGACCTGAGATGGAGCCTACACACCAATATTATAAATTAAAATAAATACACTTGCTGCTTCAGGAATGAAATTTTATATTGTAGAGTGAATTATTTGCAGTGTAAACAATGTAATTTAAAAATAAAAACTAGAGCATAAAAATCATGACCGAATCCCTTTGATACAATCAAGTGTTAAATACCCACAGGAAGACAAGGGGAAACCAACAATCACCTCCATTTTACCCATGATGCTCCATGAAAAACATAAAAGTGCCCAATTACAATATTTCGAAATACAAAAGTCAGCGTCCTTCATAACTTTCACAAATCTCAAAAATAGGGATGCACCGCATACACTATTTTGGATTTGGCTGAACCCCTAAATCCTTTGCGAAAGATTCAGCCATATACCGAACCGAATCCAAATACTAAATTGCATATGCAAATTAGGGATGGGAAGGGGAAAACATGTTTTACTTCCTTGTTTTGTGACCAAAAGTCACGAGATTTCCCTTCCACCCCTAATTTGCATATGCAAATAAGGATTTGGTTCGGCCGGGCAGAAGGATTCGGCCAGTCACGGAGTCTGAGCGTGTGTCTCTGCCTTAAGAAGCTTCAGGGTCTGACCTCTTCTCACCTTAGCCCCCCTGGAAGATCTATAGCCTGCTATGGTGGAGACCAGAAAGAGACTGAACACATATTCCCTCTTTTATACACTAGGGAACCAGGAACATGCAAACTTCCTTTGGGCCAATGAGGAACACTTCCCTCCATGAGGACATAGGTCACTTCCTGAGCAGTAGGTGAAAGCTAATACAATGAGTCTCCTGCATAAACACTCCATAGAAATCTGCCATTGCCATCTTTGGTTCTCCAACGTAGACCAATGTTAAGAGTTCACATGAGAAATTAGGGACACTTCTAAAAAAAATCCAGCTTGAAAGATTACTGAGTTAATTTCATTTTAAGTTGTAATTAGTTTGCAATTAAATTTACATAAATCCCCCATTGCAGTAATGAACCATATTATCAAGGGCAAACACATTCTGCAACTTCAAGAATAGGTACTTAAAGCAACACTTTTAAAAAGTTTTATTCCAACTCTGTAGTAGGCCAGAGAATGCATGAGAATCCTAAAAACTGTGTCGGCATCTTCACTTCTTCATCATGTGAGGAACCACAAACTGGCTGATATAATCTATTGACAGATAGAAAACCATTTAGGTATGTAACCAGATATGGCTAGGTTAGGTGTGGGCCACCTATGTTATTACAAAGAGAGCTTGCTCGCCCGAAGTTGCCTTACGAGGAAACTTTGGGCGACTTTGGAAAATGAAGCACTCCAAGTGCCATCCTGTTGGCGATTTACATTCTAGCTGGCGGGAGGCAGTTTGGGGAGATTAATCGCCCCGAAGAAGAGGAGATTTGTCTATGGGCGACTAATCTCCCCGAATCTGAGTGTGTGCCCTGACCCTAAAAAAGGTTTATATTCTCCTTACGGTGTGCCATGAACATGATGCAAGCTTATTATTACCCCCTTGTATTGGTGAGTGTGATATTGAATTCCTGATTAAAGGTGGCCATACACGGGCTGATAAAAGCTGCCGACAGACCAAGTCGGCAGCTTATTGGCCCGTGTATGGGGCCCCCCGACGGGCTTCCCCTGATCGAGATCTGGCCGAAAGTCGGCCAGATCTCGATCGGATGGGACAAAAAATCCTGTTGGATCGAGGCCGCATCTGTTCGTTGATGCATTCCGCGATCCGACCCCCGTTCCCATGCGTTAGGATCCGATCGTTGGGCCCTAGGGCCCACGATCATATCAGCCCGATATTGCCCACCTCAAGTGTATGGCCACCATAAGACTCCAGAGCTGCTTTATCCAGGTCCCCCTTAAATGAATATAAGTAACATACAGTACCTTTTTGGTGGGCACCTTTATTTTAAGAAATTCAGCCTCGCGACTTAGTACAGGCCAAGGTGCGTGAATCCGGACAAAATTCAGTCCTTGGCTTTTTGTCTGGAAAAAAAAATGAACATTTGTTTAATAATAATTAAGCTTTAGGAAGGTTGGAAGCATCCTCCTATAAAATATATAGAAGGTAACGCATCTCACTAAAAAAGTTTGAATTCAAACTGTATAAATATCCATTCACTAAACACTAAACCCCACTTATTAACAGAGTTAGGGTGTGCTGGGAGCTGCAGTTTACCAACATCAGGATTGTATAATATAGTGAATAAAGTAGGCCCTCTTGTAAAATATAAGGCTATTAGAAGTTACCGAGGAGTATAATCACTATATAAAAATACAAGGTCGAAGGCCGAGTATTTTTATACAGGGCATGAAACTCAGAGGTAACTTCTAATATCCTCATATTTTGCAACAGGGGGTACTTTATTTTATTATATTTTATTATAATACACAAATTTCAGTGAGTCATGAGACAGAAATGACATCAGAACTCACCGTTTATAACTGATGACATCAGAACTCACCGTTTATAAGGATATAATTTACAAGATATTCATGACTTTTGTGTATTATAAACCAATATTGCTCAATAAAACTTGTTTTACTTAACTCAAAATGCAAAATAATCCTCAGATGAGAAACCCTGCTGAACTCTATCAATCTGGCACCATGTTCTTTGTTGCTGCATTTGTAGTTGGAAGTTTTCTAGCACAAGTCTGTCCTTCCTTCCCATGTTTAATTCCAGTGTAATATGACGCCAAAATTTGTGATGGGTGAGTAAATTTACCCATCACTAATTCGCAGAAAATTTTGTGCTTTGCTGCCAGCGAAAAAATTCAAAACTGTGGTGAAAATTCGCCAGCGAAAAATCCACCACAACAAAAAAATTGTCGCACGTCAGAATAGTTGCGTACATAAATTTGTCACACTTTAGAATTATTCGAACGCCCATTGACTTTAATGCATGTGGCGCATTTTGAAGCTCATATCACAAATATTTTGATGGCCATTGACCAATTGTTTCGCACATTTTTGACCATTTCTCCAATTTTTCGGTAGATTCGCAAATTTTACAGCGAAGGGAAACGGCACAGATTTACCCATCACTAGCCAAAATGGCCCAATAATCACAATAAAGTAAGATAAGGGCAAGATGGCTAGCAAAGTGCTGGGAATCAGCATTCTCACTAGTGAATTCTCTTGCTTCTATAATTAATTGTAATGATTAAATAAATAATTTAACGCTAACAACAGTTTTGCCTTGCAACAAAATACAAACTAATAGTGTGACTTAACTTTCTGCATGATCTGCTCTCTTATCCATCACACTGACCTGCAGCAACATAAAAACCTCACAAGAAACCACTGAATATAAAATGAATAACCACGTCTGATGAGTACGGCTTCTAGAATATTCTAAAAACACCATGTGATCGTTCAGAAGGAAAGTCCTATTATATAAAAATATTTTTAATCAGCAAGAAAAATCATACTTTTCAATGATAGAAAATAAAAAATCATGGTATTTTTAGCCATACCCTTATCTGCCAACAACATCCCTTTTGTCCAGACACTCTCCCAATCCAGCAAATGGAATACACATTTTAGAAAGCCTTCACCATTTAGTGTGATTACGATTAGGCACTGAACCATCTAAATCAGGGGTTCCCAACCTTCTTTACTCATGAACCACACTCAAATGTAAAAAGTGTTGACCCATTTGCATGAAAAAAGCTCCTGGCATTGCCAAAAAAGCCAACCAACCTTTTGATCCCGTGAGCAACATTCAGAAGTAAAGGAGTTGGGGAGCAACACTAACATGAAAAATGTTCTTGGGGTGCCAAATAAGGGCTGCGATTGGCCATTTGGTAGCCCCTATGTGGATTGTCAACCTACATTGAGACTCTGTTTGGCAGTACATCTGGTTTTTATACAACCAAATCTTGCCTCCAAGCCTGGAATTCAAAAATAAGCTCCTGCTGTGAGGCCATTGGGAGCAACATGCAAAAGGTTGGAGAGGAACATGTTGCCCTTGAGCTACTGGCTGGGGATCACTGTTCTAAGCCATTAAGAATAGGTTCTTAAACCAAAAAAAATTAAATAAGCATCTGCTTTGAGGCCACTGAGAGCAAATATGGTCCCTACTGACCAACAGGACTGGAACCTATATTACTGCTTCAGAAGGCAGATCATAAAGAACTTAAATAATGTTTTATTTGGTTATCTGTATGCCATTCAACACTAGAGAGCACTGTAATTACCAGCTGCTTCAAGCAGTAGTAACTTATGCATTACTACCAGAGCTTCAAGCAGTAGTAATTTAAGCATTACTACCAGAGCTTGAAGCAGTAGTAACTTAAGCATTACTACCAGAGGTTCAAGCAGTAGTAACTTAAGCATTACTACCAGAGCTTCAAGCAGTAGTAACTTAAGTATTACTACCAGCACTTCAAGCAGTAGTAACTTAAGCATTACTACCAGAGCTTCAAGCAGTAGCAACTTAAGCATCAGTACCAGAGCTTCAAACAGTAGTAACTTAAAGGATGAGTAAACCTTTAAAACAAGTGAATCAAAAATTGGTGAGAGTGCTATTCTAAGCCCTTTTGTCATTTACATGTATTATTTATTTTCTTTTTATTCCAAGATATTAAGGGATACATGTGCTGTTAATATGAATGAATTTTGTTCCAACAGCGCCACCTGCTGGTCAGTTTCTGATCAGTCTGACCACCAAGTAGTCAAGGAAGTTGTCGGGAGAAAGAAAGAGGCTGCTCTGATGTTCTTCTGCTTAGGAAAACAATTAGAAACCTTTCTCAAATCTTTCCTAAGCAGAAGAACATTAGAGCAGCCTCTTTCTTTCTCCTGACAACTTCCTTGACTACTTGGTGCTCAGACTGGTCAGAAACTAGAACAAAATTCATTCATATTAACAGCACATGTATCCCTTAATATCTTGGAATAAAAACAAAATAAATAATACATGTAAATGACAAAAGTGCTTAGAATAGCACTCTCATCAATTTTACATTAACTTATTTTAAAGGTTTACTTATCCTTTAAGCATCAGTACCAGAGCTTCAAGCAGTAGTAACTTAAGCATTACTACCAGCGCCAGGTCAACTAGTATTTGTACCCAAGAGAATAGTACTTGGAATTGTGCCCCCCGAGCCTGTCCACTGTCCTTTCATTCACAGCTCCTCTGTATTTGCCACCATCACACAACTATCCAAACAGTTCATCACACCTGCACCCTACTGCTGACACTCACTCCTCACTAGTAACTCACTTCAGAACTACACCATAAGCAGGTGCCTATTATGCCTCACCCTACCCACAACATTACTCTGGATAACAAGTAGCCCTGGCCAGCAGTAGGCCATACACAACTTACCAAGGCGTGCCACATTTGGTGGTGCTTAGTACAAAGGCAAAGACTACCGGGTAAACCTTTTTTGTGCCGCCTCATAAACAACAAAGCAAATCCCATGAATTCCTGCAGCTTTTTATTGCTTTAAATTGTATTTGGCAAAAATATATAAAATAAGCTGCCGCTGATGTTCCGAATTACAGTAGTACAGAAGTCACTGCCTGAAGAGTAATAAGAGAAGGGAACTAATACTCTCCTTTCTTGTAATGGTGATAGCTATCATTTACTTGGCCCATACACACAGACAAACATACACGGTTTCATGGCTTTTATTCCACTCTTATAGCTGCATTATGTACTATCAAGGCTACGCCTAATCCTGAGAACGGAATAAAAACAGTTTCAAAAGAACGCGCTGTGTGTCCTGAATTACAGTGAAATTGATATTCCACTATGCTCAGAAATAAAATTCCAGAGTTTAAAAAGGCTTTCAGAAAAAAATGGTTTGTGAGCAGTAGTGATAGGCAAATTTTTTCGGCAGGCACAAGTTCATGGTAAATTTCCGTGTTTTGCCGCCGACAATTCCAACTACAATTAAAGGCGTCTATTGGCTTAATGGGGACCCATCGGCATTGCTGCCGGCGTCAAAAAAATAGTTATACGCTGGTGTCAAAATTCGCACACATTGCACATCTCTGCACTCTCTTCAGCTCAATAGCATCCTTCTTCTTTCACCACTCAATTTAATGTATTTGTTATGCAATACAGAACTTTATTTGCTTTAGCAGCCAATAAATGATACTGCCTAGAGCTACACAGCTTGTCATCCACAAATACTCCAAATCCTGGAGGTTTATATAATTAATATTGTCTACCAAAGTGCTTAACCTTTCATTTATCAGCATTGAACCTCATTTGCCAATTTGGTGTTCAATTCTCCAATTAATTGAACAAGTAAGACCAAACTGCAAGCTTTAAAGTTGAAAGTATTCAGAGACAGGTGGGCCTGGTGGGTTGGGCGCCCGAGGCAGCCCAGCCAGCCAGCTTGCCCCCTCCCTTCCCCCATTGCACGCATGCGCGTCAACTCTACTCGGGCGCACATTTGCAGTAGCTTTGCTCGAGTGCGCATGCATAGTAACTCCACTCAGCGCGCATGCGTGAAAGCAGCACTGTCTCGCACATGCGTGTAAACGAAACTTGCATATTGGGCAAGCTGAATTAAGGTGAGTCCGGTCTAGGGGCAGGTAGAAGAGGTAACTGTCCAGCACCCCCTAATCGTTGCACCCCAGGCAACTGCCTCTTCTGCCTACCCCTATTTCCGGCTCTGGAAGTATTAAACACAATTTTCCTAGCTCTAAAAAAGGATAGGTATGCCCTTCTTGTCCAAGGTCCAAGATGGTGACTCCAGATATTTTACAGTAATAATTCAAAAGATACTTGCAAACTGTGAAAGAGAGAATCATTTATTTTAAGAACAAGAAATTTCACACCCAAATAGTTACGCATGGAATCCCAAACCCCACGCTCATGCTTCCACCTATAACAGATGACTTTTGCTTCAGGAGGAGACCTCCGATACTCTGATGCCGCCAGGGCTTGAAGTGAGAGGACCAGGGAGAGAGTTCTGGGAACCAAACGTTTACAGAAGGAAACAAGGCACGTAGTCGATACCAAGCGGGCAGAGCAGTACAGATTCTGGAGACAAAAGAGTAGTCGAGGTCAGAAGCCAGGTCAGAAACTCCAATATCGCTGTACTGTAACAGAATTCAAGTAGTCAGAGAATGGTAAGGACAGGCAGCAAACTAGACAAGATCAGGGTCAAGAACAGTTAGATCAGACTTTTTGTACCGAGGAACTATGTTGGGCAATGTGGAAAAGGAATATGCGCCTTTAAATATTTGAATTTCATGTCAAGCGTGATGATGTCAGATGCGGACATGAGTCAAAAACCTGCAAGTGCCACGAGCGCGCGGCAAACGCGGATCGGTGTGAAATGAACACAGACATGGCAGGCGTCCCCCCACCATGTGCCAACAGCTATTATTACACAAATCTACATTTGAGCCACCTCATTAATGAATAGCAATACAATTAAAGACACCCGATCGCAGCACAATCTATATTAGAGTCAGCAGGATATGTTATGCATGATTACCATAGAACATCCATTGTCTGGTTTACCACGGTTCATGCATATACACGTATGCTGAGCCAATAAGGTGAGCAGACATCCATTACCCAGAATAAAAAAGCATAACATCGATTTCCAAAAGTCAAAGTCATTGTTGGAGTTGTAAACAGTTCAGTGGCCTACAATATGAGTATATCAGCTTTCCACAGACCTAATGACCTTCCCTAATACCTGAATGAGCCATTTGTTCAGTGATAATCATAATGCTAGTCCCATGCTGTTCTTCAGCTTTTATTGAAAATGCAAAAAAAAAATTTTTTAAACAATGTTTTAATTAAAAGGGCAATTTTTTATTAGAACAAAGAACATTATAGGAAAGGCTTTTGGCAAATTCAACTGGTTGGTTATAACCTAATTGTATCCACCACCTATAAAATTATTAAAGCATTAGTCCACTTGTTTTGGGTCCTAATGGAAGTAGTAGGGTGCTCTGGCACCAAAGACCTGCTAATGACTTATGCAGAGAGGATGCATTGGTTGATGCGATTATGTACCCAGACAGACCAACTGTGATCTGATGCTGTTGTAATTATCTAGTAGTAAGATTGAGACTGGTGGTATGTGTGTGTAAGTGAACAATGCTAGTCAAGTGATCATGGTCTTAGCCTTCCCAGAATCATCTGGCACAAACATGGAAATAAAAAATGTCATATACACGTTAAATATGCTAATATGTCACTCAAAGCAAATAGTTTGGCAGCATATTGCCAGCAGAAGACAGGATAGAGCAGAGGTCCCCAACCTTTTACACCTGTGAGCTACATTTAGATGCAACACAAGTATTAAAATTGTTCCTGGGTGCCACAATACAAGTGCAGGAATTGCCTGTTTGGTAATACCTATGTGCAGTGATGGGCGAATTTGTCTTTTGTTTCGCGGAAAACGTGAACTTTGATGGCCGCATCAATTCTAATGCTTGCGTCTATTTTGATGCCAGTGTTAAAGTCAATGGGTGTCCAAATAATGTTGACGCTCAACGATTTTGACGCGATCGACTTTTCCAACGCACATCCAAAATTTCACAACAGTTTAGCAAATTAATTCGCCCGCGCGAAATGTGGAAATTCTCTGTGAATTTGTGCCTGTCTAATTCATTCACTCATCACTACCTATGTTGACTGGCAGTCTACAGGAGACCCTGTTTGGCAGGACACCTGGTTTTAATGCAACCAAAACTTGCCTACAAAGCAGGAATTCAGAAATAAGCACCTGCTTTTCAGCCACTGGGAGCAATATCCAAGAGGATGGTGTGAAACATGCCACTGGTTAGGGATCACTGGTCTACAAGTATGTGGTCACCAATGCTAGAAATGTTCTACAAATCTAACAGGCTTTGGCTTTTTTTGGAAATGAGTCCTTGCCATGCAATACAAGTGGCTCAGGTTTCTTTGGAGGTGCCTTTTTAATCACCCAATGTTGAGGATCTTACTGACAGACCTTGTGACTTCCAGATCAGATAGCACAGGCAAAACAATTATATACATGAGGCTATCAAGGGTTGATGGGAGTTCTACTTCAATAATGGCTTAAATGTAGTGATGGGTGAATAAATTAGTCTGGCACTAATTTGCAGCGTATTTCCTCGTTTCGCCGCCAGCGAATAAATTTGCAAATCTCCAGTGAAAATTCAACGGTGAAAATTTGCCGGCGTAAATTTCCGATTTTCACGATTTTTTCGTGAAAATGTTCGATTTTCACAATTTTTTTTGTGAAAACCTTGAAATTTCATGATTTTGGAGTGAAATCCTTCAAATTTCAAGATTTTTGAGTGAAATCCTTCAAATTTCACTATTTTTTCGTGAAATCCTTCAAATTTCATAATTTTTTTGCGAAAACCTTCAAATTTCACAATTTTTGAGTGAAACGTCCGATTTTCACGATTTTTTAGTCAAAACCTTAAAATTTCACGATTTTTTTGTCAAATCCTTCAAATTTCACAATTTTTGAGCGGGATCCTTCTAATTTCATGATTTTTTCGTGAAAACGTCCGAATTTCACATTTTTTTGGGGAACTTTCCGATTTCACGATTTTTCGCAAATTTTTCGCCATTTTGCAAATTTTGCTGGAAATCCACAAATTATTTGGCAAAGCAAAACGGGAGAAATTCGCCCATTACTACTTAAACTGAGGGAGGCATCATTGGTAGCAGAAGCACTCCCTTTAAGTATGTCTTTCTTTGTTTTAATTTTACTAACTGCCCTGTGTTCTCAGAAGCAGAAAACACTTTACTTTTTATGGATTTGAATTTTTCTGATTCATTTAATGGTGCAATGAAAATTCCTCTAATGACATGGTACAGGCTAGAATTGTTGTCAACAGCTGCCAAATGCAGTCCTTATGTTTCATAAAAGTCCCCCCAAACACAAAAAAATCCTGTAATTTTTATTGTTGCAGCAAAGTTTTCTCCCCCTTCTGTAAAGATCAAAATCATTAGCACCCCAAAGCAGATGTTGTTGCTTAAAATTTAATTTCTAAACGTTATAGACCTATATTTAAGTGAAAAGCCACCTGTGTCAATCCCTTAATTACTGATCCTAGTGTGAGGTGTTGTATCAAGGTAGATATAAAAGCTACAATAAAGCTACAATAAAGACTGTGCACACAATCAGTACGGTCAGACACCTTTATATACTTGTAGAATGCTGCTTCAATATAAATATATGTGTGTGTGTGAGAGAGTAGTGAAATATATATGGAAGGGAAAAGGGGAAAAAACGCATATTATTGTAAAATATAAGGATATGGTCACCGAGGAGTAAATCGTGTCACACAAATGACATCACTAAGCTCTGATTATTACTGATGGAATCCAGCAACGTAACTAGACGGGGGCGGGACGCACAGCCGGGCCCCCTTCCCCCCTCTGTACGCGATTTTCGGCCCGCATTTCAGTGGCACGCGAGCTGCCGGGGGGCCCTAAGGGGGTGTGGACCCTGGTCCGCTTGCACCCCCTGCACCCCCGGTAGTTCCGACCACTGGTGGCATCACTAAGCACACTTTATAAGGATTTAATTAACAGAATATTCATGGCTTTTGCATGAATACTTACATCGCTATTATTTTTCCTTCTACAAATCATGGATCCATGCTAGGTAGCAATGTACCTCCTACTGTTTATTATTAAAAATAATAAAAATAGTAGTTGCCTTGGTGGTCAATAGTGATGGGTCAATAAATTCAGCAGTGGCGAATTTCCTGAGAATGAACGCGTTTCGCCGCCAGTGAATAAATTCACGAAACTGCCACAAAACAGTTGCACATTAACATTATTCAGATGGCCATTGACTTTAACGCCGGCGTGAAAATGGACGCAAGCGTCAGAATTGACGCGGGCGTCAAAATTCGGATTTCACAAATGTTTCGCCAATATAATAATGAATCAGATTGGAATAATGTTCACGCATGATGGTTTTGCCACGATCGAATTTTCTGTATTTTTCCAAAAATTTTGCCGCTGGCGAATTTTTTCGTTAGTTTCGCTACTTCATTCGCCATTCGCCGGGGGCAATTCGCCCATCACTATTGACCATGAACAACTATTAATATTATTATTGTGATTATTATTATTAATAATAAAGAGTAGGAGGTACATTGCTACCTAGCATGATTTGTAGAAGGAAAAATATAGTGGGGATACTAGAGAATTTTTCGGCGAAATGGGACAAATTCGCCAATTACTAGTGGTCAATACATACACCTTGCCTGTTAATAACCCGATATAATTTCCACTAAGGCATAACCTTTTACCCAGCCTTGCAATCCAAACATTGGTTCAAGACTACTGATGCACAAATTGAAGTCATACATGTACTGTATAAAAAACTGCTACAGGTACGGGACTTGTAATCCAGAATGCTCGGGACCTGGGGTTTTCTGGAAAAGGGATCCTTACATTATTTAGATCTCTATGTCTTACATCTGCTACTCATTTAAACATTAACTAAACCCATTAGGGATGATTTGTCTCCAATAAGGATTAATTCATTTGGGATCAAGTACAAGGTACTGTTTCATACTACAGAGAAAAAGGAAATCATTTTAAAATATTAAAATTATTTGATTAAAATGGAGTCTATGGCAGATCTTTTCTTCGGATCTTTTTGAATAACAGATTTCCAGATACCAGAGCCCATACCTATATTAGACACTATCGTTTTGCACAGTAGAATTGCCCTTAAAGGAGAAGGAAAGCTACCAAAGCAGTTTATTGCCAATAGAATAACCACAAAAGTACAAGCTATACACTATATTTATTCTGCAGAATGCTTTACCATACCTGAGTAAACAGCCCTAGAAGCTCTTGTTTGTTTAGCTGCCATATTAGCTTGCTGTGAAATCACTTCCTGCCTGAGTCTCTCCCTGCTCACTCATTGCTCTGTGCTCAGATTACAGCAGGGAAGGGAGAAGGGAGGGGGAGAGAGAGAGAGAGAGAGAGAGAGAGAGAGAGAGAGAGAGAGAGAGAGAGAGAGAGAGAGAGAGAGAGAGAGAGAGAGAGAGAGAAGCAAACTGAGCATGCTCAAGCCTAAGCCCTGGAGGTTTATGCTGAAAACAGGAAGTCTGATACAGAAGCCCATGAGTACACAATAGAAGGAAAGAAACTGCACTAAGCTCCCAAAGCAAGGTAGCCCTACAGTCCGGAACCTCTGTTCTACAGGTAACTGATATGGGGAAGTTACAGAAGACATACTGTACATTACTAGTCTATGTGTGCACTGTTCCATAGAGAACACTTACTTAGGGCAGTTTCGATCTCTGTTTACACCACCAGAGAACCCCAAGTGTAACACTGCCCTTAAATCCAAAATAGTTAGACCTCGTCACCTAACACTGGAAATCAGAAGCTTCTTTAAAAATTGAGTCAACAGTGTTGGCCAATGACTGTGTCTGTGACACTCACATGCTCAGTGGGCTCTGATTGGCTGTTGAGAAGCTAAGCTTAGGGCTCGTCACTAATTATCCAGCAGAAAATGAGCTTCCCCTGTAATATAAGCTGATGCTACAAGTTTGCTGATTATTAAATTCTGATGCTAATTGCACTGGTTTCTGTGCTGCCATGTAGTAATTATGTGTATTAATTACTAATCAGCCTTATATTGTGACATTTCTATTCTATGTGTACTGTATATTGTGAGTGGGTCCCTAAGCTCAGTAAGTGACAGCAGCACAGAGCATGTGCAGTGAATCAGCAGAAAAGAAGATGGGGAGCTACTGGGGCATCTTTGGAGACACAGATCTTTACTGCTAAAGGGCTGTGGTTGCCTTGGGCTGGTACAGAAGCACAAAACATAATGTACAATAAGTCTAGCTACTTCTTTAGTTAGGCTTTAGTTCTCCTTTAAGAAATCCATCTTATAATGATGAGCTTTTTGGTAAGTTGGTTCCCGGTCAAGGGACCCAATACCTGTACTGGTGAAATTCCTTGAAATACAAATTTCAAATTAAAAAATCTGTTTTTTTTTTTTTTACCTAAATAAAATGCATACATTTTATAAAATGACCCTCAACATGCTGATGTTTTTTGTATACACTTCAATAGGGATGGGCGAATTTTTTCACCTTGTTTCGCCATGAAAATGACGCCCATAGACTTGTATGGCATCACGCGACATTTCGCCGGCGGCAAATTTTTAACGAAACGGGTCAAATTCGCCCATCCCTACTCTTCAAGCTTCTTAATTGATACCTTTGGCCACCCTTATTTATACAGCTCATTATTACCACACAATAAGGGGCAAATTTACTTAAGGTCGAATATCGAGGGTTAATTAACCCTTGATATTCGACTGTTGAAGTTAAATCCTTCGACTTTGAATATCGAAGTCAAAGGATTTAGCGCTATTCAATCGATCGAACGATTAAATCCTTCGAATCGTTCGATTCGAAGGATTTTAATCCATTGATCAAACGATTTTTCTTCTACCAAAAAAAGCTAGCAAAGCCTATGGGGACCTTCCGCATAGGCTAACATTGACTTCGGTAGCTTTTAGGTGGCGAACTAGGGGGTTGAAGTTTTTTCTTAAAGAGACAGTACTTCGACTATCGAATGGTCGAATAGTCGAACGTTTTTTAGTTTGAATCGTTTGTTTCGAAGTCGAAGGTCGAAGTAGCCCATTCAATGGTCGAAGTAGCCAAAAAAAACATTCGAAATTCGACGTTTTTTTCCTCTATTCCTTCACTCGAGCTAAGTAAATGGGCCCCCTATAATTTATTAAAACATAGCACCCCATTAAAACAGTAGAAAATGCTTTGCCTGCACTTAACGAACATCTTAATTTAAGCTTTCTTCATTGTGCTAAACTGTTTGTTGGCTAGCACTGCCTTGTTATGGCAAAGGTCAACAGTAGTGTAAATAATTAATAGTGAAGTAAGCAAAAGCATGTAGACTGACACGTCCCAGTAAACAGACACTTCAGCTTGGTATCTTAACTTAGAGAATGTGCCACGATTGCTTGTTTTAAGTTCTCTGACTTCTAAATATGCCAACTCAAGGTTATTGATAGTGAAAGAAACTAAGATGTTTTAAAAAATCAAAGTGCTGTATTTAAGGAAGGACCTAGTTATGCCACCACAGTAATTAAAGTTCCATTTAGATTTGAATTGCATTAGGTAGCCCATGGAATGGAGTGTGAGCACTTATTTGCTGTTCTATATGTAGAATTGTAAGGTTTCCTATACCCCAGGAAATATATTAGCCAGCTAGGATGGGTCCTTTTTCCCAATAGGGGAGGGGAAATAGTTCCCCAGAGGTTATAAAAAGGGATTTGCCATGTGTTCTGTCTCTTTCTAGTGCACCCACTCGCTGGAGGAGGAGGTGTGTAGCTGCTAGGGCTTGAGGTGGAGGTAGGCCTCAGTATAGGAGCAAGCCAGTGTCAGTAGGGATGTAGCGAACGTCGGAAAAAAAGTTCGCGAACATATTCGCGAACTTGCGCAAAAATGCGAGCGGTTCGCGAACGGTTCGCGAACCCCATAGACTTCAATGGGAAGGCGAACTTTAACATCTAGAAAAGACATTTCTGGCCAGAAAAATGATTTTAAAGTTGTTTAAAGGGTGCAACGACCTGGACAGTGGCATGCCAGAGGGGGATCAAGGGCAAAAATGTATCTGAAAAATCTGCCTGTGTGTGCTTGGAAGAGATAGTGTAGGGGGAGAGCTGTTAGTGATTTCAGGGACAGATGATAGTAAATTTGCTGGCTAGTAATCTGCTTGATACTGCTCTGTATTGGAGGGACAGAAGTCTGCAGGGATTTGAGGGACATTTTAGCTTAGGTAGCTTTGCTGGCTAGTAATCTACTGTTCTCTTTAAACAACTGCCATACGTTGACCTTGTAGGCATTGTTTGCCCAGTTTTTTTGGACGCAGCCACTGAAGCACAGTTGCCAGAAAAAATATGCCATATAAATGCTGAAAATAGTCATTTTTCGCCATACGTTGACCTTGTAGACATTATTTGCCCAGTTTTTTTGGACGCAGCCACTGAAGCACAGTTGCCAGAAAAAATATGCCATATAAATGCTGAAAATAGTAATTTTTCGCCATACGTTGACCTTGTAGACATTGTTTGCCCATTTTTTTTGGTTGCAGCCACTGAAGCACAGTTGCCAGAAAAAATATGTCACGTAAATGCTGAAAATAGTCATTTTTTGCCATATACGTTGAGTCAACGTATGGCAAAAAATGACTATTTTCAGCATTTATATGGCATATTTTTTCTGGCCTCTGTGCTTCAGTGGCTGTGGCCAAAAAAACTGGGCAAACAATGCCTACAAGGTCAACGTCGTTGACCTTGTAGGCATTGTTTGCCCAGTTTTTTTGGCCACAGCCACTGAAGCACAGAGGCCAGAAAAAATATGCCATATAAATGCTGAAAATAGTCATTTTTTTGGTCGCAGCCACTGAAGCACAGTTGCCAGAAAAATTATGCCATATAAATGCTGAAAATATAAATTTTTTTGGTTGCAGCCACTGAAGCACAGAGGCCAGAAAAATTATGCCATATAAATGCAGAAAATATGCATTTTTTTGGTCGCAGCCACTGAAGCACAGTTGACAGAAAAATTATGCCATATAAATGCTGAAAATATAAATTTTTTTGGTTGCAGCCACTGAAGCACAGAGGCCAGAAAAATTATGCCATATAAATGCAGAAAATATGCATTTTTTTGGTTGCAGCCACTGAAGCACAGAGGCCAGAAAAAATTAAACCAGTAGGGTTTGCACCCTAGTTTGTAACGGTGGCGGAGGGAGGAGGAGGACGCTAAAGGACAGCTGTGTGTGGAGTCATGAGGCTTGAAGAGAAGGACAGCTGCATAGAAGTCAGAACAAGTCTTCCGGCGTGCAGTAACCCTCCGAGATCCACCCCTCATTCATTTTAATAAAGGTCAGGTAATCGACACTTTTGTGACCTAGGCGAGTTCTCTTCTCAGTTACAATCCCTCCTGCTGCACTGAAGGTCCTTTCTGAGAGCACACTTGAGGCTGGGCAAGACAAGAGGTTCATGGCAAATTGTGACAGCTCTGGCCACAGATCAAGCCTGCGCACCCAGTAGTCCAGGGGTTCATCGCTCCTCAGAGTGTCGATATCTGCAGTTAATGCCAGGTAGTCCGCTACCTGCCGGTCGAGGCGTTCTTTGAGGGTGGATCCAGAAGGGTTGTGGCGCTGCCTTGGACAGAAAAACATTTGCATGTCTGACGTTACAGACTGGCCAAAGGGCTTTGTCCTTGCAGGTGTGCTCGTGGCAGGATTACTGGCACCTCTGCCCCTGGAATGTTGATGAGTTCCTGAAGTGACATCACCCTTAAAAGCATTGTACAACATGTTTTGCAGGCTGGTTTGTAAATGCCGCATCTTTTCGGACTTGTGGTATGTTGGTAACATTTCTGACACTTTATGCTTGTACCGAGGGTCTAGTAGCGTTGCGACCCAGTACAGGTCCTTCTCCTTAAGCCTCTTGATACGGGGGTCCTTCAACAGGCATGACAGCATGAAAGACCCCATTCTCACAAGGTTGGATGCAGAGCTATCCATCTCCGCTTCCTCATTATCAAGGACTGCATCATCCACGGTCTCCTCCCCCCAGCCACGTACAAGACCAGGGGTCCCCAAAAGGTCACCACTAGCCCCCTGGGAAGCCTGCTCCTGTTGGTCCTCCTCCTCCTCCTCCACAAAGCCACCTTCCTCCTCTGACTCCACTTCTGGCACCTCTCCCTGCGTTGCAGCAGGTGCCTGGGTTCGTTCTGGTGATTCCGACCAGAAATCGTGCGCTTCCAGCTCCTCGTCACGCTGGTCTACAGCCTCATCTGTCACTCGTCGCACGGCACGCTCCAGGAAGAAAGCGAAGGGTATTAGGTCGCTGATGGTGCCTTCGGTGCGACTGACCATATTTGTCACCTCTTCAAAAGGTCGCATGAGCCTGCAGGCATCGCGCATAAGCACCCAGTAACGGGGGGAAAAAAATCCCCAGCTGTGCAGATCCAGTCCTACCACCCAGTTCAAAAAGGTACTCGTTGACGGCCCTTTGTTGTTGCAGCAGACGTTCCAACATAAGGAGCGTTGAATTCCAGCGAGTCTGGCTGTCAGAAATCAAACGCCTGACTGGCATGTTGTAGCGCTGCTGAATGTCAGCAAGGCGTGCCATGGCTGTGTAGGAACGTCTGAAATGGGCCGACACCTTTCTGGACTGGGTGAGAACGTCCTGGAATCCTGGGTACTTGGAGACAAAACGTTGGACTATTAAATTTAACACATGTGCCATGCAGGGCACATGTGTTAAATTGCCTAGTCTCAACGCTGCCAACAGATTGCTTCCATTGTCACACACCACTTTTCCGATCTGCAGTTGGTGTGGGGTCAGCCACCGATCGGCCTGTGACTGCAGAGATGACAGGAGTACAGATCCGGTATGGTTTTTGCTTTCCAGGCACGTCATCCCCAAGACAGCGTGACAACGGCGTACCTGGCACGTCGAATAGCCTAGGGGGAGCTGGGGGTGCACAGGTGTGGAGGAGGAGAAGGAGGACCCAGCAGCAGAGTAAGAAGAAGAAGAAGACGAGGTAGAGAGCGATGGAGGAGTAGAGGTGGTGGCAGAACCGCGTGCAATCCGTGGCGGTGACACCAACTCCACTGTTGTTGTTGAGCTACCCATTCCCTGCTTCCCAGCCATTACCAAGTTCACCCAGTGGGCAGTGTAGGTGACATACCTGCCCTGACCATGCTTGGAGGACCATGCGTCAGTAGTCATATGGACCTTTGGCCCAACACTAAGTGACAGAGATGCGGTAACTTGGCTCTGCACATGTTGGTACAGGTGTGGTATTCCCTTTTTAGAAAAAAATTGCGGCTGGGTACCTTCCACTGCGGTTGTCCCAATTGCTACAAATTTGCGGAAGGCCTCAGAGTCCACCAGCTGGTATGGTAAAAGCTGGCGGGCTAAGAGTGCAGACAAGCCAGCTGTCAGACGCCGGGCAAGGGGGTGACAGTCAGACATTGGCTTCTTACGCTCAAACATGGCCTTCACAGAAACTTGGCTGGTGGCAGATGACTGGGAATGGGAACAGGTGGTCAAGGTGGAAGGCGGAGTGGAGGGTGGTTCAGACGGGTCAAGGAGAGCAGAGGTAGAGCAGTAAGATGCTGGACCAGAAGGAGTGTGGCTTTTAGTTTGCCTGTTGCCTTTGAGGTGTTGCTCCCAAAGTGCTTTGTGCTTGCCGCTCATGTGCCTTCGCATAGAAGTTGTACCTATGTGGCTGTTGGGCTTACCAAGGCTCAGTTTCTGACTGCACTCATTGCAAATTACAATGCTTTTGTCAGAGGCACACACATTAAAAAAATCCCACACTGCTGACTTTTTGGAAGTGTGCGATCTGGCGGTAACAGTAGAAGTTGGCGGAGTTTGCGGTATTGGCGGCAATGGCGGGTGCGTTGGCCGGCTGAACACAGGTGCCGATACATGCTGTTGCCCTACTGATCCCTGCGGGCTGTCCTCCCTGCTTCTTCTAAGTCTTATTCTCCTACTGCCTCTCTGACTCTCCGTCTCTCCATCTGAACTACCCTCCTCTTGCTCTCTTCTACTAGGCACCCACAAAACATCAATCTCCTCATCATCATTCTCCTCAGATGCATCAATTTCTTCTGACACATCACAGAAGGAAGCAGCAGCGGGGACCTCCTCCTCATCACTCATTATGTCCATCTCTATCGTGTTCTCTGCCAGAATTAAATCTGGTGTAAGGTCCTCATCTCCTTCATCTTCTTCTGGCAATAATGGTTGCGCATTACTCAGTTCAAGAAACTCATTGGAAAATAACTCCTCTGACCCCAGTGAAGAAGGGGCACCGGTGGTGGAGGAAGTGTTACGTGGGGTGGCCATAGCAGTGGAGGATGAGGAGGATGTTGTGGTAAAGTTAGAAACGGTAGAGGATGGGGTGTGCTGTGTAAGCCAGTCAACTACCTCTTCAGCATTTTGGGAGTTCAGGGTCATTGGCTTTTTAAAACTGGGCAATTTGCTAGGGCCACAGGATTGCATAGCAGCACGGCCCCTAGCACGGCCTCTGCGTGGCGGCCTGCCTTTGCCTGGCATTATTTTTAAAAAAACAACAACAACAACAAAAACTCAGTTGGTTTTTCTGGAAACGATAATACACACAGCTAGATGGCGGGTTGAAGAAAACACTGTGCAAATAATGCCTACAAAGTCAACGTATACACTACTACAGCGGTGGATACGGATTACGTAAAATATATGAATGCTGCTTGAAAAAAAGTAACTCAAGTGGTTTTTCTAGAGACGATAATATTATCAATATTTAGACAAAATGTGAACAAGGTCACACAGCTCGATGGCGGGTTGAAGAAAACAGTGTGCAAATAATGCCTACAAGGTCAACGTATACACTACTACAGCGGTGGATACGGATTACGTAAAATATATGAATGCTGCTTGAAAAAAAGTAACTCAAGTGGTTTTTCTAGAGACGATAATATTATCAATATTTAGACAAAATGTGAACAAGGTCACACAGCTCGATGGCGGGTTGAAGAAAACAGTGTGCAAATAATGCCTACAAGGTCAACGTATACACTACTACAGCGGTGGATACGGATTACGTAAAATATATGAATGCTGCTTGAAAAAAAGTAACTCAAGTGGTTTTTCTAGAGACGATAATATTATCAATATTTAGACAAAATGTGAACAAGCTCACACAGCTCGATGGCGGGTTGAAGAAAACAGTGTGCAAATAATGCCTACAAGGCCAACGTATACACTACTACAGCGGTGGATACGGATTACGTAAAATATATGAATGCTGCTTGAAAAAAGTGACTCCGGTGTTTTTTCTGGAGACGGTAATATTATGGATATTTAGACAGAATGGGAACAAGGTCACACAGCTCGATGGCGGGTTGAAGAAAACAGTGTGCAAATAATGCCTACAAGGCCAACGTATACACTACTACAGCGGTGGATACGGATTACGTAAAATATATGAATGCTGCTTGAAAAAAGTGACTCCGGTGTTTTTTCTGGAG
The DNA here is from genome assembly GCF_017654675.1 of Xenopus laevis. Taxonomy (NCBI): domain Eukaryota; kingdom Metazoa; phylum Chordata; class Amphibia; order Anura; family Pipidae; genus Xenopus; species Xenopus laevis. The sequence continues at coordinate 8,423,083 of NC_054376.1, read as the reverse complement.
ACGGTAATATTATGGATATTTAGACAGAATGGGAACAAGGTCACACAGCTCGATGGCGGGTTGAAGAAAACAGTGTGCAAATAATGCCTACAAGGCCAACGTATACACTACTACAGCGGTGGATACGGATTACGTAAAATATGTGAATGCTGCTTGAAAAAAGTGACTCCGGTGTTTTTTCTGGAGACGGTAATATTATGGATATTTAGACAGAATGGGAACAAGGTCACACAGCTCGATGGCGGGTTGAAGAAAACAGTGTGCAAATAATGCCTACAAGGCCAACGTATACACTACTACAGCGGTGGATACGGATTACGTAAAATATATGAATGCTGCTTGAAAAAAGTGACTCCGGTGTTTTTTCTGGAGACGGTAATATTATGGATATTTAGACAGAATGGGAACAAGGTCACACAGCTCGATGGCGGGTTGAAGAAAACAGTGTGCAAATAATGCCTACAGGGCAAATAATGCCTAAAAGGTCAACTTATACACTACTACAGCGGTAGTAAAATAAAAAAAGTAAAATAAAAAAAAAATGAATATTAAAAAAAAAAATTAAAGTTGGTGCTGCTGAACTACTAGGAGCAGCAGATTAGCACACCAGTCCCACTCCCCAACACTGCTAGACTAATAGCACTGGGCTCTTATAGTAGTAGTAGTAGTAGTAGTAGTAAAACAACAAAAAAATAAATAAAAGCAGTCCTTACAAGGACTACTGTTATTGCAGCAGTCAGCAGATGAGATCAGAAGCAGGACAGCTGCCCACTGCAGCTACATACAGAGCACTGCAGTAGAAGGTAGATTACTAGCCAGCAAAGCTACCTAAGCTAAAATGTCCCTCAAACCCCTGCAGACTTCTGTCCCTCCAATAACAGAGCAGTATCAAAACGATTACTAGCCAGCAAACTTTCAACTGTCCCTGAAATCACTAACAGGCAGCAGCTCTCTCCCTACACTATCTCTTCAGCACACACAGGCAGAGTGAAAAAACGCTGCAGGGCTTCGGTTTTTATAGGGAAGGGGAGTGGTCCAGGGGAGAGCTTCCTGATTGGCTGCCATGTACCTGCTGGTCTGGGGTAAGAGGGCAAAAAAAAGCGCCAACAATGGCGAACCCAAAATGGCGAACGTCGCGCGACGTTCGCGAACTTCCGGCGAGCGCGAACACCCGATGTTCGCGCGAACAAGTTCGCCGGCGAACAGTTCGCGACATCTCTAAGTGTCAGGTCAGAAATTGTAGTTCAGGAAAGTTAGTGAGCAGCCAAAGCTCCAATGAGGAGTTAGTGAAGGATTAGCATCCTAGGGACTCAAGTGGTTAAGCTCAGGGATAGAGAGGTCCTTGGAGTGTAAAACCAGCTGTGAGGTACCTTCAATGGGGACTGTGCACCAAAGGCAGGAAAGGCACGTCAGTTCACAAAGCTGACTAACAAAGGCTTAGACAGTATCCATGAGTAACATATCGTATGTAAATGATCTGCTACCACTACTTGCTTCATGGAGTGTATCTTCTGAGCACACATCTTGAATATGTGTCTGAGTATTGAGAATTGTACGATCAGTTCAATAAATGTTCTGCTGTTTTAAACAACCACTGGCGCCCAAAGTTTGTTTGATCAAAAGTGAATACCTCTGTGCTTATACCAATTGGTAATCCATTCCTCCATACCACAAGTGGGGGCCCCATCTGAAGATAGAGTCTAATTATATTGTGCCTACTGGGAGTAGCTGGAAGTTGGACCCCGGGTGCCGAAACCAGTGGATAGTAACCCAAGAGAAGGTTTAGGAAGATCCTGACCCATCCATCTGTTACATATATATTGTTGGGACTATAGAGAAATGGCAATGTTTTTATCTGTGCATAACCATATTATGATTCAGCCTTGAAGTCTGACCATGAACCTTGTCATCCTAAGGGCTGTTACACATGGGCGTTTGCTTCTGCGTTTTTCAACACTGAGCATAAAAAAAAACAAAAAAACGCATCTGTTACATTGTAACAAAGTAAGTTAGGTTGAAAAAAGACACACGTCCATCAAGTTCAACCTTTTAACTCTATCTTAACCTGCCTAACTGCCAGTTGATCCAGAGGAATGCAAAAAAGAGGCCTCTCCAATTTGCCTCAGAGGGGAAAACATTCCTTCTTTCCAGTCCCTGGATCAACTTGTTCTATGAGCTATCTTCCATAAACAAAACTGTACGGCATATTCTAGATGGGACCTTACAAGTGCTCTATACAGTGGAAGAATGACCCCCTGCTCCCTTGATTCTCTGCCCCTTTTAATACAGCTCAAGCCCTTATTTGCCCTTGATGCTGCTGACTGGCATTGCTTGCTACAGCCAAGTTTATTATATACAAGGACTCCAATGTCCTTTTCCATTATGGATTTGCCTAGTGCAGTCCCATTAAGGGTATAAGTGGATATTCTTACATCCCAGCTGCATGACTTTACGTTTATCAACATTGAATCTCATTTGCCACTTAGCTGCCCAGATTGCCAGTTAGTCAAGATCCTGTTGCAAGTGCCACATCCTGGATGGAATTAATTGGGCTGGATAGTTTTGTGTTGTCTGCAAACACTGATACATTACTTACAATACCCTCCCCTAAGTCATTAATGAACAAGTTAAACAAAAGTGGACCCAATACCAAGCACTGAGGGACCCCACTAGGAACCTTACTCCAAGTAGAGAATGTACCATTAACTGGGCCGGTGGCCAACGTAGGGGAAGCAGAGGGGCAGTTTAGGGCAGGGAAGGGAGAGAGGGACAGACAGGGGAGGGAGAGATGAACAGAGGGGCAATCGACAGAGTGGGTAGGCAAGAGCTGCAGAGGGCAGTGAACCTGGGCTAAGGGTAGGCAGAAGAATCTTGAAAAGGCACCGGCCCAAGCGTAGCCCCCTAGGCAGGTGCCTCTTCTGCCTACCGCTAGCTCTGGCCCTTGTTCACTTGTCCAAAAGTTTTTTAAGGATTTGGTTTGGCTAGGCACTTGGATTTGGCTTTATCTGAATTATGCTAAACATTAACAGAATCAATTATAATAACTTTATCTTCTCATCTTCTGTCCATAAGCATGTCTCTTTAAGGCCAAAATCACACAGTTGGCTCTGCTTCCCTCCACCTGCGTTTTGAGTGAAAAATATGGGTGTAGCTACATGGAGTGGAGTGGAAATTGGCCCAAATAATGTGAAAGCAGGCATTTTTAGACCTATCTGTGCCATGAAGTTACACACTGAATGCAGGCAGAGAGCAGAGGAGCCAACACTCTATGTGACTTTAGCCTAAAAGATCAACTCATGAACACGGTAGCCCCCAATACCTCCCTTAACACCATAATGTAGAAATCTCAGACTTCAGTTCCACAGCTTTATGAAGGGATTTCTTAAATAAACAACCCCCTAATCTCCTGAATGATCCCTAACAGCAAACATCCTAACAGAACCCATTATGGACAAAACCCATGCACGATATAACTATTTATCAGACAAAACATTAAGATTTCTCTCTAATTAAAGACCATTAGAAGCCTATATCATACTGGAACTTTCTTGGCCCAAAATCAGTGCTTAAGCTACTTTGGAGGTAGAGCACAGCTAAACTACAACTCCCTCTCTCAGGTTGGCCCTTGTGGTGTTGGAGGAAGGAAGGTATTGTGTTGTTTAACTACAAAATAAAGTATTTTTTAATGCAATGAGGGTTTTTAACAGAAATCAATGTGTGCTCACTTATTACAATGTTCCATGGCGAAACTTTGATTCCCATTGAATTCAATAGGTTTCAAGAATTTTTCGCCGGTTTACATTTTTTTCTCAGTTTTGGGACAGATTCGCTCATCACTAGTTACATCAAACTCATTACATCAAACATTGTGCAGGCTTCATAGACTAAGGAGACACATATACTGTAAGTTGCTGCATATCGCACTTTTTGCCTCAAAAAGGAATATACAAGCTACTAAATCTCACTTTTCGAGCACAGTGCACTCTATAGTTACATGAACTGTCACTTTTGGCTTATAGATGAATTTTATACATTAATTAATGAATTCATTTTATGTATTTTTAAGTATTTTGTATTTTGAGAAGACCGGGCAGTCACTTATGAATTGTATTTTTTCTGATGTAAATAAGTGTTCCTCTGAATCTTGTTGTGCTATTATCCTTGTGGAAAAAGTTTAGGTTGGTTTAAGCCACCAACCAGTGGAATTACGTTTGTATGTAATACTGAAAGTCGGTATAATAATATATTATCACCTTTCTAAAATACCTGCTAGTAAGGTCCCCTCCAATGGAGACTCTCAAGCTGATACCAACCTGACACTCTATTCCACTAACTCAACACTCTATTCCACTAAAAGTGTCTCTTTACTTTTAGACAAGTATTGCCTGGAAGAGCTGCCTCTAATCTATTGATCTTTTTGAGGTCATCTGCTGCTATTTTTAGCTTGATTGAAGCTATTGAAGTTTACTATTACAGGTGCCATCCCACTAATGACCCTCTTCACAGGGTACCTGTTGCCTGGCTTTCACGAAAGGTTGGGTTCCAATGGAAACTCTACTTTACTGAGGCCTTGTGCTCCAGGCTCTCCAGCAACATCCACACTCTACAGCAGGTGGAGCCCAAACAGAAAGAGTCATGTGCTCCCACTTTATCAAACATTGACTGGAATTGGTCATATGATTCCCTGGGCCAAGAGAAAATATCCCACCTAGGGGGGCAATAGGTTACCGACACTATGGGGATTCTGAAACCCCTGGGGATTTAATCCTATGGTTATCTACAATACTACTCTAGTTTTAATTTTTTTATAAAAGTATTTAATCCATATCTTTATAGCGAACTCAAGTGAAAAGAGGTGGTTGATACAAGAGTTGCGGAGTTTATCATTAAAACTTACAATCACACCCAATGTCTAATGATGGGCGAATTTATTCGCCAGGCACGAATTCGTGGTGAATTTCGGCGTTCCGCAGACGGAATAAAAGATTTTCTTTTTTGACGCCAGCGACAATTCAGACACCGGTAACAATTTTGATGTCGGCAACAATTTAACGCACACACACTTTGACTGTAATGCAATTGGACAAAATAGGCATGTGTCAAATTGTCGTCAATTTTGACGGCCACGAATCGACGCCGGCGTCAAAAATTCGTCCATCACTACCAATGTTCTAGGAGTGGAACTACTACATAATTTTGTATCCTTATGCATTTCAATAAGACATCTTTGTTGTAGATATTTTTTTCTTTTACTATACAGGTATGAGATCTGTTATCTGGAAACACACTGTCCAGAAAGCTCCAAATTAGTGGAAAGCCATCTCCAGTAAACTGTATTTTAATTTAATGATTCAAACTTTTTCTCTGAAATAATAAAACATGCCCTTATACTTAATCCTTATTCGGGGAAAGCAATTTAATTCAGTTTAATTAAAGTTTAAATTATTTTTTAGTAGACTTAAGATATGGAGATAAACATTATGGAAAGATCCATTATCTGGAAATCCCCAGGTCCCAAGCATTCTAGATAACCGGTCCCATACCTTTATAGATTTTAAACATTTTGCATATTTTTTCCCATAAAACAGTTCAACACAAGAACTAGAAGAACTAGACCTGTCGCACATCCGGGAACAGGTTTGTAGCCTTATACTATTATACTTACTGTATTATTTATTAGCTGTGCTCATATACTTCGCACTAATGACAACCATTTATGTTATTTCCAGACACAACATGAATTTCAGCAATGATGATAAGACAGCCAACACAAGCCATGGAAACAGTTCATAGGTCTGAATTTTGAAGATTGCACATGGAAATTTCACAGAAGTCAGCCAAGGTCTCATAGTTCATAACCTTATAGGTTCCCCAAAATATATATGTGTGAAAATAAAGTGCTATTATTCACAGAAATGATAAAAATGATGAAAACTGTGAATAAATTTAAATATAATAAACATTTCATGTAATGCTTAGCATAAGTATGGTAATTAAAAATGAATTATTTGTATAACTCAGTCCCCGCTATCTATATCTCCATCAGGGGCGTACAGAGGAAGTAGACCCTGCAGTTACAGGTAAGATAGGTCAATTTATCAATATTTTGGGGCCTTAAATTGAATTTGCTGTGGGCCCAGTGACATCTAGTTACTCCACTGATTTCCATAAACCCAACGTATATTAGATCTTAGCCAAAATATGATCTTTACCCTTACAAGGGCCTATCATATGATTCTGTATTCTCACATCCTAGAACTGCCGGTGAAAATCCACTTGGAAGTTGGGTGATAGCATCAATTGATTCCATATATGTCCTGGGCTCTACTACAGCTGCTGGGTTTGCTTCCTCTGTAGTTATGCCCCCAAGGAGAACCTAAGACACTGTATAGTTGTGAGCAGCTTGAAAGCCAGGATATAACCTTAATTGTTGCTCTAGATCAGTGATCTCCAACCAGTAGCTCGTGAGTAACAAGTTGCTCCCCAACACCTTGGATGCTCTCCGTGGCCTCAAAGCAGGTGCTTATGTTTTAATTCCAGGCTTGGAGGCAAGTTTTGGTTACATAAAAACCAGGTGTACTGCCAAACACAGCTTCCTGTAGGCTGCCAGTCCACGTAGGGGTTACGAACAGGCAATCACAACACTTATTGGCACCACTCAGGACCTTTTTCATGCTTATGTTGGTCCCCAAATCTTTTTATATCTGAATGTTGCTCACGGGTGAAAAAGGTTGGGGACCCCTGCTCTAGATATTCTTCAAACTATTGATTCAACAATGTTTGTACAGTTATGTACACCTGTTATGAGCTAAAAGAAGCCTTGAGAAATGTTGGACCAAAAGGTCCATTGGATTAAAATTTTATCGCAACAATATATTTTATCAAAGAGGCCCTCAGTATAAACACACTGAAAACAGATTTCTAAGCCCATAAAAAGGAAAAAAAAAACCTCAAAGGCATTCACGGAATTATGTGGTTTAATATTTATGGCGGTCTTTCTACTAATAAAAACTGTACACCATATAGGTGAAAAAACCGTGCCACGATGGTTTTTCTTACTGTGCGTGTGTCATTGAGACTCTGTTCACCTAACTAGAAGATAAAGATGAAACAGACATCTTGTGATGTCCATTCATTTCAGTGATGGAAAGCATGTGGCCTCCTGTGCTAAATTCTTTAATAATTAATTAATTCATTCATTAATTAACTAATTAATTAAAGGACACTGATAAAAATAGGATTTTTGTAAGGAAATAAGATTATCAGATAGAATATTGATCACATAATGCTATAACCACTGTTCTTCTAGCATACGTCCTAATACACAGGGACCCATCTGCTTTCTACCATATCACGTTCTACCATATCAGTCTCACCCAAAGCAGACTATGATCCCTTTGTCTTTATCAAAGCAACTTGATGATTTATTCACGCAGACAAGCCGAAGGGATGCAAGGAATTTTTTTTAATCTCCCAAGGTTTTGAAGCCATCATAAGTAATTCATAGGATGACAACTAATCATAGAGACAGCTAGAATCTTATAACCAGATGATGGTAGACTGGAATATACTCCCGTATCCGTATGCAACTAGAAAGGATGGCCATAAATAATTTGTTTGTTATGCATGGCTTGTTAAATTCACTAAGGGGGTTATTTATTATGCTCCGAATATCCGAAATTCAAACAATTCGTAGTTTTCGGACAAAAAAAAACAACGAATTTTTCGGAATTTCTTAAAGCCTGATGATCTTAAAAGGCTGACTCCGAAAATCCGGCATCTCAAAGCTTTCAAGGTCCTGTATAAGTCAATGGGGATGGTCTCAGTGTCTGCGCTGCTGTCCGTACCGATATCCAATATTTTTGAGGATTTTGGACCAAAAAGTTCGAAAATTCGTACTTTTCGGCCAAAGCTCGGACTTCTTTAATGATTAATAAAGTCCATTCGGTCAGTCGGAGTTGAACGGATTTTTATTTGAAAAATACTTCCTTGATAAATAACCCCCTAAGTGTGGCCTGATTAGCCTGATTGATGAATAGATGGTCAGACTGATGGTCAGACTTACTGGGCTTCTGTTACCTTGCCTAGAAACTTTACATTGTTGAACAGGGTTAGGTTTGATCCATCTGACTCTGCTGAGTGGGGTCAGCCAGCTTCAGCCCTTCCATGGAGGGAAAACTCTCCTGTAACTGATCATGATAAACCTCAGTCGAATTTTCGTGTAAATGTGTCATGTCTTTCATTGATGTGCCATTCAACCATAGAAGCTAATGTACAAGTGTAATTGGCTTCATTCAATATTAACTCACAATCATTTCATCCAGGGCAGTAAATGATCTCAAACTTGACCTTGCCTGTGTGAACTTAATACTTTGGCAAATGAGTTTTGTTCATAACAATGGCATATCAATGTATCATGCAAGCATTTTCCCAGCAGTGTGCACAAGGAGCTACATTTCTACAATAATTGCCCAAGAGAAGTCAACTTGTGGCCAATGGTTTGAAAATAACAGAGGTTTTTCTCAACCTTAGTAACTGAAGTGGTAGTAAAAGTGTTTCTTAACAATACTGTTTCACTAACAGACCAAATTATTTTCTTGTACTTGTTTATATAGTTTTATATTTAGATTTATTTTCAGTTGCAATGCACAATACTGCAAATTGTGGGGTGGTATTTTATACAGATGGGATGAACTTTGTCTTTGGCACAGCTAGGTCATGTTATATTAGCACCCGAGGCAATGCTACTAACCCTGCCTATTTACTCCCCACCCGCTTGGTCCAAATACCATTCCACCCACCAGCCCACATGCCCCCTTTTGCTTGCTTCTAATGGTCCCCAACCTATTGCACCAAGAGCACATCCTTCTGCTGCCTACCCTTAGTTCCAGCCCTGATCTTGGTACTATAGATCAACACACCAGCTTGGTGAAGGAAGTCATCAAAATATTTGGCCTCGGTTGACATAAAAAGTAAATCTAGACTTTGCCTTGGGCTCTTTATGGCTTGGAAATTATTTGGAATAAAGCATTTTAATCCATAACAAGTAGCAGCATATTAGATCTGTCCCTGTGTGTATATCCACCTAGGGATCAATGATCTCAGGCTCCCTTTCTGTTGACTTACTGCACAATGTTCTCCAGGTGGATATGACAACACCCATTCCTAACAGAAGCACTTTTTATTATAATTAGATTCACATATTCAACAGTGCTTCACTAAAAAGGGTCCTGACAATTCGATCTTCCAATCTAAAATAAAAAGATGGTTATGAGATATATGGTGTTCAGTTAAGCAAAATCAGGAGTAAAGAAAGTGAGAGATAGGGTAGAGAGCATCTATATTACCAGGGGAAATTGGCTAATATGTTTGGGACTATAATAAGACATAAGTTTAATGAGAGAAAGCACCTCTAAAGAAATGTGCTTAATATGTGATTGCTTGAAGGATGACAGTCTGTGAGAAAGACTGATGGACCTTTGATGGGAATTCAAGAGAAGGTATGCAGCAATCTTTAGTATACACGTGCAGAAGAAATAGTAGAGGTACTCATTATGAGATTGTTAGCACAAAACTAGCTGAGCCAAGTATTCTTTGTCTACAATATATTATTTTAAAGCCACACAATTGATTGCTTGATGGATGAAAGTCTGTGAGAAAGACTGATGGACTTTTGATGGGAATTCAAGAGAAGGTATGCAGCAATCTTTAGTATACACGTGCAGAAGAAATAGTAGAGGTACTCATTATGAGATTGTTAGCACAAAACTAGCTGAGCCAAGTATTCTTTGTCTACAATATATTATTTTAAAGCCACACAATTGCAATTGTAACACATAACTGCCATTAACAAGCTATGAAGGTAAATGAACAATATAAGAAACATCAATAAAGCAAAACATAAAGACCAAAGGTGCTGTCAAATCTATCTATCTATTTGCCTATCAAGTGCCTGTAGCAAAAGCACTCCTCGGACTTCTCTCCATGCCATGCTAAAATGTGCCAAACAGCTCCCCCGAAAGGCCTCATGAAATCATGAAACAAAGGAAAGTACGGAGCAGCAGTGGGATCAATTCCAATCCTGTTTTTTCACATCATTAAAAAACAGGAGTTAAATACTTATCTCCATACCATACGCTTGATGCGTTTCGTGGCAAGTCCCTGTTGGTATGTCACAGTGAATATATATAAACCTTAGAGGGTATCATGTGAAAAGTACAGGTAGTCCATGCTGAAGGATATGATTTTACTTTCACCTCAATATCAAACAGAATTATTTGCTTAGAAGTGAGAACATCTGAGCTTGATCCTAAGGTCCTTAAAAATCTTACACAATCCATTTCGGCCATACAAGAAAGCTGCTGACTCTGTTCTTGCAGACCAAACTGACAGTTTATTAGTCTGTGTATGGGACCAACAGATGAGCCAGTTTTAGTAATATCTGGCTAAAAGTAATCCAGATATCTATCGTGCAGGTTTCACTTTCCTGTCCAACAAGGACCATATCAGCATATGGATTCAGTCCTCGTCTGACAGTTCTGTAGGCCTATTGTGTTGGTGGCCAAATCAGGCTCAGATCCTTCTTGCCAAACAAGTGGATCTTGCAGTTTATGGGCAACTTTAATCTTCCTATTCCTGCCAGGGACCCACAAATCATTGTTCTAGAATTTTCATTTCTGGGCTATTCTTTGATCCATGCCACAAAGTCTCAGGTTCACTGACTATATTGGGTGCAGCAGAATTAGGGAAAAAAAACTGCCAGGGAAGACATTAAGCCAAGTTCTCAGGCTATCTATGAGCTATCTCCCATAACCCTGTATTCCCTCACTTGCTAAACACCATCCAACCCCTTCTTATACCTATCTAATGTATCAGCCTGTACCACTGATTCAGGGAGACAATTCCACATCTTCACAGTTCTCACTGTAACAAACCCCTTCCCAATATTTAGCTGGAACCTCTTTTCTTCTAATCGGAATGGGTGATCTTGTGTCAGCTGAAAAGACCTACTGGTAAATAAATCATTAGAGAGATTATTATATGATCCCCTTATATATTTATACATAGTTATCATATCACCCCTTAAGCGCCCCTTCTCCAGAGTGAACATCCCCAATTTGGCCAGTCTTTCCTCATAGCTAAGATTTTCCCTTTACCAGCTTAGTTGCCCTTCTCTGTACCCTCTCTAATACAATAATGTCCTGTTTGAGTGATGGAGACCAAAACTGTACGACATATTCTAGATGGGGCCTTACCAGTGCTCTATACAGTGGGAGATTGACCCCCTCTTCCTACTGTGAATCAATGGGCCTTTTAATACAGCTTGCCCTTATATAATGCTGCTCCTAAGGATGACACTTGGTAACCGTTGTACGGATATTCCCTTCCTTCTATATTTCAGACACTTTTTCTATTTGTTCCTGAATGGTTTTAAATTAATTTTATTTGGGGAAAATATTTTCTACCATGCTTTAAGGCTGAGTTTCAGCCATAAACAGAGACATGACAGATCCCCCAGCAGTCAGATATCTTCTCTACACACTGATGTGTATATACATAAGGTTTTGAGCCCTTAAAGGAAAACTATACCCCCAAAATGAACACTTAAGCAACAGATAGTTCATATGATATTAAGTGGCATATTAAAGAATCTTACCAAACTGGAATATATATTTAAGTAAATATTTCCCTTTTACATTTCTTGCCTTGAGCCACCATTTCGTGATGGTCTGTGTGCTGCCTCAGAGATCACCTGACCAGAAATACTGCAGCTCTAACTGTAACAGGAAGAGATCACCTGACCAGAAATACTTCAACTCTAACTGTAACAGGAAGAAGTGTGGAAGCAAAAGACACAACTCTGTCTGTTAATTGGCTCATGTGACCTAACATGTATGGTTTGTTAGTATGTTTGTGAGTACAGTGAATCCTACAATCCCAGGGGGCAGCCCTTATTTTTTAAAATGGCAATTTTCTATTTATGATTACCCAATGGCACATACTACTAGAAAAGTATATTATTATGAAAATGGTTTATTTACATTAAGCAGGATTTTACATATGAGCTGTTTTATACAATATCTTTTTATAGAGACCTACATTGTTTGGGGGGTATAGTTTTCCTTTAACAGGATTAGCAGAGAGACTGAAAAGTAAGGCCTAGTCAGGGGAAGGAAACAATTCTACAAATGCCACTGTATGAAAACAGGAAATATTTAGTTACAGAAAATTGTTCAGCCCTTACTATAAGTGAATAACATTTAGATGAAAGTTTGGCATTTTCATGTCAAGCTGTCGGTCATTTGCACATAGTAAAATTGTATAATGATTGCCTTCAATCAAATTCTCATTCACCAAATTTAGATACAATTTTTGTTTGTTTGCTTTTAGAAAATTAGAACCATAAAGTTTCTTTGTTTCAATGACGTTCTGAGATTTTATTGGCTGTAAAATAAACCAACGTGTTTCATAAGTAAAGTCGATATTCAATGACATTTAAAGGGCACCTGTTGGCTAAATATATTATCCCCAACCAAAGGTGCAGGCTAATAGAGCCCACACTTCGGTTGTGGGTAACAGTAGTTTCTTTTAAAAAAAACTTGCCCTCCTGCCAGCGGTAGGCCATCCACATCGGGGGGGCATTCACTGTGCGGGCAGCCATGTTGGGGCACACTCATGCTCATTAGGGATGCACTGAATCCATTTTTTTTGGATTCGGCCAAACCCCGAATACCGAACCGAATCTGAATCCTAATTTACATATGCAAATTATGCTTGGGAAGGGGAAAACATTTTTTACTTCCTTTTTTGTGACGAAAAGTCTAGGGATGCACTGAATCCAGGATTCGGTTCGGGATTCGGCAAGGATTCGGCCTTTTTCAGCAGGATTTGGATTCGGCAAATCATTCTGCCCTGCCGAACCAAATCTGAATCCTAATTTGCATATGTAAATTAGGGGTGGGGAGGGAAATCGCGTGACTTTTTGTCACAAAACAAGAAAGTAAAAAATGTTTTCCCCTTCCCTCCCCCCATTTGCAAATTAGGGTTCGGATTTGGTTCGGTATTCAGCCGAATCTTTCAAGAAGGATTCGGGTATTCGGCTGAATCCAACATAGTGTATTCGGTGCACCCTTAAAAACATCACACGATTTCCCTCCCTGCCACTAAATTGCATATGCTAATTAGGATTCGGATTTGGTTCGGCCGGGCAGAAGGATTCCTCGGAATCCCGCTGAAAAAGGCCGAATCCTGAACCAAATCCTGGATTCAGTGCATTCCTAATGAGTGAATGCCGCAACTCGGAGCAATTTAAAAAAAACTAATGTTACCCCAAACTGGAGTGCAGACTTTATTAGCCCACACTTTTGATTGGGGATAATATATTTAGCCAACAGATGCCCTTTAAAATGTTTGCTAGAATGAGTCCCTTATCTTTTCTAGTATGTGGTATCTGCATGATAATGATTTATTGTGCATCATAAAATGACATGTGTGTCAGGAACAAAAAAGTTCAGCACAGCTGAGAAACCTACCCCTGTCCCTACCCCCAAGCCCTGCACAAAATCAACCTCTGCTTCACCAGTATAGTTATATTATATACAGACCAAATGAAAGTAATGCTTTTTTCTTTCCATTGTAAATAAAATAAATTTCTAATGTCAGATTCTAGTTGTAGTAAATGCAATTAAAACATAATTCTAAGTACTAAATATAAGGATTGTGATGGCCGCATGGCAAGACACTGCTGGATTAAGAGCTGAAAGAATACTGGTCCTTTTCAAAAAAACTGATTTTGAGATCTTCATCCAAAATGAACAAATCAGATATTGTTCTGAAGTTGTTAATTGATCTAAAATGAATCAGTCCTTTTTTTGTGCAACCATTGATAATACCTGTGTATACTGTGAATTGTCTTTCTGCCAGTATTACTTCTCTGAGGATCCGATAGGCAGAAAACAGGCAGTTATTGAAGGGGTCATGTATTATGTGCAGGGCAGGGTGGAAAGTGCAAAATCCATGGATGCAATCCACCATATTCGTTGCACTTTGACATTTCGAAATTTGAAGATGGTCTGCTCTGAGTTTCGGGCAGAAATCCAAAAAAAATCGGGGGTTTCAAATGATTTCACGTAAAATTAGAGTGTTTCGGGCATAAAACCCGGAAAACTAATTTTATCGTGATTTTTTCAATGATAAATAAGGTCAAATCGTGAATTCTAGTTTGGTCAGAAAATCTGAAAAAATTTGATTTTGATAAATAACCCCCTTATTGGCTATTCCCAACTATGACAAAAGTAAGGATGTGGAGGAGGGTTGGGAATGGCTCCTTATTCAGAGAGTAATTTACTCAGTTGGTCCCTTGGCCAGGAGCAGAAATTCTATTCAGTGGTTTTTTGGGCACTTGTGGATTTAATAAGTGTTTTGAGAGACACTTGTTTTCCTGTGATGATTTCCTTTAAGATTAGCATGAGTCATTAACGTAACTCCCAGGAGGAAAAGGATCAGCTATAAGGGAGGGATGGAATAAAGAAAAATGCCTGTATAAATAAAGTCAGATCTACATTAAAGACTTTCATTAGGGGCCAGTCACACCTTGGTGTTGTTAAAATAATAGCCAGTTCCTTGAGCTGCAATGTAGATTTTACACATTTACTTCAATATATCTGCAGAGTAAGTCAACTCCAAACTCAAGGGTCACTGCTCTAAATATTTAAATTAAATCAAGTATTAATACAGGGTTCCTAATTCCCCAACAAACCACTCACAAATCACAAAAAAAATCAGTGTGTAGGCCAAAACACCCACTCTACAACAAATAGCTCACACATGAAGAATAATTTACTATAATCCCAGACACAAGTGCACTAAGAGGCCCAAAAGTTGGCTTCTTGATGCCTATTCAAGAAGCACTTGTGCCTGGTGTCTGGATTGGAGATCTGTTCCAGAGTGTAGCACCATCAAACTCAAAGCAGCCATGTCCTTACTGCTTGCCATAAATCCCACTTTATCAGGTCCACTAGAAGTGATCAAACCTAGTAAAAATTGGTTCTTGACTCGCCGAGGTTTGCAAAAGAGCAGCCCAAAACATCAGGTTTTTTTTTTCTCTACACAGGAAATATTACATCACATCCTACTGTTGTGATGCTCTTCACAACCTCATTACAAAAACAGGTGCCCAAAAATGAATTTGGGCAACACATGAAATTGAATCGTTGTCTCATTTTTAATGGTATCCACCTGAAGACACAAGTTTTTGATCTGTATCTATATTTTTTTTAATAAAGTAATAGCAAGATACACCAGAACTCACCAAACAGACTATTTTCAGCTTTTAAATGTATAGAAAACTGTTTTTTACTGTTGACCCATATCCATTGTTCCTTTAACATTTCCTACTGTAAGTGCCATTTGCTAATTGTGCCCATCAAAAGGAGATTAGCACAACTTTTCTTACAGTAAGGGAAGATTTTTTAGAGGTCAAGTCGAGTTTTTTTTTACCTTGTTGGAACTAGAATGACCTTGAAACTCGAATAGTATCTTATTTAAGAAAAAACTCGAACATCTAAAACTCGAATGAATATTACCGACCCAAAAATTCAAATCGAATTCGACTAAACTCAAATGTCAGGAAGGCTAATGACATGTTCAAATGGGTCACCGGACCTCTGCCATTGACTTCTACATGAACTCCTCAGGTTTTAGGTGGCATACTATCGAATTTGAGTTGTTCCCAGGGTCAAGGTATCATAAATCTCGAATTAGAATTCCAATTCGAGTTTGGATTATTCCCGACTCGAATTTGGGAGTTTTGACCAAAAATTCAACTCGAAAATTTGAATTCCCAATCGAACCTTAATAAATCTGCCCCTAAGAGTTAATTTGGTTCTCTACTTACCTCAGGGTCTTTTTCCAACTCCAGGCCAGCTTCCAAAAGGTTCTGCTCAAACTCCTCCCTTTGAATTTTCTTCTCTTCTTCAAGAGCATCATGTTGATTTATTTCCACTACAACAACACCATCAGGATGATGTGGCTGATGTCCATTTTCAGAGTGAGGGTGGTCACTATTCTTGTGTTTCTGATGATTATGGATGTTCTCCTTCTGATTGCTCTGATGGTGCAAATCCCCAGGCAGAGACTGTTGGGGTGTTTTCCCAACTTCTTCTGGAGTTATTGAATTCCCATTAGACACAATGACAGCTGGAGGTCTTAGACTCCCGGGGGAACCATTTTGATTGGAAGAGCGGTGTCTATAATGATAAGCAAGTACATAGTCCACTTTTCTTTTGCCATCACCAAAATGCATGCCACTATGTTTTATTGGCTGGTTTCCATCTACATAATTATTAACAACCTGCAAAAGATAAAAAGTAATGAATGAATCCCAAGGGACAAGAAAGCACAAACAGAAAATTCATCCAGAACATTACCTGGGTGACAAGGCAGAAGTGAACAAACAAACCTTACAACCTTAATGCATTGTGTAATTATATGCTGATGAGTTTCAAAATCAAGTCAATGTAACCTACAATGGAAGGCAGATGGGGAAAGAGAGAGTAACGGAAGGAAATAAAATGGAGGTAGATGGAGAGATCAGTAGTCATGAAACAGAGAAGGCTGGAATTAGATAAAAAGATTACAACAAAATCAAAACATGACACGTTGGTGATAATAGTAGATCTCTACTGAATAACATACAGTAACTCATTTCCCTACAGAACCCCAATTACAGATACTTACAACAGGTTATACCATGTTTATATATTAGCACTGCAGAATTGTCAAGGCTTCTTTCATAAATATAACATATCAACGATTTAAGCATTCATAGTTGTCTGAAATTTTATCCTAAATCCATTCGATTTGGTAAAACGGCATCTAAAAATTCCTCTTTTTGACCTCTTCTGTCATTAAGGGACAAATTCATCAAGGGTCGAATATCGAGGGTTAATTAACCCTCAATATTCGACTGGGGAATGAAAATCCTTCGACTTCGAATATCGAAGTCGAAGGATTTTGCGCAAATACTTTGATCGAACGATCGAAGGAATAATCGGTCGATCGAACGATTAAATCCTTCGAATCAAACGATTCGAAGGATTTTAATCCAACGATCGAAGGATTATCCTTCGACCAAAAAAAGTTAGGCAAGCC
The DNA here is from genome assembly GCF_017654675.1 of Xenopus laevis. NCBI lineage: Eukaryota > Metazoa > Chordata > Amphibia > Anura > Pipidae > Xenopus > Xenopus laevis. The sequence continues at coordinate 8,405,932 of NC_054376.1, read as the reverse complement.
TATGGGGACCTTCCCCATAGGCTAACATTGAGCTCGGTAGCTTTTAGGTGGCGAACTAGGGGGTCGAAGTTTTTCGAGACAGTACTTCGACTATCGAATGGTCGAATAGTCGAATGATTTATAGTCCGAAGTCGAAGTAGCCCATTCGATGGTCGAAGTAGCCAAAAAAACACTTCGAAATTCAACGTTTTTTTTCTTCTATTCCTTCACTCGAACTTAATGAATGGGCCCCTAAATGTCCCCCAGTTACTAGCAGCTGTTGAACACATTCAAATCTCCTTTCTTTTTAAAACATTTTCTTGAAGTTTTACAACAAGAAGTCATGAAAGTTTAGGTGATGGATATAATGTGGCGTATCAATCACCAGTGACTTAAATGACACTACATTTGATAAGTGCTCAAATTATAGGAATAACCAAAAGAAAATTAAAAAGAAACATCAGAAAATAAAAGAAATATTAACATCACAATATGGAACATGATAGGTATACCCAGTGGATGTGCAGGAATAAAAAAAAAAGTAAATAAAAAAAGATTAACCATTATTTCCAGATTCATGCACAAAATTAAATATGGAGGAACTTAACAATCTGCTCTTTATTTTTGGAAACTTTTCAACATAAACTAACTACATATTTTTGAAAGATTCCTTGAATTCACCTTCATTTATTTTTACTTTGATAGCTTCCTGCCAGTTTAGTTGATTCAAATATGAAATTATATCTGTGATCGAAGGAGAATCCTTCTCATTCATATCTCCTAATGTTACCCAACTAACCTTCCAAAAAATTTAAATGCTACTTACTGGAAGTCCTTGCATGTTCTTCAGGTCCATATTTTAATTCAATACAAAACAAATCCCTTCCTCCCACCCTCCCCAAAGAAAAGTATCAGCAAAATGAGTTCACTGGAGCAAATGTCATCCTCTTGGTTTGCAAAGAAAAAGAACCATTGAAATAGAATCCATTGTGTGGTGAAACAAGATCCCCTGAGTTTCTGTTGTCTATGGAAGTTGTTGACATTAAATGATGGGTTTGGAGACAGGGTGTGTTACGAAACTGATGAGTGGTAGATGTTTTCCAGTTTATCACTACAGGATAAATCTGGGCTCTGTTCTGTCATTGCCTTGGTGTCTAATCTACCCATTAAAAGAGGTCTCCATAGAAACCCATCCCAAGAGATCAAGGGGTGGGAACAAGAAGCCTCTTACCTTGGAAGTAATTATTATGAGCACACCTCACAGTTTACCTTGTTTCATACAACCAAACAAGAGAAGAAAATGACTACATGCATTGTCAGATATGTACCTCTATAACCCTTTCAGTAGCATAGATAGATAGATAGATAGATAGATAGATAGATAGATAGATAGATAGATAGATAGATGATGGATAGATAGATAGATAGATAGATAGATAGATGATAGAGTGATAGCAAGAGAGAGAGAGAGAGAGAGAGAGATGATTGATAGATAGATAGATGATACATAGATAGATAGATAGATAGATAGATAGATAATAGAGTGAGAGAGAGAGAGAGAGAGAGAGAGAGAGAGAGAGAGAGAGATATTGATAGATAGATAGATAGATAGATAGATAGATAGATAGATAGATAGATGATAGAGTGAGAGAGAGAGAGAGAGAGAGAGAGAGAGAGAGAGAGAGAGAGATGGATAGATAGAGTGATAGCGAGAGAGAGAGAGAGAGAGAGAGAGAGAGAGAGAGAGAGAGATGATGATAGATAGATAGATAGATAGATAGATAGATAGATAATAGAGAGAGAGAGAGAGAGAGAGAGATATTGATAGATAGATAGATAGATAGATAGATAGATGATAGAGTGAGAGAGAGAGAGAGAGAGAGAGAGAGAGAGAGAGAGAGAGAGAGAGAGAGAGAGAGAGAGATGGATAGATAGAGTGATAGCGAGAGAGAGAGAGAGAGAGAGAGAGAGAGAGAGAGAGAGAGAGAGAGAGATATGGATGGATAGATAGATAGATAGATAGATAGATAGATAGATGATAGAGTGATAGCAAGAGAGAGAGAGAGAGAGAGAGAGAGATGATTGATAGATAGATAGATGATACATAGATAGATAGATAGATAGATAGATAGATAGATAGATAGATAGATAATAGAGTGAGAGAGAGAGAGAGAGAGAGAGAGAGAGAGAGAGAGAGATATTGATAGATAGATAGATAGATAGATAGATAGATGATAGAGTGAGAGAGAGAGAGAGAGAGAGAGAGAGAGAGAGAGAGAGAGAGAGAGAGAGAGAGATGGATAGATAGAGTGATAGCGAGAGAGAGAGAGAGAGAGAGAGAGAGAAGAGAGAGAGAGAGAGAGATGATGATAGATAGATAGATAGATAGATAGATAGATAGATAGATAGATAATAGAGAGAGAGAGAGAGAGAGAGAGATATTGATAGATAGATAGATAGATAGATAGATAGATAGATAGATAGATAGATGATAGAGTGAGAGAGAGAGAGAGAGAGAGAGAGAGAGAGAGAGAGAGAGAGAGAGAGAGAGATGGATAGATAGAGTGATAGCGAGAGAGAGAGAGAGAGAGAGAGAGAGAGAGAGAGAGAGAGATATGGATGGATAGATAGATAGATAGATAGATAGATAGATGATAGAGTGATAGCAAGAGAGAGAGAGAGAGAGAGAGAGAGATGATTGATAGATAGATAGATGATACATAGATAGATAGATAGATAGATAGATAGATAGATAGATAGATAGATAGATAGATAGATAATAGAGTGAGAGAGAGAGAGAGAGAGAGAGAGAGAGAGAGAGAGAGAGAGATATTGATAGATAGATAGATAGATAGATAGATAGATAGATAGATAGATAGATAGATAGATAGATGATAGAGTGAGAGAGAGAGAGAGAGAGAGAGAGAGAGAGAGAGAGAGAGAGAGAGAGAGAGAGAGAGATGGATAGATAGAGTGATAGCGAGAGAGAGAGAGAGAGAGAGAGAGAGAGAGAGAGAGAGATGATGATAGATAGATAGATAGATAGATAGATAGATAGATAATAGAGAGAGAGAGAGAGAGAGAGAGATATTGATAGATAGATAGATAGATAGATAGATAGATGATAGAGTGAGAGAGAGAGAGAGAGAGAGAGAGAGAGAGAGAGAGAGAGAGAGAGAGAGAGATGGATAGATAGAGTGATAGCGAGAGAGAGAGAGAGAGAGAGAGAGAGAGAGAGATATGGATGGATAGATAGATAGATAGATAGATAGATAGATAGATAGATGATAGAGTGATAGCAAGAGAGAGAGAGAGAGAGAGAGAGAGATGATTGATAGATAGATAGATGATACATAGATAGATAGATAGATAGATAGATAGATAGATAGATAGATAGATAGATAATAGAGTGAGAGAGAGAGAGAGAGAGAGAGAGAGAGAGAGAGAGATATTGATAGATAGATAGATAGATAGATAGATAGATAGATAGATAGATGATAGAGTGAGAGAGAGAGAGAGAGAGAGAGAGAGAGAGAGAGAGAGAGAGAGAGAGAGATGGATAGATAGAGTGATAGCGAGAGAGAGAGAGAGAGAGAGAGAGAGAGAGAAGAGAGAGAGAGAGATGATGATAGATAGATAGATAGATAGATAGATAGATAATAGAGAGAGAGAGAGAGAGAGAGAGATATTGATAGATAGATAGATAGATAGATAGATAGATAGATAGATGATAGAGTGAGAGAGAGAGAGAGAGAGAGAGAGAGAGAGAGAGAGAGAGAGAGAGAGAGAGAGAGAGATGGATAGATAGAGTGATAGCGAGAGAGAGAGAGAGAGAGAGAGAGAGAGAGAGAGAGAGAGATATGGATGGATAGATAGATAGATAGATAGATAGATAGATAGATAGATAGATAGATAGATAGATAGATAGATAGATAGAACTAGGTTCTAGGCTCTAATCACATTTTCATTTATAGTATATATAGTATGTTATCCAGAATGGTCAGGACCTGGCATTTTTTGAATAACAGATCTTTCTGTAATTTGGATCTTTATGCCTTAAGTCTACTAGAAAATCATGTAAATATTAAATAAACCCAATAGGCTGGTTTTGTTTCCAATAAGGACTAATTATATTTTAGTTGGGATCAAGTACGAGCTACTGTTTTAGTATTACAGAGAAAATGGAAATCATTTTTAAAAATTTGGATTTTTTGGATAAAATGTCTACTGGAGACGGCATTTCCACACTACGGAGCTTTCTGGATAATGGGTTTCCGGATCAGAGGTCCGATTACCTTGAATTGAAATGACATGATTCAATTTTTTCAGGTGACAAGTTATTGATCCTTTCATTTGAAATATTTTCAAAATGTTTCTGAGATATAATTATGTGTGAAATATATGGACACTGAATAGTGATGGGCGAATTTCACGGAGCGGGAATTTTGACGCCGGCGACAATTCTGACGCTGGCAAAAAAATTCTGATGGCCATTAGGGTCAATGGGCGCCTAGAATTGTCTCCGAAATTCGGAAATTCGCCACGAATTTGCGCCTGGCGAATAAATTCAGTAACATTGAATGAATATGCTATTTTATTTTGTCCTTAAAGGGGTGGTTCACCTTTAAATTATCTTTTGCTATGTTATAAAATGGCATATTTTCCTTTTGGTAAAATTGTTTTTTTTTTTTTTTGGCTGAAACTCAGCGCAGACCATGATATCTTCAAATTTGAAATGGGACCTTTGCCATTGACTTCTACAGAACCCCGACAGCTTGGAGATGGAGTATTTTCAGATTTGGACTTTTAGCAGCCTTGGGGTATAATAAATTACGAAAAATAGAATATCAGCCGTAAAGTATGACAGGAAGGAGACTATTTGACACTCAATGAGATCCTAAAATAAAGAGGACTGTTCTAATCAGTTATTGTTTGAAGGCTAATATTCAGCATCAGCCACAAGACCCCAAATGCATATAAAGCAAATAATGTTTTTTTTTCTTTCCGGAGGAAGTTTACTTACTGAATAGATGTGTGCATCGGGGCAGCTAGATGAATCAAATGCTCCATTCATGTTTCCTTGCTGAGCAAAGGCTTCAGGCAGATACTGAGTAACGGTCAGGTAATTTGTTTTAGGTGGGGGGCAGGATTCACCCGTGTTCCTTTGTATGTGTCCATTATGTGCTGCATTTACCGCCAAAGGTATGTCTAGAATAAAAGAATAAAAGAATACATCCTTAAGTAGAATGAAATACATTAATTCTTGGTATGCTTTTATTGAGGGCAGAGATTTGGAACCCCTACAAATGTGCATTTATTTTATTCTCCGATTTACAAAGGCTGGTGTGTTTCATGTCTTTTTACCTGGTGACTCCTTTCTGGTGTTTTACTGCAGTAGGTGTGTATATATATATGTATGTGTGCGTAGTATTTATGGTATGTATATAATATAGTGGACTGTATATACTAGCTTAATAAACTTTATTGTCTATTATTGCAAAATCCCAATGTGTTATTTTCTTTTTTGCACACTCCCCTACACTGGCTAGAGTGCAAAGATCTGTGTTTCCCCCATGAATACGTGTGTTTAAGCAGGGGAGGTACATATGAGCCCCTGATTATCCCCTAACTATGGTATTATAGGTGCAGATCTATAGAGGAACAGACCCTGAGGCTGCAAAGTGCCCAAAAGGTAAAGAGGCCCTAATTCATATACATTTTGAATAAATACTGGAAGAACAACCCCTAGACATTTTGTGGCATGAAAAATAATTTGCTGCGGGACCCAGCAAGTTCTAGTTACACCATTGTAAGTAAGAGAGCACCTCTGATTCAAGGTGCAGATATGCCCCCCGATATTTTGCCCCCTAGGGCAGAGACACACGCTCAGATTCAGGGAGATTTAATCTCCACTTCACCGGGACGACTAATCTCCCCGAACTGCCTCCCGCCGGCTAAAGTTGAAATTGACGGCAGGATGGCACTCGGAGCTCTTTGTTTTCCAAAGTCGTCCAAAGTTTCCTCATGAGGCAACTTCGGGCGACTTCGGAAAACGAAGTGCACTGATTGCCATCCTGTCGACGATTTACATTCTAGCCGGCAGGAGGCAGTCCGGGGAGATTAGTCGCCCCGAAGATGAGGAGATTTGTCGCTGGGCGACTATTCTCCCTGAATCTAAGCGTGTGTCTCTGCCCTTAGTGCAATTGCTCTTGTGCCTGGGGCATTGTTAATTGACTCCTATGTTATCCAGGTTGAGATCTATAAAGCTCTCTTGGGTTTAATGCACAAACAACCGCTAACGTAACGCAGGACACGCAGCCGGGCCCCCCTCCGTACGCCCGGAACTGCACGGGATTCATTGCGCGCAAGCTGCCGGGGGGCCCTGAGCCTTCAACAGACACACTATAAAGTTCAAGTTCAGATGTAAATTGCCATGTTTTTTTAACCTTGATGCAACATTTCCCTTCTTATTGAAGTGTTATTGTCACTGTGTTCTGTATTGTGTCAATTGGCATTGGGAATTGCATCCAATGCATGCAAAATTGTTTTTGCATGCATTGATGCTAATCGTTTGTAAGGTAATGTATCTCGAATTGTGTTGGATGTTTTCAGAGTAGGGGTGGTGTCACTTCCAGAGCTCATGTTGAAAACACCCTTTGCGTCTGATTTACTGGCCACTGGTGCACCTATTGATGGAACCCCCTATAGGGACCTTGTAGTTACCATGAGGTCCAGGATCAGGGGCATAACTACAGAGCAAGCAGACTCTGAAACTGCAGGGGGGCCCAGGAGGTATAGGGGCCCCACGAGGCCCTAATTAATGAGCAATTTTAATATATATTGGTTAAACAGGACAACCCCTGGAGAGTTTGTAAGCTCCTCAAATTATTAGATAGATGAAAGATAGATAGATAGATAGATAGATAGATAGATAGATAGATAGATAGATAGATAGATAGATAGATAGATAGATATTAATGGATAGATACGTAGAGAGAGAAGTAGAGAGCTATAGATAGATATTTTTTATATGATCTACAAGTATGGGACCTGTCATCCAAAATGCTCGGGACTTGGGTTTCCAGATAAGTGATCTTTCCATAATTTGGATCTTCATACCTTAAGTCTACTAGAAAATCATGTAAACATTAAATAAACCCAATAGGCTGGTTTTGCTTCCAATAAGGATTAATTATATCTTAGTCGGGATCAAGTACAAGCTACTGTTTTATTATTACACGGAAAAATAAGATCATTTTTTTAAAAAAATGTAATTATTTGGATAAAATGGAGTCTACAGGGAGAAAGCCTTCCTTTAAGCCATTGATTTCTGGATAACACATTTCCGGATAACCTGCATAGTGTTTCCACAGACATTTTCTCAGAATGTCACCCGCAAACATTAATCTTGTGTATTTGTCTCTGTTGATGTCATGATTGTAGCGATTGTAACTCACTTCACTCACTTCATTCTCTTTTTCCCCCCCTTATAGTCACATAAAATCAGTTTTAGATGGCAGTTCACATTTAATAAAGGCGCCACATCTCAAAATATCAAATTCCTGTCTGTGTGTTATTGCAGGTGCAACCATTTCTTTTATTCATAGTCTCCAGCACAAACCTTATCCTGCACCTTTGTGTGTCGTACAAGTACATGAATAATAAAGGAAGTCTTTTATTAACCACCTGCTCAAAACACTGTGACCTCCATCCACATTCATTTATGTAAAGCAGAGTGTGTGTCTGTTTGTGTGTCTAGCACAGGTATAGGATCCCTTATCCAGAAACCCGTTATTCAGAAAGCTCCGAATTATGGAAAAGCTGTCTCCCATAGACTCTATTTTATATAAATAATAAAAAAATTGTAAAAATGATTTCCTTTTTCTGTGTAATAATAAAACAGTAGCTTGTACTTGATCCCAACTGATATAATTAATCCTTATTGAAAGCAAAACCATTTTATTCAGTTTGTTTAATGTTTACTTGATTTTCTAGTAGACTTTAGGCATGAAAATCCAAACAACAGAAAGATCCCTTATCCGGAAAACCCCAGGTCCCATACCTGTATCTGTATACGTATCTGTGTGTGTTTTATTGTTGTTTTTATTTTTATGACATTTTCTATATAATTATGTGTGTGTTTGTGAACATAAATATATATATATATATATATATATATATATATATATATATATATATATATATATATATATATATATATATATATATATATATATATATATATATATATATATATATATATATATATATATATAAATACACCAACACATATTAAGCACCTTCAGGAATGTATTTGCTACAGGTATTGGATCCATCATCCGGAAACCCGTTATCCAGTTATAAGGAAAGGCTCCATTTTATCCCAATAATCCCTCTTTTATTTAAATTGTATCCTTTTTCTCTGTACAGGTATAGGATCCCTTATCCGGAAACCCGATATCCAGAAAGCTCCGAATTATGGAATTCTGTCTCCCATAGACTCCATTTTATCCAAATAATCCAAATTTTTAAAAATGATTTCCTTTTTCTGTGTAATAATAAAGCAGTCGCTTGTACTTGATCCCAACTAAGATATAATTAATCCTTATTGGAAGCAGAACCAGCCTTTTGGGTTTATTTAGGGGCAGATTTATCAAGGGTCGAATTTTGAAGTAATGGGAGTTTTGTTGAATTCCCATAACTTCAAAATTCGAATAAAAAAAGACCAACCAAAATTTCTTTAAAAAATCGAAGGTTTTTTTTTGCCTCTGAATAGGCTGTATTCGATCATTTCAATCAAAGTAAGATCAAATTAGAGTCAAAGTACTTTCAAAAAAACCTTAGATTTTTTCCGAGTCCACCAATTGACTCCAAATGGGTTCTAGGAGGTCCCCCATAGGCTAAAACCGCAATTTGGCAGGTTTAAGATGAGGAATGGTCGAAATTAGCTCAAAATTCTTTTAATTCGAATTTTCAATTTGACCCTTGATAAATCTGCCCCTTAGGGGCACATTTACTAACGGTTGAATATCGAGGGTTGATTAATCAATTAACCCTCGATATTCGACCCTCGAAGTTAAATCCTTTGACCTCGAATATCCAAGTCGAAGGATTTAGTGCTATTCGTTCGATCGAGCGATTCAATCCTTCGAATCGAACAATTCGAAGGATTTTAATTCATCGATCGAACGATTTTCCTTCGGTCAAAAAAAGCTAGGAAAGCCTATGGGGACCTTCCCCAAAGGCTAACATTGATGCTCGGTAGGTTTTAGGTGGTGAAGTAGGTGGTCGAAGTTTTTTTTAAAGAGACAGTACATTGACTATCGAATGGTCGAATAGTCGAACGATTTTAAGTTCGAATCGTTCGATTCGAAGTTGAAATCGTAGTCGAAGTAGCCATTTCGATGGTTGAAGTAGCCAAAAATTTAAGTTTTTTTTATTCTAATCCTTCACTCAAATTTAGTAAATGTGCCCTTTAATGTCTACATGATAATGATCCAAATTATGGAAAGATCCCTTATCCGGAAAACCCAAGGTCCTGAGCATTCTGGAGAAAAGGTCCCGTACCTGTACTATGTAATGCCCAGTAAAAACCAGTTCATGGCTTCACAAACGATCCTGTATACACAATTATTTCGAGCACAGTCAAGATTGTAATCTGGTTAATCTGATTCTAGACGGGCAATGATTTTGGCAGCAATCATAGTAAACCCCTTGACTTTTTTTTAAAAAAAAAAATAGATATTTAAATGACAATTATTGCTTCTAAAGTGGTAGTCACAAATGAATCAGCAGAAGTATATGCCCTCAGCACACCTGTTGGGTTCCATGAATAAGAACAACACACAGCAGATGCCTCAGACATATAGAAACTGCATACGGCTAGCGTTCGGGAGGTCTGTATACCCAGATACAGAGATTATATGAGATTATATATATATACACAGAGAATAATGCTCACCGGTTACTGGAGCTTCCATCTTGCACAGAGAGATTAGGCTGCTGGAAGTTGAGGCTAATGTGCTAATAGGATAAGGCTGGTTTGTTGTGTACAATCGGCTGTTGTTTCTATCTTGTCTTAGTCTGCGAAAGGGACTGGTGACTAATTCCATTTCCGTTGGAATCACCATTAGGCGAATTACGCAGATCTTCTGTTATCGTCACCAGCAACCCACCAAGATAATAATAATTAAAAAAAACAAAGAACAAAAGAAGTCAATTAAAAGAAAAAAAAGGAACCTTTTTATGATCCCGAGAAGTTGCGTGAATAGAGAAGCAAAGGAAAAGAACAATGTCGATCCCAGGGAGAAGCGAGGCAATCATCCAGCAAGAACGAGTTGGGGAAGAATGTTGATACGGTTGCACGGGGAGCAAGACATAATCACTCTGCACTAGAGTATAGGGAGTCGAGCCTTTTATAGGTCTGTCATTTTTTTTTTTTTTTCTAATCTCAAGTTACAGGCAGTAATAAGAAGACGTATTCCTGCATTAAATATTCAGAGGTGTTCCTTGTAAGCGTCCCGTCTTTGAAATTGTTTGAAGAGACTTTAGCCGGAAGCATACGGCAATGGAACACGGGCCGGTTAAAGGAGATGGAAGGGTTAAAAACTAAGTAAGCTGCATCAGAAAGGTCTATATAAATTAGGGATGCACCGAATACACTATTTTGGATTCGGCCGAATCCCTCGCAAAAGATTTGGCCGAATACCGAACCAAATCCGAAACCTAATTTGATTATACAGATTAGGGGTGGGAAGGGGAAATCTACTTCCTTAACGCCCCTATTTTGTATATGCAAATTAGGATTCGGATTCAGTTCGGCCAGGCAGAAGGATTTCCGAAAAGAAAGTAATGCTGCTCTGAGTCCTCTGTCAAAAGAAGCACCACATTTCTTTCCTTCTATTGTGTACTCATGGGCTTCTGTATCAGACTTCCTGTTTTCAGCTTAAACCTCCAGGGCTAGGGCTTGAGCATGCTCAGTTTGCTCCTCTCTCCTTCCCTGCTGTAATCTGAGCCCAGAGCTATAAGTGAGCAGGGAGAGACTCAGGCAGGAAGTGATGTCACACCAAAATAATATGGCAGTTGCTATCCTAAACAAAAAGAGAAACGTTCTAGAACTGTTTACTCGGGTATGGTAAAGCATTGTACAGAATAAATATAGCATTCTAGCTAGCACTAGTGTGGTTAATTACTGCCTCTGTAGCTTTCCTTGGCATTCAGACTTTAATAAATAACATCCAAAGTGTCATTTTTGCCCGAAAACCACCAAATCTTTGGATAATTGCACAAAACCCCGTGCAGATCAGGATATCTTTGGGACTTATCCCATTGACTTATATACAACCTCAGCAGGTCTGAGACGCCGGATTTTCGGATTCAGACTTTTTTCCATGCTCAGGTTATAATAAATCCTGAAAATTCAAGTTTTTTTATAGTGAAAAAAAAACTCGAAATGTTTCAGTTTTTGCCATTCAGACTTTAATAAATAACACCAAAGTGTAGTTGATTAATAAAGTGCTGCAGTGTTTTGTGTCTCTTTAAATATACAGGAACTGTTTCATTAAATGAGGTGGTGCGCTATAATAAAGGAGAAAGAAATGAAAGATGCAGACTCTAATGTAAAAGTTTTTTTTTTATATAAGTAGTAATATTCCTTTAAGACCCGTATTATTGCACTATTAGGCAAATATAGATATACTTTATATCCCATATTCTTTAATTTAAAAAATATGTACTTGTTGAAAATACATATCTTTTTCCTTTTCCTCAGTTTGAAATGAATTTAGGCTGCAATCATGAATTCTCTTGATTTCTTGTAGTGGCTGCTGTACTATCCAGGGGGATTAATCATCAGTGGTGATGGGCAAATTTATTCGCCAGGCGCGAATTCGCGTCGAATTTGCGTGATTCGCCGCCAGCGAATTGATTCACAAAACGCCCGCGAAAATTCGCGACAAAAATTCGCCGGCGTCAAAAAAATTTTCCCGAAAAAACGGATGCCGGCGTCAAAAACGGGTGCCGGCATCAAAAACAAGACGCCGGTGCCGTTTCGCGAATTTTTCGCCGTTTTGCGAAATTCGCAAATTTTTCGTCGAAGCGAAACTGCGCAAATTCGCCCATCACTAATCATCAGCACAGCAGTTGTTAAATGAACTCATGTGAGAGTATTTCACATGAAACTATAGATATATATTAACACAGCTGAGAAAGAAATCCTTCCTGGTAGTGTATGTACATTATATTTAGTGATGGGCAAATTTATTCGCCAGGCGCAAATTTGAGTGATTTGCCGCCGGCGAATAAATTCGTGAAACGGGCGAGAAAATTCGCCGGCGTCAAAAAAAAAGTTTTTTCGTACGCAGGCGCATTTTCGCCAAAACAATGGACGCCGGCATCAAAAATGCAGTTTCGCAAATTTCGTAAAAAATTCGCCCATTACTAATTTATATTGCATTTCATCAGACTTCCATCATGAACTCCCTTGTTTTACTGGGTACATTCACAGCTTCTTGCTTCATGCTCAATCACAGTCCCATTGGCGCAGCGGAGTGGCACTTTCATGGGTTCTGTCTGGGTAGCGGTACAGCAGATACACTGGTCCTTCATGCTGTGTGTTTCCATGTCATATCTTGCCATAAAAGAACAATGGTGACATCAGAATCTAATATGACATCATCACTGTATTTTCTAGCACTTCAAAGTAGGTACCGGTATTGGACTTGTCATCTAGAATGCTCGGGACCTGTGGCTTTCCAGATAAGGGGTCTTTCCGTAATTTGGATCTTCATACATATAGGGGCAGATTTATTAAGGGTCAAAGTGAAAATTCTAATTTGAATTTTCGATTTTTTTTTTTTGTCAAAACTCTCAAATTCGAATTGTGAATTATTCAAACTTGATTCGAGTTTTAATTCGAATTTCTAGATTTTAAGAACTGGAATTCAACTATTGTCACGCATATACAGTAGAGGTACGGAAACCTGTTATCCACAATGCTGAGGACCTGGGGTTCACCGGATAGCAGATCTTTCTGTAATTCGGATTGTCATACCTTAAGTCTATTAGAAAATAATGTAAACATTAAATAAACCCAATAGACTGGTTTCGCTCCCAATAAGGATTAATGATATCTTATTTGGGATCAAGTACAAGCTACTGTTTTATTACTGCAGAGAAAAAGGAAATCAGTTTTAAAAATTTGGATTATTTTGGATAAAATGCAGTCTATGGGAGGGAGCCTTTCAATAATTTGGAGCTCTCTGGATAATGGGTTTCCAGATAATGGATCCCATACCTGTATTACCTGGATCCCATACCTGTGGGAAAGAAGAAATTTAAGCCAAAGGCAGCAACTGGAATAGAGTAGACAGGGGCAGGAGAGGTATAGATTAGGCTTATGATTACTAGTGGGAATGAAAGGTAATAAGTAACTGAGATTAATGTATTAAATTAAGATAAGCAAGGGACTGATTAGAGACATGACATGTTGGAGGGATAGTGAACAGTAGACAGGAGGGAACTAATAGCGGCTACTTAAGCAATGGGACAGTAAAGCTGTTTTAAATGCAATTGTTGATGCAATGGTGCTACATCAAACATCAGAAAGAAGTACATATAACCAATTAGGCATTAAAGGAAAAGTAAAGGCTCTTTACTCTTTATTTGTGGGTGCCAAAAGTTAGGCACCCCCAAGTGATAGTATTGACTTACCTGAAACCCCGGCCGTTGCTCCTATCATCAGAAAACTGCATCGACCCGGGGGTTCTTCCAGGGAGCACCATGAAGAGATCAGCTTCCGGCTACTTCTTTCTTCGCATGGGTGCGCCGTAGAGTGAAAAGCCAAGTCTCTATTTCGTTCTGCTGCTCATGCGTCTGCCCTGGGAAATTTGAAGAAAGAATAAGAAGGAAGACTATAGGAGCCTGTGGCGTCAGGTAATTATATATAATAACTTGGGGGTGTCTAACTTTTGGCCTTTCCTTCTCCATTAAGTATAAGAACTGGATGTTTACAAAGCAAGCAGGATTCTCATTGCAGTAATATGCAAGTGTATTTATAGGGCCTCTGTTTCATAGAGAGCTGGAGAAAGTTGTCAGGAGTGGAAGAAGATAAGCAAAAGCTCCAGTGTAAAACCAAGAATGGGGCAACCCATCCTTCACAAGATACCATAATCCCTGCCACCACTAAAAAGATGGCCATACACTGCCAGATCTTCTGATCTGGGGTTGATTTGGCCACTCACACTCCCTGGAGTCAATATATAATATATAATATAAAAAAGAGGGATCAGTCCCATAAGAATAAGACCGCATCAACACTCTGATACAGTCCCCAACAGAGGTGAAAATCAAACCTATCTGATTAATATCTGGCCAATTTTCATCAAGATATCAGTCTTGAAGGCCCATCAGTGGACTCCATTCATGACTATTATATCATTTACTCAAGGTGGGCATACATGCAGAGATCCGCTCGTTTGACAACTCTCTCCCTGATATGCACATCTTGAGGTGGGCGATTGTGGGCTGATCTGATCATGGACCCTATGGCCCAACGATCGGATCACAACAACGAGAATATTGGTGGTAGGACCAACGATGTTTAAACCCAGCCGATCTACATCTGGCCAATTTTCAGCCAGATATCGATCGGGTGAAGCTTATTGGAAGACCCCGTACACTGTCCAAAAAGTTGCTGACTTCATCTATCAGCGGCTTATATCGGCCTGTACGGGGAGCTTCAGTCTGGAAGGATTCAGATAGCAACTTTTATCCGCTTGTGTATGCCCACCTTTAGATCAAGAGACCCTACAAAGCTTCTGGGAGACAAGACCTGGGAGCCTCTAACCACAAACATTGGAAATATATAAAGTAAAAGTTTCCCTGGGTAGGGATGTCGCGGACTGTTCGCCGGCGAACTTGTTCACGCGAACATCGGCTGTTCGCGTCCGCCGCAAGTTCGCGAACGTCGCGCGACGTTCGCCATTTTGGGTTCGCCTTACCTGGCGCTTTTTTTTGACCTCTCACCCCAGACCAGCAGATACATGGCAGCCAATCAGGAAGCTCTCCCTCCTGGACCACCCCCACACCCCCTGGACCACTCCCCTTCCATATATAAACTGAAGCCCTGCAGCGTTTTTTCATTCTGCCTGTGTGTGCTTGCAAGAGTTTGATAGTAAGTTTGCTGGCTAGTAATCTACTTGATACTGCTCTGTATCGGAGGGACAGAAGTCTGCAGGGATTTGAGGGACATTTTAGGGTAGCTTTGCTGGCTAGTAATCTACCTTCTACTGCAGTGCTCTGTATGTAGCTGCCTGCTGTGGGCACTGATCTCTTCTGATCTCATCTGCTGACTGCTGTAATAACCCAATAGTCCTTGTAAGGACTGCTTTTATTTTCTTTTTTGTTGTTTTACTTTGCTACTTTAACAGCCAAGTGCTATTAGTCTAGCAGTGTTGGGGAGTGGGACTGGTGTGCTACTGTGCTGCTCCTAGTAGTTCAGCAGCACCAACCC
Source organism: Xenopus laevis (assembly GCF_017654675.1). NCBI lineage: Eukaryota > Metazoa > Chordata > Amphibia > Anura > Pipidae > Xenopus > Xenopus laevis. The sequence goes on along the minus strand of NC_054376.1, from coordinate 8,390,442 downwards.
GAGAAAATTTTTTTAATATACATATAATTTTTTTTTATTTTACTTATCTTACTGTTCTTTAAGGTGTCCAGTGCTGTTTGCTGTTCTTCATAGTAGTGCACCAATAGTAGTGCACTTGCAGGCATTATTTGCCCAGTGGCCATCTAGCTGTGTGAGCTTGTTCACATTCTGTCTAAATATCAATAATAATACCGTCTCCAGAAACACCACCTGAGTGACGTTTTTCAAGCAGCAATAATATATTCCGTATCCACCACTGCTGTAGTGTATACGTTGACCTTGCAGGCATTATTTGCCCAGTGTGTTCTTCATTTTCAAACCACTGCCACTTAGCTGTGTGAGCTTTTTCACATTCTGTCTAAATATCAATAATAATACCGTCTCCAGAAACACCACCTGAGTGACGTTTTTCAAGCAGCAATAATATATTCCGTATCCACCACTGCTGTAGTGTATACGTTGACCTTGCAGGCATTATTTGCCCAGTGTGTTCTTCATTTTCAAACCACTGCCACTTAGCTGTGTGAGCTTGTTCACATTCTGTCTAAATATCAATAATAATACCGTCTCCAGAAACACCACCGGAGTGACGTTTTTCAAGCAGCAATAATATATTCCGTATCCACCACTGCTGTAGTGTATACGTTGACCTTGCAGGCATTATTTGCCCAGTGTGTTCTTCATTTTCAAACCACTGCCACTTAGCTGTGTGAGCTTTTTCACATTCTGTCTAAATATCAATAATAATACCGTCTCCAGAAACACCACCTGAGTGACGTTTTTCAAGCAGCAATAATATATTCCGTATCCACCACTGCTCTAGTGTATACGTTGACCTTGCAGGCATTATTTGCCCAGTGTGTTCTTCATTTTCAAACCACTGCCACTTAGCTGTGTGAGCTTTTTCACATTCTGTCTAAATATCAATAATAATACCGTCTCCAGAAACACCACCTGAGTGACGTTTTTCAAGCAGCAATAATATATTCCGTATCCACCACTACTGTAGTGTATACGTTGACCTTGCAGGCATTATTTGCCCAGTGTGTTCTTCATTTTCAAACCACTGCCACTTAGCTGTGTGAGCTTGTTCACATTCTGTCTAAATATCAATAATAATACCGTCTCCAGAAACACCACCTGAGTGACGTTTTTCAAGCAGCAATAATATATTCCGTATCCACCACTGCTGTAGTGTATACGTTGACCTTGCAGGCATTATTTGCCCAGTGTGTTCTTCATTTTCAAACCACTGCCACTTAGCTGTGTGAGCTTTTTCACATTCTGTCTAAATATCAATAATAATACCGTCTCCAGAAACACCACCTGAGTGACGTTTTTCAAGCAGCAATAATATATTCCGTATCCACCACTGCTGTAGTGTATACGTTGACCTTGCAGGCATTATTTGCCCAGTGTGTTCTTCATTTTCAAACCACTGCCACTTAGCTGTGTGAGCTTTTTCACATTCTGTCTAAATATCAATAATAATACCGTCTCCAGAAACACCACCTGAGTGACGTTTTTCAAGCAGCAATAATATATTCCGTATCCACCACTGCTGTAGTGTATACGTTGACCTTGCAGGCATTATTTGCCCAGTGTGTTCTTCATTTTCAAACCACTGCCACTTAGCTGTGTGAGCTTTTTCACATTCTGTCTAAATATCAATAATAATACCGTCTCCAGAAACACCACCTGAGTGACGTTTTTCAAGCAGCAATAATATATTCCGTATCCACCACTGCTGTAGTGTATACGTTGACCTTGTAGGCATTATTTGCCCAGTGTGTTCTTCATTTTCAAACCACTGCCACTTAGCTGTGTGAGCTTGTTCACATTCTGTCTAAATATCAATAATAATACCGTCTCCAGAAACACCACCTGAGTTGTTGTTGTTTTTGTTTTAAAAATAATGCCAGGCAAAGGCAGGCCGCCACGCAGAGGCACTAGGGGCCGTGCTGCTATGCTATCCTGTGGCCCTAGGAAATTGCCCAGTTTTAAAAAGGCAATGACCCTGAACTCCCAAAATGCTGAAGAGGTAGTTGACTGGCTTACACAGCACACCCCATCCTCTACCGTTTCTAACTTTACCACAACATCCTCATCCTCCACTGCTATGGCCACCCCACGTAACACTTCCTCCACCACCGGCGCCCCTTCTTCACTGGAGTCAGAGGAGTTATTTTCACATGAGTTTCTTGAACTGAGTGATGCGCAACCATTATTGGCAGAAGAAGATGAAGGAGATGAGGACGTTACACCAGATTTAATTCTGGCAGAGAACACAACAGAGATGGACATAATGAGTGATGACGAGGAGGTCCCCGTTGCTGCTTCCTTCTGTGAGCTGTTAGAAGAAATTGATGCATCTGAGGAGAATGATGATGAGGAGATTGATGTTTTGTGGGTGCCCAGTAGAAGAGAGCAAGAGGAGGATAGTTCAGATGGAGAGACGGAGAGTCAGAGAGGCAGGAGGAGAATAAGACTTAGAAGAAGCAGGGAGGACAGCTCGCAGGGAACAGTAGGGCAACAACATGTATCGGCACCTGTGGTCAGCCGGCCAACGCACCCGCCATTGCCGCCAACGCCGCCAACTTCTACTGTTACCGCCAGATTGCCAGCTTCAAAAAGGTCAGCAGTGTGGGATTTTTTTAATGTGTGTGCCTCTGACAAAAGCGTTGTAATTTGCAATGAGTGCAGTCAGAAACTGAGTCTTGGGAAGCCCAACAGCCACATAGGTACAACTTCTATGCGAAGGCACATGAACGGCAAGCACAAAGCACTTTGGGAGCAACACCTCAAAGGCAACAGGCAAACTAAAAGCCACCCTCCTTCTGGTCCAGCATCTTACTGCTCTACCTCTGCTGTCCTTGACCCGTCTGAACCACCCTCCACTCCGCCTTCCACCTTGACCACCAGTTCCCATTCCCAGTCATCTGCCCCCAGCCAAGTTTCTGTGAGGGCCATGTTTGAGCGTAAGAAGCCAATGTCTGCGAGTCACCCCCTTGCCCGGCGTCTGACAGCTGGCTTGTCTGCACTCTTAGCCCGCCAGCTTTTACCATACCAGCTGGTGGACTCTGAGGCCTTCTGCAAATTTGTAGCAATTGGGACACCGCAGTGGAAGGTACCCAGCCGCAATTTTTTTTCAAAAAAGGGAATACCACACCTGTACCACCATGTGCAGAGCCAAGTCACCGCATCTCTGTCACTTAGTGTTGGGCCAAAGGTCCATATGACTACTGACGCATGGTCCTCCAAGCATGGTCAGGGCAGGTATGTCACCTACACTGCCCACTGGGTGAACTTGGTCATGGCTGGGAAGCAGGAAATGTGTGGCTCAACAACGACAGTGGAGTTGGTGTCACCGCCACGGATTGCACGCGGTTCTGCCACCACCTCTACTCCTCCTTCGCTCTCTACCTCGTCTTCTTCCTCTTCTTCGTCCTCTGCTGCTGGGTCCTCCTCCTCCACACCTGTGCACCCCCAGCTCCCCCTAGGCTATTCGACGTGCCAGGTACGCCGTTGTCATGCTGTCTTGGGGATGACGTGCCTGGAAAGCAAAAACCATACCGGATCTGTACTCCTGTCATCTCTGCAGTCACAGGCGGATCGGTGGCTGACCCCACACCAACTGAAGATCGGAAAAGTGGTGTGTGACAATGGAAGCAATCTGTTGGCAGCACTGAGACTGGGCAATTTAACACATGTGCCCTGCATGGCACATGTTCTGAATTTAATAGTACAACGTTTTGTCTCAAAGTACCCAGGATTCCAGGACGTTCTCAGGCAGTCCAGGAAGGTGTCGGCCCATTTCAGACGTTCCTATACAGCCATGGCACGCCTTGCTGACATTCAGCAGCGGTACAACATGCCAGTCAGGCGTTTGATTTGCGACAGCCAGACTCACTGGAATTCAACGCTCCTCATGTTGGAACGTCTGCTGCAACAACAAAGAGCCGTCAACGAATACCTGTTTGAACTGGGTGGTAGGACTGGATCTGCAGAGCTGGGGATTTTTTTCCCCCGTTACTGGGTGCTTATGCGCGATGCCTGCAGGCTCATGCGCCCTTTTGAAGAGGTTACAAATATGGTCAGTCGCACCGAAGGCACCATCAGCGACCTAATACCCTTTGCTTTCTTCCTGGAGCGTGCCATGCGACGAGTGACAGATGAGGCTGTAGACCAGCGTGACGAGGAGCAGGAAGCGCACGATTTCTGGTCGGAATCACCAGAACGAACCCAGGCACCTGCTGCAACGCAGGGAGAGGTGTCAGAAGTAGAGTCAGAGGAGGAAGGTGGCTTTGTGGAGGAGGAGGACCAACAGGAGCAGGCTTCCCAGGGGGCTAGTGGTGACCTTTTGGGGACCCCTGGTCTTGTACGTGGCTGGGGGGAGGAGACCGTGGATATTGCAGTCCTTGATAACGAGGAAGCAGAGATGGATAGCTCTGCATCCAACCTTGTGAGAATGGGGTCTTTCATGCTGTCATGCCTGTTGAAGGACCCCCGTATCAAGAGGCTTAAGGAGAAGGACCTGTACTGGGTCGCGACTCTACTAGACCCTCGGTACAAGCATAAAGTGGCAGAAATGTTACCAACATACCACAAGTCTGAAAGGATGCTGCATTTACAAACCAGCCTGCAAAACATGTTGTACAATGCTTTTAAGGGTGATGTCACTTCAGGAACTCATCAACATTCCAGGGGCAGAGGTGCCAGTAATCCTGCCACGAGTGCACCTGCAAGGACAAAGCACTTTGGCCACTCTGTAACGTCAGACATGCAAATGTTTTTTTGTCCAAGGCAGCGGCAGAACCCTTCTGGATCCACCCTCAAAGAACGCCTCGACCGGCAGGTAGCGGACTACCTGGCATTAACTGCAGATATCGACACTCTGAGGAGCGATGAACCCCTGGACTACTGGGTGCGCAGGCTTGATCTGTGGCCAGAGCTGTCACAATTTGCCATGAACCTCTTGTCTTGCCCCGCCTCAAGTGTCCTCTCAGAAAGGACCTTCAGTGCAGCAGGAGGGATTGTAACTGAGAAGAGAACTCGCCTAGGTCACAAAAGTGTGGATTACCTGACCTTTATTAAAATGAATGAGGGGTGGATCTCGGAGGGTTACTGCACGCCGGAAGACTTGTTCTGAGTTTCTGATTCTGACTCCCCATGCAGCTGTCCTTCTCTGCACGCCTCATGACTCCACATACAGCTGTCCTTTAGCGTCCTCCTCCCTCCACCACCGTTACAAACTAGGGTGCAAACCCTACTGGTTTAATTTGAATCCAGGTAAATCCTGAGTTTTTCTGGCCTCTGTGCTTCAGTGGCTGCGACCAAAAAAAACAGAATATTTTCAGCATTTATATGGCATATTTTTTCTGGCCTCTGTGCTTCAGTGGCTGTGACAAAAAAATGAATATTTTCAGCATTTATATGGCATATTTTTTCTGGCCTCTGTGCTTCAGTGGCTGCGACCAAAAAAAACAGAATATTTTCAGCATTTATATGGCATATTTTTTCTGGCCTCTGTGCTTCAGTGGCTGTGACAAAAAAATGAATATTTTCAGCATTTATATGGCATATTTTTTCTGGCCTCTGTGCTTCAGTGGCTGCGACCAAAAAAAACAGAATATTTTCAGCATTTATATGGCATATTTTTTCTGGCCTCTGTGCTTCAGTGGCTGCGACCAAAAAAAACAGAATATTTTCAGCATTTATATGGCATATTTTTTCTGGCCTCTGTGCTTCAGTGGCTGCGACCAAAAAAATTTAATATTTTCAGCATTTATATGGCATATTTTTCCTGGCCTCTGTGCTGCAGTGGCTGCGACAAAAAAAATTAATATTGTTTGCATTTATATGGCATATTTTTTCTGGCCTCTGTGCTGCAGTGGCTGCGACAAAAAAAAATTAATATTGTTTGCATTTATATGGCATATTTTTTCTGGCCTCTGTGCTGCAGTGGCTGCGACAAAAAAAAATAATATTGTTTGCATTTATATGGCATATTTTTTCTGGCCTCTGTGCTGCAGTGGCTGCGACAAAAAAAAATTAATATTGTTTGCATTTACATGGCATATTTTTTCTGGCCTCTGTGCTGCAGTGGCTGCCACAAAAAAAAATTAATATTTTCAGCATTTATATGGCATATTGTTTCTGGACTTCTGGTTCAGTGGCTGCGACAAAAAAAACATAATTTTTCAGGAAAGTACACATGCCTAATTTTTCAGGGTTCTGCAACAGTGGCAAAATCGCATCTTTTATGGTCACCGCAGGTGATCAATAAAGTAGACCAAAACTGGGCCCACACTGCAGAATCAGTGTTTTTTGGTTCACTTCACTGTACATTGAATTACCTCTGCCTGACCGTGCACGTGCGCACAAGCACAGTGACTGCTAAACACACCACTACAGAAATATTGCCACCAACAGGACGAACATCCTGGAGGTGACAAGCAACTAGTAATTAAAAACTATTATTTGCTCACTTGACGGTATCATTCATTAAAGCTCTTTGCGTCTTTTTGCGTTGCAGTAAGCACCGCGTTTCGTCTTTGCGTGTGAACAGGCTGTAACTTTTACACAACTTGATTGGCATGTAGACGCCGGACGTTTTAAAGCATTTTATTACACAGGTTTAGAAATGTAGTGTGATTTCTGCCCTTCACAGCACAAAACGCAGCGCTGTGTCAACAATGGATTTTTTAGAAACATTTTTGCCCTTGATCCCCCTCTGGCATGCCACTGTCCAGGTCGTTGCACCCTTTAAACAACTTTAAAATCATTTTTCTGGCCAGAAATGTCTTTTCTAGCTTTTAAAATTCGCCTTCCCATTGAAGTCTATGGGGTTCGCGACGTTCGCGAACCGTTCGAATTTTTGACGCAAGTTCGCGAATATGTTCGCGAACTTTTTTTCCGACGTTCGCTACATCCCTATCCCTGGGTTACGTTATTTATAGTTCAAATTAATTCTGGTGCAAGGATGAGATAAGGTAAAGTATGTTCTTGGTCATTAAAAAAACTAGAGAATGTAAAATAAAAGGAAATCATTTAATTCAACTAAATGACAAAATAAATGTGCACATCCTGAAGGAAACAGTTTGCTTATTTATTTATTTACATTACTAATCCCATCGGCAAGACGTTTTTATCGATTGAAGGGTGGGCAGCCGGTTATCCTCCTCTCACTGGTGAACTCCCCAAGTTTATTTATTATATTTAACAATGACTGTCACATCCATCTCTCACAGTTTCATTTGGCTAAAGAAAAAGGATATATTAACACATTCGCATACACTTTCCAGTGTCATACTTTACTTTACCCAAGAGATATCATACAGTACAACAGCAACTAAAAATGAGGACAGGGTTATTTAGCATTTTCTCTTTACCGGATAGAGGTGAAGAAACGGAATTATCCATAGACCTGCATTATAGTTCATTTCTCACGGTTGTTCACAAGTTTGGTTTACTTTTTGGCCAATTAAGAATATCATTGCATTACCTTCTTAAAAGTAGCAGGGATGTAAGCAGATTTATTAAGGGTCGAATTGAAAATTCTCATTTTTTTATGGTCAAAACTCTTGAATTGTGAATTATCCAAACTCGATTTCAGCTTTAATTCGAATTTTGAGATTTATCATACTTTGGCCCTTTTATAAACTCAATCAGTGTCTGGCCCACCAGGATACCAGGAAAACTCCCGTTGGGCCCAGGTCCCAGTGGTCCCTCTTGCTTCTAACGATTTGGCCTATTTCATGGTCATTCCCTATTTCTTTATGGGGAAAAAAGAGGCTTAATAATGGAGGTATAGTATAGTAATAATAATATGTATATTAAGTTGATATAAAAGACTAGGAAAATAAACAGGTTGACTACAGAGAGGAGGAATAATAGTTTGGAAAGTGGGCCCATGGTCATGGTTTACCGGTGGGCCCACCATCTAACATTTTCTGGTGGGCCCCTGGCATTCCAGTCCGACACTGAACTCGATTCCACTATTCGCCACCAGAAACCGGCCGAGTTTATGTTTTTTATTTATGTTTATGTATAAGTCAATGGAAGAAGTCCAAGGACCAATTTGGATATTTTACTAGCCTTCCTGACATTCGAGTTTCCAAGTCGATAAAATTAGTTCGAGTTTATGTTATTCGATTTTTTTTATTAAATAACCACCCAATTTCGAGTATATTTGAATTTAAAGGAATTCAAAAAATTCACATGAATTCAAAATTCGACCTTTGATAAATGTGCCTCACCTAAAATGATCTCTGACCTAAGTGTGAGAAGCGGGCATGCTTCCTAGAGGCTTCATTGGAAGCATCAGCTGGCTCTGGTGGGGTTGCTATACCTAGGGAACTTGGGGTTTATACTGACTTTGGGGTTGCACATGGTTTAGAAATGTAAACCTTAATAGGACACTGAAATATTGGGTTCTGAAAACTCTTTTAAGATAGTGAAGACCATTATCACCATTGCCTATGGGGCATTTAATTAGAGGCTTCTTTCTAGAATAGTTCCACTGATCATATATAGGTTTCCATCATCATATTGCCTACCGCTTTATTGATTGCTTTCTTATAATAAAACATATGGACAAACCAAGTCATTAGCCTTACGGTAGTAAAGAGCAAGTGCAACGTTTGGCTTCCCAAAAGCTTTATGACCAACATACAAAGGTTATTTAACATCTGATTGTAGTTGAACAGGGGGAAACCATGTGGCCACCATATGCCAACATTTACAAAGCATATTAAATTCATACCTGTCATGAAAAAATTATTAATAAAGAAAAAGTAAAAGACCAACCTTTACATAAATAATAGTTTGGATACATTTTCCACAACTTCTTTTTTTTTCAAAATGAAATTCTGCAAAGGATATAGAGTAAGACTCGGATAATGTGGGGAATGTAGGGATTATAGAGTCGACACACATTCTGGAACTAATGAAGCTGCCAAATATGTCTTTGGCGTATCAATCAAAAAAAAAAATCCTCTGCTCCTACTCTGCTCCCATAAATGGACTTTCCCCTAAACTATTGTTCTTTATGCCCGTTTTTTTATATGAGTTATAAAAAGCTTTATAAAAACCCACTATAAACCGAATATAAGGACATCAGATTGAGACACAATGACTATAAAATCTATAAAAAAAAATAGAATTTTTTTCGTGATTTATTATACCCCGAGGATGGAAAAAGTCTGAATCCAAAAATCCAGCATCTCATCTCTTCCAAGTCAATGGAAGAAGTCCCGAAGATACTGTATCCTGATCTGCGCTGGGTTTTGTGCAAAAATCCGAAGATTTTCTGGTTTTTGGGTGGAAAATCTGTAAAATTTGTATGATTTGATTTTTTCAGGTTTTTTCCCACACTGTAATTTTTCGGTAAAATGTATTGATAAATAGGGGGAAATAACCCGTGTGGATTTGGTCGGAGTATATTTTTCATAAAATAATGAGATAAATTTAGATTTTGATAAATAACCCCCATACAGTATGTAGAGAAGTGGTCCATGTATGTGATTCATCATCAGGAGGTGGTGGAACAAATAACCCACAGCAGGTGAAGCAGATGTTCATTTTAAAAGCTAGATATTAATAAACTACAACTCCCATAAAGCTCATCATTCAGGTATGAGACCTGTTATCCAGAATGCTTGGGACCTGAGCTTTTCCAGATAACGGATCTTCCCATAATTTGGATCTTCAAACCTTAAGACTACTAGAAAAACATGCAAACCCAATAGGCTGGTTTTGCTTCCAATAAGGATTAATTATATCCTAGTTGGGATCAAGTACGAGCTACTGTTTTATTATTACACAGAAAAAGGAAATCATTTTTAACAATTTGGATTATTTGGATAAAATGGAGTCTATGGGAGACAGCCATTCCATAATTCAGACCTTTCTGTAGTTCGGAGCTTTCTGCATAATAGGTTTCTGGATAATGGATCTCATACCTTTATTAATTTTTTTTATTTTTGCACTATTTATTTATTCATGGGCTAATGAATTCGGCTGTCAGTACAGTGAGCCAGAGATATTTAATAGGAAAGTAGAGATTCTTTTTACCATCTAGACAGTAGCTATTTATATTCTAATACTGCTATTTTAATAATGTATTTTAATACTACAGTTGATTTTATTATTCCCCCTTAAAATTAACTTCCAGCAAATTATACATGAACCTATTCTAAACAACTTTGGGTAGGACTACATGGACGTTTTCGACGTGATCAGATGCGCTGCCACGAAATGCTAGCGTCAAATCGCACGCATTGGAAATAAGGTAAGTGAATGCATTCTATGTCTTACCTTATTTCCGCCACATGCATTTTGACGCATCGGATCATGCCGAAACCGTCCGTGTAGTCATGCTCAAAAAAAACGGGACAAATTCGCCCATCCGACGCGTTGATCCAACACGACACGACTTTCGGATGCAGGTGCATCCGTCGACAAATCCGTCAGGTGTGTTGCGTCGGATCAATGCTGTGACTTCATCCGTCATTTCAATCTCTTGCCTTATTTCCGTTGCATGCGTTTTGTCGCAGTGCGCCGGATAGCACTGAAAACGTCCGTGTAGTCCTACCCTAAACTACGAAGAACTGCCGACGAGTATTTGCCGGCGTCAATGTTTTTTTTACGCCGTCGACAATTCCGCCAGCGGCAATTTAATGCACGCCCATTGACTTTAATGCAATTGGACAAAATAGGCGCGCATCAAATTGCCGGCGTCAAAAGTTGGCGTCAAAAGAAACGGGACAAATTCGCCCATCACTAATGGCAACCATCATAAATCATATCTATGCATTCATCGTTCTAACTACAACTGGCTGAAAAAAAAACACTGGTGGTCACTTGTTTAAAATCAGACATCTCTAAAAAAAAACCATGGTGATTGCATCTGAAATTGCACAATGCAGTGCAGTAAGTAAATGACTCCTTTAGCGTTACTTCTGCAGGTACGGGACCTATTATCCAAAATGCTTGGGACCTGGGGTTTTTAATAAAGGATCTTTCCATAATTTGGATTTCCAATGTGTAAGTCTTCTTAAAATAAATTTCAGCATTAGATAAACCCAATGAGATTGTTTTTCCTGTAATAAGTAGGAATGCACCGAATCAACTATTTTGGATTCGGCCGAACCCCGAACCGAATCTGAATCCTAATTTGCATATTTGGGAAGGGGAAAACATTTTTTACTTCCTTGTTTTATGACAAGAAGTCATGTGATTTCCCTCCCTGTCCCTAAATCCTATGCAAATTAGGATTCGGTTCGGCCGGGCAGAAGGATTCTGCTGAAAAAGGCCAAATTCTGGCCGAATCCCGAACCGAATCCTGGCTTTGGTGCATACAAGGTACAGGTACGGGATCCGTTATCCAGAAACCTGTTATCCAAAAAGCTTCCGAATTACGGAAAGGCCGTCTCCCATAGAATCCATTATGATCAAATAATCCAAATTCTTAAAAATAATTTCATTTTTCTCTGTAATAATAAAACAGTAGCTTGTACTTGATCCCAACTAAGATATAATTAATCCTTATTGGAAGCAAAACCAGCCTATTGGGTTTATTTAATGTTTATATGATTTTCTAGTAGACTTAAGGTCTGAAGATCCAAATTACAGAAAGATCCCTTATCCGGAAAACCCCAGGTCCAGGGCTTTCTGGATAACAGGTCCTGAGTTTTCTGGATAACAGGTCCCATACCTGTAATAAAACAGTCGCTTGTACTTGATCCCAACTAAGATATAATTAATCCTTATTGGAAGCAAAACCAGCCTATTGGGTTTATTTAATGTTTACATGATTTTCTAGTAGACTTAAGGTATGAAGATCCAAATTACAGAAAGATCCCTTATCCGGAAAACCCCAGGTCCAGGGCTTTCTGGATAACAGGTCCTGAGTTTTCTGGATAACAGGTGCCATACCTGTAATAAAACAGTCGCTTGTACTTGATCCCAACTAAGATATAATTAATCCTTATTGGAAGCAAAACCAGCCTATTGGGTTTATTTAATGTTTACATGATTTTCTAGTAGACTTAAGGTCTGAAGATCCAAATTACAGAAAGATCCCTTATCTGGAAAACCCCAGGTCCCGAGCATTCTGGATAACAGGTCACATACCTGTACTGTTTAATTATTACAGAGAGAAAAAAAATCTATTTTAAAAATCTGAATAACTTGATTAAAATGGAGCCTATTATGGGAGAACTGCCTTCCCATAATACAGAGTTTTTTGGATAACAGGTTTCTGGATTAAGGATCCCATACCTGTATGCAATGTAACCAAAAAGCTGTGAACTCACACTAGAGTCTTAGGGATACACCGAATCCACTATTTTGGATTCGGCCGAACCCCTGAATCCTTTGCGAAAGATTCGCCGAATACCGAACCAAATTCGAATCCTAATTTAGGGGTGGGAAGGGGAAGTCATTTTTTACTTCCTTGTTTTGTGACAAAAAGTTAAAAATTTCCCTCCATGCACTAATTTGCATATGCAAATTAGGATTCGGTTCGGCTTGCCAGAAGGATTCCGAATCTTGCTGAAAAGGCCGAATCCTGGCCGAACCGAATCCTGGATTCGATGCATCCCTACTTATAATAGAGTCTTATAATAAAGTCTTATAATAACAACCCACAAAAGCAACTGGGTACACAGAAATTTGGCATATTATTCTATATATATGCTTGGCCCGTCGGCACAGTTATTACATTTGCTCACAAAGTCTACAAAAAATATCAGAGGGAATTTTGAGGATGTTTTTTTCCCCCCAAAGAGACCTTTAATCATTGCCATATTAAAGCTTTTTTATGGTTTGGTGCTGTTTCTCATTTTATGAATTCCGATGAATATTACAGGATAACTATAGCTGAATGTATGTATTTCTTACATGTTTCAGCGGAAACATTAAAAAGGAATTAGATGGTAGAGAGCCTCTAACGACATGCCTCTATCATCAGACATTTGTTTTAAGAATTCCATTGACTTTGTATATGCTCTTTAAAGATGCAGTCTGTTTTTCTATTATAAAACCTCCCACAGTCTAAAAACATTGTCATAATGAAACTGACCCTGGGGTATGGGTGCTAGTGCCTGGTTATTTAGACTGCAAGCTCCACTGATGCACAAACTGATGTGGATGGTGAACAAGCACAGTAAAGCGCTATTCCTTTTACAAAAGGAAAGAATAAAAAATTGTGATTTATATTTTTTAAAATTGCAGGTTTGGTTCCTCTACTATTAAAAGCCATGACATGGGCAGAGACAAATACCTGCCGCTTTCCCCCAAACTGGCCTAGGAATAACCAACTCACTCACCATATATTTTATTTGTTGGAGTCTTTTTGTCCACAGCTTTATTGCAAAAAAAGATAATTCAACAATAGATAACACATATATCAATAACAGTTATATTAACAACATTATAAACATACAAATCTGAACAGTGATTTACCATTAACTTATAATCCTCTGCAAGGCCCCTGCAGCAATCGTACCAGCCACCAGCCGCTTGTGCCTTCTAGCAGGATTGCATGCTACCACCAATACAACATACTCTCCCAGAGACCACCGCTCTTAGAGAGGAACACCACCAACCAAGTTCCATTAACCACCTTGGAACTTGGTAAAAAACTCCAGCTTAATTAACTCTCCCCATTGCCACGGACCCGCCGCCCGGCTGTGACAACGGGCTATTCCCTCTCATCACCTCTTGGTTAGTCAGCCCAATACTCACCATTCCACATCAACCTAACCTGTGCCCCACTAACCCAGGCCACAATTGTGACAACTAGCACAAAGGGTTAATACAAGGGAGGGAGGGTGGGACTCCTTTTCTTCTTCCAAAATGGATGCCCTCCTTAGTAGTTAGTGCTATACATCCCTTTAACTCTACCCCCCCCCCAACTACGTCACTAACCCATTACTAATCCCCTGCCAGGCAGCTTTGCCCCGCCCCTGTCATGCACTCTTTGCCAGTATGTTCTGTCCCGGGTTTCACTTTCCTTCCTCAACATGTTTAATGTTCAGCTATGGTGCATACAAACAATACATCTCCAAATCCCTTCTACTACAACTCTACTGAAACTAATGAATTGCACTCAGTGAATAGTACAGCAGTGGATGAGAATTCCATCCCTCCAAACACGATCCACCCCCTAGGGATGTCGACAATTAAATTAGCCTCTAATGAAACTCTTACATGCAAATTATCTATCTATCTATCATCTATCTATCTATCCATCCATCCATCTCTCTCTCTCTCTCTCTCTCTCTCTCTCTCTCTCTCTCTCTCTCTCTCTCTCTCTCTCTCTCTCTATCTATCTATCTATCATCTTTCTATCTATCTATCTATCTATCTACCTACCTGTCTATCTATCTATCTATCTATCTATCTACCTACCTACCTACCTACCTGTCTATCGATCTATCTATCTATCTATCTATCCATCCATCCATCCCTCTCTCTCTCTCTCTCTCTCTCTCTCTCTCTCTATCTATCTATCTATCTACCTGTCTATCTATCTATCTATCCATTCATCCATCCATCCATCCATCCATCCATCCATTCATCTATCTATGTATCTCTCTCTCTCTCTCTCTCTCTCTCTCTCTCTCTCTCTCTCTCTCTCTCACACTCTATCATCTATCTATCTACCTACCTGTCTATCTACCTGTCTATCTATCTATCTATCTATCTATCTATCTATCTATCTAGCTATCATCTATCTATCCATCCATCCATCCATCTCTCTCTCTCTCTCTCTCTCTCTCTCTCTATCTATCTGTCGATCGATCTATCATCTATCTATCTATCTATCTATCTATCTATCTATCTATCTATCTATCTATCTATCTATCTATCTCTCTCTCTCTCTCTCTCTCTCTTTCTCTCTATCTCTCTCACTCTCTCTCTATCTATCATCTATCCATATTTATCTATATACCATCTGTCTGTCAAAGCTATGCTTTGATAAAAAAGAGCAGAAAGTTAGAGAAGAAATATTTGCTAAAATCTGTCTTGATTTTTTTAACACATTAAACATCAGATCCTTAGTTTTTAGTTCTTTTAGTTTCACTTTCGAGCCCTTCTAAGTATTGAAAAGCAGTAAAATCAGGTATCAGCAGGCAGAATCAGAGGGATACAATTTTCTCAGAATATTACCTGCACAGTCTAAACCACCTGAGTCAGAAGGTCTCAAGAGAATTCTGTTTTTTTCCTGGCAACCCAACATCTGCTGCCAATCTTAATTACTCCCTCGGCCGGTGTCATTAAGGCCAGCACCTTATTTACACTCTGAAAATTATTTTCTTAAGGATTTATGCTTAGTAGCAGAGAGACAGAGCTTTTGGAGGCTCCATTCAGAACATTTCCTTTTTTTTTAGTAAATAAACAGGACATCATGCAACCATGTATTCATAGGGTCTATGTATGTTTATAACAACTCAATCACCCAATCACTGAGCATTTAGCTTAATGCAAATACAGAAAGGCTCTTTCTACTTCTCTATTAACAACTGTCCATCCTATGGAGACATTTAATTAAATATGACTCAAGCATTCAACAGTCTGCTGCTATAGTCGTTTTATGATATTGTTCCATAAATAAAAAATATTGCATTTTATATGATATTTTCTTAAAAAGATACTATCATATAAGAAAATTAATTGTAATATTAAATAATTAGGGTAAGTGCTGATTTATAAGAGAGTGTTTAGAATTCTAGATATCTGTATAGGAAATAATTAGGCAACTCAATTCAGATTTTCTTCTTACCGCAATAATACTTCCATTGTGAGGGCAGCCAGGAATAGGCTCTGTAATGAAACAAACAAATACATAATATTTAGTGAGGTCAAATTCATATCAATAATGTATTATACAAGTCATACCATACAGAGTGTTACAATTTCCAATGTATATGACTCCTGGTTGGCTGGACAATGGAAACATCCCTTGGCTGCTAAGACTTGAATAATGGAGAAAGGAACGTGGGTGCTACATAACCCATTCTGCTATGGAGACCTTTATGGACCTAGAAGAGTTTCCCTGATGTTCCTATACACTATCCATGGTGTATACATGTGTACATAAAACTGGGACCCATAAGCATTCAATATATTGGTTTACCTTTATCTGCTTATAATTTTGTTTACATGATGCAAACAGGTTGGTTTGGGAGCACCTTCCACCATAGAGAAACAACAAATGGTGTGCAAGGTCAAGTGAATGAATGTAAAGTAAAGTAGATAGAAAAAGGCTGACCCCCTCGAACAAAACCAAAATAAAACATAACTTTTAATAAGATGATATTAAAATCTGAGTCCAGAAAATTACAATTAGGACAGAGCTTGATGTGGGCTGAGTCCTGAAGTACAGCCCGGAGCTAGAGGGATAATTTTGAGAGTATTAACCAAACTACAGGGAGAGGAGCCTCATCGGGACTAATTTCAGCAATATCAAATGACCAAAGCAGTTTGTGCAAACCGGAGTGATAAACCCCCACCTCCCCAAAAGCTTGCATTGAGGTCGGCAGAATGATGTCAAATTTAGGGGAAGCAAGACTACAACCGCGCTGCCCAGTGTGCCTAGGTCTTAGGCGTTCTCTCCTACTTCCATACAAGCCGATTAGGTTATGCACTCTACCCTGTCCCAGCCCAACCCACCCACGAGTTCCCCCCGCATGAATCGATATTGGCTGTGTGGAGATGACCCTGCCTAATTGAGCTAAAAAAGATCAAGCGCCTGACGCGGGTTTCGATCGCTCAGCGAGCTTTGTTTTGTTTATATTGTTTGTTTGTATAGTATTAGTCTGCTTGGGATAATCTTTCACATGAGCAGTGATGACTTTGGTATTGGGAGCTAGCAGCAAATCTACTTAGGTCATTTTGGAGGGCATCTAAAGGTGGCCATACACTATAAGATCCGCTCATTTGGCAAGGTCGCCAAACGAGTGGATCTTAACCCGATATGCCCACTAACGGCTGGGCGATATTGGATGAATCCAAACATTCGGAATGGGGCAGGACCGCATCAACTGGCCGATGCGGTCCTGGACCATACAAAAAATTAAACTTGACCGATCGATATCTGGTCAATTTTTGGCCTGATATCGATCTGGAGGATCCATGGGGATCCCCCACACATTGGCAGATAAGCTGCCGAATCGGTCTAAAGGACCGATATCGGCAACTTTAATCTGCCCGTGTATGGCCACCTTAAGGGTTCATTTACCAATAATACAGTTGTGTTAGATCAGTGATCCCCAACCAGGAGCTCAGGAGCAACATGACACTCACCAATCACTTGGATGTTGCTCTCAGTGTTCTCAAAGCAGATGCTTATTTTTGAATTCCTGGTTTGGAGGTAACTTTTGGTTGCATAAAAACCAGAGCCTCCTGTAGGCTACCAGTCCACATAGGGACTACCAAATAGCCAATCATAGCCCTTATTTGGCACCCTAGGGGATTTTTATGCTTGTGTTGCTCTCCAACTCTTTTTATATTTGAATGGTAAAAAAGTTTGGGGACAGTGTTAGAACATTAATGGGTGCTAACTCACATTTCTTAGTGCTTATTTTCCATATTGTTGGTGTTCTATACCATCTTGACAGTAATTGTTCTTCAATACTTTTGTATTCCAATGGGCAATGGTTTAACATTACTACCCTACAGCAAAACCTTTAGCAAATCATATTTTTCCATCATTAAAAATGGAAAAGAAAAAAAGCTTAGAGAAGACAATAAATCATATAGAGTAACCCATGAGCCTACGGTAACTGCTGCCCTCGAGGACAGTGCCATGTGCAATGGCTTTATCTGACCACCCAGGGAGGTGTCCCATATTCACATTCAATACATTACAGACATTGACTGCCCTCATTCTCATTTACAGTCTGCAAGGTTTCCATAGGGAGGGGGCTATGAAGCACAATGTATGGAGAGCCATTATTTCACAGTATCCTCATTGTTCTCTAGAGATATTCCCCATAAAAAAACAACATACTTCTGACTTGTAGAAGTGCCATTGAATATGGAGTAGAATCTTAACCGGTGCCTTAGCCGAGCTGCGGGAACAGACTCCAGTCATAAAAACTAAGTAGTGGTTTCTTAAAATTGCTGCACAATTAATGACGTTGTCCCTAATTACCACTGTGTGGTAAATTTAACTGCGTTACACTGAGCCACTGCACTGACAAATCCCTTTGTCCGTAATGAAAGCCAGTCGTTTTTCCACTCGCAAGAGAGCCACGTCTTTCCAGACGGATTGTAATCACACTTAGCTCTGGTTAAGGTGCAGAAAGTTCCCTTTAAACATCTACTGTAAATTGGTATTAATGTTCTCTCGGTCTGCCTGGAATCTCTTTATTGCGGAGGGGGGGGGAAGCTTATGAGAGATATCTTTGCTGGAGGCTAAATTGGACAAATGGCTCGTTACAGTAAAATAGAGGAAAGAAAATAATCAAGGTCTTGATCAGAGGTTGCCTCATTAGGGCTGTGTAGAAAACCCCTTTAAGCAGACATTTACAGTTTTTCATAGTTTAAAAGAGAACTAAGGCTTAAAGGATAAGTAAGTGAATGTAGAATTGATGAGAGTGCTATTCTAAGCCCTTTTGTAATTTACATTTATTATTCATTTTCTTTTGATTCCAAGATATTAAGGGATACATGTGCTGTTAAAGGGCACCTGTTGGGTTAAAATGTTATCCCCAACCAAAGGTGGCAGCTAATAGAGAAGCCATGTCCGATTACTCGCATGGGTAAAATGAAAATTGCTTGTTATGTACGTGATGTCACATGCGTTTTATGCGCATGCGAGTGACACAACATGGCTGCTCACACTAGGAGCTCCCTCCTGGGGCAGGTAGCATAGTGCTGGTGGGGGACTTTTTTTTAAAAAAAAAAAAAACGACTGTTATTCCCAACCGGAATGCGGGCTCTATTAGCTTGCACCAGTAATGGGCAAAAAAATTCACAAATTTGCTGCATAATTTGCAAAACGGCTAAAAATGGTGAATTTTGACGCCGACGATAAAGTCAATGGGCGTCCGAATAATGTTGACGTGCGGCGGTTTTGACGCGAGCGACTATTCCGACTAGTGAGCCCATCACTAGCCCGCACCTTTGGTTGGGGATAACAGGTGCCCTTTCGGGTGCAATTCTTCTTTTCTGCAAGCTGGTCACACATAAATATGATGAAACATCTTTACTGTTTTGCTTTTCACTGTTTATTACAATTATATCTTACTAAATAACTGATAAATGACTGTAATGGACCAGCTAGTCCTGTTAAGATATACAGCAGTGATCTCCAACCAGTAGCTCATGAGTAACATGTTGCTCTCCAACCCCTTGGATGTTGCTCTCAGAGGCCTCAAAGCAGCTGCTTATTTTTGAATTCCAGGCTTGGAGGCAAGTTTTGGTGCATAGTGGCACTGCCAACCAGAGCCTCAATGTAGGTTGACAATCCACATAAGGGCTTACAAATGGCCAATCACAGCACTTACTTGGCACCCCAAGAACATTTTTCATGCTAGTGTTGCTCCCCAACTCCTTTTAGTTCTGAATGTTGCTCACGGGTTCAAAAGGTTGGGGATCCCTGATATACACAGTGTGGTCAATGACATAGGTCTCCAAGCAGATTATTCTGAATGTTTACCCTCCCAAATTCTGAAGCTGAAATCAGTGTGTGTGGTGCTGCTGTGTAATTACTGAATGGAGTAGACTGCTACCTGGTCCCTCCCACCATACTGTATATTGTTATTTTTCTCTACATGTCCTGGTTTGAACAGGGAACATAGGATTACATTTATTGATTTCACCCGCAAGCCTCTAAAAAGGTGTTTCAGGCTCAGCTTGCAGATTAGTCTTGATTCATTATTTTTTTCTTGTCGCTGGCCGTTGCTCAGAAGAAAACTGCACCGGCCCGGGATTCAGCGATCATCTTCCGGCCTCTTCCATCATCAAAATTTCACTGGGCAGACGCATGTGCATTAGAACAAATTAGCCAACTTTTTCATTAAAGTTCGGCTTTTCATTCTACTGCACATGCACAGCCACGAGAAAAAAGACGAAACCAGAAGCCGATTGCTCCGTGGTGCTCACTGGAAGAATCCCGGGCCACTGCAGTTTCCCAGCCCGGGATTTCAGGGAAATATTTGAGATCACTTGGGGTGCCTAACTTTTGGCACCCCAAAGCTACAAGACCTTTCCTTCTCCTTTAATACAGGTATGGGACCTGTTATCCAGACCTAGACCTTGGGTTTGTCAGATAAATGAACTTTCTGTAATTTGGACCTTTTATACCTCAAAGGTGGCCATAGACAGGGAGATCTCTCCCAGATATGCCTGCATTGAATGGAGGCCAACAGGGTCGGTCGATTCGCGGTAAAGATGCGGCCGTGATCCGATCCGGATTTTTTAACCTTCGCAACCGGCATCTGCCCGACTTTCGGCCAGATAACAATCGTCCATTGGATGGCTCCACAAACAGGCCAATCAGCTGCTGACTCGGTCTGTCGGCAGCTTTTATCGGTCCGTGTATGGGGGCCTTAAGTCTACTAGAAAATCATTAAAGGGATACTGTCATGGGAAAACATGTTTTTTTTTTCAAAACACATCAGTTAATAGTGCTGCTCCAGCAGAATTCTGCACTGAATCTATTTTTCAAAAGAGCAAACAGATTTTTGTTTAGAAATCTGACATGGGGCTAGACATATTGTCAGTTTCCCAGCTGCCCCAGTCATGTGACTTGTGCTCTGATTAACTTCAGTCACTCTTTACTGCTATACTGCAAGTTGGAGTGATATCACCCCCCTCCCTCCCCCCCCCAGCAGCCTAACAGAACAATGGGAAGGTAACCAGATAGCAGCTCCCAAACACAAGTTAACAGCTCCGTGGTAGATTTAAGAACAGCACTCAATAGTAAAGTCCAAGTCCCACTGAGACTGATACAGTTACATTAAGTATGGGAAATAACAGCCTGCCAGAAAGTAGTTCCATCCTAAAGTGTAGGCACAAGTCACATGACTGGGGGCAGCTGGGAAATTGACAAAATGTCTAGCCCCATGTCAGATTTCAAAATTGAATATAAAAAAATCTGTTTGCTCTTTTGAGAAATGGATTTCAGTGCAGAATTCTGCTGGAACAGCACTATTAACTGGAAAAAAACATGTTTTTCCATGACAGCATCCCTTTAAACATTGAATAAACCAGAAAGGCTGGTTTTGCCTCCAATAAGGATTAATTAATCATATCTTAGTTGGGATCGAGTACAAGTAACAGAGAAAATTTAAATCATTTTTAAAAAATGTGGATTATTTGGATAACATAGAGTCCATGGCAAGACGGCCTTTCTGTTATTCGGGCTAACAGGTTTCTGGATAACAGACCCCATGCCTATACACTGGAAAAGGAAGCAGTAGTTTTCAGCAATTGAAAATGACTGCTTGGAGCTGTCTAAACTATTTTAAAATTACACGGCTGAGACTAGGACCTCACTTTTTGTTATGTTTTCCCCTTACTTCCTTATATCCTAATATAGAGGCACTCGTTCATCTAACAATTGGGCACAGTCGATTCACCAGTGCTTGCTTACTCTCCGTCAGAGACAATATAATTATTTGTGACAGGGAAAAATCATCCAAATATTTGCTTTAGTCCCAAAGTTCCAAATGTTAAATAACTGTAAGTGTCTTTTTTTTTTTATAACTAGAAGTCGAGCAGCTGTAGGACAGGACAGTCAGAAACATATGCTGGAGAAGTAGTGAAAAAATAACTCTGTCTCTCACTTTTTTTTCAAACCTCTTTCCCGTGTGAAAAGCATTATTCTCTCCGTTATTGCCTCTCTGGAAGCTCACTGCATCGGAATGCGCATAGAAAATCCTTAGCCAAGCTGGTGGTATGGATTTGGAGTTTGGTTAATAATGCAGAGGGATAAAGGGGAATGAATGTTTCTCTGGAGAGTATAAAATGAATCAAATTCAAACCAAAGGTCATCTGCTGGAAAAGGGAGCCCTTCATAAATGATTGTGGCCACTGGAGCCCTGTGACAAGCACAACAGAATATTCATTGCCTGAAGTAATAAAGCTTTCCTAAATCTATGCTAGTGTTTAATTATTGTTTCTGAGATATAAATAGTTTATTAGAGACCTCCTGAAACTAAATTTTAATTGGCAGGGTCAGACTGGCCCACCAGAAGACCTGGAAAACTATGGTGGGCTGCATTTCCCCCACCTACCCCAATTGTCCTGCAGCCCCCCCGCTGTTCAACATAAGTACCATCAGTCTTGGCTAAAGAACTTGCAGGATGGGCTAGCAGTTGCGGGCAGAAGGGAGTGGAGGGGCCTTGTGCGGAGGTTGATCTGCAGCAGTTAGTAGAGGGGGCCATAGAGGTTGGGTTGCCAGTTGGACAGAAGTTATTCAGTAGGACACTGTAGCTTGGAAACTTGGGCATTCCAAATAAAATATTAAAGGAGAACTAAAGCTTAACCAAATAATTAGGTTAGAAATGCTGTACAATGTTTTGTGCTTCTGTACCAGCCCAAGGCAACCACAGTCCTTTAGCAGTAAAGATCTCCAAAGATGCCCCAGTAGCTCCCCATCTTCTTTTCTGCTAATTCACTGCACATGTTCTGTGCTGCTGTCACTTACTGAGCCTAGGCACCAACACACAAGATACTGAATATACAGTATACAGGTATGGGACCTGTTATCCAAAATGCTCAGGACCTGGGGGTTTCCGGAAAACGGGTCTTTGTGTAATTTGGATCTTCATGCCTTAAGTTACTAGACAATCTTGTAAGCATTAAATAAACCCAAATAAGATGGTTTTGCTTCCAGTAAGGATTAATTATATCTTAGTTGGGATCAAGTACAAGCTACTGTTTTATTATTACAGAGAAAGAGGAAATCATTTTAAAAATTATGATTATTTGTCACTTACTGAGCTTAGGGAGCCACTCACAATATACAGTACACATAGAATAGAAATGTCACAATATAAGGCTGATTAGTAATTAATACACATAATTACTACATGGCAGCACAGAAACCAGTGCAATTAGCATCAGAATTTAATAATCAGCAAACCTGTAGCATCAGTTTATATTACAGCCAGGGAAGCTCATTTTCTGCTGGATAATTAGTGACGAGCCCTAAGCTTAGCTTCTCAACAGCCAATCAGAGCCCACTGAGCATGTGAGTGTCACAGACACTTTCCAAGATGGTGACCCCCTGTGACAAGTCTGAAGTCCTGGATCATTGCTGCTATTGACAAGCTGAAACTTTAGCCTCGTGCAATAAGTCGACTATATAAAATATGGCATTTTCTATAATTTTTAGGGTTTAGTTCTCCTTTAAAGGGGTTATTCACCATCCAAATGCTGTTTTCAGTTCATTAGATAAAGACATTTTTTACAATTGCTTGCCATGTTTTATTTATAACAGGTTTTTCCAAAATTTAAATTTAAAGATTAATGTTCCTGTCTCTGGTGTCTCAGTCTTGCAGTTCGGTGATCCAGGTGCAGAAACTGTTACAATTTGCTGCCTTCATTGAAACATTTCTCAGCAGCATCTAGGGAATATGAGCAACTATTGTGTCAATCCTAACAGCTGCCTTTAGGGCAAGGCCAGACATGGCGTTTTTAAAAAAACTCCGTTGGGCGTAAATACGCCACTGAAACCACACGCGACCATCAACATGCGTTTTTCAGCACATAGGTTTCTTTTCCCAACATGTACTTCACATTGTTCTTGTTCCCCTTAATTCCACTGGCTGGAAATAGGAAATAGAAAAACTATTTACATGCAAAATGGAGCAGGAATGATCGTCACCAGCCATAAAAAACGTATATGCGTCCTTTATCGTGCTAGAATTTGGACGCCGTATTTAAAATACGCTGCATATTTATGTAAAGTGTGGTTTCAAACTTGCAGATCCCATAGAGTCTAGTGATTTGGTAGTTTCTTGACTTATTGGCGTTTTTGCTAAAAAACGCCAATACTGGCGTCCCGTGGCGGATTTCAGCTTGCAAGTGCCCTGTTAGAATTGCCATAGTGCGTTTTCCATTAGTTTCAGTGGTGGTGCAGTTTATGCATATTTACGCCAGCTTTTTTAAAAACGCAACGTAAAAGCCCTAAATGAAACAGGGTTTCTGCTCAGCAGAAACCGGAACAGAATAAAAAAAGCAACTGCAGAACACATGCATTTAACATTTGCCATGTCCAACTCTGAGGATTCCCTATATTAAAGGATAAGTAAACCTTTAAAATAAGTGAATGTAAAATTGAAGAGGGTGCTACTTTTGCGATGTACATACATTATTTATTTTCTTTTTATTCCAAGATATTAAGGGATACATGTGCTGTTAATATGAATGAATTTTGTTCCAACAGCCCCACCTGTTGGTCAGTTTCTGACCAGTCTGACCACCAAGTAGTCAAGGAAGTTGTCAGGAGAAAGAAAGAGGCTGCTCTGATGTTCTGCTTAGGAAAACAATTAGAAACCTTTCTCAAAAAAGGAAAACTGGTGAAAAGAGGTAACGTTCTGTAAAATTCCCACTTTAGTGAATTTGTGGAGTAACGATCGTTCACCTGAGGAAAAATTAGACTGGTGATAGGGCGCCAAACTGAAGTAGCAATGGTCTCTTTGGCTAGAGAATTGTCCTCTATGCCTATTAGTAAATTGTCAATGTCCCTGCGGATGGGGTTTCTGGTGAATTTTTGCTAGCAACGTCCACTTCTCCCTTTAGTAAATCTGCCCCTAAGTGTATTTCTCAGTCGTCCTGGTTTTCAGTGCCTGTCAAATGCCCCATGCTGGTGTCAGAAGTTCTACAGAGGCTCATGGCACTCACATTAACAGCCTGCAATTTTCTGCTTTCTTTTTAATATAAAACATTAGCCTCGGTTACGTCCATTTCAGCAGAAGCACATTTAATAAGATTGCACACAGGGGACATATTTGAGGTCTAGCAGGTTTGATTTATCTATCATACAAATCATTCATTTCAAAACCACAAACCTGGAGCACGAGATACTGAAAGAATTAATTCCCATTCACATATTTCTACTATTTGTCTCTAAAGTCAGATCAGTCTTGTTTATTACATGTACCGCAACATTAATAGTTGTGTCTGACTGTATAACCCTGCCAATAACAGAACGTAAATGCATAAGCTGGAACAACAACAGAGCTACTCAGTCAATGTGTGAGTTAGAGAAGAAGATATGGGTTTGGAAACATATATTACCACTATTTTCTGGCCATAGGCTATATACTGTTATTAATACTCCTGCTATCTGTCCGCAATATTCCTCTTGGTTACTCCTTGGTTAAACATTTAATGGCTTCCTGCTACTTCACATTGCTAATGAGGAGGCATCAATGTGGATTTAACTTTAGCCATATGGTCAAGCCATTTGGCTGATAGTTGCCATAATGATTGACCATCAACTGCACTGTAAGCTAAATTCCCTATGATTCCCTTGAATCCCAACCAATCAGTTTGCTCTTCTGATGCCTGCCTTCTGCATGTTTATGTTAATATTGATAACTATAAACTAAAATGTCTTACAGACCTGAACCTTTGCTTTAATACCAATGGAAACTGATTGACTTCAATTTTTTTAACGTTTCTAGCAAAGCACAGGTAATTAAAAAAAAGCAACTTTATAAAAATAAAGTAGACTGCATGATGGCCAACGATAACATAAGTAACATTTGTGACACCTACAAGCTTTTTGTAAGACTTCACAAGCTTGCATGGATTACAAGTTCCTAGGTTCAATCTGGTGCACCACCATCTGCACGTACCATGCTATTTTTTTGCCATTAGATAAGGGGAGAACGTTTACAGGGCATAATAGTTACCGCTGGCAAATTTAATAGAATGTTGCAGAGGAGGTCAACATTGGGGTTCATCTGATCAGCAGCAGCCCCAGAACTGTCTTTGGCTCTCTATATGATCTCTCACAACTTAAATGCGGGGTCATCATGTTCCCCTTAAGGCTTGCTGCTTAATCAACTACCTCCCCAAATACATAGCCTCCAAGAAAGTGGCATAACTCAAATGCGCCACACTTGCCTGCTCCTCAGCCCCTGCAGTAAGAGGGAGAACGGAGAGGGTTATCTAAGAACTATCTGGGCCCCACCATGACTGTGGGGTCTGCTTCCTCTATAGTTATGTCAGTGCTCCCAGACCATCCTTTTACTAAAGGTGGCCATACACAGGTCGATAAAAGACCAAGTCAGCAGCTTATTGGCCCGTGTATGGGGCCCTCCGACGGATTTCCCCGATCGATATCTGGCCTAAAGTCGGCTAGATGTCGATCGGACGGGACTAAAAATTCCGTCGGATCGCGGCCGCATCCGTTCGTTGATGCGGTTACCGGTTACACATCGTTAGGATCCGATCGTTGGGCCCTAGGGCCAAGATCGGATCAGCCCGATATTGCCCACCTCAAGGTGGGCATATCGGGGGGAGATCCGCTCGTTTGACGACATTGCCAAACAAGCAGGTCTCTCCGTGTATAGCCACCTTAAGTCTACTTAGTTTGTTGTGCTCCTAGAGTAGGGACCCCTTTCCCTTTACATCTCAGTTTTCTCTTTCTTTGTATTTGGCAGAAGCAAGAGTTGTCCCATCACAATACTAGTATTTTGTACAACAAACAATTATGTGAAATGTAGAAAACATTAAATATTAAAGGAGACCTGCCTTATAAAGGTATCTTCTTCATGTACTGTAAGTAATCTAGAAAATAATATACAGAGAAAGCAGCAATACATACCTACAGTACTTGAAATATCAATAGGCAATAAGAAACAATTAATAAGCTAAGAGCTGTTTGGACAGGATTGATTTTATTTAATAGTTTGTCATATAATGTACGAAAACCTGAAAATATTGAATTACATAATGGTTTATTCTACTTGCAACGCTTTAATCCACTTGAATTCAATCAATAGAGCTGCTCCAACTAAAATGAACCTTAAAGCCAATTCGATTTGTGCAACTGAATTCGTAGAAGAGCCACTGCATGCACAGTCAACAAACAATACCTGTCTTTTATCTTTCATGGGAAGTTTTGTTAACTGCGGGATTAAAACAGCCTCCTCTTATTGACTCAAGGCATTCAGATTTATATTATGTTTTCACATTCAATTTTTGTTTATTTCCATGGTAACAAGGCACCAAGAGGAAGGGACTTGCAGTAAAATGATCAAATAAAATAAGATTAAGAGACAAGATTTAACTTCTAGAGGAACAACACATAAGCCTCACCTGCCCCTTTAGGCCTTCTTACTGCATGCTTGCCCAAACATTTAAAAATAATGGTTAAAAAGCAGAACATATGACTATTGTGAAAAGTATTTGGTTAAATATATATATTAACGTTTTATGGAAGGATATCAAAGGTCCTATAGAGAAAATATAAAAGTGCTTTCTGAATCAAGTCGTCCAAACCCATTAATACTACTCAAAGACGCTTGCCAAGTAATATACAGTATTATCCTAGTTGTGGTCTGAGGGTTACAAGTCAGACAAATTATAAGAAATTATAATTCACGCTGGAGAAGAGGAGCTTAAGGGGTGATATGATGACTATGTATACATAGGGGGGGACATATATATAAGGGGATCATATAATAATCTCTCTAATGCTTTATTTACCAGTAGGTCTTTCCAGGTGACACAAGGTCACCCATTCCGATTAGAAGAAAGGAGGTTCCGGCTAAATATTGGGAAGGGGTTTGTTACAGTGAGAGCTGTGAAGATGTGGAATTGTCTCCCTGAATCAGTGGTACAGGCTGATACATTAGATAGCTTTGAATGAGAACTAAACACTTAATTAAAAAAAACCCTAACCCCTACGCTACCCCCAGCCTAGCTATTACCCCTGGTAAATGTCCCTTACTCTTTACTTACCCCTCTGATCAGATTCAGGGCATTGAAGTTCACAGGTGCTATCTTCTTCTCTTTAAGGGGTAAATTCATCAAAGAGTGAAGTTCCACCACTAGAGTGAAATTCCGCAGCTCTCAATTCATTTCTATGGGATTTTGAAAGGTGTATTTATCAATGGGTGAAAGTGAAAGTTCACCCTTTGATAAATACACCTATAAAAATCCCATAGAAATGAATGGAGAGTGGCGGAATTTCACTCTAGTGGCGGAACTTCACTCTAGTGGCGGAACTTCACTATTAACTTCACTCTTTGATAAATATACCCCTAAGAAGGGATTGGATGGTGTTTAGCAAGTGAGGGAATACAGGGTTATGGAAGATAGCTCATAGTACAAGTTAATCCAGGGACTGGTCCCATTGCCATTTTAGAGTCAGGAAGAAATTTTTCCCCCTCTGAGGCAAATTGGAGAGGCTTCAAATGGGGTTTTCTGCCTTCCTCTGGATCAACTGGCAGTTAGACAAGTTATATATAAAAACGTAAAAGGTTAAACTTGATGGACGTGTCTTTTTTCAACCAATCTTACTATGTAACTATGTAAAAGCAATAGCGTTCTATAAGATTTTTTCCTCAGATCTCAAGGTCTAGAAGCCTACTTAATAGAACTGGATCTTCTGATGAGAATGAGCCCACTCATTGTTTACCTGCCTTTTTTTAAAAGAACACAAAATCACATAATTTCCTATGGACAGTTAAGAACTTCTTTAGGGCACAAGGGCTATGAGAACAATGACATTTTATCGACATTATACTAAACGTCCTTTATGACAATGACTTTGACATGACTTTGCAAACACATTCCCTAGAAACAACAGTTTCCAAATTTTTTTTAATAAATATTAATACTATCATGTATAAGAATTATTTTTCTTCTTAATTTATAATGCATTGAGATATTTCACATCATCCAGTCGCTGGGCAATTTGATCAGGAGCCAATTAACTTACCCGGGTGTTTTTGAAATGTAAGAAATAATTGGGGTACCCTGGGGAAACCCGCACGAAATCTGGGAGAACATTTTAGATGGGGGGTCCTAACCATTGTTAAACAATCCAAGGGCTGAGGCAAAGCCTTCAACTGATAAAAGATTCTATAGCCCACGATATCTAATGTTTCATTACCCAAACCATTGGTCATTCTAGAACACATGTATTGTTTATCCTTGTGAGCTTTTAAACTACACCTATCGACCTATTTAGGTCAGTTAATTCTATGTAAAATCTGAGGACTTCAACTGGGTAGTTATTGGACCACTGACCTTTTTTTCCTGATATCTCAACCATTAAACTAACAGATATTTTGTTTATTATGTAGAATGAATACCTATGCAGTTTGAAACATGTACATTGGTCAGACTTGGCTGCTCTTGGCCAAACTTCAACAGAATAGTATCATGTCATGATTACATTTAGAAAAATTGCGATATCTTTAAATTCTTCCCACTTCCAAATCTAACCAGCTGATACTACTTATATTTAATTCTACCCTCCTAGCACTAGCCGAGTGTACAATACACAGTTCTATTCCCCTTTTTCTTTCTGAAATCCTAGTGAATTACATTCTAGCCGAGAGCTAGACTTGCCATCTTTCAGAAATTCCTTCTTCCTCTTCCTGAACGTGCCCTCTCATGTAATTAAATGCAATTAAGCTTAATCAAAGAAGGTAATCCACAGTGGACCAAATGACACTTGTCATGCACATCAACTCTGCTTAATTATTGGCTCATACCTCCGTTTTCTAATTCTAGTAATCAGCCTTCTAGCTATGACTCAAATGGTTTAAAATAAACGTTTTAATTGGGTCATTCTTAACCCACGGTGCTGCATTCAACCAGTACAAATAATGATATCTCTTGGTTAAATATAAGGGAAACTTTAATTCCAAAACATGAATGCAATCCTTACGTATTTTTAAATATGTATTTGATATGTTGTACTGCGTCTATATATATATTGTATTATAGAAGTGTTATGCCTCGTTGTGATCCATCATTCTTGAACTAGGGAAAGTGGGAAAGTCATTTCTACGTTGTAGTAGTTAATGAACCTCTGTTTAAATAAACCCAAAGTTCTGTTCTGCTAAACATGCCTTCCTATTCCCCCTTACTTTCTACAGTATATTACACATTTACAGCCCCTAACCTGATACTTTTTGAGTTACAGTACACAGAGTCCATACTACCAATACCATCTTCCCTTGCTATTCATATGATACTATAGGTACACTATCTTCTGGTTAGCATTGGCAAGGAAAATTCCCTTATACCTGATATGTATGTGCCATAGAAATCCCAAACTCTTTTCTGTCACTTATCTAACCAAAGCCAGTCTGACTATGAGCATTAGTGATGGGCGAATTTATTCGCCAGGCGCGAATTCGCGGCGAATTTGCTCGATTCGCGGCAGGCGAATAAATTCGCGAAACGCCCGCGAAAAAAAACGGGCGCCAGCGTCAAAAACGAGACGCCGGCGCCGTTTCGCGAATTTTTCGCCGTTTCGCGAATTTCGCGCGAAATTCTCGAATTTTTCGGCGAAGCGAAACGGCGCAAATTCGCCCATCACTAATGAGCATCATTTAGATCTGTTTAGAATTGTGTCCCAAATGCTTTTTCCTTTCACTTACAGGTGCTGCAGTCTAGTGATGTGTGAGTTGGGATTTCCCCCTGAAACCCGCCCTCCCTCCACCTGATCCCAACTTCCGGGGTCCCTTTTTAGACCCACGCCGACCCGCACCACTGATGACGTTACAGAAGGGGTGGGGTGAGCAGGCACAGCATCTATAAAAGAAGGAGCTGGAAGTCGGTAGCCGGCATTTGCTTGTGGCGGGTTGGGAGAGCAGGAGAAGAGCTCAACCCACATCCACCCACCACCCACGAAGAAGAGTGCATGGTTGGCCTGAACCCGCCGGTAAACCCGCGGATACCATGGGTATCGGTCCGGCCCACACATCACTATGTTGCACCATGCCCTGAAAAATTTCAGAGCAGAAAATAATCATTTTATCAGCATTTTTACTATTATTACGCGCCTCTTCAGAAAAGGCGATCTGGCGATCCATTGTGCTGTGCTCGATTTCTCCTCCCTGCCTTCCTTATAGGAGATAGCCAGGGAGGAGAAATAGAGCGCCGTGTGATGGATTCGGCCTGTTGCCTTTTCTGAAGAGGAGCGCAAACGGAGTTTTGGTAAGTTATTTCTTAATAAAGACTTAGCGATTTCAAAGTTTCATTTGTCCTTGTGTTTTTTTTTCATTGTATACTAACAAATTTTTTTAAAAAAAATTTATGTTACTGGTCCTTTAAAGAGATACTGACACCAAAAAATAACCTTTTTATATATCTATCATAACATAATCTTTGAATGCTATCTATTATTTTGCCATAAAAGTATTTGCCTTATGCTTTTACAATCCCTTTCTTACCCGCATGTTCCTCTATGAGAGGGCTGCCATATTTGTGCAACAGTAGTCAGTTTTTAGAAATGCTGACAGGTTAAGAAGGGACAGTCAGGTTGGCAAAGCAGGTTTAGGAACTGCGAGTAACAATTACCAAAGCAGAACTATCAGCATAGAAAGGTCAACATGACCTATATGTAACTTTTAGGGGGTTGTTTATCAAAACCCATTATTTTCTGAAATATACTCCAACCAGATCTGCATGGGTTATTTCCCGTTATTTATCTATACTTTTTACTGAAAAATTCGCAAAAAAATTGCGAACATAGTCCAAAAATTCGAATCTTACTAATTTTTCCGATTTTTCTGACTTTTTCTGGGGTGTAATAAATCCAAAAAAATAAGAGTTTTTAAACTAAAAAATTTGGATTTTATAGTAAAAAAAAAAAGTTTGAGTTTTTGGCATTCGGACTTTAATAAATAACCCCCTTAATGTAGAATAATATTTTGAAAAGGAAAGTTTTGTGCCAGTATCACTTAAAAGTAATTTTGCTTGTCAGTCGGCTATGGTCCTTTTTCTGGAAACTCCCAGTCACTCCCAGTATTCCCATTCAGCAGTTTTCTTGGTTTTTGCTTGTACGTGTACTCTTAAATCATTATTAGGGAAACCTGGGAAAATGGGAAAAAACTTTGTGGCATTCTGCAGGGACGTTTCCTGGTCTGGTGTATTTTTTAAAGAGTGGCACACAGGCTGGACGAAAAGCAATGATTTTGGCAGTTGGATGCCTAAAAAAACTGGAACCCCTTTTGATTTTCGGTAAGCTCCAGTTCAGCCCCATTACAGGGAAGTTGTCTAGAAAAAATGACACTTTAGTCCAAAATGTAACAAATGGGAAAAGTCAGTGGCGTTACTAGATGTTACTGGACCCCACAGCAAATTCATTTTAGGGACCCCAACATATCCAGAGGTTGTCCTGTTTCACCAATAGATGCTGAAATTGCTCATTAATAAGGGCCTCATGGGGCCCCTATATCTCCTGCCCCCCTGCAGCTGCAGGGTCTGCTTCCTCTGTAGTTACAAAAGGTGGGTGCAAAAGTGCCTTTTATGATTGCCAAAGGTTGCAGTTTCAGATTATTATACTGTATGTGAATTTCTTTCACTAATTTAGCTCAGAGTTGAATGCGAATCTATCCATAGCACTGATTTGGAGGGGGCCTACTATGCCGTCTAGGTATCCTGTAAGAGTCATTATTATTATTATAGGAGAGGTTATGATTCATAAAATAATTAGGGACATACTTCTTATCTATATTTGTTGGTACTGATTCTGTGCGCTAACCCCTTCCAACAACCACTTTTTCTTTGTGTGTAGGTTAAGACTTGAACAGGTTTGGCATCTCATCCCTTTAAAGCCTATAAATGTGGTTGAAGAACATGTAACGCAGCATTTTAAATAGAAAATGAAGACCACTACTCCACTTACAACACTGGTCCAATTAAAAAATGGTCTTTAACCACCAGTTTTTGTAATCTAACTTTCAATTAGTTCTCTATCCAAGTACAATTATGTTACAGGCCAATATTCCTTAATTTAACCAGTAACCTTCTGTGCGATACTATAGCAAATGCTTTAGTGAAGTCTAAGTAGATCACATCCACTGCCACTACGGGTCTAGGATTCTGCTCACTTCCTCATAGAAGGCAATTACATTTATCTATTGCACATACATAGGATACACTTTCACCACCAAAATCAAACTAAGCAGCAAGATTTACATTACCTTTTATGTAATGTGGTCCTTAATGACCCCTACTATTATGCTCTCAGATAGCACTATAATAATTAAAACCCTAATTCACCAGCTCTTACTTCATTTTCACTTGAATTGGAAATGTGATGTTTATAGCAAACTTTTTAACAGGTCAATTCAACAAAGCGATTGTTGCTAAATTATAATGGCTCATTAATGTTATAGTATTATGATTGGTAGACCGAGTTCTTTCACCAGTTGGATAATAACATTTCCATTAGAGGCCTAAATCTTAGGAAAGGTGTATATTTGTGTGTAGAAATTGGCCATAGTCCATTTAATCTATGTAACCATTGAGCAGTGACTTTTTTCTAGCACTTAAAAAGGCGTTATTTTTTGGCTGTGTGAGATATTTTGAGCAGAGCATCATCATTCATTGAATATTACTCACAGATTGTAGGAAGCAAGCCAAGGGTCGTTTAGAAGTCAACAAGCATTATATTTTAGTAGGTATCATCAAAATTCCAGCCTGTCATTTAATGTTAAACATTACATTTCTATGTGACCCTGCTCTCTCCCAAATTCTCCTCTGCTCTTCTTCTTAAAGGTTCTACATTTTACTAGTTCTGTATAAATGTACTCCCACCTCTCACTACAATCCTGCTTGGCTTCTATATCAACCCCTGGATGTCTTATTGCACTCACAGTTCATTTATCTATCTTCTTCCAAAGTTAAAAGCTTTTGTAAAAAAAAATCTCTTTGAAAACAGCTCCATGAGATATTATGTTGAGAAATGTAATGCATATTACAGAACGTTCATGTGTGAGTCAATAATGCATGCAATAAATTTGGTCTTTTCCAAAACGAGATTTCCTTATGAATTCAAGGTAATTCTAGTAATTGAGACCAAATCGATCACTTGTTAATTGGTAATATTGGCCCTATTTTGGAAGGCAGCAAAATCTCTGCACTGTTATTGGTTTGACCCAAAGTCAAGTGGGGAAAAGCTTTTGGGGACAGTCATCACTTACCTGCATGTTAGCATGAAAGTAGTACAGAATATTTATTGTGTTTCACTTCAACTGACTTCATGCACGTTTGATAATGTGTTGAGTTGCTTTCCCCATTGTGAAGGATAACTTTAACATCATGAATACTATCATGGAAGAGCATGTATGAGCAGGCACCCAGAGTTTAAAATCCAAGCCATCATACGTCACAATATGTCTAGTGGACCTTCCCATACACATGCCTGTTATGGAAAGAAATGA
This sequence comes from Xenopus laevis, assembly GCF_017654675.1. NCBI lineage: Eukaryota > Metazoa > Chordata > Amphibia > Anura > Pipidae > Xenopus > Xenopus laevis. The sequence continues at coordinate 8,356,054 of NC_054376.1, read as the reverse complement.
TTATCACTTGATGTTTCCTTGCCATTGATTAAAACTACAAACACTGTATTTAGATATTCTTTGCGATCATTGTGTAATTACTCAGATAGATAGATGCCTCTTTTTTTCACCCATCAAATTAATACATTTCATAAATTTTGTGGTGACAGGGTTTAGCAACACCTTTCATCTCTGTGCACCCATCATGCGTAGATGTTTCTTGACTTTCAAGAATCTCAATGGTGGCCTAAGCTCACTGTTTTAGGGGGCAGTGCCTGTCATGGGCCTATCGGCTCCCAGCGGGGAATAGTCAGGACCAAAGTTGGAGTTTGTGGTACAAATAAGGATCAGAAGAAATTGTAGTCAATATCCAGGCAGGAGGTCAATAGGCAGGCAGATGGTAGCAAGGTCAAGGTTTAGGCAGGGTCAGAATTCCAGGAATCAATAACAGATGAAATATCAAGCACCTAGGAATGCACAAACAAAATCCTATTATAGGGCATTGAACCCGTGACCTGGAAGGGCTTAAAGGGGAAGGAAACCTAGTTGGCGCAAAAACCCTCCCCTCTCCCGTGCGTTGCCCGCCCTCCCTCCTCCCCCCTGGCCTACCCATCCCGCTGGGCAAATGCCCCTAACTTGTTACTTACCCTTCTGCGCAGGTCCAGTCCAGGGAGTTCACAGACGACATCTTCTTCCACGCGATCTTCTTCCTGCTTTGAACGGTGGCTGCGCAGTAGGATCATTTCGCCAATACGATCTACTGTGCATGCGCAAAAAGTCACGCGCATGCACAGTCTGGACTTGCGCAGAAGGGTAAGTAACAAGTTAGAGGCATTTGCCCAGCGGGACGGGTAGGCCAGGGGGGAGGAGGGAGGGTGGGCAACGCACGGGAGGGGGGAAGGTTTTTGCGCCAACTGGGTTTCCTTCCCCTTTAAGTCTTCAAATTTTGCACCAATCGCGTGATGTCATCACGCCATCGTCAAACCACGTGGGTCATGGGTGCCGCCATCTTGGATCCAATGCTGCCGAAGACGGGAGTGCCTTACCCCTGCCAACCCCTCATGAATACAGAACTGCCAAACTTAGTCGGTGATGTTTTCATGGGGCACAAATGCCTCCACTTTGGAGTGCAGTGTCCTGCAGCTATTCATCTATGATCAAGGCAAGGCTTTTTTTTGCGCTTTGCACACAGTAAATGACCAATTTTATTTAACAGTGTTCAGAACAGTAGTACATATTTATTACAACTGAAAGGCTATACCATTAAAAATGGGGGAAACAGACTCTGCACTTGCAGGGGTAAAAAGTACCCAGAGAAATTTGTAATCTTCTCAAAGTTTTGGTTGAGGACCAAAACTTAAGACTATTATGAGCATGTACAAAAAACCTCAAGAACATTATCTTTAAATGCTATTTGAGATCAATTTTCATCAGATTGCTACTTCAGGTATGGGATCCGTTATCAAGGAAACCCATTATCCAGAAAGCTCCGAAATATGGAATGGCTGTCTCCTAAAGACTTCATTTTATCCAAATAATCAAAATTGTAAAAAATGATTCCCTTTTTCTGTGTAATAATAAAACAGTAGCTTGTACTTGATGCCAACTAAGATATAATAAATCCTTATTGGAAGCAGAACCAGCCTATTGGGTTTATTTAACGTTTAAATGATTTTTTAGTAGACAAGGTATGAAGAATCAAATTATGAAAGATCCATTATCTGGAAGACCCCAGGTTCCGAGAATTCTGGATAACAGGTCCCATACCTGTACTTACTATACTGATGAATAAACCCCATTGTCTGCTGTATATACAGTGCATGGTGCATGGCCTGCATTAATAAAGAGGCAATTTAACTGAAAACCATGCTGACTTGCTGACATAACTAAGTCCATTGTGATTATGGCCAAGAAAAATCAGTAGAATTTGTCTGAGATTCATTGACATCACTGATAGAAAGTATGAAGCTTTGCATCAAGTGCAGCATTGTGGATGACGCCAACAAATCCTGAATAACTCTTTGTCTAAACAAAGCCTGGAATATTTGAGAGCACTGGCCACTTTAGATTCCCTCAAGGATGATTTATTTCAGGAGGCTATGAGAGTTTTAAAATACCTAACAGGAGTTGTAAAGTAGTGTATGCATTGTGCTGTGAATTCATTATCATCATTTACAGAGCACTTGATTTTGTCTGTATTCATTTTAAGAGCAGAAATATATTTGGATGAATGGTGCAATGTGTTAGATATGAACAGAATAGAATTGTTATCTCCGCTGAACAAGAGGTATAACAGAGACCTTCCACAGCACAGTTTCTTCTTCCAACTCATTATCAGGGGTAAAGGATACTATGAGCTATAGTAGTGTAATGTATGTATTGTGCTATGAATTCATTACCATCATTTACAGTAGTGTTTGCATTGTGCTGTGAATTTATTACCATTATTTACAGTGCACTTGAACAATTCTATAAGTATTTCTGAATACAAATATGTTATAACGGCATCAAGGATGGAATCTTAGTGTTAATCACTGCAATGTTGGCAGCCTCAGTCACTTGATCCAGGGATATGTCTGTGATAACAATGACTGCAATTTTGGTGGAACCTCTTGCTCCATGCACCTCTGATGTGGCAGTTCGAACACCAAAGAGCAATGCCTCACCCTAAAGGTGAGCAGAATCCAATTAGAAAATTATAAATAAAATAACTATTTTTGAAAATCACATCTCTATTGCTATTTACAGAAATGCTGCAAGCAGAGGGGAAAATGGTTAAGGGTAATGGCACAAGGGACTATTTCATGCATTTTGTAGCTCCATGGGCAGGGGAAATGAGCCTCTGTGCCTTTATCTGTATAAAAAATTCCTGCAAACATTATGTACATTCTTCTCTAAATCCCTCTGTTAGAACAAGAGTACCAGCCCACAAAGAGGCCCAAACAGCTCCCACCAGCCCAGTAAATACTGACTTTCTATGGGACCTTATAGCAGCCCCTCTGGCATTTGCCAGAACCCACAGTTTACTTCGCAAATTCACTAAGATAAGAATTTCATAGAACATTACCTCTTTCGCCAGAGTTTCCTTGGCCAACTTAGACCTGGCGAACTGATAAGATGAAGCTACATCCTCCTCAATCTTATGTCAGTGACATCATATCCCGTATGCCGGAAATTCATTAAAGTTGTAAAAAAAAATGCTGGCGACTTTTACTTTTTTAAAGCGGGATTGCTTTCAAAAGTCCATCTATTAAAGTTTTCCATACATTTGAGGGGCATGCCGCATTTGTTAGGGGGGGCTCGTGTCTAGGGCATTAGAGGATCTCTTTTGTCTTTATTTTGCTTCCTTGGACATGTGTAATAATAAGTGGCCACTTCAAACATTTGCTCCAACATCTCTAATAAAGACGTATATATGTGACCTATATGTACTCGCTCTATTCAAATTGACCTAAGTGTAAGAGTACTGAAGTTTCACTTGGCACCCGTGTTTTGCAATTCCCACCCTGTGCTGCACTTTGCAAAATACCCCTCAAGTGTAGTACAAGTTTCATGAATAGACCCTAAGAGCAATAACTATGAAAACGCTATGGGATTCTTTACTTTGATGTGACTGTCTGAATCATTATCGCCACAATAATAAAACACAGGTAAATTATAGTCAGGTATGTCTACATATTCATAATAACAAATGAGCAAACAGATAACTGATTGTGTACCAATCAGTACAAATCCTGGATGGATGTTATGATGACATCATCAAAAGTGCATGCTTCTTTGCAATATGGGCGCTGACATCATCATTTGCAGTGCATTAATAAGCAATATATTATAATATCTTATTGGTTATTATGGCTTAGTGCAAAAAATAAAGAGACAAAAAAAAATACATAATAGTAAGAAGAGTAGAAAAAGACCTTGCACAATGTTTTTATTGTCCCTCAAAGTCATTAAAGGGATCGTGTCATCAGAAAACATGTTTTTTTCAAACCGCATCAGTTAATAGTGCTGCTCCAGCAGAATTCTGCACTGAAATCCATTTCTCAAAAGAGCAAACGGATTTTTTTATATTCAATTTTGAAATCTGACACGGGGCTAGACATTTTGTCAATTTCCCAGCTGCCCCTGGTCATGTGACTTGTGCCTGCACTTTAGGAGAGAAATGCTTTCTGGCAGGCTGCTGTTTTTCCTTCTCAATGTAACTGAATGTGTCTCAGTGGGACATGGGTTTTTACTATTGAGTGTTGTTCTTAGATCTACCAGGCAGCTGTTCTATTGTGTTAGGGAGCTGCTATCTGGTTACCTTCCCATTGTTTTGTTGTTAGGCTGCTGGGGGGGGGGGAAGGGAGGGGGTGATATCACTCTAACTTGCAGTACAGCAGTAAAGAGTGATTAAAGTTTATCAGAGCACAAGTCACATGTCTTGGGGTAGCTGGGAAATTGACAATATGTCTAGCCCCATGTCAGATTTCAAAATTGAATATAAAAAAATCTGCTCTTTTGAGAAATGGATTTCAGTGCAGAATTCTGCTGGAGCAGCGCTATTAACTGATTCATTTTGGGGAAAAAAATTTTTCCCATGACAGTATCCCTTTAATGTATAAACTGTTCTTGACCTCTTTACTTATTTTTAACAATTTACCAGTTCTCTAGATAGAATTCTCACATTCTGTGCTGATTACTCAGAAATATTTGAAATCAATTTATTTTATGATAGGAGAATGGGCTGTTTGTATTGGCGACCCTCTCCTTACTTTATGTTGTTGCTCAGGCATGCCTCGTAGGCTGATGTCATGCACAACTGCAAGGGAACAAATTGCATTGTCTCCACTACAGTCCCAGCCCTCTAAATCTGTTTTCTCTTCCCATGCAAAGAGGTTGAAGATATTGGACTGCAATATATGGAAAAAGTAGGCTGAACGAAGACTAAAACTGATCATTTCTGCTAACGCTTAAATCTTTATCACAGATGTTTGGTTTATTTTATTCACCATATAAAGGAAAAGGAGGATATTTCGATTAATACTACTTTGGCTCTTTAGCATTCTGTGTTATATAACACATGCACATTTAAAGGAGAACTAAAGCCTTCTTCCAGAGTTCTAACGCCCTCTCCAGAACTGTAAACTTCCCTGCAGGTCCGGACTGAGAATTAAAATAGGCCCTGGCATTTCAGGTACACAGAGGCCCAAACAGCCCCCACCAGCCCACTAAATACTGACTTTCTATGGGACCTTATAGCAGCCCATCTGGCATTTGCCAGAACCCACAGATTGCCAGTCCGGGCCTGCTTCCCTGTCTGCTCTACCTTGTTCTTTCAAATCAGAGTAGAGAAGCGTGGTTGGTGGGTACCATCTTGCCCTGCTTCAGGTCTTCATAACTGCAATCTCCTGACAGGAGCGTGCACAAGTAAAGGTGATATAGACCTTCAACTATGAATACAGGGTGTTGATTGCAAAGAAGAGGCCCCATAGGGGCATGAGATGGCACCTATCAACTCCACGGATCTACTCTACATTTCAGAACAAGGTCCAGTAAACAAGAAAGTTTAGGGACACCTGGAAACCATAAAGGAGACCAAAATGAGGATAAATATTTAAGGATATTCTCTTTCTTGTCTTTATATTCAGGCCCAAATATATTTATTCTTTCAGTCTGTCATTTAGGGGGTTATTTACTAAAGTCTGAATGCCAAAAACTAGAAAAATTCCAAATTTTTTGTTGAAAAAAAAACCAAAACTCTAAATTTAAGGGATTTATTTTAACCCGAGGATGAAGAAATGTTTGCGCTGATGAATTAACACTAGCGAAACTTCGCCAGCCTTCGGCTGCTGAAACACAACTTCACATTTTAGTGGATTAGCGTAGTGGGAAAGAATTTACGCCTGGTGCGAAGTGTGGCGGAGTGTTCGCTGGTGAAAATTCCCCCCATATGGAGAAGTCCTGAAGATATCCTGATCTGCGCTGGGTTTCATGCATTAATCTCAAGATTTTGTGGTTTTCAAGCAAAAATCACAAAAAATCTGAGTTTTCGGGCAGAAAATTCTTAAGATTGAAATTTTGGTACGATTTTTTCGAGTTTTTAACCGCACTGGAGTTTTTCTGGGAAAATGTATTGATAAATAAGGGGAAATAATCCATGCAGATTTGGTCTGAGTTAGATTCTGAGTGTTTGTATATATCTGGGTGTGACAGAGTGTGTGCTTGTCTATGTTTAAATCAGTGGGTTCAGTGTGAGACTAGACAAATCAGACTCCGGAACATACTTTTCAATTAACCTGGTGCTGAACGCAACCGGATGAAACAAGTATTAAAGGGGTGGTTCACCTTTAAGTTAACTTTTAGGGGCCCATTCAACTTCGAGTGAAGGAATAGAGGGGAAAATACTCGAATTTCGAGTCATTTTTTGTGCTCCTCGACTATCGAATTGGCGTAAATTCGCATGAGTAGAATGATTCGAATAGATCGAGCGCAAAAACGCTGCGACTATTCGCCCATTCGATAGTCGAAGTACTGTCTCTTTTAAAAATACCTTGACTGCCTACTTCGCCACCTAAAACCTACCGAATTACTTTAAAAGCCTATGGGAAAGTCCCATAGGCTTGTTTTCTAAGTTTTTGATCGATAAAAAAAGGTTTTCGATTGATCATTCGATCGAATGAAAATCCTTCGATCGAATATTCGATCGTGCGACTATTCGCCAGGCGAATTCGCCCATTCAACTATTCGCCAGCATGTATTCTATTCCCCAGTCGAATTTCGATGGATTTAACCCCTCGAAATTCGACCCTTGATACATCTGCTCCTTAGTGTGTTATAGCATGACTAATTCTAAGCAACTTTTCAATTGGTCTTCATCATTTATGTTTTATAGTTTCTAAATTATTTGCCTTCTTTTTCTGAATCTTTCAAACGGGCTACAAATGTATTGTTATTGCTACTTTTTATTACTTGTCTTTCTATTCAGGTCCTCTCCTATTCCTATTCCAGTCTCTTATGCAGATCAATGCATGGTTGTTGGTGTAATTTGGACCCTAGCAACCAGACTGCAGAAATTGCACACTGGAGAAAAAGCTAAATAACTCAAAAACCACAAATAATAAAAAATGAAAATCAGTTGCAAATGATCTCAGAATATCACTCTCTGCCTCATACTAATAGTTAATTTAAAGGTGAACAACCCCTTAAGTTCCCAAACTGTGGGGTGTGCATAACCAGTTGGGTTATTATTTATGCCCGATATCTATTTGCTCTCCGGTATTGTGCTGAAAGTAAATCCCATTTTTCTAGTTTTTATTTCTAAATTATACTGCAAATAATTCACTCTACAATATAAAATTTAATTCCTGAACCAGCAAGTGTATTTACTTGTAATATTGGTGTATAGGTGCATCTCAGGTCATTTTGCCTGGTCATGTGCTTTCAGAAAGAGCCAGCACTTTAGGATGGAACTGCTTTCTGGCAGGCTGTTGTTTCTCCTACTCAATGTAACTGAATGTGTCTCAGTGGGACCTGGATTTTACTATTGAGTGCTGTTCTTAGATCTACCAGGCAGCTGTTATCTTGTGTCAGGGAGCTGTTATCTGGTTACCTTCACATTGTTCTGTTGTTAGGCTGCTGGGGGGGGGAAGGGAAAGGGGTGATATCATGTTTATCAGAGCATAAGTTACATGACTGAAGACACCTGGGAAACTGACAAAATGTCTAGCCCCATGTCAGATTTCAAAATTGAATATAAAAAAATCTGTTTGCTCTTTTGAGAAATGGATTTCAGTGCAGAATTCTGCTGGAGCAGCACTATTAACTGATGCGTTTTGGGAAAAAAAACATTTTTTCCCATGACAGTATCCCTTTAATTACATTAGACCATATCCCTTGTTGCTAGGACATGTCCCCTGTTGACTGCTTGTCAGCTAATTATGACACAACAGTAGAGCTATGGTAGGTAGTGTTTTCATGACCCCGTCCAATTAAAACTTTGAGAATCATTAGGACATCACACAGCTATGGTCTACAAAACCTTTGGTCACAGGCAGACCCTGAAAGCTTGTAAGCCCTACAGCCAATGCACTGGAAGCACTGGAGATAGTTCCGCCCCTGAGGATCTGGTTATGCCCAGGATCATCATACAAGTCTAGACTGTTCTAAGTGGCTTCCAGATGTTAACGTGGTACGGACATCAGCGCAGACACCGGGGGGCAAATTCACTAAAGGACGAAGCGCCTAACGCTAGCGTTTATTCGCCAGCGTAGAACATTTTCGTTAATTCGCCGATTCACTAATGAACGCTGGCATAAATTCGCTAGTGTTACTTCGCATCCTTACGCCTGGCGAATTTGCGCAACAGACGTAACCAGGCAAATTCACTGACGCGTGCATTTTTCTGAACGCTACCTTTTACGCCAGACTTCCTTCGCCACCTCAGACCAGGCAAAGTGCAATAGAGTAGATAGGGATTGCTTCAAAAAAAGTTTTTTCTTTTATTTATGGGTGATAGGCTGAAAAAGATCGAAAAAAATTTTGGGGCTACCCTCCTTCCCCCCTACATTTCCTAACTCATGGCACCTTAACTATACAGTGGGCACATGTGTAGGGCAAAATAAAAATTTTATTTGCTGTTTTGAAGGTTTCCCAGGCTTGTGTAGTGCTGCTACATATACCTCCATTGTAACTTCAATTTGGCGCCGTATGCAAATTAATCATCGCTAGCGTAACTTCACTTTGCTTGGCAAATTAACGCTAGCGCAACTTCGCAACCTTACGCTTCCCCTGAGCGCAACTTCGGATTTTAGTGAATTTGCATAGCGCTGGCGAAAATACGCCTGGCGAAGTGCGGTGAAGCGCGGCGAAGCACGGTGAAACGGACGATGGCGTAACTACGAATCTTAGTGAATTTGCCCCTAGGTCCTTCCTAATTGGCTTATACAGGACCTTGAGAGCTTTTAGATGCTAGAGTTTCGGATTCAGAGCTTTTAGACCATCAGACTTGAAAATATCTCGAAAAATCCATAGTTTTTTTTTTTTTTTGCTCCGAAAACTTCGAATTATTCGAGATTTGGATATTTACAGCTTGATAAATAAATAAATAAACCCAGTAGTATTGTTTTGCCTCCAATAAGGATTTATTATATCTTACTTAGAATAAAGTAGAAGGTACTGTTTTTTTAAAAAAAAATCTGAATTATTTCATTATAATGGAGTCTATGAGAGATAGCCTTTCCGTAATTTGGAGCCTTCTGGAAGACAGGTTTCCGGATAACAGATCCTGTATCTTATTATTTCATTATATAACCTTTAACAACCTGAACATGCACTTTTATCAAGCCTTGATAAAAGACCAATGGCGGTCTGAAACGTTGCCGATTTGTTTGGGTCAGAGCCCATGGCTTAATAAAGGCTTTTTTTATTTTAAGAAAACCGTGAGTGGTGCTGTTCATGATACAAAAAAAAAAAAGAGTAATCACTCTCTACCTGGAGACCCTAACCTCACATTTATTATTGGTTATTTATCAAAATCCAAATTTATTTCATTATTTTCTGAAATATACTCCGGCCAAATCCGCACAGGTTATTTCCGGTTATTTATCAATACATTTTCCCCAAAAATTGCAGTTCCGGAAAAAACTCAAAAAATTGTGAACATTGTCCGAAAATTCGAATCGTACAAATTTTTCCGGATTTTCCACCCGAAAAATCAGTTTTTTTGGATTTTTGACAAAATTGCAAACTGGAGAAATATGAAGCTTAACAATACAAAACCCCAAATAATAAAAAATGAAAGCCAATCACAAATTATCTCAAAATGACACTCTCTACATGATACTAAAAGTTAATATAAAGGTGAACAACCCCTTTAAGTTTGGTCAGAAGAAGTAACCCATAGCAAATAATCAGCAGGTAGAATTTATTAGTCAAGCAAGCATCTTATTAGTTGCCATGGGTTATTTCTCCTGGGCAAACTTAGTGCTTTCTATATTACATATGGAAATCAATGCACTAAAACAAAGTTGCATTACAGACCCATTAACTGCAGTGTCTGTATTGCTGACAAATGTGCCAGCCACCTCCTGCCCTTCATGTCAGTCATTTTAAATTCAAATATTTATAATTTACACAATCCAGCACTGAATGGTGCTTTAAGACATGTATTTGATTATTTGATTGTGTGGTGCCATCTAGCGGATAGATTACAAACACCTTTCACACACACACACACATATATATATATATATATATATATATAAAATACTGGTATGGGACCTGTTATGGGACCTGGTATTTTCTGGATAACAGATCCTTCTGTAATTTGGATCTTCTAGTCTACTAGAAAATCATGTAAATATTAAATAAACCCAATAGGCTGGTTTTGCTTCCAATAAGGATTAATTATATCTTAGTTGGGATCAAGTACAAGCTACTGTTTTATTATTACAGAGAAAAAGGAAATATTTTTCAAAAAATTTGGATTATTTGGAGTCTATGGGAGACGGCCTTTCTGTAATTCGGAGCTTTCTGGATAATGGGTTTCCGGGAAAACTCCAGGTCCCGAGTATTGTGGATAACAGGTCCCATACCTGTACCAGTAAAGTGAAGAGGGAAAGGCCAAGTTTCCTAAGGGGTCATTTTTGAACAGGAAGCCAGCTGCTAACTCCATGAATACAGAGATGCCTTGTTTGTTTGGGAGGTAAAAGGGCCATAACAGGTGCCCTGTCCTTACTGTCTACCATAGAGTTGTGCCATAGCGTTGTACCATAGAGTTGTACCATAGAGTTGTACCATAGAGTTGTACCATAGAGTTGTGCCAAAGAGTTGTGCCATAGAGTTGTGCCATAGAGTTGTACCATAGAGTTGTACCATAGAGTTGTGCCAAAGAGTTGTGCCATAGAGTTGGCCTGTGCTTGTCACTGGATTTTATATCAAGCGCAAAATTTAAAGTGTGGCCAGTTCTGGAGGAGAAGTGCTTGAGAAATGAGATATTAGTCTACATAAACAACTCATCTAGTCTCTTCATTTTACATCTGTCCTTCACTCTTTTTCTCCTTTTTATTCTCAAACATAAACAGGGAAATGACCATGATATAGTGATATAAGGATATATAGCAAAGTGAGCATGAGGGATCACGGACACCAGGGCCCCACAGGCATTATCCCTATAGTCCAGGGCTATTTAGTTATATATCAGGAAAACATGGTTCATATTACTGTATTATCTCATTGCCTCCCAAGTCTCTACTGCACACTCTACAGTTCTTAGGTATTACATTCGGCTAAATATGGAGCCTTGAGTCAATAATCAAATAAGTAGAATTCCCACATGCTTTTCTATCAAAGATTCCCACAAGTACAAACAAGGAAGCGGCTGAGAATCGAGCAGCTGTTTTACACTAGCAAGTGGATAATCTTGGCATTTTTATAGTTTCCCATTGACCTCTAGTGAATCTCACAATTTCAGAAGTCGGGTCAAATACTTTTTGGACATTTATCATTTTGTTTATCTCTGCAATTCGTGTCCCTAAATAATCCCAAATGTTTTGAAACATTATTATTTTCACCCCCTCCCCCAAAATATATACTATATATAGAGCTACATACAATGGTGTCCAAACCTCTCCAGTGCGGGTTACTTCGGGATATGGAGTTAATTAGAAGGAATCGTGAAATCAGGAAAAGAAAAGGAAGCATGAAACATCACTTTTTTCACTTTTTCTTGCTCCCATAATTATACAACAAAGAAAAAGTATCACTGGGCACTAAGTCGGCAGTAGGTAAAAAGTAATGTGTTCAAAGACAAGGGGGTCATTTATAAACAACGGGCAAATTTGCGCCTGGGCTGTTACCCATGGCAACCAATCAGATTATTTCTTTCAGTGCTCAAACAACAGCTGGCTGAAAAACGCTAATCACTGATTGGTTGCTATGGTTAGTGCCCATGTGCAGATTTGCCAAGTGTTTATAAATGAGCCCCAAGTGTACAAAGTGCAAAAAACAAAAACCATCTGCCATATTTTTTGCCCCTTACCCTTCAGGTAGCAGAATTGCCATATAAATATAGCTTCCTACATTCAACAGTATTTATGAATGGCGGGCAGGTGGAACATAAAGTAGGTGTACCCCTTCTCAGCCCCTACCTATTCCCTAACATGTCTGTCATTCAAAAAAATAACTCTTAAAGGGGAAGGAAACCTAGTCAGCGCAAACCCCCCACCCCCCTCCCGTTTGTTGCCCACCCTCCCTCCTTCCCTCTGGCCTACCCGTCCCGCTGGGCAAATGCCCCTAACTTGTTACTTACCCTTCTGCGCAGGACCAGTCCAGGGAGTTCACCGACGACATCTTCTTCCATGCGATCTTCTTCCTGCTGTGAACGGCGTTTTCGCGCATGCGCAGTAGGATCAGTTCGCCGGTACGGATCTACTGCGCATGCAGTAGATCATACCGGCAAAATGATCCTACTGCGCATGCGCCGGTCAAAGCAGGAAGAAGATCACGTGGAAGAAGATGTCGTCGGTGAACTCCCTGGACTGGACCTGCGCAGAAGGGTAAGTAACAAGTTAGGGGCATTTGCCCAGCGGGACGCGTAGGCCAGGGGGGAGGAGGGAGGGTGGGCAACAAACGGGAGGGGGGGTGGGGGGTTTGCGCCGACTAGGTTTCCTTCCCCTTTAATAACCCTGCAAGTTATTAAAATTGTATAAATAGTTCTCCTCCAATCATCATGTAGTCAGTAACGATGTTTCAGTTGCTGAAAGTTGGACGTTCTAACTTACCATTCCGCCTGGACAGGTGCAAACAAGATATACAGCCCTGGCTCATACATTCCAGTTCATCATTTTGGCAAGTTTTGGCACATTCTATCCCAGTTGCCTTTGGATTGTCAGCAGGACATATAATCTTATTTAATGGAGGTCTGCACTTCTTTTTACTGCATTAAAAGCAAAAATATACACATGACTATACTACATATGACAGTTCATAGTTTAATTATTAGAACACAATTAATTGATGATCATTAGCACCTCATAGTTTATTAATTGATATGGGCATATTTTCTGCAAGGGGGTCAAAAGATGGAACTAGGGTTACCAGGGGGGCTCAGTTTTCCATTGAATGGTGAAAATAATAAAGTAAAGATGGCTGAAAAGAGATATCATTCTATCAAGTTCAACCTTTGCCCAATGCAGAACCAACAACTTAAAGAAGACTTCCACTTAAAGTAGTCCACTTTTACTTTAAGAGAAAACACATGCTTACATTAACCTTTACATAATATCAAATTATTGTTTCGTTTTGTCCTAACTCAAGTCTATGAATATGTTAGTTGGCATCTACATAGAAAACCCCTGAGGGGCCAACAAAAAGCATCCCTAGATATAAAGACGTGGCTCTTGATGGATGGGGAAGGGATAATTTAACATCTTGGGAAGTGTATTGTTATTTGCTATACAAGGTGCCATGGATAGTGTTGAAATATGAACTTCATATGAAGTATCAGGCAGTGAATTAAAGGAGAGACATTAGAACATTGTGAAGGTCTTTCTTGTTGTTGTGAAACAAAAATAATAGAATACCATGCTAGAATGGACAACCATATCTAATATTCCACTGGGTTCAGAAAGTGAGATTTTTTTTTATATTACTGTCCTTTCTTCTACTTTGTCCATTGTGATACCCATAGGCAGAGGAGATCTGCCACATTAGAGGTAATGGTGTCTACATTTCTCTAACCCCCCAACAGTACTTGGTTCTTCTTGAGTTTTGTGCAAAGAAAAAAAGAGATAAGAGGGTATTGCTTGGAATGGTGATGATTATAATAGTGGAAAATATATGCCAGTGGTTCCCCTACTAGAGGGCCCAAAGACTCAGATGGTGGGACCCAGTATGAATACATATTATGAAGAGTTTTGTTTTGTTGTGTATATGACCCTCTAGATACACCTGAAAGCCAAATTTGGTCAATTATAATGAGGGTAAAGACTAATTTTGTGAATTAGATATTCTTAGAACTATGATTAAATTATTAATACAGTGATGTATACATATGTGTGCAGCCTTGTTATGCGCTATGGGGGTCCTGTTCAAATGTTGGGCTTGACCTGAAAAAGTCAGTAAACCATTATCTTAATAATAGGGTTTCACTAACTTTCTTTATTAAAGTGTCTCCTAAAACTACAGAACACACAAGGATAAAAAGCTTGATTTATTTTAAAAAAAAAAAGAGAAGAGAGATCTTTTACAAGATAGAAAAAGTTTCAATAAACGAGACCGCAGCCCTCCAGTTTCTGCCTTCTCCCACTTTGTGGTGCTCCTAGGGACCTAGAAAAAAATGTAGTTAGAAATCTTGGGAGCAACTCCACCAACTATCTATTTTCTTAATTCCTCACTTATTCTCAAGGAGTAGCTGGGAGAATCTCCAATTGAGAAGCACTAATTTAATTTAATTTTTTAACTTAAAAATTTTCTCAGCACTGGTCACTTTTTATATTCATTACATCAATTGCTATGATAAACATGAATTAAAAGGTGTTTAATTAATTAACGCAGCAAAGGCACTTTATAATTGAAATTGATCAACTGTAATTCATTAACCAATTGATACAACATTAGGAATTTTTGTTTTAAAACTAGAATTATCAATCGATAAAAAAAACACACAGAGTCGGTGTAGCGACAATCAATATTTCATTGGTTGTATTCAATTAAGCACAAGCACTTTATATTTATTGTCACAAGGTGTGAATCCAATATATAGGTGTTAACCAAGTGGTGAATGAATTGAGTGGAAGAAGCTAATTATTCAAGTTAATTGATACACTATCCAGAGAAGTGAGGGTTATTTTTAACCATTGAAGGCATTTTACAGTCACAAACAAGGTTCTTTCTCTCTTCTCTTTTTTTTTTTTTTAAATAAACCATTATCTTATGCTTACCATACAGAAACTATACATCATTAGCAATCAGAAGGGTGTTTGTGTGTTCTTTCTATAAAGATGAAGATTTTTGCCTTTAGCAGCAAAGTTATTACATTTACCCCTTAACATTGGCAAAGTTTTGGTAAACATCACGCTACCCAACACAGTTAGTTCAGGACTGGTCGCTCTATGTAGACAGTAGTTAGAGGGGCATTTCAGAAGGTAGCAGATATGCCCTTGCATTATCTCTGTAATGTTGTAAACAAAGACTGGATAATATTATTGATAATCATCTACATGTCAAAGTAGTATCTATCATCTGGATCTTGTTGCATGGGGCCATCCATCACAAGCACAGACACTTTAATATAAGACTCTCAGTCATTGTCGATAAGCAGCTTTCTGTTTTTTATCATGTGTTGCTGTTTAGTATGATTCGTTTATATGAGTGGAGATGAGTGTCTGGCTGTTCTAAAGGTACAGACTAACTCTAGCTAACAATATACTGTAAGTACTAATGGGGAGGGGGCTTCTCAGAAGGCAGAGACTTTTTTTATATTTGTGTCTCATAATTATACTTCTAATTGGTAAAGGCCATTTTCAAGTCCATATATCCATTAAGTGTAGGAGAAGCAACAGTGGACATTAAACAAGTTTATTCAGCCAGTACATGATATTTAAGAGCAGAGGTCCCCAAACTGTGGGACTGACCCCCTAGGATGTACCAAATCTTTAGCTGAGGGGACAATCTGAAGGCCTGTTAGGATGATATTTGAAGAGAGCGCCTATGTGCTTCTATAAGGGTCGCCACTAGTGATTAGGGATGTCGCGGACTGTTCACCGGCGAACTTGTTCGCGCGAACATCGGCTGTTCGCGTCCGCCGCAAGTTCGCGAACGTCGCGCGACGTTCGCCATTTTGGGTTCGCCTTACCTGGCGCTTTTTTTTGACCTCTCACCCCAGACCAGCAGATACATGGCAGCCAATCAGGAAGCTCTCCCTCCTGGACCACCCCCACACCCCCTGGACCACTCCCCTTCCATATATAAACTGAAGCCCTGCAGCGTTTTTTCATTCTGCCTGTGTGTGCTTGGAAGAGCTAGTGTAGGGAGAGAGCTGCTAGTGATTTCACTGATTTGAGGGACAGTTGATAGTAAGTTTGCTGGCTAGTAATCTACTTGATACTGCTCTGTATTGGAGGGACAGAAGTCTGCAGGGATTTGAGGGACATTTTAGGGTAGCTTTGCTGGCTAGTAATCTACCTTCTACTGCAGTGCTCTGTATGTAGCTGCCTGCTGTGGGCACTGATCTCTTCTGATCTCATCTGCTGACTGCTGTAATAACCCAATAGTCCTTGTAAGGACTGCTTTTATTTTCTTTTTTGTTGTTTTACTTTGCTACTTTAACAGCCAAGTGCTATTAGTCTAGCAGTGTTGGGGAGTGGGACTGGTGTGCTACTGTGCTGCTCCTAGTAGTTCAGCAGCACCAACCCGAGAATATTTTTTTTTTTTAATATACATATAATTTTTTTTTTTATTTTACTTATCTTACTGTTCTTTAAGGTGTCCAGTGCTGTTTGCTGTTCTTCATAGTAGTGCACCAATAGTAGTGCACTTGCAGGCATTATTTGCCCAGTGGCCATCTAGCTGTGTGAGCTTGTTCACATTCTGTCTAAATATCAATAATAATACCGTCTCCAGAAACACCACCTGAGTGACGTTTTTCAAGCAGCAATAATATATTCCGTATCCACCACTGCTGTAGTGTATACGTTGACCTTGTAGGCATTATTTGCCCAGTGTGTTCTTCATTTTCAAACCACTGCCACTTAGCTGTGTGAGCTTGTTCACATTCTGTCTAAATATCAATAATAATACCGTCTCCAGAAACACCACCTGAGTGACGTTTTTCAAGCAGCAATAATATATTCCGTATCCACCGCTGCTGTAGTGTATACGTTGACCTTGTAGGCATTATTTGCCCAGTGTGTTCTTCATTTTCAAACCACTGCCACTTAGCTGTGTGAGCTTGTTCACATTCTGTCTAAATATCAATAATAATACCGTCTCCAGAAACACCACCTGAGTGACGTTTTTCAAGCAGCAATAATATATTCCGTATCCACCGCTGCTGTAGTGTATACGTTGACCTTGTAGGCATTATTTGCCCAGTGTGTTCTTCATTTTCAAACCACTGCCACTTAGCTGTGTGAGCTTGTTCACATTCTGTCTAAATATCAATAATAATACCGTCTCCAGAAACACCACCTGAGTGACGTTTTTCAAGCAGCAATAATATATTCCGTATCCACCTCTGCTGTAGTGTATACGTTGACCTTGTAGGCATTATTTGCCCAGTGTGTTCTTCATTTTCAAACCACTGCCACTTAGCTGTGTGAGCTTGTTCACATTCTGTCTAAATATCAATAATAATACCGTCTCCAGAAACACCACCTGAGTGACGTTTTTCAAGCAGCAATAATATATTCCATATCCACCACTGCTGTAGTGTATACGTTGACCTTGTAGGCATTATTTGCCCAGTGTGTTCTTCATTTTCAAACCACTGCCACTTAGCTGTGTGAGCTTGTTCACATTTTGTCTAAATATCAATAATAATACCGTCTCTAGAAACACCACCCGAGTGACGTTTTTCAGGCAGCAATAATATATTCCGTATCCACTGCTGTAGTAGTGTATACGTTGACCTTGTAGGCCTTGTTTGCCCAGTGTGTTCTTCTTCTTCTTCATTTTCAAACAACTCCCATCTAGCTGTGTGAGCTTGTTCACATTTTGTCTAAATATCAATAATAATACCGTCTCTAGAAACACCACCCGAGTGACGTTTTTCAGGCAGCAATAATATATTCCGTATCCACTGCTGTAGTAGTGTATACGTTGACCTTGTAGGCCTTGTTTGCCCAGTGTGTTCTTCTTCTTCTTCATTTTCAAACAACTCCCATCTAGCTGTGTGAGCTTGTTCACATTTTGTCTAAATATCAATAATAATACCGTCTCTAGAAACACCACCCGAGTGACGTTTTTCAGGCAGCAATAATATATTCCGTATCCACTGCTGTAGTAGTGTATACGTTGACCTTGTAGGCCTTGTTTGCCCAGTGTGTTCTTCTTCTTCTTCATTTTCAAACAACTCCCATCTAGCTGTGTGAGCTTGTTCACATTTTGTCTAAATATCAATAATAATACCGTCTCTAGAAACACCACCCGAGTGACGTTTTTCAGGCAGCAATAATATATTCCGTATCCACTGCTGTAGTAGTGTATACGTTGACCTTGTAGGCCTTGTTTGCCCAGTGTGTTCTTCTTCTTCTTCATTTTCAAACAACTCCCATCTAGCTGTGTGAGCTTGTTCACATTTTGTCTAAATATCAATAATAATACAGTCTCTAGAAACACCACCCGAGTGACGTTTTTCAGGCAGCAATAATATATTCCGTATCCACTGCTGTAGTAGTGTATACGTTGACCTTGTAGGCCTTGTTTGCCCAGTGTGTTCTTCTTCTTCTTCATTTTCAAACAACTCCCATCTAGCTGTGTGAGCTTGTTCACATTTTGTCTAAATATCAATAATAATACCGTCTCTAGAAACACCACCTGAGTTGTTGTTGTTTTTGTTTTAAAAATAATGCCAGGCAAAGGCAGGCCGCCACGCAGAGGCACTAGGGGCCGTGCTGCTATGCTATCCTGTGGCCCTAGGAAATTGCCCAGTTTTAAAAAGGCAATGACCCTGAACTCCCAAAATGCTGAAGAGGTAGTTGACTGGCTTACACAGCACACCCCATCCTCTACCGTTTCTAACTTTACCACAACATCCTCATCCTCCACTGCTATGGGCACCCCACGTAACACTTCCTCCACCACCGGCGCCCCTTCTTCACTGGAGTCAGAGGAGTTATTTTCACATGAGTTTCTTGAACTGAGTGATGCGCAACCATTATTGGCAGAAGAAGATGAAGGAGATGAGGACGTTACACCAGATTTAATTCTGGCAGAGAACACAACAGAGATGGACATAATGAGTGATGACGAGGAGGTCCCCGCTGCTGCTTCCTTCTGTGAGCTGTTAGAAGAAATTGATGCATCTGAGGAGAATGATGATGAGGAGATTGATGTTTTGTGGGTGCCCAGTAGAAGAGAGCAAGAGGAGGATAGTTCAGATGGAGAGACGGAGAGTCAGAGAGGCAGGAGGAGAATAAGACTTAGAAGAAGCAGGGAGGACAGCTCGCAGGGAACAGTAGGGCAACAACATGTATCGGCACCTGTGGTCAGCCGGCCAACGCACCCGCCATTGCCGCCAACGCCGCCGACTTCTACTTTTACCCCCAGATTGCCAGCCTCAAAAAGGTCAGCAGTGTGGGATTTTTATAATGTGTGTGCCTCTGACAAAAGCGTTGTAATTTGCAATGAGTGCAGTCAGAAACTGAGTCTTGGGAAGCCCAACAGCCACATAGGTACAACTTCTATGCGAAGGCACATGAACGGCAAGCACAAAGCACTTTGGGAGCAACACCTCAAAGGCAACAGGCAAACTAAAAGCCACCCTCCTTCTGGTCCAGCATCTTACTGCTCTACCTCTGCTGTCCTTGACCCGTCTGAACCACCCTCCACTCCGCCTTCCACCTTGACCACCAGTTCCCATTCCCAGTCATCTGCCCCCAGCCAAGTTTCTGTGAGGGCCATGTTTGAGCGTAAGAAGCCAATGTCTGCGAGTCACCCCCTTGCCCGGCGTCTGACAGCTGGCTTGTCTGCACTCTTAGCCCGCCAGCTTTTACCATACCAGCTGGTGGACTCTGAGGCCTTCCGCAAATTTGTAGCAATTGGGACACCGCAGTGGAAGGTACCCAGCCGCAATTTTTTTTCAAAAAAGGGAATACCACACCTGTACCACCATGTGCAGAGCCAAGTCACCGCATCTCTGTCACTTAGTGTTGGGCCAAAGGTCCATATGACTACTGACGCATGGTCCTCCAAGCATGGTCAGGGCAGGTATGTCACCTACACTGCCCACTGGGTGAACTTGGTCATGGCTGGGAAGCAGGAAATGTGTGGCTCAACAACGACAGTGGAGTTGGTGTCACCGCCACGGATTGCACGCGGTTCTGCCACCACCTCTACTCCTCCTTCGCTCTCTACCTCCTCTTCTTCCTCTTCTTCGTCCTCTGCTGCTGGGTCCTCCTCCTCCTCCACACCTGTGCACCCCCAGCTCCCCCTAGGCTATTCGACGTGCCAGGTACGCCATTGTCATGCTGTCTTGGGGATGATGTGCCTGGAAAGCAAAAACCATACCGGATCTGTACTCCTGTCATCTCTGCAGTCACAGGCCGATCGGTGGCTGACCCCACACCAACTGAAGATCGGAAAAGTGGTGTGTGACAATGGAAGCAATCTGTTGGCAGCACTGAGACTGGGCAATTTAACACATGTGCCCTGCATGGCACATGTTCTGAATTTAATAGTACAACGTTTTGTCTCAAAGTACCCAGGATTCCAGGACGTTCTCAGGCAGTCCAGGAAGGTGTCGGCCCATTTCAGACGTTCCTATACAGCCATGGCACGACTTGCTGACATTCAGCAGCGGTACAACATGCCAGTCAGGCGTTTGATTTGCGACAGCCAGACTCGCTGGAATTCAACGCTCCTCATGTTGGAACGTCTGCTGCAACAACAAAGAGCCGTCAACGAATACCTGTTTGAACTGGGTGGTAGGACTGGATCTGCAGAGCTGGGGATTTTTTCCCCCGTTACTGGGTGCTTATGCGCGATGCCTGCAGGCTCATGCGCCCTTTTGAAGAGGTTACAAATATGGTCAGTCGCACCGAAGGCACCATCAGCGACCTAATACCCTTTGCTTTCTTCCTGGAGCGTGCCGTGCGACGAGTGACAGATGAGGCTGTAGACCAGCGTGACGAGGAGCAGGAAGCGCACGATTTCTGGTCGGAATCACCAGAACGAACCCAGGCACCTGCTGCAACGCAGGGAGAGGTGTCAGAAGTGGAGTCAGAGGAGGAAGGTGGCTTTGTGGAGGAGGAGGACCAACAGGAGCAGGCTTCCCAGGGGGCTGGTGGTGACCTTTTGGGGACCCCTGGTCTTGTACGTGGCTGGGGGGAGGAGACCGTGGATGATGCAGTCCTTGATAACGAGGAAGCGGAGATGGATACCTCTGCATCCAACCTTGTGAGAATGGGGTCTTTCATGCTGTCATGCCTGTTGAAGGACCCCCGTATCAAGAGGCTTAAGGAGAAGGACCTGTACTGGGTCGCGACTCTACTAGACCCTCGGTACAAGCATAAAGTGGCAGAAATGTTACCAACATACCACAAGTCTGAAAGGATGCTGCATTTACAAACCAGCCTGCAAAACATGTTGTACAATGCTTTTAAGGGTGCTGTCACTTCAGGAACTCATCAACATTCCAGGGGCAGAGGTGCCAGTAATCCTGCCACGAGCGCACCTGCAAGGACAAAGCAGTTTTGGCCAGTCTGTAACGTCAGACATGCAAATGTTTTTCAGCCCAAGGCAGCGGCAGAACC
Source organism: Xenopus laevis (assembly GCF_017654675.1). NCBI lineage: Eukaryota > Metazoa > Chordata > Amphibia > Anura > Pipidae > Xenopus > Xenopus laevis. The sequence continues at coordinate 8,334,623 of NC_054376.1, read as the reverse complement.
CTTCGGGATCCACCCTCAAAGAACGCCTCGACCGGCAGGTAGCGGACTACCTGGCATTAGCTGCAGATATCGACACTCTGAGGAGCGATGAACCCCTGGACTACTGGGTGCGCAGGCTTGATCTGTGGCCAGAGCTGTCACAATTTGCCATGAACCTCTTGTCTTGCCCCGCCTCAAGTGTCCTCTCAGAAAGGACCTTCAGTGCAGCAGGAGGGATTGTAACTGAGAAGAGAACTCGCCTAGGTCACAAAAGTGTGGATTACCTGACCTTTATTAAAATGAATGAGGGGTGGATCTCGGAGGGTTACTGCACGCCGGAAGACTTGTTCTGAGTTTCTGATTCTGACTCCCCATGCAGCTGTCCTTCTCTGCACGCCTCATGACTCCACATACAGCTGTCCTTTAGCGTCCTCCTCCCTCCACCACCGTTACAAACTAGGGTGCAAACCCTACTGGTTTAATTTGAATCCAGGTAAATCCTGAGTTTTTCTGGCCTCTGTGCTTCAGTGGCTGCGACCAAAAAAACAGAATATTTTCAGCATTTATATGGCATATTTTTTCTGGCCTCTGTGCTTCAGTGGCTGCGACCAAAAAAAACAAAATATTTTCAGCATTTATATGGCATATTTTTTCTGGCCTCTGTGCTTCAGTGGCTGTGACAAAAAAATGAATATTTTCAGCATTTATATGGCATATTTTTTCTGGCCTCTGTGCTTCAGTGGCTGCGACTAAAAAAACAGAATATTTTCAGCATTTATATGGCATATTTTTCCTGGCCTCTGTGCTTCAGTGGCTGCGACCAAAAAAATTTAATATTTTCAGCATTTATATGGCATATTTTTTCTGGCCTCTGTGCTTCAGTGGCTGCGACAAAAATAAATGAATATTTTCAGCATTTATATGGCATATTTTTTCTGGCCTCTGTGCTTCAGTGGCTGTGACAAAAAAATGAATATTTTCAGCATTTATATGGCATATTTTTTCTGGCCTCTGTGCTTCAGTGGCTGCGACTAAAAAAAACAGAATATTTTCAGCATTTATATGGCATATTTTTTCTGGCCTCTGTGCTGCAGTGGCTGCGACCAAAAAAACAGAATATTTTAAGCATTTATATGGCATATTTTTTCTGGCCTCTGTGCTTCAGTGGCTGCGACTAAAAAAAACAGAATATTTTCAGCATTTATATGGCATATTTTTCCTGGCCTCTGTGCTTCAGTGGCTGCGACCAAAAAAATTGAATATTTTCAGCATTTATATGGCATATTTTTCCTGGCCTCTGTGCTTCAGTGGCTGCGACCAAAAAAATTGAATATTTTCAGCATTTATATGGCATATTTTTTTCTGGCCTCTGTGCTTCAGTGTCTGCGACAAAAAAAATTTATATTGTTAGCATTTATATGGCATATTTTTCCTGGCCTCTGTGCTGCAGTGGCTGCGACAAAATTTTTTTTATATTGTTTGCATTTATATGGCATATTTTTTCTGGCCTCTGTGCTGCAGTGGCTGCGACCAAAAAAAACAGAATATTTTAAGCATTTATATGGCATATTTTTTCTGGCCTCTGTGCTTCAGTGGCTGCGACTAAAAAAAACAGAATATTTTCAGCATTTATATGGCATATTTTTCCTGGCCTCTGTGCTTCAGTGGCTGCGACCAAAAAAATTGAATATTTTCAGCATTTATATGGCATATTTTTTTCTGGCCTCTGTGCTTCAGTGTCTGCGACAAAAAAATTTATATTGTTAGCATTTATATGGCATATTTTTCCTGGCCTCTGTGCTGCAGTGGCTGCGACAAAATTTTTTTTATATTGTTTGCATTTATATGGCATATTTTTTCTGGCCTCTGTGCTGCAGTGGCTGCGACCAAAAAAAAACAGAATATTTTAAGCATTTATATGGCATATTTTTCTGGCCTCTGTGCTTCAGTGGCTGCGACTAAAAAAAACAGAATATTTTCAGCATTTATATGGCATATTTTTCCTGGCCTCTGTGCTTCAGTGGCTGCGACCAAAAAAATTGAATATTTTCAGCATTTATATGGCATATTTTTTTCTGGCCTCTGTGCTTCAGTGTCTGCGACAAAAAAAATTTATATTGTTAGCATTTATATGGCATATTTTTCCTGGCCTCTGTGCTGCAGTGGCTGCGACAAAAAAAAATTAATATTGTTTGCATTTATATGGCATATTTTTTCTGGCCTCTGTGCTGCAGTGGCTGCCACAAAAAAAAATTAATATTTTCAGCATTTATATGGCATATTGTTTCTGGACTTCTGGTTCAGTGGCTGCGACAAAAAAAAACATAATTTTTCAGGAAAGTACACATGCCTAATTTTTCAGGGTTCTGCAACAGTGGCAAAATCGCATCTTTTATGGTCACCGCAGGTGATCAATAAAGTAGACCAAAACTGGGCCCACACTGCAGAATCAGTGTTTTTTGGTTCGCTTCACTGTACATTGAATTACCTCTGCCTGACCGTGCACGTGCGCACAAGCACGGTGACTGCTAAACACACCACTACAGAAATATTGCCACCAACAGGACGAACATCCTGGAGGTGACAAGCAACTAGTAATTAAAAACTATTATTTGCTCACTTGACGGTATCATTAATTATAGCTCTTTGCGTCTTTTTGCGTTGCAGTAAGCACCGCGTTTCGTCTTTGCGTGTGAACAGGCTGTAACTTTTACACAACTTGATTGGCATGTAGACGCCGGACATTTTAAAGCATTTTATTACACAGGTTTAGAAATGTAGTGTGATTTCTGCCCTTTACAGCACAAAACGCAGCGCTGTGTCAACAATGGATTTTTTAGAAACATTTTTGCCCTTGATCCCCCTCTGGCATGGCACTGTCCAGGTCGTTGCACCCTTTAAACAACTTTAAAATCATTTTTCTGGCCAGAAATGTCTTTTCTAGCTTTTAAAATTCGCCTTCCCATTGAAGTCTATGGGGTTCGCGACGTTCGCGAACCGTTCGCATTTTTGACGCAAGTTCGCGAATATGTTCGCGAACTTTTTTTCCGACGTTCGCTACATCCCTACTAGTGATGTGCGGGTCGAGAATTCCTTGACCCACACCCAACCCTAACCCGCCCCCTCCCGAACTGCGGGCCGTTGCTGTCCTCTATTTATAGACCCACGCCCGACCCGCAGTGACGTCACAAAAGGGGCACGGCGGGGGCGAGTGGAAGTCTATAAATTACGGCACCGAAAGCCTGAACTGCTAGGCCCATTCCACCGGCCTCTATCTCTGGCCCATTCCACCGGCCTTTAGGTCCTGCCCGTGACCTGGACATTTTGTGCTGGAGTCAGCCCAAACCTGGCCGACCTGCTGGTAAACCCGCAGGCCAACCCGCAAATCACTAGTTGCCACCTTTTTTCTTTGTGGAAAATGGGCATGGGGCGGGCTGGTGATGTCGGGGGTGGGGCGGATGATGTTGGGGGATGGGTGGTGATGTTGGGGGTGGACCAGATGACATTGGGAGTGGGGTGGGTGATGTAAGGGGTGAGGTGGGTGATGTAGCGAGTTGAACGGATGTGCCGATCAGCGATTGGATGATCGCCATGCTATTCACTTCAAAGTCCTGTCCGGATTTCCTAATTTGGAAGTCCGGACAGGCCCTTTTCACCCAGGCAGGCCTTCCGAAAACCGGGCTCTCTGGGTGGCAACCCTAGCTTCTCTCGGAACTCCGGACAACAAAGGTTGAATAGAGTGATATTTGGAACAATTTCTGTATAGCTAAAATGGCAAAGATTTACTATATATGTATGTTATGCTGAAGATGGCCCCTAATAAGTGATCAGTCTTAAAGAGACACTGAAGAACTCAGAAATTAGCTCTTTCTAAAGAGCCTTGTGAATGTGAGGACCACAACTGAGCAGAGAAAGCAGCAAGGACCCATACAACAAGTAACATCACAGCAACCCGCCGTGGCATTCAGTTATTAACCCTCTTTGGCAAAGTTTGGGAGGCTTGCACATCTCTTTCTGTGAGCCAGGAGGCCAATCAAAGGCCTACTTAATGATTTAAGAATGTTCAATATGTCTTAATTTTGCACGTCAAAAATACAACTCAATTGTTCTATGTCCAGCACAAAGAAAAAGAAGAAAACACATTCCTCTTAATTAAAATGATTTTCTTCTCACACGTTTATTTTCTGCCCTTACTCACAGCTATTTCCTTGCAACCCACATTGGCAAATCATTTAGTAAGTTTGTTTACATGGCTCTGATGTACAAACACAGTTGCTTTAATCAATTCCAAACTTTGACCAAAGATTCATAAATGAATGAAATGCAACAGCTAAAAAACAAAGGTACGTGTGTGCTCCATATGGGTCCAAACTCATGCCAGAGGACAATATATTGTATGTTTACAAATACTTCAGGATTTTGTTTTATTCATTCTGGCACTTGGATTGCCAATATTAAACTGGGAAATGCTACTTGGCTGCAAAAGGCAAATATTATAAATCTGTCTGGCCAGCAACGGAATAACTCACTAATAATGTATTATTTATAATACACCGGTGCCCACAATATTGTGGACATAAATAGCGTAATATCCTTTAGATAATGAGTAAATCCTACAGTTCTCCTTCAATAATTAGAGGAGGTCAGAAACACATGTACTGACAATGGATTTATCAATGTTTCTTAAAGGGATACTGTCATGGGAAAAAAAATTTTTCAAAATGAATCAGTTAATAGTGCTGCTCCAGCAGAATTCTGCACTGAAATCTGTTTCTCAAAAGAGCAAACAGATTTTTTTATATTCAATTTTGAAATCTGACATGGGGCTAGACATATTGGCAATTTCCCAGCTGCCCCAAGTCATGTGACTTGTGCTCTGATAAACTTCAATCACTCTTTACTGCTGTACTGCAAGTTGGAGTGATATCACCCCCCTCCCTTCCCCCCCCCCCCAGCAGCCAAACAAAAGAACAATGGGAAGGTAACCAGATAGCAGCTCCCTAACACAAGATAACAGCTGCCTGGTAGATCTAAGAACAACACTCAATAGTAAAAACCCATGTCTCACTGAGACACATTCAGTTACATTGAGAAGGAAAAACAGCAGCCTGCCAGAAAGCATTTCTCTCCTAAAGTGCAGGCACAAATCACATGACCAGGGGCAGCTGGGAAATTGACAAAATGTCTAGCCCCATGTCAGATTTCAAAATTGAATATAAAAAAATCTGTTTGTTCTTTTGAAAAATGGATTTCAGTGCAGAATTCTGCTGGAGTAGCACTATTAACTGATGCGTTTTAGAAAAAACATGTTTTCCGATGACAGGATCCCTTTAAGGAACCTAAATGAACTAGGAGAATTAGCTTCAAGACCCAAATATTGGTTTAGAACTAGGTTGTAACCTTAATACACAAAGTATGGAAGACTTTCTCTTAAACACTTGTACTTGCTGTCTCTTCCTCTATCACTGCCAGAATGGCCACAGTATTTCATATTCCTGTTTGCTTTAATCACTCTTCACTACCAACAACTTGGGAAGCAATTAACTAATTATACATCAACCACTACCCTTATGCACCTGATGTTTGTGAATATTTCCTATTGCAGGAGAAAATTTCGAAGAGGAGACCAACTTTAAATAGAAAGGGGGCCTGTTTTTTGGGCACTGACTCATGGGAGAAGAATTCCTGGAGCAATGCTTCATTATTCTAATATGCTATAAATGGACATAAGCAATAATTAGCTACAATACAGACAAGGCGACTAACAACTTTTGTCTCCAATTCTTATTAATTTTTCAGTGTCTCATCTAAACCACAAGTTACTGTCTGTTTAAATGGGATCACAGCTGAAATTTCAAGCAGGAAATTATGAAGAATCATGAATAAGAATAAACACACAAATCAGTAAATTATATATGTATGTAAATGCCTTGTAAGGTGAGAATGTTTGTCAAAAGCCAAGAAATTTGGTCACACATCGATGGCCAATATTCACTGACTAAATGAATTATCCTGGGAAAGATCTTATTATGAATATGTGGCACCTCCTTAAAGGAGAAGGAAAGGCTAAAATTAAGTAAGCTTTAGTAAGCAGTAAGTAAGCAGAAAGGTTGTAAATACACCAGTAAACCCTCTGAGTCCTCTGTCAAAAAAAATCACTGCATTTCTTTCCTTCTATTGTGTACTCATGGGCTTCTGTATCAGACTTCCTGTTTTCAGCTTAAACCTCCAGGGCTAGGGCTTGAGCATGCTCAGTTTGCTCCTCTCTCCCTCCCTTTTCCCTGCTGTAATCTGATCCCAGAGTTATGAGTGAGCATGGGGAGACTCAGGCAGGAAGTGATGTCACACCAAGCTAATATGGCAGCTGCTATACTAAACAAACAGAGAGCTTCTAAAGCTGTTTACTCAGGTATGGTAAAGCATTCTACAGAATAAATATAGTGTTATAGCTTGCACTATTGTGGCTAAACAATTGGCAATAAACTGCTTTGGTAGCTTTCCTTTTCCTTTGATTCAGATTCTGTTCATGACCCCATACATGTGCTGACATCAGTCAAAATCTGTTTCCTGATTGGGTGATCAAACAAAATGTGATATTTCAAAACCCTTGTTCATTGGCCCACATAAGGGCAGGTGGTTTTCTAATTAGGGTGTCAATATTTTAAGTTTAAATGAAATCAGTGTAGGGCAAGCATGAGGCCTTAGTGGCTATTGTTATGATTAGGGATGTCGCGGACTGTTCGCCCGCGAACTAATTCGCGCGAACATCGACTATTCGCGTCCGCCGAATGTTCGCGAACGTTCGCCAATTTGGGTTCGCCTTAGCTGGCGCTTATTTTTGACCTCTCACCCCAGACCAGCAGATACATGGCAGCCAATCAGGAAGCTCTCCCTCCTGGACCACCCCCACACCCCCTGGACCACTCCCCTTCCATATATAAACTGAAGCCCTGCAGCGTTTTTTCATTCTGCCTGTGTGTGCTTGGAAGAGCTAGTGTAGGGAGAGAGCTGCTAGTGATTTGAGGGACAGTTGATAGTAACTTTGCTGGCTAGTAATCTACTTGATACTGCTCTGTATTGTAGGGACAGAACTCTGCAGGGATTTGAGGGACATTTTAGGTTAGGTAGCTTTGCTGGCTAGTAATCTACCTTCTACTGCAGTGCTCTGTATGTAGCTGCTGTGGGCAGCTGTCCTGCTGCTGATCTCTCATCTGCTGACTGCTGCCTGTAACCCAATAGTCCTTGTAAGGACTGCTTTTATTTTCTTTTTTGTTTTTTTACTTTGCTACTATAAGAGCCCAGTGCTATTAGTCTAGCTGTGTTGGGGAGTGGGACTGGTGGCTCCTAGTAGTTCAGCACCAACCAGAGTAATTTTTTTTTTTTAATATACATATATATATTATTTTATTTTACTTATCTTACTGTTCTTTAACGTGTCCAGTGCTGTTTGCTGTTCTTCATAGTAGTGCACCAATAGTAGTGCACTTGCAGGCATTGTTTGCCCAGTGTGTTCTTCAAACAACTGCCACCTAGCTGTGTGAGCTTGTTCACATTCTGTCTAAATATCAATAATAATACCGTCTCCAGAAACACCACCTGAGTGACGTTTTCCAAGCAGCAATAATATATTCCGTATCCACTGCTGTAGTGTATACGTTGACCTTGCAGGCATTGTTTGCCCAGTCTTTAACAAAGTGCCACCTAGCTGTGTGAGCTTTTTCACATTCCGTGTCCAGAAACATCACCTGAGTGACGTAGTGTGATTTCTGCCCTTTACAGCACAAAACGCAGCGCTGTGTCAACAATGTATTTTTCAGATACATTTTTGCCCTTGATCCCCCTCTGGCATGCCACTGTCCAGGTCGTTGCACCCTTTAAACAACTTTAAAATCATTTTTCTGGCCAGAAATGTCTTTTCTAGCTTTTAAAATTCGCCTTCCCATTGAAGTCTATGGGGTTCGCGACGTTCGCGAACCGTTCGCATTTTTGACGCAAGTTCGCGAATATGTTCGCGAACATTTTTTCCCGCCGTTCGCTACATCCCTAGTTATGATATAAGGATAGTAGTAATTCCATAGTAGAAGCATTGAACATTAATTTCTTACAACCAACTCAATCTGAAATGAGAAGGAAGGTTTTATTTAACTTTTTAACCAAAAGTAAGGCACCCTAAGTGTTTGCAACTAAAGAAAACACACTTGTTAGGTTAGGAATTACAATTTTATTTTGTAGAGTGAATTATTTGCAGTGTAAACAGTGTCATTTAGAAATAAAAACGACATCATAAAAATAATGACAGAATCTCATTCACAAAAACTTGCATGAAGCAAAAGTATAAATGTATTCTTGCTACCCTCTCGTGGCATCCTTTATTACTGTGTTGGTTTACAGTAAAACCTTCATTTCATGTTTTTCAGAAATAACAGTGTAAAATCCAGGAAAATGTAAAATCAGGGAATTATATAATGCATTATATATATATATATATTTATGGGACCACAAAAAATGGTGGAAAAATGAGGAAAATAAAATCAGGTAAAATCACGGTTTTACTGTAATTATAGTTGTAGTTTGAGGGGAACTCAAAAGTATCTCAGTGATTCTCACAGCAAATAACAAGATCTGCTTTCACCGAAACAGAGCAACTTATATCTTCCGCCATCATTATTGAGTCACATGGGAAGAATTCATGAGAAGTACGTCACTACATACAGTATTGTCCAACCCAAGTTGGTTTGAATAAATGAACCCATGATAAACAACAGATAACACAGATTAAATATCAGGGCCTTTATTTGTATACAGCCATGCTCTGAACTCACCACATGGCATAATGATTGGAAAATACATCATCAGGTTGGAAAAGTTCCCCATCATAACAACACTCAGATTTAGGGAGTCACTCTCCATATTCGTTGGTGTCAAGGTCAGGGGGACAGTATCAGCCTTCCATACAGAATTGCCTGCAGTCCACATCAGGGTGGGACAATGATCTGCAGGTTTAATTGCATGGGCTGCCACACTGCTGATAAATCTTCCCTTCCGAATATTTTATCGCTGTAAAAAAATGTGCATAAGTTTGGTTATTGATCACTGTTCTACATGGATATATTTGTAAAGGATCACTGAACTACGAGGCAATGATCTATGTAAAGACGCTCTCTCTCTTAAAATAAATAGCACTAGGGTTGCCACCTGTCTGGATCTAACCCGGACAGCCCGGTTTTTGGCTGTCCGGGTCAAAACTACTTGCCCAGTTTTCCTAAATTGGAAAAAAGGCCAGGATTAACATTGACACAAGGATTGGCCAATTGCCAACTGATACGTCATAGCGCCACCCTCAGACCCACCCATGTGATGTCACTGTTCAACTCACCATGTCATCATCCCGCCCATGTGACGTCATTGGCCCACCCCCGCCTACAGTTCCCAAAGGGGAAAGGTGCCAACACTAAGGGGCAAATTCACTAAAGTGTCAAGCGCCTAACGCTAGCGCAAATTCACCAGCGTGATGTCATTTCGTTACTTCGCCGATTTACTAATGGGTGCTGGCGTAAATTCGTTAGTGAAGTGGACCTACTCTAGCACTACTTCGCACCCTTACGCCAGGCGAAGTTGCGTTATGGCGAAGGGACGTAACTACGCTAATTCACTAACTTGCGCATTTTACTGAACGTTACCTCTTGCGCCAGACTTGCCTTCGCCACCTCAGACCAGGTGAAGTGCAATAGAGTAGATAGGGATTGTCCCAAAAAACGCTGGCGTCTTTTCCTTTTTTAAGGGTTATAGGCTGAAAAAGATCGTAAATTTTTTTGGGGTTTCCCTCCTTCCCCCCTACATTTCCTAACATATGGCACCTAAACTATACACTGGGCTCATGTGTAGGGCAATATAACAACTCTATTTTATTTTATGAACTTTCCCAGCCTTGTGTAGTGTAATGTATTTGTTGCTACATATACGTCCGTTGTACTTTAACTTGGCGCTGTATGCAAATTAGGCATCGCTAGCGTAACTTCGCTTTCCTTGACGAATTAACACTAGCGCAACTTCGCTACTGTTCGCCTCCCTGAGCACAACTTCGGATTTTAGTGAATTAGCGGCGCCCTGGCGAAACTTCGCCTGTCGAATTGCGGCGAAGTGTGGTGAAGCCTGCGCTAGCGCAACTCCGCAGGTTAGTGAATTTGCCCCTAAGGGAGTCATTTATCAAAGTCTGAATTTATCACAATATTTTCTGCTACAAACTCCGCTCGGGTTTTTTATGCTTATTCATTATTACATTTTCCTGAAAATTTGCTTTGCAGCAAAAAATCAGTTTTTCATGATTTTTTCTATCCGATTTTCACAATTTTTTCTAAATTTTCACCTGAAAACTTTGGGGTATTGCACAAAACCTAGCGCACATCAAAAAATCATTGGGACTTCTCCCATTGACTTACATGCAACAGGTCTGAGATGCCATATTTTCGGATTCTCACGGGGTTTAATAAATTCCGAAAAATTCATTTTTTAAAAGTCAGGTTTTATAAAAAAAAATATCACACATTTTTAGTGATTTTTGCATTCAGAGTTTAGTAAATAACCCCCTAAATTGAACGTGACCCCATTTATATACTTTTGTTACTTTTGTACCTACTCAGATTTCCCCTGAAATATCTAACTCTAAACCTGCGGTCAATGCCTTTTAATTGAAATATATCAGTTATTAGGTAGTGTGCTTTAAGTTAAAGGAATATTGTCATGGCACATGCTGGTCAACCTAAACAGACAGGCATCAAGACCACCAGCTAGGGTTGCAAATGACCCCTGTAGCTGTACAGTATTTCCAGTCTACTCTGCATTGAAATAAGCAACTCGTACCAGTAGTGTAATTATATGCAACTGGGACCCAGTTACATTGACCTCATTGGACCCATTTTAATTTGAATACACTCACAATTGGACTTGGAGATTATTTAAGAAAAAAATTAGAATGCCTAATATTTACTCGAATGGTTCTGACCCAAAAATTTGAATTGTATTAGATTTGTATTTGATTTGTACTAATCAAATTGTTTTCCCAAAAAAAAAAAAATACTTGAATGTCAAGAAGGCTATTAACATCTCCGAATGGCTCAACGGACCTCTGTCATTGACTTGTAAATGAACTAGACAGGTTTTAGGAGGCAAATAATCGAATTAGGACTGTTTCCATGATCGAGTTGTGCTAAATATCACATTCAAATTTACATTCGAATAGAGGGATTAGAATTCAAATGTGTGAATTTTCACACTCGAAAATGTTAATTAGGGATGCACAGAATCCACTATTTTGGATTGGGCCGAACCCCTGAATCCTTCGAGAAAGATTCGGCTAAATACCGAACCCTGCTGAAGGGGAAAAATGTTTTACTTCCTTGTTTTGTCATGCGATTTCCCTCCTGCAAATTAGGATTTGGATTCGGTTCGGCAGGGCAGAAGGATTCGGCCGAATCCTGCTGAAAAAGGCTGAATCCTGAACCGAATCCTGGATTCCGTGCATCCCTAATTTTAATTCAAATTTACTATTTGACCCTTGATAAATCTGCCCCTTGATGTGTATTGCCTTAAAACATGAACATTAGTGCGTGATTTTGCTTCTAGAGAGGTTTAGCTTATGTTAGTATATAAGGCCCTTTTATTTCTAGGAATCTGCCATGAAGACCAAAAAAAAAAGAATGTAGTGTAAACAAAAATTTTAAAGTAGGCAAATAATTTGCTCAGGAACTTGCCTTTGGTTCTTCTTTGCTGTATCATTCAGGATTCACCAAATTATGGAGGGCACAAAATGCCAATTCCAAGGCAAATGGTTGATCTGTTTAAAGGATAAGTAAACCTTTAAAACAAGTGAATATAAAATTGACGAGAGTGCTATTCTAAGCATTTTTGTCATTTACATTCATTCTTTATTTTCTTTTTATTCCAAGATATTAAGGGATACATGTGCTGTTAATATGAATGAATTTTGTTCCAACAGCGCCACCTGCTGGTCAGTTTCCCACCAGTCTGACCACCAAGTAGTCAAGGAAGTTGTCAGGAGAAAGAAAGAGGCTGCTCTGATGTCCTTCTGCTTAGGAAAACAATTAGAAACCTTTCTCACATCTTTCCTAAGCAGAAGAACATCAGAGCAGCCTCTTTCTTTCTCCTGACAACTTCCTTGACTACTTGGTGGTCAGACTGGTCAGAAACTGACCAGCAGGTGGCGCTGTTGGAACAAAATTCATTCATATTAACAGCACATGCATCTCTTAATATCTCGGAATAAAAAGAAAATAAATGATGAATTGATATTACAAAATTGCTTAGAATAGCACTCTCATCAATTTTATATTCACTTACTTTAAAGGTTTACTTATCCTTTAAGGGTGTCAACATTGGCTCTTATCCTGTCCTTAATTTCAAATTTTTGAAACATTTTTTTTTTCATTTTAGAGAGATACAAAATTGCATTTGCAATAGTTCGTTCTCAACAGTGTCTTTTTTCCACAAATAAAGGGTAAAGAAAATCGCAAGAATTAGATCCAATGCATAGAACGTGTAGCACCTTACTACCCTTTTGCAATATTTCTGCATGGCTCAAATGTCCAGGGACAGAGTGACCCCAGGAATTACTTAGGGAGGTTGCCAACTGGGCACAATAAAAATTAGGGGGTTATTTATCAACATCCGAAAAGTTCTCAATATTTTCTGAATACTACTCAGACCAAATCCACAAGGACACATTTTTATCAATACATTTTCACAAAATTTTCTTGTGCAGAAAAAAATCTGAATCCTATGAATTTTTCAGATTTTGCACTCGAAATTGAAGATTTTTTCGTAAACCCAGCGCAACTCAGAAAATCTAAATTGTTTATGGGAGATCTGCCATTGACTTTCACGTGTTTTCAGCAGGTCTAAGTTGGAGAACTTTTTTCATCTGAATTTTCCCCTTTAAAAGCCTGACCAGAAAAATTTGGACCTTCATAAATAACCCTCTTATTGATCTATTTTGAAGTATTTATTTTGGGTTAAAAAAAATCACTAACAGTTCCTAAAAAATGCCAAAAGATGGTGCTAGTGATTCATTTTTGCCATGTTTCAAAATCGTAGATTCCACTAAATGTAAAATGTTTGTTATCAAAGCTCTTAAAATGAGATGTGCAGTTACAAGGCACTCCCCTAAGCCATAAAAAAATAGAAAGATATATATTGGTCATTAAAAGGGGCGTCAATGTAATGTTTCTTCCTAAAGAAAGCCGTCATGGACATAATGGGATGCGGAAGGAATTGAACAGTTTCTCTGTCCAGTTAGACTCAAGGTTGTGGTGTCAAATTGGCCACTCACTAAAGTGTGACTAAGGAAGAGTCAACCATGGATTTATTTGCTTACCAACTTCTTCTTCTTCTCTTCCACTTTAGGAACATACAGTATTTCTGGGTATTGTCACTATGGACCAAGGCCCGGATTTGTAGGTAGGAGCAAATTTGTCAGTTTATTGGCTCATGTGACCTAACATGTATGGTTTGTTTGTGTACACTGTGAAATATAGGATCACAGGGGGCGGCCCTTATTTTTCAAAATGGCGATTTTCTATTCAGGGTCGGACTGGCCCGGAGGGATACCGGGAAAAATCCCAGTGGACCCTCGACCCTCATGGGCCCCCGCCGGGCCAGACACCCCTCTCCGGATTGTACCCCAAAACTGTTTTCCAGCGCCGCGCAGTGCCAAATGCGCATGCGCGCTGAGTGACGCCATTAGCGCATGCACTCCAGTTTTTAAACATGCGCGCCGGCTTTTATACAGGCTTTTATATACATGCGCACCGAATCGGTGAATCACAACAGGGGGTAGGACCTGTGGCCCCTAGTCCAACCTTGTTTCTATTTAGGATTACACATAAAGAAAGCTTCTATATAGTAGGGTCACTTGATAGTTGTTACTCACCACGTCAATGAAGTGGCCCAGGTGCACCGCCCTGGGCCCTCAGCACAAGGGGCGGATAAACCAAAATCTCAAATTGGAGCAGGCACTCAAGGGCAAAAACTGGTGGCCTGGTGGAAGTTTTTGCCCTTGAGTGCCTGCTCCAATTTGAGATTTCGGTCTATTTAGGATTACCCAATGACACAGACTACTAATAACGTATATTATTATGAAAGTGATTTTTTTATATGAAGCAGGGTTTTACATACAGTATGAGCTGTTTTATGCCATTTATTTTTATAGAGACCAGCAGAAAAAGTGAGCCAGTAAATGTCAGAAAGGTTAAGAAATGTTTTGAAATCCAGCAACAGAAGCTTTAATAAACCTGCCCCGTAGAGTCTATTGTCTAAAGTTCGATTTTGTCACATACCTGGACAATCTTCATTGCTGCATCCCCAAACTCCATTTTGGCAGGTACTGAAAAATAAAATATAAGGATATTATAAGTTACTGAGGAGTTTCATGACCATATAAAAACACGAGGCCGAAGGCCGAGTGTTATAATACAGGTCATGGAACTCCGAGGTAACTTCTAATATCCTCATATTTTGCAACTGGGGGTACTTTATTTATTATAATACACAAGTTTCAGTGAGTCATGTGACACAAATGACATCAGAACTCACCGTTTATAACTGATGACATCAGAACTCACCATTTATAAGGATATCATTTACAAGATATTCATGGCTTTTGTGTATTATATGTATTTACATAATAGAGATATCAGTTAGTACAGTGAACCCAACCAGTAGCTCGTGAGCAACATGTTTCTTTCCAACCCCTTGGATTTTACTTCCAGTGGCCTTAAAGCAGGTGCTTATTTTTGAATTCCAGGCTTGAAGGCCAGTTTTAGTTGCATAAAAACCAGGTGTACTGCCAAACAGAGTCTCAGTCCACATGGGGGCTACCAAATAGGCAATCACAGTCCTTATTTGGCTCCCCAAGAACTATTTTCATGTTTGTGTTGCTCCCCAAATCTTTTTATATTTGAATGTAGCTCATGGATAAAAAAACGTTGGGGACCCCTAGGTTAGTACAACTCAATCCTTTTGGATAATTGATCCTGGAGGATATCGTTTGCCAGAATGAATACAGGAGCACTCAGATATAGGTATACATCTGTCACCATCAAGAATCTTTCCATCTGCACATTAACACAGAGGTCATTAGCTGGATAAGCTCTGTCATGAAAAATGCTCATGAAATAATCATGAATAATCTCTCTCTGTCATTATTCATCATTCATCAAGTGGGCATACCTGGGCAGCTACAGCCATCAGGGCCGCCATTAGAAATCACGGGGCCCCGTACAACAAAATTTTTGGGGCCCCCTGGGCCCCGCCCACACTGACGACCAAGCTCCACCCCATATCCCGCCCACTCCACATCGCAGTTAAAAGACCACACAGACATCAGCGCTAAAAAAGTAACCCCCCCACACACAAGTTGTAAAAAGCTATTGATGGTCAGGGCCCCCTTATAAAAAATTGGGGCCCCAAAAACAAAAAAATTAAATTTTTTTTTTTTTTTTTTTTAAAACATTGGTGGCAGGGGCCCCCTTATAAGTTAAAAAAAACTTGGGGCCCCAACAAAAAAAAATGTAAAAAAAACTAAAAAATAAACAAACACTGGTGGCAGGGGCCCCCTTATAAGTTAAAAACAAATTGGGGCCCCAAAAAAAAATTTGAAAAAAAAAAAAAATTTTTTGAAAAAAAAAAAAAAAAACTGGTGGCAGGGGCCCCCTTACAAGTTAAAAAAATTTGGGGCCACCAAAAAGAAAATTAATTTTTTTAAAAAAAACAAACAAAAAAAACAATGGTGGCAAGGGGCCCCTTACGAGTTAAAAAAAAATTGGGGCCCCAAAAAAAAAGTTTTAAAAAAAAGATTGGTGGCAGGGGCCTATAGAATATTAAAATAATACATTGGTGGCCAGGGGATTAAAAAAAAAAAAAAAACACAAACTGGTGTTCAGTAGGATTGAACTCATGGCTTCAGGACTTCAACTTCGCCTCCTTTCGTGACTTCGGGTCTTTTCGCCGCTTCAGGACTTCAATTTCGGCTGTTTTCGTGACTTCGGGTCTTTGCGCTGCTTCAGGACTTCGGCTTCGGCTGTTTTCGTGACTTCGGGTCTTTTCGGCGCTTCGTGACTTCGGGTTTTTCCGTGACTTCGGGTCTTTTCGGCGCATCGGCTTCGGCTTTTCGGCACTTCCGCATTCGGCACGCAAGAGGCAAGACGTACGGCTCGGACGCTCGTAAGGGGGGCCCGGATCTTCAAAAAATGCAGCGCTGCCGGGCCCCCCTTCATGCCCGGGCCCGGTACGCTTGTCCCCGCTGTCCCCCCCTGATGGCGGCCCTGACAGCCATCAATACATTGCTCTTGCCACATTTCATTGATGTTTAGACTTTGGCAGGTCTTGACACAAGGGGACACACTTTCATTGTATTCCATTCCAAAAGGAAACTGTGGTTCTATCAAAGATATCAAAATATGGTTAACAATTTTACAGTTCCAAAGCTGAAACTAAAGCTGATAGATAGATAGATAGATAGATAGATAGATAGATAGATGATAGATAGATGATATAGATAGATAGATAGATGATAGATAGATGATAGATAGATAGATGATAGATGGATAGATAGATAGATAGATAGATAGATAGATAGATAGATAGATAGATAGATAGATGATAGATAGATAGATAGATAGATAGATAGATAGATAGATAGATAGATAGATAGATAGATAGATGATAGAGTGAAACCCAGTCTGAATTGACTTGTTTCAATCGCTCTTATAGAGTGTCCTACCTGGCCACTTCTGATATCTTCAGGGGCAGGGTGGGCGTGGGAATAAGAGAACTGAGTTACTGAATTTTCGGTCAGAGAACCAGGTACCCCAATGGACCAGTCCAACATGGTGGGTTGAATATGGTGGAGAGAGGTGCATTTATGCTGTAATAGGAGCAGCTGGGAACAACCAGGCTTTTAGAAGATATATGAGTGTATATATATATATATATATATGTGTGTCCTTTCTGTTTATTTATTTTATTTTTTTTAAAAGATCACAGGTACTGACCAAAACATTGGGCTTGAAATAAAACAGTTTTTGTTTTCATTTTTTAAAGACCTGATGAGGACTATGCTCTGACTGATAAAGAAGGATAGATTATTTACATTCCTGGGTGACCATGAATCATTACAAACTGTCAAATGAGTTTTGTGGAAACATTTCCGGCAAGCACCTATATATTTCTACCAAAAAAAGTAAACTGCCTGCATCTAGTATGCATTGGCCAGTTACTGGTAATGACTCCATGTTGAGCACAAGTTCTTGAATATTCTAGGAAGGTCTGACAAGGACAGTTTAACTTCTTGGCACACACTCATACACAGGGTCGGACTGAAATACCAGGGACCCACCAGAAAACCTTAGGTTGAGGGCCCACTTTCCAAACTATTATACCTCCTCTCCTCACTCACCCTCTTTATTCTCCTAGTCTCTTTTCTCTGCATACTATTCTCTATTCTTTGATTATTATGCCTCTTTATTCCCATAAAGAAATAGGGAATGACCATGAAATAGGCCAAAAGGTTAGAAGCAGGAGGGCCCACTGACACCTTGGCCCACCGGGAGTTTTCCTGGTATCCTGGTGGGCCAGTGCGACACTGCTCATACATATCATAAATTATGAATTGTATGCAATTTCATTGACGCTGGTGGAGCAGAATTGAACCTAAAACATCACACACAAGTAGGATTAGAACAGCTTTCAGTGTAATTGTTTCTGATCTGCATTCTTCCACATGGCCAGTCCTATAACATCATCAGATGCTGTTCCATTGTGGGTAGTGCAGGAGAGGTTTTTCTCATCTCAGCTCCAAAAACCATGAGAAACCTGACAAAAACATGACAAATTGCCTCCATTAATTGCACTTTGCACAATGCCCTTGGGCTTTTATGTAACATGAGACATATAAAAAAACTTTTCTTCCTGTATTTAATTTACTTTGGTCTATATTACCTTGTAAGCCCTCCCTAACTTACTGGTTTCTCTTTGGATATGCTTTAATTTTCATAGAACGTACATACATTCATACATTCAACTTGGAGCAATTAGGCCATAAGCTGCCGATATATGACTAGATTTGGTAAGGCAGTTTGACCAAGTTTTACTATATTGCAACTATATGTCAGCTCTGTGTCAGTTGCAACTGTCCTATGATCCTTTTGAATAATTGGTTCCGTCACTGGTAGATGCTACTATTCTCACTTTGTGCTTGTGTAAGTCGACACAGTCCCAGAACAGCTGAATTGGGTGAGATTCAGAATCCATTTAGTGACGAGGGAAGTTGCTAATGCAGAGCAATTAGTACCCTGCTGAGTATTAGAGTGCATCAAGAGTGAAGTTCTAATGGACTTTAGAGCTATCTTGTGACATGTAAATGGAATTATTTCATGGGAAAAAAAAACCCTTGTTACCAATACGCTCTGAGCATGTTTAAAAATATTAAAGGAGAAAGAAAGTCGTTTAGCACTTGGGGGAGCCAAATGTTAGGTACCCCCAAGTGAATGCATTTACTTACCTGAAACCCCGGGCCGGTGCTCCTATCAGCAGAAAACTGCACCAGCCCGGGGTTATTTCAATGAGCACCACGGACCACTTATTTTCCAGCTTCTTCTTACTTCGCGCAACTGCGCATGTGTGTGGTGTTTATACAAATGGCCTTTAGATGTCAGTGTGCTCAGACTTATACTGTCTGACAGCTTAAAAGTGAAAGTTACTGTTGTGTAATGGCTGCATGAGAGTCTGCTAATAAAGCACTGTTATACTCTTCTCATCCTCGGCTACCCAAAACATAACAATGTGCATTAGAGTGAAAAGCGTTTTCCCTGTGAAAGAAGCCGGAAGAGAAGCGCTTTGTGGTGCTCACTGGAATAACCCCGGGCCAGTGCAGCTTTCTGCTGATAGGAGCACCGGCCCGGGGGTTTCAAGGTATGTAAATACATTCACTTGGAGTGCCTAACATTTGGCACCCCCAAGTGCTAAACGACTTTCCTTCTCCTTTAAAAATAAATATGTTCCCTTCGCTAGTAAGTGGAAAGGTCACGTTGCAGGAGAGGATTCATTTGTTATATTTTTGCTGAATATGTCTTTAGATACAGTAAGCTGACTAGAGTTCCAATTTGCCCTTAGGAGGAACAGCGTAGAAGGCAGTTCAGACCTGTAAGCATATATTATGGTTTTTACTATGGTTGAAACAGTCACAGTACTAACTAGTGAATTATATATATTATTTAAAAGGGAATTTGCTATTAAAAAGTTAAATACTTTAAATATAAACTGTCCATCCAAACAACCCATGTGCTGAATGAATATGAGTCTAACAGCGCCACCTGCTGGTCAGTTTCTGACCAGTCTGACCACCAAGTAGTCAAGGAAGTTGTCAGGAGAAAGAAAGAGGCTGCTCTGATGTTCTTCTGCTTAGGAAAACAATTAGAAACCTTTCTCAAATCTTTCCTAAGCAAAAGAACCTCAGTGCAGCCTCTTTCTTTCTCCTGACAACTTCCTTGACTACTTGGTGGTCAGACTGGTCAGAAACTGACCAGCAGGTGGCGCTGTTGGAACAAAATTCATTCATATTAACAGCACATGTATCCCTTATTTTCTTTTTATTCCAAGATATTAAGGGATACATGTGCTGTTAATATGAATAAATTTTGTTCCAACAGCGCCACCTGCTGGTCAGTTTCTGACCACCAAGTAGTCAAGGAATTTGTCAGGAGAAAGAAAGAGGCTGCTCTGATGTTCTTCTGCTTAGGAAAACAATTAGAAACCTTTCTCAAATCTTTCCTAAGCAGAAGAACATCAGAGCAGCCTCTTTCTCCTGACAACTTCCTTGACTACTTGGTGGTCAGACTGGTCAGAAACTGACCAGCAGGTGTCGCTGTTGGAACAAAATCCATTCATATTAACAGCACATGTATCCCTTAATATCTTGGAATAAAAAGAAAATAAATAATTAATGCAAATAACAAAAGTGCTTAGAATAGCACCCTCATCAATTTTACATTCACTTATTTAAAAGGTTCCTTTAATCCTTATTGGAAGCAAAACAAGCCTATTGAGTTTATTTAATGCTTTAAGGATTTTCTGGTAGAAGGTATGAAGATCCAAATTATGGAAAGATCCATTATCCGGAAAGCCCCAAGTCTTGAGTATTCTGGATAACAGGTTCCATACCTGAACCAACAAATATAAACAAATGCATTTACACCCACTATGGAAAAACTCCCAATGTCTCTAGGGATGTAGCAAACTGTTCTGCTGTGAACTAGTTCGCGCGAACTTCGACCGTTCGCGTCCGCCGAATGTTCGCGAACGTTTGGGAACGTTCGCATTTTGAGTTCGCGTTCGATCGTTCGACCATTCGAATTCCTTCGACCGCTAACCGCTAAAAATCGAACGATTTCCATTCGTTCGAACGATTGTAAGCATTCGATCGAATGAAAAGCATTCGATCGAATGGCTTCGATCGTTCGATTCGAATGAAAATCCTTCGATCGAATGATTAAAATCCTTCGATCGTTCGAATCGAACGATTTTAGCGGGTGTTCGAAGTTCGCGAACTGTCCGCGAACGTTCGCATTTTTTGCCGGTGTTCGCGAACGGCGTTCGCGAACACCAAATCGGCAGTTCGCTACATCCCTAATAGAGATGTCGCGAACTGTTCGCCGGCGAACTTGTTCGCGCGAACATCGGGTGTTCGCGCTCGCCGGAAGTTCGCGAACGTCGCGCGACGTTCGCCATTTTGGGTTCGCCATTGTTGGCGCTTTTTTTTGCCCTCTCACCCCAGACCAGCAGGTACATGGCAGCCAATCAGGAAGCTCTCCCCTGGACCACTCCCCTTCCCTATAAAAACCGAAGCCCTGCAGCGTTTTTTCACTCTGCCTGTGTGTGCTGAAGAGATAGTGTAGGGAGAGAGCTGCTGCCTGTTAGTGATTTCAGGGACAGTTGAAAGTTTGCTGGCTAGTAATCGTTTTGATACTGCTCTGTTATTGGAGGGACAGAAGTCTGCAGGGGTTTGAGGGACATTTAAGCTTAGGTAGCTTTGCTGGCTAGTAATCTACCTTCTACTGCAGTGCTCTGTATGTAGCTGCAGTGGGCAGCTGTCCTGCTTCTGATCTCATCTGCTGACTGCTGCAATAACAGTAGTCCTTGTAAGGACTGCTTTTATTTATTTTTTTGTTGTTTTACTACTACTACTACTACTACTATAAGAGCCCAGTGCTATTAGTCTAGCAGTGTTGGGGAGTGGGACTGGTGTGCTAATCTGCTGCTCCTAGTAGTTCAGCAGCACCAACTTTAATTTTTTTTTTTAATATTCATTTTTTTTTTATTTTACTTTTTTTTATTTTACTACCGCTGTAGTAGTGTATAAGTTGACCTTTTAGGCATTATTTGCCCTGTAGGCATTATTTGCACACTGTTTTCTTCAACCCGCCATCTAGCTGTGTGACCTTGTTCACATTCTGTCTAAATATCCATAATATTACCGTCTCCAGAAAAAACACCGGAGTGACTTTTTTCAAGCAGCCATAATATATTTTACGTAATCCGTATCCACCGCTGTAGTAGTGTATACGTTGACCTTGTAGGCATTATTTGCACACTGTTTTCTTCAACCCGCCATCTAGCTGTGTGACCTTGTTCACATTCTGTCTAAATATCCATAATATTACCGTCTCCAGAAAAAACACCGGAGTGACTTTTTTCAAGCAGCATTCATATATTTTACGTAATCCGTATCCACCGCTGTAGTAGTGTATACGTTGACCTTGTAGGCATTATTTGCACACTGTTTTCTTCAACCCGCCATCTAGCTGTGTGACCTTGTTCACATTCTGTCTAAATATCCATAATATTACCGTCTCCAGAAAAAACACCGGAGTGACTTTTTTCAAGCAGCATTCATATATTTTACGTAATCCGTATCCACCGCTGTAGTAGTGTATACGTTGACCTTGTAGGCATTATTTGCACACTGTTTTCTTCAACCCGCCATCTAGCTGTGTGAGCTTGTTCACATTTTGTCTAAATATTGATAATATTATCGTCTCTAGAAAAACCACTTGAGTTACTTTTTTTCAAGCAGCATTCATATATTTTACGTAATCCGTATCCACCGCTGTAGTAGTGTATACGTTGACCTTGTAGGCATTGTTTGCCCAGTTTTTTTGGCCGCAGCCACTGAAGCACAGAGGCCAGAAAAAATATGCCATATAAATGCTGAAAATAGTCATTTTTTGCCATACGTTGACTCAACGTATATGGCAAAAAATTACTATTTTCAGCATTTATATGGCATATTTTTTCTGGCAACTGTGCTTCAGTGGCTGCGGCCAAAAAAACTGGGCAAACAATGCCTACAAGGTCAACGTATGGCAAAAAATGACTATTTTCAGCATTTATATGGCATATTTTTTCTGGCAACTGTGCTTCAGTGGCTGCAACCAAAAAAACTGGGCAAACAATGTCTACAAGGTCAACGTATGGCGAAAAATTACTATTTTCAGCATTTATATGGCATATTTTTTCTGGCAACTGTGCTTCAGTGGCTGCGTCCAAAAAAACTGGGCAAACAATGCCTACAAGGTCAACGTATGGCAGTTGTTTAAAGAGAACAGTAGATTACTAGCCAGCAAAGCTACCTAAGCTAAAATGTCCCTCAAATCCCTGCAGACTTCTGTCCCTCCAATACAGAGCAGTATCAAGCAGATTACTAGCCAGCAAACTTACTATCATCTGTCCCTGAAATCACTAACAGCTCTCCCCCTACACTATCTCTTCCAAGCACACACAGGCAGATTTTTCAGATACATTTTTGCCCTTGATCCCCCTCTGGCATGCCACTGTCCAGGTCGTTGCACCCTTTAAACAACTTTAAAATCATTTTTCTGGCCAGAAATGTCTTTTCTAGATGTTAAAGTTCGCCTTCCCATTGAAGTCTATGGGGTTCGCGAACCGTTCGCGAACCGCTCGCATTTTTGCGCAAGTTCGCGAATATGTTCGCGAACTTTTTTTCCGACGTTCGCTACATCCCTAATCCCTAAATGTCTCTACAACAACCTGCACAAACTGAATGTTGTCATTGCTAGGATACCTAAAGCCGGAGCGATTCATTGATAAAGAGGAACACTTGTGGGAGCTGCAGTATAATTGCTCTGTAATTCATCAACTTTTCAATCCACCCCAGTGGTGGAGCCTTCTGTCTAAACAACACAATAGACCTGTATGATGGGTTAATTGTCTGGAATGAAGGAGAAACATTCTCAGATTCCACACACACGTTTAATTGTATTCCACTCAAATGTCAAACATAGGACTGTCTCATTATACATGGCAAACTTTACAAAAATATGTGCAAAAAAAATCATAATTACATATCATCTCCTGCTTAGGGCAATATTACACAGGGCTCTGAATGTTTAGTTTAGAAAGGGGCTGGCTAGAACACTTGTTGGGAGATTTCAGTGCTAGGGTTAGGTGTTTTCTGTGCGATCCAACGAGCTGCGCAAAAACGCATGCGCCGAAAATAAGGTAACTGAATCCGACAGTCGTGTCGCATCAGATCAATGCTGCGACACCATCTGACAATGCATTCACTAACCTTACTTTCGTCGCATGCGATTTGATGCATGTGTTTTTGCGCAGCACGTTGGATCGCACAGAAAACTATTGTGTAGTCCTACCCTTGAGGTCCCCAAAGACGCAAAGATTTTTCTTTGGTGAACGACCGATTTTAGTGCAATCCATCAAATTACTGCGAGGTTAGTGGGAATCAAATGATCGCGCATCTAACAATTTTTCATCGGTCACAGTGAAATCTATCTATGTTTGCAGGGCCAAGCAGGCAGCTTCCCTCATTTTTCCTGGCTTCAACTAGACAACATTGCTTGAAATAGTTTTTTTAGTTGATGGAAAAATCGAACAATTAAAGGAGAAGGAAAGGCTAAAATGAAATAAGCTTTATCAGAAAAGTCTATATAAATACACCAGTAAATCCTCAAAGTAATGCTGTTCTGAGCCCTCTGTCAAAAGAAACACTGCATTTCTTTCCTTCTATTGTGTACTCATTGGCTTCTGTATCAGACTTCCTGTTTTCAGCTTAAACCTCCAGGGCTAGGGCTTGAGCATGCTCAGTTTGCTCCTCTCCCCCTCCCTCCTCCGCTGCCTGCTGTAATCTGAGCCCAGAGCTATGAGTGAGCAGGGAGAGACTCAGGCAGGAAGTGATGTCACACCAAGCTTATATGGCAGCTTCTATCCTAAACAAACAGAGACAGTGTCTAGACTTGTTTACTCAGGTAAGGTAAAGCATTCTGTAGAATGAATACATGATTCTAGCTTGCACTATTGTGGCTAATCTGTTGGCAATAAACTGTCTTGGAGCTTTCCTTCTCCTTTAAACGATCGTTTCAAGATAAGCTTGGTCTAACGATTACAAAAAGATCTTTTAAAAATCTTTACATATATGGCCAGCTTTACTCTATGGGGCTGTCGCAATTTCAAGAGGCATGTTTCTGTCCCACAATGCAGCGTTTTTGGGATGTAACGTGGTTGTTGCATTGGATGCAATTGCTCTGTCGTCAAAATGGGCACAACTCCACATGTACTTCATCACAAATCTAAAGGAGCTCAGTTGCACTGAATAGTTTCCAAGTCTGGCTGTCATCATTTCTGGTGTTCGGCATGCGAGTGAATTATATATATACTATACTTCCAAAAGAATCCGCACTCTCAGGTAGAACGAAATACAAAATTAATCTTTATTTTCAGAACTTCAGCCTGGTTACTTAATTTTGTATTTCGTAAGTCCAGAGAGTGTGGATTCTTTTGGAAGTATAGTCGATAATTGATGTCTCTGCACCCAGGCATCCATAAGGACTTTTTCAAAAGTGCCGGTATCCGAGCGTAATATATATATATATATATATATATATATATATATATATATATATATATATATATATATATATATATATATATACAGTATATATATAAAATACACAAAAGCCATGGATATCCTGTAAATTATATCCTTATAAACGGTGAGTTCTGATGTCATCAGTTATAAACGGTGAGTTCTGATGTCATTTCTGTCACATGACTCATTGAAATTTGTGTATTATAATAAATAAAGTACCCCCAGTTGTAAAATATGAGGATATTAGAAGTTACATCAGGATGTGAATACAGCAAGTGATCATCCATCTTAATGGGCAGATTTACTAACGGACGAATTTTCGTCAGCGGCAGCTTCGCAAATCTTGCACCACTTCGCCAGGCACAAATGCACTACAAATTCACTAAAATGCCTAAAATCACTAAAAAGTCTCATCCCGGACGTCCAACGCTGGCAACTTTTCTCCAGTGTTACTTTGGCAGTGCGAACATTTCATAGCGAAGATGCGCTAGTGTTCATTTGTGCCTGCCAAAAATTTGCTAGTGATCTTGTGCTTAGGTCAATTTGCATACGGCGGGTAATTTAAAGTTGTATTGTCTTTATTATAAATGTTGGTGCAAATGCTTGAAGTTACCACTTTTTATTACACATATCCAGGGAACCTTAATAAAGACAAGAGAGTTAATATAATGCCCTACACATGAGCCCACTGTAAAATGAATGTTCCATAAAAAAAAGTCTAAGTCTAAGAACTTTTGCAGCCAATCCCGCTTGAAAAAAGGAAAAGTCACCAGCGTTTTTTGAACTTTAATGCATTTTCGGCAGACAGGATATGATGTAAGTGACAGAAGATTGAGGAAGATGAAGCTTCTTTTTAGCACCTCGACTGGTCTGAGGCGGCGAAGTCAACACTGTCGAAAGAGGTAACGTTTAGTAAAATCCGCACTTAACTGAATTTGTGGAGTAGCGCCCGTTCGTCGGAGCGGAAATATGCCTGGCGGTAAGTGATGGTCTAGTTCACTAGCGAATTGGCACTTGCGATGTCCCTGCGGGTGGCAACGCTAGCGAATTGTCACTAGCATTAGCTACTTCGCTCTAAAATCTGCCCCTAAATATCCCACAAACCCAGTCATCCCACCCACAAGTAGAAAATGCAATATATATACTGTAGAATTATACATAATTAAAGTGCAATGTGCAATCATAAATAATGCACTATAAAATTTGTATACCATGTTCAAATACAATGACTCTTTATACATGTATAAATAAACAAAAGTGCATCCAAACGCCTCTCAGTATAATCCATAAAGGAAACAATGTGTATGTTGTGTCAACTATAGAGACATTGTGCACTTTATATGTGTCGACTCCTCAATGAAGTCAACAATGTGACATTATTTGATTGAACCCATGTGTATGGTATTCACAGTGTCCTAGTTTTTTTTTTTTTTTTAAATTATGAATCATATTTATTCTCTTAAAAACAAACACAACTCACTACATTGTCCAGTATGGTGATATCATATCTTCTATACTGCCATTATTACAAGCTTCAAAGGAACAGTCACTCCTTTCAACAGTAATTGATCAAATATCAACTAATACTTAACCACTAGGCTCATATCCAAAGGGTCTCACATTACTTTTCCACCACAAGGTACTTGAAATCTCCAGTACCCTATGTATAATATGTGTATTAGTTCAAGCAAACATATATTCAGTCTCAACCATATATACAGTAGCTCTCCTTTAAAGGGGCGGTTCACCTTTTACCTTTAATATATTATAGAACGGCCAGATTTAAGCAACTTTTCAATTGGTCTTCATTCATTTTTTTTAATACTTTTTTCATTATTTGCCTCTGACTCCAGCTTTCAAATGGAGGTCACTGACCCCATCTCAAAAACAAATGCTCGGCAAAGATACAGATTTATTGTTATTGCTACTTTTTAGCGCTCATATTTCTATGTAGACCTCTCCTGTTCACATTTCAGTCTCTTTTTCAAATCAGTGCATGGTTGCTAGGGTCATTTGGGCCCTAGTAACCAGATTGCTGAAATTGCAGATGGCAAATTGTGTCAAAACATTATTAAAAGTTAAAAGGTAAACAACCCTTTAAACCCAAGCAATGCTAAACAAAGCAAAACCATCCCTGGGTAATAAAATACCACTAAAATTATTCTGACCAGGTCTGCCATCAGAAATCATCTGACCCCAGTCTATTCAGTCCACTGTTTGCTTTGATCCCCAGGTCAGGGCCGCCATCAGAAATCACGGGGCCCCACACAACAACATTTTCTGGGCCCCCCTTGCCCTCGGTTCAGGGGCCCTGCACTGGTGGTTTAGGGACCCTGCACTGGTGGCTCAGGGGCCCTGCATTGGTGGATTAGGGGCCCTGCACTGTTGGATCAGGGGCCTGTGGCCCTGCATGGTGTTCAGGGGCCCTGCATTGGTGGTTCAGGGGCCCACTGCGCTGTATTGGCGGTTCAGGAGCCCGTGACCCTGCCTGCATTGGTGGTTCAGGGGCCCGCGGCCCTGCATGGGGTTCAGGGGCCTGTATTGGTGGTTCAGGGGCCTGCGTGGGGGTTCAGGGCCCTGCACGGGGGTTCAGGGGGTCGCATAGGTGGTCAGTGGCACTTACCTGCAACTGGGGGGTCTCTCTTTCACGGCCTCACATGGCAACTTCTTCTCCTGTGCGGTCTTCTTCATCTGCGCTGTCATCTTATTCTGCGATGTCTCCTCCTTCCTACGGCCGAGTCCTCCGCGTCTTCGTCGTCACCAGGAGGCAGGTCTGTCGCCAGGAAGAAGGTCCTTCTCCAACCAAGTCTTTAATCTTCTGTCTGCTGCCGGTTTAAATAGAGTTGCCCCCGTGCGTACTGACATCATGCGTAAGCACGGGACGCAGCCAATAGGAATACCCGCTGACACCAATGGAAGTTTCGCTGGGCCTTTAGGTACGGCAAATCAGTGAAGTGCGGCCTCACAGCTTAAAGTCCTCCAGGCCCGGGAGAACTGTCCCCCCTGTGACCCCCTGATGGCGGCCCTGCCCTGGGTTGTGGGTAGAATGGGTCCATAATTTAAATAGAGCTACTTGATCTGCTGTCTTCTGCAGCCCCTGTATCCTTTGTCTCCCCTCCTCCAAACTGAACCTTTTTGTCTGTCTAGAGATCAACCATTGCCATGGTTCTCTTCACATATATGGCCCTAAATTTAAAGGAGAACTAAAGCTTAAGTAAAGAAGCAGGTAGAAATGTTGTACATTATGTTTTGTGCTTCTGTACCAGCCCAAGGCAACCACAGCCCTTTAGCAGGAAAGATCTGTGTCTCCAAAGATGCCCCAGTAGCTCCCCATCTTCTTTTCTGCTGATTCACTGCACATGCTCTGTGCTGCTGTCACTTACTGAGTTTAGGGACCCACTCACAATATACAGTACACATAGAATAGAAATGTCACAATATAAGGCTGATTAGTAATTAATACACATAATTACTACATGGCAGCACAGAAACCAGTGCAATTAGCATCAGAATTGAATAATCAGCAAACCTGTAGCATCAGCTTATATTACAGCCAGGGAAGCTCATTTTCTGCTGGATAATTAGTGACGAGCCCTAAGCTTAGCTTCTCAACAGCCAATCAGAGCCCACTGAGCATGTGAGTGTCACAGACACTTTCCAAGATGGTGACCCCCTGTGACAAGTTTGAAGTCCTGGATCATTGCTGCTATTGACAAGCTGAAACTTTAGGCTGGTGCAATAAATTCACTATATAAAATATGGCATTTTTAGCCACATTCATTTTTTAGGGTTTAGTTCTCCGTTAACCACATTCCTTTTAAGTGTCAGTTGCCTGTAAGTTCAGTTACCTTTGCAGACAGCTTGGGTACAAGTAAGTAGGGATCAAACTTGAGATTTTTGCCCCATGCCCATAGAGCTACTAATAGCCTTTTTGTGATTTGTACTAGCTGGAGCCACGTCATATCTGTGTATCCGTATACTGCTGAGATGACAATAAAGTTTACTTTGACTTTGACAAAACAAGGTCACCCCATTTAAGCCTCATCATTTATCTTCCCAACCCTTTCCCAGTTGCCAGCAAATCTGCCCTTTTTTAGGATTGCATTTCAGCATGGTCCCTTTAAGAACAAGGAGATATCTGTGGACTTGCTCTTTATGTTTTGATTAATAGTAATTATAGTGAATGAGGCTATTCAGCTTTATTCCTGCTTATTGATTTATAAAGGGAAGTGAGAGCTACCGTACCTTTTGAAGCACTATTTTAGTGACACATACAGGTGAATATATATACATGAAATATTATCAATTGTTTATTGTTTATTATGTATTCTTGAGTATTCTTGAGTATTTATGCAATAACAAACAACACTGATTGGTTGTATTTGTTTTTGCTACAAGACGGGTGGTCAACGCAAACTAACACATATACAACCCTTGCCCAGACGGCTGTTATTATCAATATTTAACCGACCCTGTAATTTTCCGCTTAGAGATAAAAAGGGTCTCAGTGCAGTTACTGATTAAATCAAAATCAAAAAACCAGCTGAACTGGAAATGCAGGTTAAACATGTAAATAATTAGTATTCCCCTTGCAGAGCGCAAATCATGTGCATTGAATTGTACTAATTTGAATATGAAAAAAAGGGTTGAATTTTAGGTTATTTCCAAGCAATAACCGTCACTGCTGTCAATGAACCCTATTACAGCAGGGATCCCCCAACCTTTTTTTTTTACCCGTGAGCCACATTCAAATATATGAAGAGTTGGGGAGCCAAATAAGGGCTGTGATTGGGTATTTGATAGCTGGACTGGCAGCCTACAGAAGGCTCTGTTTGACAGTGCACCTGGTTTTTATACAACCAAAACTTGCCTTCAGGTCAGGAATTCAAAAATAAGCACCTGCTTTGAGGCCACTGGGAGCAACATCCAAGGGGTCGGTGAGCAACATGTTGCTCGTGAGCCACTGGTTGGGGATCCAGGGCAGCCATCAGGGGGGGACAGGGGGGAGAGTTGTGGGGGGCCCCGAAGGTAAGGAGGGGCCCAGCCACGCCACACTTACTTTATTAACCAGGCCCACATCTTTCTGAGAGCTGCTGACTTTGGGAAGGCATGGACGTTTAAGGGGCCCTGGCCACCAATTTTCTCATAATGTGGGGGGGGGGGGGCTCTGGCCACCATTTTTTTTCTCATGTGGGGTCCTAGCCACCAATATTTTTTAATGGGGGGGCCCGGGCCACAAATGTTTTTTTATGGGGGGCCCTGAGCACCAATATCTTTTTATTTTTTATTAAAATGTGGGAACCGTAGCCACCAATATTTTTTTTGTTTTTTTACTGTGTGTTGGGGGCGGACCTGTGGGGTGGGGAGGGCGGACCTGTAGGTGGGGTTTTGCAGTAGGTGCAGCCCAGAGGGCCCAGGAAATTTTGTCGTATTGGGGCCCTGCGATTTCTGATGGCGGTCCTGTGGGGATCACTGTACTTGAGTAATACCCATCCCCTTCAAACATTTTTGAGATCTTATTCAAGGTCTGGAGCACAAAGTGGCACCCCTTAGTGCTCACGGTAATGGCAGGGCTTCACAGGCCAGCACCGGAGCTTCACCCACGCTCCTTTTCAGTTCTTGACCAGAACATGTGCAGAACTGGATGTGCCTTTTTTGGAGAAAACTGGCAGGGGGTGTGGGACAGTGACATTGAGGGCGGGGTAGTGATGGCTGGGATGCTACTGATGAAGTGGCAATCAACGATTGGCTGATCACCATGTCATTCACTTTAATGTCCTGTCCGGATTTCCTAATTTGGAAAGCCGGAAAGGAACTTTTCACCCGGGCAGCCCATCCAAAAACTGGGCAACCCTAATGTGCCTTCAGGTACCACTTACCTTTCAGCTCTGCCATCATATAATCAGAAAAAAGGCAAGGTAATGTAAGGTGCACCTCATGCCTACCTTTGCCTGACCCTCATGAATACAATCAGGGCTGTATTCATTTGGCAAAAGAAGGACTCTGCCACTTTTAGCAAAGTTTAACACAAAGTGCAATTGTGCAAAAAATCTGGTGGTTTGTTCCTTATTTTGCACTTTGCACCCTGCCCTGCTCTTGTAAAATAAGCCCTCCTGGGACAATTGAGTATGAAGGAGAATTCTCATGGGGTTAGTTGTTGTTTGAATGAGGCCTGGTTCCTTCAGATATGGATGAATTCATTGCTTCACTAAATTTGCATGTGTCACCACACAAGAAGGTCTGTTGCATAGGTGTTGATAACCAGACGCATAGAAGCGAAGGCCGGAAAAAAAGTATTGCAACACAACAACGAAAAAATAAACTTCCTTAAAGGTAGAGAGAAATGTTCCTTAGTTTGTCTGAAAACAGTGTTTTTTTCTGATTCTTTTATTCCGTTGGACTAACTGTGATTTCTCTGTATTGTTTGAGAATCATCTGAATGTTTATGTCGTAACCTTAATAAAAACTATGGAAGAAGAAACAAAATGGTGGTTTAAGATTTTTCCACTGCAAAATTATTAAAGATTAATACAGTATGGCGGTCGCTCCCGCAAGTCAAGGGTCCCAGCTGTTGACCCACTGGCAAATAGGACATCATCTGCAACAGTTGGTACATATACCATACAAAATTTGAGAAAATGTTTACTGTCACCCAACTGACTACAACTTATTATCAATGTACTGGATCAAGGGACAGAATTTAACTGTACAGATGTACCAGATGGTTGCTTAGATACCAGAGATCCTAAACTTTGGCAGTAACATTGCTTGGATTTCAGTTATAAAGCCTTGGGGGGCAAATTCCCTAAAGGGCGTATTTTTCACCAGCGAACAGTCCACCACACTTGCTCAGACATAAATTTGTTACCATTACGCTAATTCACTAAAATGCGAAGTTACGTCTCCGCAGCCAAACACTGGCGAAGTTTCGATATGGTTAATTTGTCTGAGTGGGTATTTCGTAGCGATCGTTCCTAGCGAAACTTTGTTAGTACCCTTAGGCTTAGGTCAATTTGAATAGGGCAGGTACATATAGGTCGTATATATGTCTTTATTAGTGATAGTTACATAGTTACATAGTTAAATTGGGTTGAAAAAAGACAAAGTCCATCAAGTTCAACCCCTCCAAATGAAAACCCAGCATCCATACACACACCCCTCCCTACACTCACATAAATTCTATATACCGGTACCCATATCTATACTAACTATAGAGTTTAGTATCACAATAGCCTTTAATATTATGTCTGTCCAAAAAATCAACCAAGTCCCTCTTATAGTCATTAACTGAATCAGCATCACAACATCACCCGGCAGTGCATTCCACAACCTCACTGTCCTGACTGTGAAGAACCCCCTACGTTGCTTCAAATGAAAGTTCTTTTCTTCTAGTCTAAAGGGGAGGCCTCTAGTACGGTGATCCACTTTATGGGTAAAAAGGTCCCCTGCTATTTGTCTATAATGTCCTCTAATGTACTTGTAAAGTCTAATCATGTCCCCTCGCAAGCGCCTTTTTTCCAGAGAAAACAACCCCAACCTTGTCAGTCTCCCCTCATAATTTAACTCTTCCCTCCCTCTAACCAGTTTAGTTGCACTTAGTCTCTGCACTCTCTCCAGCTCATTTATATCCCTCTTAAGGACTGGAGATGTTGGTGCAAATGCTTGAAGTGGACACTTATTATTACACATGTCCAAGGAAACAAAATAAAGACAAAAGAGATCCTCTAATGGCCTAGACACGAGCCCACCCTAAAACTAATGTGACATGCCCCTCAAATGGATGGGAAAAATTTTAACACAAAAATCTTTAATAGTTATGACTTTTGAAGGCAATTCCGCTTCAAATTATGAAAAAAACGCCAACGTTTTTTTTAGAACTTTTATGAGTTTCCGGCATACAGGATATAATGTCACTGACATAAGATTGAGGAGGATGTAGCTTCATCTTATCAGTTCGGAAGGTCTAAGGTAGCGAAGGAATCTCTGGAGAAATAGATAATGTTCTGTAAAATTTGCACTTTAGTGAAATTGCGTAGTAACGGTCCTTTGCCTGAGTGAAAATTTGTCTGGCGAAACTACGCTAGCGACCAGGGCCACCATCAGAAATCGTAGGGCCCCCATACGAAAAAATCTCCTGGTCCCCCTGGGCTGCGCCCACCACAAGCCCCACCTACAGGTCCACCCCCAACCACACACATTGGTGGCTATGGTTCCCACATGTTAATAAAAAAATATTGGTGGTCAGGGCCCCCCCATCGAAAAAAACATTTGTGGTCAGGGCCCCCCCATTAAAAAAAACTTTTGTGGTCAGGGCCCCCCATTAAAAAATATTGGTGGCTAGGACCCCACATGGGGAAAAAAATTGGTGGCCAGGTCCCCCCACGTTATAAGAAAATTGGTGGCCAGGGCCCCCCTGTAAACGTCCATGTAAAAAAACTTGCCCCCCCAGAAGTTTAAAAAAATTTGGTGCCCAGGGCCCCACCACACAACAGGGACCACAAAGGCTTACCTGGTGATTGGTTGAGCTAGAAGAGAAGTTCAAACCTCAGCTATCAAATCCCTGAGCAGCTCAACTGGGACTTAAACTCAGTGACCAATAAGGGGAAGTAATGGACAGAAGATCCCTCCCGTTGTGCTCCCGTCCTGCCTTCCCGGAGTCAGCAGCTCTCCCTTGTACCTCCCTGATGGCTGCCCTGCTAGCGACTATCTCTTTCTCTAGCGACTCTACGCCTGTTAGTAAATTGGCGATGTCCCTGCGGATTGGATTTCTGGTGAAATTTCCCTAGCGATGGCCACTTCACCCCTTTAGTAAATCTGCTCGTTGGTGTCTGTCTGTAAAACAATATTGCGACTTTCTACTAAAATGCTACTAAAAGAAGTGGATTTTTAAAAATGTTCTAAATAGGCCCCTGAGGGCCCATGCCTAGGGAAGCAGCTTCGTTGGTGCCAATAGAGAAAAAGAAATGCACCGCTTTTCCTAGTGCTAGTGCCAAAGCACATGTTCCTAGTCACCGAAGCAAAACTAACATTTCAACAGTTGTTCATAACGCAGCAATAGTAGTAATGTCTCTGCTTGAAGGCCAGTTAGGGTGAGATTAGGAGGAGGAGGATGATTTACTCAATGACCTAGCTTGAGGTCAGAGTGGAATTCGGGGTGCTGTTCTACATGTGGCTGAAAGGGTGATACAGAAATGTTAACATACCTATAACCTTGTTGTGGGATAAGGGACCGTGCTGTCAATATTTTTTTTTTTTTTATAACTTGTTTTTATTTGAAGTGATAAAGCAAAATCACAAGACATACTTTTACATGTTTACATGGAGTAGATATTACAGTGATTATGGTATCAAACATAAACATTTCAATAACAATTTAAACATTCAGCTCAGTTATGATTAATAGCATGGGGGGTAGATCCTATAATGGTTAATTCAGATAAGAGGTCAGCAATCTGTTAGTTTGGTGACTTCTGGGAGGTGCGGTATCGGGTTGTAGTGATTCTTGTTGTAATGCTGCCAAGTATTGGGATGATTCCATGATCAAAGGGTGGCCTTTGAGAGTTTCCATATCATACCATGGTGTATGTCTAAAGGTGTAGATTGTGAGGCATCTGATCCGTTGTGGGAGGTGTGCTATATAGGTAGACTTAGGGGCAGATTTACTAAGCTCGAATGAAGGATTCGAATTAAAAAAACTTCGAATTTCTAAGTGTTTTTTGGGCTACTTCGACCATCGAATGGGCTACTTCGACCTTCGACTACGACTATCGAACGATTCGAACTAAAAATCATTCGATATTCGACCATTCGATAGTCGAAGTACTGTCTCTTTAAGAAAAACTTCGACCCCCTACTTCGGCAGCTAAAAGCTACCGAAGTCAATGTTAGCCTATGGGGAAGGTCCCCATAGGCTTGCCTGAGATTTTTTGGATATTCCTTCGATCGTTGTATTAAAATCCTTCGAATCGTTCGATTGGAAGGATTTAATCGTTCGATTGAACGAATAATCCTTCGATCGATCGATCGCAGGATTTGCGCTAAATCGTTCGAATTCGATATTCGAATTCGACCGATTTTAGTTCCTAGTCGAATATCGAGGGTTAATTAACCCTCGATATTCGACCCATAGTAAATCTGCCCCCAGGTGTTGAAGAATTTCGGTGTATCGTGTTCTTTCCTGGTTACGGTTTCCAACCAGTCCATATGGAATATGTGATGTAATTTTCGTGCTGTCAATATTTGAAAATTGCGAGTAAGCGGATACACGGTGGAAACCGTTGGACGTGCACCAGGCTCAAGGAGTTGGGAGGTCACGGGTGCTGACTAAGAAACCGGTTTGTGGGATAAGCGACGCCTTCCAACCTCCAATTTGGGGTTTGAACCAAAAATTAACCCTTCAGCTCATAACAAGCTTACAGGCATCATTGTCAACATTCAATAGTATAAAAATATTAAATTTCCCCCTAATTGATCTACAGGCTAGGATCCCTCCAGCAACTGCCCCCTTAGGGAGCCACCTTGACAGTCCGGAACCCAGTGTCGGACTGGCCCACCGGGATACCAGGAAAAGTCCCGGTGGGCCCAGGTGTCAGTGGGCCCTCATGCTGCTAAACATTTGGCCTATTTCATGGCCATTCCCTATTTTTATGAGAACAAAGAGGCTAAATAGTTGGAAAAATAGAGTATAGTATGTAAAGAAAAGAGACTAGGAGAATAGAAGTTGAGTGAGGAGAGGAAAAATAGTATTAAGAGTTGGCCCCTGGTCTAAGATTAATTGGTGGGCCCCTGGTCAAAGGTTTTTGGGTGGGCCCCTGGTGTCCCAGTCCGACACTGCCGGAACCTCTAATTGAATCTGTATATGAAGGACACAACTCTCCTGTCAGGTTTTAGTCTTTTCAAGAACTGGTTTATTGGTGTTGTTCAGTCTCTGTGATATTAAGTCTTTTTATCTCAACTGAAATACCGGTTTTCTCTGCTGTAAACAGGTACTGTTAATACATTGTAATGCTCATTTATGGCTATGACAGGTAACAGGTGTCCTGAACCGGTTCTACCAACATCTGGGTTTTATTCACGTATCATAAAAACACACAGCATTCCATTCTGTTGTTCCCAACACAAATCCTGTGCATAGAGTTTTGCTGCATGAACTGCATGGTTCATGTCTTCATTCTTATTTATTTGTGCATATGTTGTTGATCTAGTAGACTTAATGTATCAAGATCCCAATTACAGATCTTAACAGGAAAACGCCAGGTCCCGAACATTCTGGATAACAGGTCCCATACCTGTATTGGAAATTTACTCAGCAGCACATTGTTGCTAAGGTGAAACTAGACATGGGGAGGTTTCCAGGGGTGCTGAGCTTACCTGTATACATTCTATAGCGCTGGAGAATTTGTCAGAAAATGTAAATGTTTTAAAGATCTCATATACAGGTATGAGATCTGTTATCCAGAATGCTCGGGACCTGGGTTTTATATATATATATATATATCTATATATCTATATATATATATATATATCTATATATATATATATATATATATATATATATATATATAGTGAATAAAGTACCCCCTTTTGTAAAATATAAGGATATTATAAGTTACCGAGGAGTTTCATGACCATATAAAAACACGAAGCCGAAGGCCGAGTGTTTTTATACAGGTCATGGAACTCCGACGTAACTTCTAATATCCTCATATTTTACAACTGGGGGTACTTTATTTATTATAATACACAAATTTCAATGAGTCATGTGACAGAAATGACATCAGAACTCTCCGTTTATAACTGATGACATCAGAACTCACCGTTTATAAGGATATAATTTACAGGATATTCATGGCTTTTGTGTATTATATATATATAATACACAAAAGCCATGAATATCCTGTAAATTATATCCTTATAAACGGTGAGTTCTGATGTCATCAGTTATAAACGGTGAGTTCTGATGTCATTTCTGTCACATGACTCATTGAAATTTGTGTATTATAATAAATAAAGTACCCCCAGTTGTAAAATATGAGGATATTAGAAGTTACCTCGGAGTTCCATGACCTGTATAAAAACACTCGGCCTTCGGCCTCGTGTTTTTATATGGTCATGAAACTCCTCGGTAACTTATAATATCCCTATATTTTACAAAAGGGGGTACTTTATTCACTATATATATATATATATATATATATATATATATATATATATATATATATATATATATCAAAAAAGTCCAGACAACTTGCTTGTACATCAAGAAAAAACTTTTATCAAGCAAGTAATAAGTACAACGTTTCGAAGCTCCCGCCTCTTTATCAAGCAATAAAGATTTAAATGACATCACATCCTTTTAAAGCCATAAGTTCAAGCCACTCCCATAGGTGGGATGTGGTTAACCATGTAATACACATAGACCAATGACCATATATTGAAACAATGTAGCACAACAGTGTCAATTAGACCATAGTAATAGGAACATCCAACAAAAAGAAACATACTGGTCAAAACTAACAATGTGTTAAATGAAACAAAAAGTTTTAAAGGTTATAAGGACTACGCGTGATGCCATATTCAATTTGCCCCAACCTCCCAAAGTAAATATATTACAGAGGTTATTAGCAATCACATGAAAGCATATAGATCATACTCTCTGTTAAGCCCCTTAGGGGACAATGTTTGCAATGTATGTATCCAAAATGTTTCTCTTTTTTGGAGTTGTAGGAGTCTATTGCCCCCCCGGCGAGGGTGACGTTGGATCCCTACTGGAGTTTAAAACCTATCTGGACTCTTGCATTCCTACTATTGGGTTTACTCTCACACATAGTGAAGAATCAGTCACGTTTCTAGACACTACTGTATATCGTAGAGACAGATCCCTGTATACTGATTTGTTTGTTAAACCCACCGACCGCAATAATCTACTGAGGTTTGATAGTGCACATCCAAGGGCTAATATTTCCTCTCTCCCTAGATCGCAGATGCTACGCGTTAGACGCATAGTCATGGAGGAGGAACGGCTCTCTCCACGCTTGACAGACATGTCCACAAAATTCAAACAAAGAGGGTATCCACGACAGATGCTTGCACAGGAGGTGATGCGTGTGCAAGGACTTGATCGTGAGTCCATCATACAGGACAAATTACCAGATAGGACAAAAAGTTCCCGTATACCATTTGTACATGCTTATCATTGTAATTTACAAACATTGGCCCTTACTACGTACAGCATATCCGGATATCCCAGAATTCCAGGAACCTCCACTGTTGTCCTATAAACGGCCACGAAATCTCAGGGATAGGCTAGTGAAAGCCGATCTGGGCACCCAACGGGTTAATACACAAAGGGTCTTAGCACCACTGACAAATGGTATGTTTCCATGTGGCAGGTGTAATCAATGTTCAAGTGTCATACGCACTAATGTATTTACCCACCCACATACAGGAAAGAAGTTCGAATTGCGAGGTCACTTTACATGCGATACCGAATATGTGGTCTATATGCTTAAGTGCCCTTGCGGGCTTGCATATGTTGGGGAGACTGTTCAACCCATACGAGATCGTATCAGTCAACATAAATCCACGATCAGAAAGGAGGTACTAAAACTACCAGTACCAGCCCATTTTCACTCGGCACGACATTCCGTGGCAACCCTCAGGTTTCTTGTTTTGGAGTCTATTGCCCCCCCTCGCCCCTACAACTCCAAAAAAGAGAAAAATTTTGGATACATACATTGCAAACATTGTCCCCTAAGGGGCTTAACAGAGAGTATGATCTATATGCTTTCATGTGATTGCTAATAACCTCTGTAATATATTTACTTTGGGAGGTTGGGGCAAATTGAATATGGCATCACGCGTAGTCCTTATAACCTTTAAAACTTTTTGTTTCATTTAACACATTGTTAGTTTTGACCAGTATGTTTCTTTTTGTTGGATGTTCCTATTACTATGGTCTAATTGACACTGTTGTGCTACATTGTTTCAATATATGGTCATTGGTCTATGTGTATTACATGGTTAACCACATCCCACCTATGGGAGTGGCTTGAACTTATGGCTTTAAAAGGATGTGATGTCATTTAAATCTTTATTGCTTGATAAAGAGGCGGGAGCTTCGAAACGTTGTACTTATTACTTGCTTGATAAAAGTTTTTTCTTGATGTACAAGCAAGTTGTCTGGACTTTTTTGATATATATATATATAATTTGTCCTTTGGACTAGGTCACAGACCAGGGTTAATCTCCACTCCATTTTGTTGGTTTATATATATATATATATATATATATATATATATATATATATATATATATATATATATATATATATATATATATATATATATATATATATATATTAGGGATGCACCGAATCCACTTTTTGGATGTGGCCGAACCCCTGAATCTTTCATGAAAGATTCGGCCGAATACCGAACCAAATCCGAACCCTAATTTGCATATGCAAATTAGGGGTGGAAAGGGGAAAACATTTTTTACTTCCTTATTTTCCGACAAAAAGTCACATGGTTTCACTCCCCACCACTAATTTGCATATGCAAATTAGGGTTTGGATTCGGTTCGGCCTGGCAGAAGGATTTGGCCGAAATCTGAATCCTTCTGAAAAAGGCCGAATTCTGGCCGAATCCCGAACTGAATCCTGTATTCGGTGCATCCCTAATATATATATATATATATATATATATATACATACACATGGCCAAATTGAAACACATCTGCCCTATATAAATATATAGGTTTTGAAAAGTACAACTAGCCAAGGAACGGATTTAGGCTACTTTTTGAGCCTTCGGCTGGTTTGTACTTTGGAAACCAGCCAAAGTTTTTTTGTTGCCCTAATGTGCCAAGCCTGCGTCTCTCAATGCATGTTGGGCAATGTCGTTTTTGTTTAACAATCTGCAAACTGCCAAGTTTACTGTAACACTACAATACCCAGCATGCAATGGGACTGACTTGTGTAAAAGTCGGGAATTAGCAAATTTTGGGCTCTGTACCCCAGTCTCCTGTCCCTCTTAAAGGGATTCTGTCATGATTTTTATGATGTAATTTTTATTTCTAAATTACACTGTTTACACTGCAAATAATTCACTCTACAATACAACATTTAATTCCTGAACCAACAAGTGTATTTTTTTTAGTTGTAATATTGGTGTGTAGGTGCATCTCAGGTCATTTTGCCTGGTCATGTGCTTTCAGAAAGAGCCAGCACTTTAGCATGGAACTGCTTTCTGGCAGGCTGTTGTTTATCCTACTCAATGTAACTGAATGTGTCTCAGTGGACCTGGATTTTACTATTGAGTGCTGTTCTTAGATCTACCAGGCAGCTGTTATCTTGTGTTAGGGAGCTGTTATCTGGTTACCTTCCCATTGTTCTTTTGTTTGGCTGCTGGGGGGAAAGGGAGGGGGTGATATCACTCCAACTTGCAGTACAGCAGTAAAGAGTGATTGCTTTTCTGATGTTCTTCTGCTTAGGAAAGATTTGAGAGAGGTTTCTAATTGTTTTCCTAAGCAGAAGAACATCAGAGCAGCCTCTTTCTTTCTCCTGAAAACTTCCTTGACTACTTGGTGGTCAGACTGGTCAGAAACTGACCAGCAGGTGGCGCTGTTGGAACAAAATTCCTTCATATTAACAGCACATGCATCCCTTAATATCTTGGAATAAAAAGAAAATAAATAATGAATGTAAATGACAAAAGGGCTTAGAATAGCACTCTCATCAATTTTACATTCACTTGTTTTAAAGGTTTACTTATCCTTTAAGAGGGATGGGAGACTGGGGTACAGAACCCAAAATCTGGTAACTGCCGACTTCTACGCACACGTCAGTCCCATTGCATGCTGGGTATTGTAGTCTTACATTCAACTTAGCAGTTGGCAAATTGTGAAACAAAAACTACATTACCCAGCATGCATTGGTAGAAACAGGCTAGGCACATTAGGACAAGAAAAACACTTTGGCTGCTTTCCAAAGTACAAACCAGCCAAAGGCCCAAATCCGTACCATGTCTAGTTTGTACTTTTAAAGCTCGCCTGGGCTTTAAATCAGTAGCCAAATTTGTCTGGGAAAACTGCCAATCTGGCAACCCTGCCCTGAGGTAAAAGAGCGGGCACATCGACTAGAGCGAGAAGGGGCGTGGCAGAAGCAATGTCAGCTGTCTCCAGCAGGGGGCGTGCCATGTTATTAGCCAAGAGGTGTGGGCGTGGGTGTAAAGGACGCACGAAGTTAATCAGGACTCACACTCCTCTTTCTGTTCTGTTCCACCGACCCACCAACTTCGTCAAACTTCGCCTTCCCCGCAGGAAAGTACCACCATGCCCGTCAAAGGGGGGACCAAGTGCATCAAATACCTGCTGTTTGCCTTCAACTTCATCTTCTGGGTGAGTTCCGCTACTCGCGGGGGACTCGGGTGTGTGGGGAGAAGAGAAGGAGCCCTGGGCTGAGGGAGTGTTCGGAGCTGGATAGAATCGCATTATACGATATTGAAGCATTGCTGCCCGTGTGTCTTGATACATTGTAACGTCAGGATTGTCGGTGTGATTCGCTGTACCACAAGGGCAGGTGAATAGAGGGGTGTAAGTGTTTATTGTACTGGCCAAACGAAAGGGAATCGGTGTTATATAGAGATATCTACACGGGCAAATTGAGATTTCCTTATTGAGGTGTTTCTTCATTGTGGATCCTGTTGCCTGCCCTGAATTAATCCTGTCAATGTCCTGCCTGTATGTCAGGTACCCCCCTATTTCATTTATTACTGGTCTGACCCGCTAGGCTTTATCTCCAGGGCTTGGAAAATAGGTGTATAGTGTTATAAAGCTATTATCATCATCATTATTATTATTATAGGTGTATAGTATTATAAAGTATTATTATTATCATAGGTGTATAGTGTTATAAAGCTATTATTATTATTATTAGTAGTATTTTATTATTATCATAGGTGAAGGACAATGTTTTGGGCTGCTATTGTCACACTAGGCTGTGTCTCTGCCTGTGTAGAACTTAGTGTGATTATTTACACCAATTCCTTCATTGTTTTTGTGGACAAGTTTCATTGCTCACACCCCAGAACACACAGCAGGATAAATACAGTGCCAATTCCATGTATAATACCCCAGAACACACAGCAGGATAAATACAGTGCCAATTTCATGTATAATACCCCAGAACACACAGCAGGATAAATACAGTGACAATTCCATGTATAATACCCCAGAACACACAGCAGATAAATACAGGGCCAATTCCATGTATAATACCCCAGAACACACAGCAGATAAATACAGTGCCAATTCCATGTATAATACCCCAGAACACACAGCAGATAAATACAGGGCCAATTCCATGTATAATACCCAGAACACACAGCAGATAAATACAGTGCCAATTCCATGTATAATACCCCAGAACACACAGTAGGATAAATACAGTGCCAATTCCATGTATAATACCCCAGAACACACAGCAGATAAATACAGGGCCAATTCCATGTATAATACCCCAGAACACACAGCAGATAAATACAGTGTCAATTCCATGTATAATACCCCAGAACACACAGTAGGATAAATACAGTGCCAATTCCATGTATAATACCCCAGAACACACAGCAGGATAAATACAGTGCCAATTCCATGTATAATACCCAGAACCCACAGCAGATAAATACAGTGCCAATTCCATGTATAATACCCCAGAACACACAGTAGGATAAATACAGTGCCAATTCCATGTATAATACCCCAGAACACACAGCAGATAAATACAGTGCCAATTCCATGTATAATAACCCAGAACACACAGCAGGATAAATACAGTGCCAATTCCATGTATAATACCCAGAACACACAGTAGGATAAATACAGTGCCAATTCCATGTATAATACCCAGAACACACAGCAGATAAATACAGTGCCAATTCCATGTATAATACCCCAGAACACACAGCAGATAAATACAGGGCCAATTCCATGTATAATACCCCAGAACACACAGCAGGATAAATACAGTGTCAATTCCATGTATAATACCCCAGAATACACAGCAGGATAAATACAGTGTCAATTCCATGTATAATACCCCAGAACACACAGCAGGATAAATACAGTGCCAATTCCATGTATAACACCCCCAGAACACACAGCAGGATAAATACAGGGCCAATTCCATGTATAATACCCCAGAAAACACAGCAGGATAAATACAGTGTCAACTCCATGTATAATACCCCAGAACACACAGCAGGATAAATACAGTGCCAATTCCATGTATAATACCCAGAACACACAGCTGATAAATACAGTGCCAATTCCATGTATAATACCCCAGAAAACACACAGCAGATCAATACAGTGCCAGTTCCATGTATAATACCCCAGAACACACAGCAGGATAAATACAGTGCCAATTCCATGTATAATACCCAGAACACACAGCTGATAAATACAGTGCCAATTCCATGTATAATACCCCAGAAAACACACAGCAGATCAATACAGTGCCAGTTCCATGTATAATAACCCAGAACACACAGCAGGATAAATACAGTGCCAATTTCATGTATAATACCCCAGAACACACAGCAGGATAAATACAGTGCCAAATCCATGTATAATACCCCAGAAAACACACAGCAGATCAATACAGTGCCAGTTCCATGTATAATACCCCAGAAAACACACAGCAGATCAATACAGTGCCAATTCCATGTATAATAACCCAGAACACACAGCAGGATAAATACAGTGCCAATTCCATGTATAATACCCCAGAACACACAGCAGGATAAATACAGTGCCAATTCCATGTATCATACCCAGAACACACAGTAGGATAAATACAGTGCCAATTCCATGTATAATACCCCAGAAAACACACAGCAGATCAATACAGTGCCAGTTCCATGTATAATA
Organism: Xenopus laevis; assembly: GCF_017654675.1. Classification (NCBI taxonomy): domain Eukaryota; kingdom Metazoa; phylum Chordata; class Amphibia; order Anura; family Pipidae; genus Xenopus; species Xenopus laevis. The sequence continues at coordinate 8,290,741 of NC_054376.1, read as the reverse complement.
ACCCAGAACACACAGCAGGATAAATACAGTGCCAATTCCATGTATAATACCCCAGAACACACAGCAGGATAAATACAGTGCCAATTCCATGTATCATACCCAGAACACACAGTAGGATAAATACAGTGCCAATTCCATGTATAATACCCCAGAAAACACACAGCAGATCAATACAGTGCCAGTTCCATGTATAATAACCCAGAACACACAGCAGGATAAATACAGTGCCAATTCCATGTATAATACCCCAGAACACACAGCAGGATAAATACAGTGCCAATTCCATGTATAATACCCCAGAACACACAGCAGATAAATACAGTGCCAGTTCCATGTATAATAACCCAGAACACAAAGCAGGATAAATACAGTGCCAATTCCATGTATAATACCCCAGAAAACACACAGCAGATCAATACAGTGCCAGTTCCATGTATAATAACCCAGAACACACAGCAGGATAAATACAGTGCCAATTCCATGTATAATACCCCAGAACACACAGCAGGATAAATACAGTGCCAATTCCAATACAGTGCCAATTCCATGTATAATACCCGGAACACACAGCAGGATAAATACAGTGACAACTCCATGTATAATACCCCAGAACACACAGTAGGATAAATACAGTGCCAATTCCATGTATAATACCCCAGAACACGCAGCAGAATAAATACAGTGTCGGTTCCATGTATAATACCCCAGAAAACACACAGCAGGATAAATACAGTGCCAATTCCATGTATAATACCCCAGAAAACACACGGCAGGATAAATACAGGGCCAATTCCATGTATAACACCCCAGAACACACAGCAGGATAAATACAGTGCCAATTCCATGTATAATACCCAGAACACGCAGCAGAATAAATACAGTGTCCGTTCCATGTATAATACCCCAGAAAACACACAGCAGGATAAATACAGTGCCAATTCTATGTATAATACCCCAGAACACAATGGCAGGCTAAATGTGGTTCCAACTTCATTTGCAATATATCATTCTCTGTTCGAAATACTCGGACAGTGGCTGAATGTTTATGGTTAAACTGGATTAGTGAGTATTTACACAAAGTCTGCATGGGGTTTTGTGTGTGTGTGTGTGTTTTTTTTTTTTTGGCTAATTAACTCCTTTAGTGCTGGAGCAAATTCTCCTGGGCAGGGCAAGGCTTGGGGCTCCAGTGTTGACAAACGAAAGCAGCTCAGATAACGTAGCCCTTCTGGGAGTTTGTTATTTAAAAACTGGAGTATTTAAAGTTGTACTGTTACATTAGGGTTAAAGGACACAAGATACTCCCTATTCATATTCAGGTCTGCCCTCATTATGGCATTAGAGTTGGCATCATGCCCATTTTAAAACTGGGCTCACAGTCCACGTGCTGAATGGTAAATCCACAATACATTTACATGCACAGAAACCAGTACAGTCAGCTGTGTGTCGCCCAATGAGCTGCAAACCGATGAATTATATGGATTTATCATGTGTCTGGTGGCTTCATTAAATAGAATCCTACGGGGAAAGGGGCTGCAGAATATCGACATTATAAAAATAATGGTTAATAATCACCCGCTGAGACACTTGGCTAAGTGGGTGCAGATTTGCTTTTATTTCAAGGGGAAATTACAAAGAATGTTGAGCGATTTTGATTCAGGGAATGATGATCCTGCTGAAGTCCTGCTTTAGGAGACAAGACCGTACAACACCTGTGTAAATATTTGGCTTACAGGCCTTGTTTCACTCGCCCCAGATCAGCAGGTATTATTGAAAGTAATTTTTGCTACAGTTCTGCTACAGTAAGATCTTCAGCGTGAGAAGAACAGCAGCGATGGGGGTTAAACTTTAAAGCAAATTGCTCTTTCACTGCTGTTTTTGTTATGCCACCCCGACCCCAACCTCATGCAGGAGATTGCCACCTTCTCATCATTGTTTTGGTGACTCTTTTCGAAAACTTGTCTGCTCTGCACAGCCTGGAGGGAATGAAAGAAAATAAGCTGCGGAGTGGCAGTGAATAGGTTAAACTACAATAGATGCCTGATGATCTGATGCCTGGTTGCTGAATCCCAGGTTGCTTAGAATTTGTAAACAATTGGGACTGGGCTGGAACATTTAGAACATAATTGCCTGATACACTGTATGTATTCTTGGCTTTGCTTAAAGGATAAGTAAACATTTAAAACAAGTGAATGTAAAACTGATGAGAGTGCTATTCTAAGCCTTTTTGTAATCTACATTCATTATTTATTTTCCTTTTATTCCGAGATATTAAGGGATACATGTGCTGTTCGTATGATTGAATTTTGTTCCAACAGTGCCACCTGCTGGTCAGTTTCTGACCAGTCTGACCACCAAGTAGTCAAGGAAGTTGTCAGGAGAAAGAAAGAGGTTGCTCTGATGTTCTTCTGCTTAGGAAAGATTTGAGAAAGGTTTCTAATTGTTTTCCTAAGCAGAAGAACATCAGAGCAGCCTCTTTCTTTCTCCTGACAACTTCCTTGACTACTTGGTGGTCAGACTGGTCAGAAACTGACCAGCAGGTGGTGCTGTTGGAACAAAATTCATTCATATGAACAGCAAATGTATCCCTTAATATCTTGGAATAAAAAAAAAAAAAAAATAATGAATGTAAATGACAAAAGTGCTTAAAAAAGCACCCTCATCAATTTTATATTCACTGATTTTAAAGGTTTACTTGTCCATTAATTACTTGGTTCTTTATTCCCTGTCGGCCTTCGGGTGTTCTGTGCCTCATGCACCCATGTTCCATTATCATTGCCCCGTGCGGAAGAGTTAGTGGCAGATGCTGAGCAGGTGACGGGAGAAGGGATTGTAGAGGCAAGGAGCTGCTCCCTCTTCCTATATATTTTAAGGCCCCTTCTCAAACATAGAATGATAGCTGTTCGGATTGGTTAAAAAAAAAAAAGCATTTAAAGGAGAAATAAAGCTTCACTAAAGAAGTAGGTAGAAATGTTGTACATGATGTTTTGTGCTTCTGTACCAGCCCAAGGCAACCACAGCCCTTTAGCAGTAAAGATCTGTGTCTCCAAAGATGCCCCAGTAGCTCCCTATCTTCTTTTCTGCTGATTCACTGCACATGCTCTGTGCTGCTGTCACTTACTGAGCTTAGGGACCCACTCACAATATACAGTACACATAGAATAGAAATGTCACAATATAAGGCTGATTAGTAATTAATACACATAACTACATGGCAGCACAGAAACCAGTGCAATTAGCATCAGAATTTAATAATCAGCAAACCTGTAGCATCAGCTTATATTACAGCCAGGGAAGCTCATTTTCTGCTGGATAATTAGTGACGAGCCCTAAGCTTAGCTTCTCAACAGCCAATCAGAGCCCACTGAGCATGTGAGTGTCACAGACACTTTCCAAGATGGTGACCCCCTGTGACAAGTTTGAAGTCCTGGATCATTGCTGCTATTGACAAGCTCAAACTTTAGCCTTGTGCAATAAGTTCACTATATAAAATGACATTTTCAGTCACATTCATGTTTATGGTTTAGTTCTCCTTTGATAGCTAGTGTAAGCCTTCATATAATGAAGACACAATTGTATGAGTGTCTGCCATGGAATCTAGAGATGTTTAGCCTTTGGTTCTCTTGGCATGTGATAGCAATTTGAGGCAATAAAAACCGTATCACTTCCCACTTCTAATAATAATCTATTTGTGACATTTCCATGCCTCCAAACCAGACCTGCTGCCCTGGAGTCAGAAGGAACTTACATGTGAAACTAACCGCGGAGACACTCCTCCCTACAATTCTCTTTGCTGGTTGATGGGCAACTTAAAAATGACTATAAATATATTAAGCCCCACTCTGTTGTTCAGGTAGGCCCCCCTCAGATGGTTGTAACTACAGCCAGGGTCAGACTGGGGCCCCATCTCTGCCGCAAACAGGGTCGGACTGGACCATTGGGGGCCCACCGCGTTCCAAACTTCCTGGGCCTCCACATTCAGTAATGCCAGCGTGCCGGGCCACATTTAATTTTTTTTTATGGGGCCAGCCAATCGTGGAGCGGATCTGCGCCGGCCCATCGGGTTTTTTCCCGGTATCCCGCCAGCCCAGTCTGACCCGGGCCGCAAAGCCTACTGCTGCAACCCCTCTCGTATGTTTTTCTTGCTGTGACAAAGAAGGAGAGGGTGGTCGAAGGGAAACAGTGACTGATTCAGGCAGGGAGCAGATCTTGGCTGACGGAGCCCACCAGCTTTTTTTCCTAGTGTCCCACCGGCCCAGTCCTACCCTGACTACGGTGGCCAGAAGTAGTAGATTGTACACAATTAGGGGTTTTTATAGTGCCTATTTTTGCTTTTCATCTTCTGTTGCCCTTTAAGAATAGGAGTGTTTGATTTTCAGAACCTGTCCCCGGGAAACATACTGTAATCAAAGCCTGTGAAAGGGACAACATATCTGTACCTCCTCAATATGAGCACAATGAGCGATGAACATACTTTTTGCCTGTTGTTTTTGCTTTTTCCTGTGCTAAACAGGGACATTGCAACTCCTCTGTGTTTGGTTATAGAAAGTTTGTAATTTGCTCACCATTGCATAAGTAATTCTCCTGCAAAGACAAAACTGGCACTTAGCGGGTGCCCCTAGGCCTGCTGTCGTTCCTCGCCCCAGTCTCCTCAGCTTTATTTGTGCTAATTTTCATCATTGGGACTGGAGCAATGGGGATTGTCACGCAGAAAATTAAAAAAATCTCCTGTGCATCGCCAGTGTTTCTGCAGCCTGTCCGGTTTTGACCCAGACCCAAGTCAAAACTGTCAGTTTTCCAAATTAGGAAAACCCGGCAGGATTTCCTGAGATTGACATGGCGATTGGTGACAGCACAGCCCCCAATGTCACAGTCCCGCCCCCACAATGTCACAGCCACGCCCCCGCTGCATCATGGCCCCGCCTCCCCCTGGAGTTCGTCGGTGGGGGGAAAGGTGACCAGGGAGGGGGTTGTTTATATAGTGATTAAAAGCATGAGGCTGAAGGCAGAGTGCTTTTATACAGGTCATGGAACTCCGAGGTAACCTTTTGCAACAAGGGGAACTTTATTTATTATAATAATACACAAATTTTAGTGAAAAAAACTAGACCTCACTAGTCACCGTTTATAACTGATGACATCACTACTCGCCGTTATAAGGATACAATTTACAAGATATTCATGGCTTTTGTGTATTATATAAAGATCAGTATTTAAGCGTGAAAGCATTGCTGCTTTTTAATAAAAACATGGTGTGTGTGCCATAAGCAGAGCATTACACCCCATCTCTGCTACAGGTGAATAGGAACATTCAGTCACTTTTTTTTTTTTCCACCTGAGCCACAACGTTCCCCGTGTGTAGTGAGTTAATCGTTGTGCCCATACGGCTTCCATTGGGAGGTTAAAGGTGGAATTTTATTATGGCTTTCCGTGTGCATATAGCTGAGCCGGTGCAATGGCCTCTTTATCGATGGATTCATTTGTGTGATGCAGAAGAGTATAATGAACCCTCTGTGCTGCTTCACTTGGTGGAAAGTTAACCCTGTACTATCACAGGAGCCCAGGGAAATCTGCTCCTTTTGCCAGCAATGGTGACACATGAGTCGAGGGAGGTATTCAGCAATGGCCGTCTCTCAGGCAGGTACAGAATATATGTCTGTTACTATATATCAAATTTCTTTATTTACTCACCTATATGGGGGAATGTAAAAATGAGGCTAATGTCATGCACCCCCAAAACCACCTAATATCACTCACATTGCTGAACTATTGCTGTCTCATTTATAAAATGCAAGACGGGGTGCAAAATACAAAAAAACAGCACAAACCACCACCGTTTTTTTTTTTTTTTTTTTGCATCTTGCATCATTCCATGTTCCCTACTGTGCAGCTCATTGCAGTGTCACACTGAAAACCCTTGGGCCCACTGAAGGATCAGACACCCGGGCCTGCCACCACCACCCAACCCTGGTGGGTGGTGGTGGCAGGCTGTCTGGCAGGCTGTTGTTTTTCCTTCTCAATGTAACTGAATGTGTCTCAGTGGGACATGGGTTTTTACTATTGAGTGTTGTTCTTAGCTCTACCAGGCAGCTGTTATCTTGTGTTAGGGAGCTGCTATCTCTTTACCTTCTCATTGTTCTTTTGTTTGGCTGCTGGGGGGGGAGGGAGGGGGTGATATCACTCAAACTTGCAGTAAAGAGTGAAGTTTATCAGAGCACAAGTCACATGACTTGGGGCAGCTGGGAAATTGACAAAATGTCTAGCCCCATGTCAGATTTCAAAATTGAATATAAAAAAATCTGTTTGCTCTTTTGAGAAATGGATTTCAGTGCAGAATTCTGCTAAATCAGCACTATTAACTGATTCATTGTGAAAAAAATTTTTCACATGACAGTATCCCTTTAAGTGCTGGCTCTTTCTGAAAGCACATGACCAGGCAAAATAACCTGAGATGCACCTACACACCAATATTACAACTAAATACACTTGCTGGTTCAGGAATGAAATTTTATATTGTAGAGTGAATTATTTGCAGTGTAAAACTTTGTTTTCCGGTGTAAATATATTTTTCCTGTGCGATCGATTCTCTTAAATACATTTATGCTTTCAGATTGCAGCCTTTTTTTTTTTTTTTATTCTGAATTCCTCACGTCCGTGAATGGTCATAATGCAAAAACTGCCTATTCCTGGCTGATATAATTACAGAGCTGAGAGCGCTGGCACTTGGCATTAAATAGTCAGGGTGTGGCTGCTTTTTTGCCTCTCCTAAATGTCTGTACATTGTTTGGCCAACAAAGCAGGCAAACAGAGCTGCAGCATGGCCCAAAGCTCAGTCATTTACTTTATCAGTCTCTGCAAATGAGTCTGTATTATCTAATCAGGGTGTAGTTTCCCTTTAAACAGGATATGTGGCCTTTAAGTACTGTAGGGAGGGTTAAAGGTCTGGTGCTGCCTGAAACTGCCCTAAAGGCAAATCCACATTCCGTTCACTTGGTCAGTACTTTCGAACATTTTCTGTTTGAAAACTGTAAGGCTGTAAAAAGGGAATTAAACACTTATACACACCCATGAGCAAAATAAAATTGCTTCTGCCTGTACTTCCTTCCTTCTATCTAACATGATGTGGGTATTAAAGTACCATAGTGTCCAAGCAGTAGATGCTACAGGTCTGGGGTTGTCTTTTTTGTTCTAGGCATATTTTATGGCAACGCAGTGCAATAGGATTAAATGATGTCCACAGAAAAAGGATTTAAAGGAGAAGGAAAGCTACTGAAGCAGTTTATTGCCAATAGATTAGCCACAATAGTACAAGCTATAATACTATATTTATTCTGTAGAATTCTTTACCATACCTGAGTAAACAACTCTAGAATCTCTCTGTTTAGGATAGCAGCTGCCATATTTTTTTGGTGTGACATCACTTTCTGTGATGTCACACCATCACAGTTTCTCATTGCTCGCTCATAGCTCTGGGCTCAGACTACAGAAGGGAGAGAGGAGCAAACTGAGCATGCCCAAGCCCAAACCCTGGAGGTTGAAGCTGAAAACAGGAAGTCTGATACAGAAGCCCATGAGTACCCAATAGAAGGAAAGAAATGTGGTGTTTCTTTTGATAGAGGACTCAGAGCAGCATTACTTTGAGGGTTTACTGGTGTATTTATAAAGACCTTTCTGATAAAACATACTTAATTTTAGCCTTTTCTTCTCCTTTAAGAGAGCTGAAAAGTGTACATGAGGGAGCATCAAACCTGGATTTGGAAGAAGGCCCGGGCATAGGGTGGCAAGATTTTAGGGGTGGCATGCCACCCAGTTGCGTTCTAATTTTTTCAGAAGCGATGGGGACATGCACCACTTTAATCTCCTGCACTTAATCTTCAATCCACTTGAAACCCATTCATGTGGCAAGAAGCAGTGACAGGACTCGGAAATCCGGGCCTGGGGAGCATTAAAACTTTACCCAAATATTCTTCTTTTTGTGTGATTCATAGAGAAGGTCCGTGCTGTTTGTGTGCTTACTGTAGCAATGGTAGAGACAGGAACCACGGAGCGATCCTCTTCTGGCTTCTTGCTTCAAGTTTCCCTGGGCGCAGTTGCACGAAATAGGCGACTTTTTAGTTAAAGGACCAGTAACATCAAATTTTTTTTTTTCAAAAATTCGTTGGTACACAACGAAAAAATAACGCCAAGACACATTAAACTTTAAAATTGCAAAGCCTTTATTAAGAAATAACTTACAGAAACTCCACTTCCGATAGGGCGACCATCCATACTGCAGCGCTCGATTTCTCCTCCCTGGCTATTCACTGACATTGTGTCCTCTGCCCAATCTCTTTCTCCAGCTCTTCTTCATCCTCCTTCATCCAGCAGCAGTAGGAAGGCAATGTAGGCTGGCTCAACAAGAGGTGCAGGAAGGTAGAGGAGCCTGTTACTTGTTTAGGTGCCGCTGTGTTGGACCACTTCACTGTCATTCAGCTTGTTTTAAGATTTTGGGGCAGGACACTGCTCCAGGGGCTGCTGAGCTGAGTCAGACGTGGGAATTCCGCAGCACTAAATGAGAGAAAGAGACAGTGGTCCTTTTATTCCCCCATTACGTCTAGTAGACTTTCACCTTTTTGTCACTTACTGAGCTTAGGGACCCACTCACAATATACAGTACACATAGAATAGAAATGTCACAATATAAGGCTGATTAGTAATTAATACACATAATTACTACATGGCAGCACAGAAACCAGTGCAATTAGCATCAGAATTTAATAATCAGCAAACCTGTAGCATCAGCTTATATTACAGACCAACCTCATTTTCTGATGGATAATTAGTGACGACCCCTAAGCTTAACTTCTCAACAGCCAATCAGAGCCCACTGAGCATGTGAGTGTCAAAGACACTTTCCAAGATGGTGACCCCCTGTGACAAGTTTGAAGTCCTGGATCATTGCTGCTATTGACAAGATGAAACTATAGCCTCGTGCAACAAGTTAAGTAAATAAAATATGGTCTTTTTAGCCATATTCATTTTTAGGGTTTAGTTCTCCTTTAAATCCAGGGATCATTCTTGCCCCAGTGACACGGGGTTAGTTGCTATTTCTATTTACAGATACAGTAAACTGCAGTCCTATAAGAACAGAACTAATGTCTGTTCCCTTGTGGAAGAATGCAATATATTTATATTTCCTTTGTATTTGTGTCTTGCTATGACGACCACAAACTGTTATTATGATGGGTTTTTGTTTTTTTTTTTTTAATGGGACAGGTTCAGGGCAGATTTCCAAATATGCAGGGAGAATGTGTGCATTCAGCAGATTGTTTCCTGATGGTGGGACATGTCTGCAGTTCCATTCTCAGCTTCACCTCTGACCCAAGTGTGATCAAGTTTAAATTATATTCCCTAAAGGCATTCCAAAAGGTCATTGTGATTCTCCCTTCTACAGCACTGTAAAGTATAGGCCTGGGACTATTTAGTTAGAGGAGTCTCCTTAATTCAGGAATGTACATCTTGTAGCCATAAGAGCTGCTCCCAGGCTCCATTAGATGTGAAAGGGAGATTTAAAGGGGGTAGTGTCTGTGGGGCAACGTACTTTTGGTGAGGTGGATCAAGGGCATGACTATGTATGTATAGGGGTGCCATTCTACTTGGCAGAACCCACAGGTCCATTTAACTAATGGGTTATTAACTAGGACCACTGGTGGGGATTGGGCAGCCCTTAAGGTGGCCGTAGAGTAGAGATCAGCTATTGGGTGATCGGGCTGATCCGATCGTGTGCCCTAGGGCCCAACGATTGGATCATAATGCATCCGATACGGCGGTCAGATCCCGTGACCATATACACGCACAGATGCGGCCGCTACTTTTTTAACCTGCCTGATCGAGATCTGGCCAACTTTCGGCAGGAATCGATTGGGAAAGCCCGTCGGATGGCCCCAGACACGGGCCAATAAGCTGCTGTCTCGGTCTGTCGGCAGCTTTTATCGGCCAGTGTATGGGGGCCTTCAGTAGTATTTGTCCCCATGATTACTTATGTGTGGCCCTGCTCATCTTTGCCCTGGTTGTGAAAGAATCCCAGGTCATTTCCTACTTCTACTCCCATGTTACAGGGGCACTGCGTTCAGCAAGTTATCAAGGCGGCAAAACCCCACTTCTGATCATTTTAAAAATGCATATTTTTAAATTGGCATTTTGGCTATTCTATGCTGTTCCCTCTGATGGGGTTGTGGGTAAGGTTTCCACCTTTCTGTTTCCGCAAAAAAGGGGCAGGGGCCCAGGGCCGCCATCACTCCCAGGGGGGAGAGTTGTAGGGGGCCCGAGGGTAAGGGGGGCCCCACCACGCCACACTTACTTGATTAGCCTGGCCCCTCATCTTTGTGAGAGCTGCTGACTTTGGGAAGGCATGGCCTTTTAAGGGGCCCTGGCCACCAATTTTCTTATAATGTGTGTGTGTGGGGGGGTGCCTGGCGACCAATTTTGGTCACCAATTTTTTTTTCTCATGTGGGGTCCTAGTCACCGATATTTTTTAATGGGGGGGGGGGGCCCTGGCCACAAATGTTTGTTTATGGGGGGCCCTGACCACCAATATCTTTTTATTTTTTATTAACATGTTTTTTACTGTATGGTGGGGTTGCGGTGGGTGCAGCCCAGGGGGCCCAGGAAATGTCGTATGGGGCCCTGCGATTTCTGATGGTGGTCCTGCAGGGGCCGGGCCAGTAACATAAGGGGGAGGCGGTGGCGACAGGGGCTGGACTGATGACATGGCGATCAACGAATGGCTGATTGCCATGTCATTCGCTTCAATATCCTCACCGGATTTCCTAATTTAGAAATCTGGAACTTTTCACCCTGGCAGCCCTTCCGAAAACCGGGCAGGTGGCAACCATAGTTGTGGGTCTAAATAAGAGTTACAGTATGAAAGGTTCTAATGAATTTTATGGTTGGAGGTTTAGAAATAGGGGGTGTCTTATGCAGCCACTCATTATGCTCCTCAAATCTTCACACATCACCTTTTCACAGTCGTACATTTAAGACTTAACTGGAGCTCTATCACTTCTATGAAATTCCCATTAGCTTTCTCCCAGCCTTTTAACACATTTATATAGGGCAGCTCACCCTTATCTAGCTTAGCAATAACTTACACTATAGGCCACTGCCATCAGTTGAGTGAAATACTCAGGGTCACACCTCTCGCTTTTCTTGGCAGCCCAAAAAACTTGTATCCCCTTCTCCTGTTGAATTGTATCCCAACCCTTCTATTGTACCAGCAGTGTGGAATATGTTGGTACTATATAAATACGTTTTAATAGTAATAGGGTACCACACCCACCAAGCATAACATGCTATAAGTGTAAGGATTCGTAAGCCATGCTCCTGTTTGTGCTTTCTAGCTATAGGTGTGCTGTAATTCTAATGAGTAATAGATGGAACATTTACATGTCCCCAAATGTGCTGTTACTGTATCGTACCTCCCAACTGTCCAGTTTTTCTCAGGACACTCCCGATTTTGACATCTCAACCCGCAGTCCTGGATTGTTACAGAAATGTCCTGACTTTCTCTTTGATCTCTTGCACTAAACAGCCAGAAAAAGATATGTTTCTAACTAAATTGGCTTTCGGCAGAGAGCCCAGAATATGGGCACTTAAGATACTTTTATAACAATTTAAGATTAACAAAGAAGCACTTGTAACAATTTAAGATAAGCAGGTCTCTTGGGGAAACTGTGACTTGCAGTAGTGATATGCGGTTTGGGATTTTACCCGCCTTCCCTTAGCCTGCGCCCGACTTCCGAGTTGCTTTTATAGACCTGCGCCACCCCGCCGATGATGTCACAAAAGGGGCGGGGCGAGCAGGCGCAGCGTCTATAAAAGATGAACCCGGAAAGTGGGAAGCCGGCATTTGACGGTGGCGGGCGGGGAAAGCAGAAGAAGAGTGCAAGGTCTGCCCGAACCCGTAGACCCACAGATATAACCTGCCATAGTTGTAAAATGGACATGGTAATTAGGGGGTGTGACTACAAAAATGGGCATGGTCCAACATTTTACAAATCTTTTTGTCCCCCTTTCTATTTCCAAAATGTTGGGAGGTATGCTGTATATAATTTCAAAACTGGTAATGTTAAACTCTTAAAAGATTTTCAAAGCGGGGTGTGTGTGTGTTATTTTAGCAGAGTATGATACATATTGGACTTGTGTATTTTGTATTAGGGAGGAAGTATTCAATGCACCAATGAACCCCTCAAATCCCTAAGGGGAAGCCTTTGTTTTGCTTTCAGCTCATTGCACAGAGGTTTCTCAGTAGACTGCTGAGTAGTTTTGCGTGGGCTCGTTACAACTGGAAGTAGAAAGTGACTTTACGTTCCTGTTTTCAGATGTTATAATTAGTATATGTGCAGCGGCGATTCTTCTGAAAGTGCCCTGGAGTTTCCACCAATAAAATCTTAATTTGATGGATCTAGTGCAGGGGCTTTGTTACCAGGTCCATGATACTAAAGGTGGCCATACACGGGCAGATAAAGCTGCCGATATCGATCGTTTGGACCTATTTGACAGCTTATCTGCCAGTGTATGGGGGCTTCCGACGGGTCTTCCCGATCAATATCTGGCCGATATCTGGCAGTTAGCGGCATATCGGGGAAAGATCCGCTCGTTTGGCGATGTCGCCAAACGAGCGGATTTTTGAGTCTATGGCCACCTTAAGAGTCATGGCACACAGGCAGATTCTGGGAGATTAGTTACCCAGCGACAAATCTCTTCTTCTGGGCGACTAATCTACCCAAACTGCCTTCCCGCAGCTAAAACGTAAATCGTGGCGTGATGGCACTCGGAGCGGTTCATTCTCCGAAGTTGCCCGAAGTTTCCTCGTGAGGCAACTTTGGTTGTCTTCGAAAAACGAATCCTTCCGAGTGCCATCCCGCCGGCGATTTACATTTTAGCCGGCGGGAAGGCAGTTTGGGTAGATTAGTCGCCCCGAAGAAGAGGAGATTTTGTCGCCGGGCGACTAATCTCCCCGAATCTGCCTGTGTGCCCTGACCCTAAATGTAGCCAGTTCGCTCAGCTTTACATTTTAAGTTTGTTTGCATAACCACTTATTTTGCATTTCACTTACCGGTTGTGATGAAATTGGCTCGAGGACCTTTAGTATGTTTAGTTCTTTATCAGTCCTTTTATACGAAACTTACTGACATTCCAGAAGATCTATTTCTGAATGTACTTGGTATTCACGATAGCAAGAAATGTGCACTTTGGTTGGTTTTCTCAGAAGGGTATGAAATGTCAGTGACTCATTGTTTAGATCTGTTATGTGTTGTACCATAGAAACCTTCGTCGGGTGCAGTATGTTTTCCCATATGAATTTTTTTTTTTCTGTTCGGGTTCTGATTGTGACTAGCAATAAACCTTGTTTTAGTAGAAAGGTGGCGGCCCTATTTGTTGATTGTGCACTGTACACAACCAAAATGATGGCAGAAAGTGAAAGTATGTTGCTTGGCCCGCAAAGATAATGTTTTTAAACCCTTTACTGCTGAGAACATAAAAACCCAACTTCTAGGGATGAACTGTTACTGTGCAGTGAGCAGACAAGCAATGGGATAATCCTTTCTCTATACAATGGGGGAGCTCAAGGAGCAGAATAAGTACCCTCTAAGGGCAGAGACACACAATGTGATTCGGGGAGATTAGTCGACCGGCGACAAATCTGCTCTTCTTCGGGGCGACTAATCTCCCAGAACTGCCTCCCCTTCCTTCCGGTCGGCTAGAATGTAAATCGCCGGTGGGGTGGCACTTGGACCGCTTCCTTTTCCATTTGGACTACTTCAGAAAATGAAGCACTCCTTGTGCCACCCCGCCGGCGATTTATATTACAGAATGTAAATCGGCAGCAGGATGGCACTTGGAGCGCTTTGAGTGCCATCCCGCCGGCAATTTACACTCTAGCCGGCGGTGAGGCAGTTTGGGGAGATTAATCGCCCGAAGAGGAGGAGATTTGTTGCCGGGCGACTAATCTCCCCGAATCGCAGCGTGTGTCTCTGCCCTCGAACTGGGTATTTTAGGGTCCAACAGAGATTCTACACCCTAGGCCAGGGTCCCCAACCTATTTAACCCCTGAGTCACATTCAAATGTAAAAAAGAGTTGGGGAGCAACACAAGAATGTAAAAAGTGCCTACGGATGCCTAATAAGGGCTGTGATTGGCTACTGGGTAGCCCTAATGTGGACTGGCAGCCTACAGGAGGCTCGGATTTGCATTACACTTGGTTATTATGCAACAAAACTTGCCTCCAAGCCTGGAATTCAAAAATAAACACCTGCTTTGAGGCCACTGGGAGCAACATCCAAGGGGTTGGCGAGTTAACATGTTGCCCGTGAGCCACTGGTTGGGGATCACTGCCATAGGCCCTTGCTTACGTAGGGTTTTAACTTGTCTGGTTTTGACCTGAACAGCCTAGTTTTTATAAGGGCTGTCTGGGTCAAAACAACTCTTTGACCCAGACAGCAGTGAATGACCACCTATCACAGTGCAATAGTTCCGCTGACTAAACATTGACAAATACTGGACAGTGTTTCTAACATGTTTAAATAGGTTCCTCAGCCTGTATTTTGCAGCTGACCCCAAATTTTGTCTTTTAATTGTTACAGGGGATCAGCAGGTAGGGACGTCCCTATCAAATACTAATGGCTAGGACCCTGTTCCAAGCCCATAGACTTAACACGTAGTGTTTGTGTCCCCTCCATGCTGGAAATGTGACTTAAGGCTGTCTGATTCTAAGATCTAGAAAATATGATATTTCTTTGTAGTGGTACCAAGTATAAATATGCACAACCATGGAATGATTATGAACAGACTCTCAGCTGCACATTCTCAGAGGTTAGGGCTTGTTGCTGCTGTTAAATATCTTACTGTTGTAATAGGTCACAAAGCAAAGTTATTTTTACTCCTGCTGTTTTCTCAGAATTGCAAAATCTGTAAAGTAAAGGTCACCATAGATTTTAGTGCGATCCGACAAATTATCCATGAAGTTAATGGGCACCGAACGTTTTAATGATTTCTCGTCCGACATTGACTAGACAGGTTAGAAAATGTTTATAAGTTACAGTGAAATTTATCCATTGTCCAACTGTTTGCTGGGCCAAGCAGGCAGCTACCCACAGTTTCCTTCTTCAACTAGATGATATCGCTTGAAATTCTTTTTCAATTCAACTTTTTAGTTGATGGACAAATCGTGCATTTAAACAATCGTTTCAAGATAAGCTTGGTCTTCCAATAAAGAAAAGATTTTTTAAAAAGCTTAACATCTATGGCCACCATAACTGTTGCTTTGCCTATTCTCTTTAATGTGCATCAGCTTCAACGTAATAGTTACCTGAGGTTTAAAAAAACACAACATGTGTATTGGATCATTGGCCAATCCGGATCTGTACTTCTGTAGTCATCAAGGTACAATAAGTCAGATCAGTGCAAATTGTTCTAGGTCATTCAAGTACCTGGGGTCGAGCTATTATTCTTAGTGCCATTTGTAGGGATGTTGTGGTACCAGTGTGACCCTCTGCACTCAGTTATATTCTCCTTACGTTGTGTCAGTTGTCGTCCACACTCCAAAAACAAGCTCTGATTAATTCAACCTTAGCTTAGGCCCCATTTATTTTTTTGTATTGTGTGTATCCTATGGTGAAACCTTGAAATGTGTGATTTTGTGCCAGGTGCCGAAGTAATGGATCTAATGCTATGTTAAAGAAAAGGGGGGATAAAGGGCAGCCTTGTCTGGTACCTTTTCCTATAGGGAATTTGAATCTGAATTTATATTGTTTAATGTAAGAAAGGCTGATGGGGAGGTGTATAGATTAAGGAAAAGTTTTAGTAATTGTTGGCCAAAATGTTGGAATTTAAGTAGTCTGAGAAGATGAGTATAATATATGCTATCAAATGCTTTTTCGCATCTCAATTTTAGGCCCCATTTATTAAAGGCTAATGGGTGTTTCAACCACTACTGCTATCTGTCAGAAAACATCAGTGGTCAACCTGCCCATTCCTCCTGTGGCCAGTGGAGTAACTACTAAACCGCAACTGCCGTGACATAATTCCCCTCCACAGCCTCTTCTGCTCCTTTAACTTGACCGCCTGCAACAAACAAATGGGTGCTCCCTGGGCCCCTCCAAAGAGTTTTGCAGGCTGTTCCACGTCAAGTTACCCCACTGCCGGTTACCACTTCTAATCAGTTTTGTATTTATATCTCATGCTGCCCTAGGCACACCAGCCATCTTTACTACCCAACTGGCATATGCCCATCAATATATGTAGAAGAACTGATCCGATATGAGAGGGGGGTAGCCCTTCAACTTGAATTTTACAGCAAGTATCTGGCACCTGGTTTTACATATAAACTGCCATCATCGGCTAGTGCCTATACAGAAAATATGGCCCTGCTTCTAATGTTTAGTGTAAAGCCCCTCAGAAAGTGAACCTACTTTCAAACATGTTCAACCAAGATGAAGGAAGCGTCTGCCATATCCTTAATGCCATTCATTATTCTGGTCTTTCCTGCTGAAGCGAGGTCACCCATTCCGATTAGAAGGAGATCCCGTCTAAATATTGGGAAGGGGTTTGTTACAGTGAGAGCTGTGAAGATGTGGAATTGTCTCCCTGAATCAGTGGTACAGGCTGATACATTAGATAGGTATAAGAAGGGGTTGGATGGTGTTTAGCAAGTGAGGGAATACATGGTTATGGGAGATAGCTCATAGTACAAGTTGATCCAGGGACTTACTATGTTACTATGTATAAACTTATATAATAATGTAGTTTTAAGTCAACAGCCAAAGGGCCTCCCTGCTGTAAACTCCCGGTGTGAAGCCCCTGGTTGTGCAGAATAATAGTCTAGCCAAATATAAGCTATTGTGGATAAATTCTTTCACTGTGCTGTGACTGTTCGAAAAATAACCCAAACATGCTAGGCTCTAGGGAGACTTTGTTTTGTTCCGTTTCCACTTACAGGGCTGTGTTCCTGCAGCTTCTGAAAGACTCCAGGGCAGGTATCCAGGACAAAAAGCAATGGAAACTGAATTCTGTAGCATGAAACTGAATTGCTGGACTGGCTTGAATAAAACCAGTTAGTGCAGTGATTTGCCTGCTATCGCACTGTCCCATTGCTAACATGGATCCTGCATTCAAACACAGCTTTGTTTGTTAAACAGGAAAGCAGTGAGTCATCTGAATGGAAAATCTGGCCGAGAGCCTCATGATCTCACCAATATGAACACTGCGGCCTTAGACTTCCCTTTATAGTGATACACAAAAGAAAGTCCCTTCTTCTTCCCATCTTTGACCTAAATTTGGCATTTAAAAAAAAAAAAAGAAATGTTGTGTAATAGTGATGGACACATCTGTTCCGTTTCGCATCATGAAAAAAATTCACAAAACGAATCGCGGTGACTTTTTACAATCTACTGTGGCACAGTGCATAATACATTGGAGTCTATGGGCATTTTTTTTTTTTTTTTTCATGGCAAAACCTGCCAAAAAAAATTGGCCATCACTATTATGGAGGGAAGCACCATGAGTATGAAATCTTGCTTCTAATCTATACCCTGGTCCATCCAGATGATGGCCACACTTCTGGATAAGTGCCCATCCTTTCTCCGGTCAATAAATCAAGGCTGCACTTTCCGAATAGTGACAGGAGACTTGCTAAACATGAATTATTTCCTGTTTAGGTGGATGAAAGTCTTTAAAAGACCATCATATGATCGGTCACTAAAGGTGGCCATAGACGTAGAGATCCACTCGTTTGGCAATGTCACCAAATCAGGGGATCACTCCCGATATGCCCACATTGAAGTTGCCGATATCGGGCTGATCCGATCGTAGGGCTGAACAATCTGATCGTAATGGATCCAATACGGGCAGTCGGATCGTGGGACCGCATAGATGCACAGATGCGGCCGCACTCCGACTGGATTTTTTTCACCTGCCCAATCGAGATCTGGCCAGCTTTCGGCAAGATATCGATCTGGGAAGTAGCCAGCTTTAATCGACCCGTGTATGAGGGCCTTAACTTGTTAACCATAGGCAGAGAATAATGAAGATTTAAGGAGGCTTTGCCTACCTTAAAAGACCAACTACTATCTATTCATATAAATTCATAAGTCCACCAGTGGAAAGCCTTTTAATGGTAACTTCCCTCACCTCTTAACGCCTTACCTAAGCACAAGACTAGTATTTTTGCTGTCATACAAGGTTGGATAGTGGCTGTTGAAGGGCAATATTAGACGTGTGCACTGACGTTTACCCTAGCACCAATTAAATAAAAGTAGCCAATCCTCCATAGTATATGGTAGGAGTAATGGAAGGATACCATACCATAGATCAGTGATCCCCAACTAGTAGCTCGTGAGCAACATGCTGCTCTCCAACCTATTGGATTTTGCTCCCAGTAGCCTCAAAGCAGGTGATTATTTTTGAATTCCAGGCAAGTTTTGGTTGTATAAAAACCAGTGGCACTGCCAAGCAGAGCCTAAATGTAGGTTGACAATCCACATAGGGGCTACCAAAAGGCCAATCACTGCACTTATTTGGCAGCCAAAGAACATTTTTCATGCTTTTGTTGCTCCCAAACTCCTTCTACTTCTGAATGTTGCTCACGGGTTGAAAAGGTTTGGGATCCCTGCCATAGATAAACACGCCACCTTCCATTATTCTGTTTGTTTAGGCCTCAAGTGACTGGAACAAGAGGAATGAAGAGAAGCTGCAACATGTATGGCTTAATCCTAAATTCCATAAGAATAAAAAGCTGTGTTAATATTCCCCCTTCTTTGTAACCCAGTCCCTCGTAGATTAGAGAAAGCTAATGAGATATGCTTATTGCAAAACTACTCTTACTTTAATACTACGCATTTCACAACCTCCCTCTCTAAAAGAACCAGTTAACTTACAAGCTCTTCTCACTTTGTATTATTTAAAGGTAAACCCTTGGTGTACGTGTACAGTAATTAGGGCAGGAGTCCCCAACCTTTCTTTTAGCCATGAGCCACATTCAAATGTAAAAAAAGTTGGGGAGCAAGATATGCATGAAAAAAGTTAATGGGGATAACAATTATGGGCTGTGATTGGCTTATTGGTAGCCTCTATGTGGACCTCTGTTTGGCAATACACATTGTTTGTATTCAACTAGACCTTGCCTTCAAGCCAGGAACTCAAAAATAAGAACCTGCTTTGAGGCCACGGAGAGCAACATCCAAAGGGTTAGAGAGCAATTTTTTGTTTGGGGATCACTGCATTAGGGTGTACAGGTCAAACTCCCTAACCCCAAAAAGCAGACCATTTGGTGCCAGACTAAATACCAATCCAGTTTACAGGCCACCTTATCATGATGTCTGAATCAATCATTGTGTTCCCTGCATTTTGTTTGCATATGTCCTTTGTATTCAGCACCACAAGTAAGCAAGGTTAAAAAAGTCACAAACAAGCTAAATATTAACTTCTATTCAGGTAAGAAAAGTAACTTCTTTACCTTTGCTGTTCTATGGAGCTGAAATATTTGTACTTTAATTACAAACATAATGAGTTGTTAATTAATCATTGTTCATCAGCCTGTCTCTGCTCAAAGAGAAAGTGTTTGCAGAAACAATAGCACGCAGAATAACCAGGGAGAATTGGCATCTCCCATTAATGGATCTAAGTGTTTCATCAGCTCACAAACTGTTGAAATAAATACTCAGCACTTGTGAGCCTGAAGAATGTATAGGGGAAGTGTGTGTGTGCAAAGCTCTTTGAGCTGAGGAATCCTATCAGTCACTTTGCATAGACAAGATCTGAAGGGTGGGGTCATCGCATTCTTAGGATTTCAGTGATACTGATAAGGGTCAGGGCACATGATCAGATTCAGGGAGATTAGTCGCCCGGCAACAAATCTCCTCTTCATCAGGGCGATTAATCTCCCTGAACTGCCTCCCACTGGCTAGAATGTAAATCGCTGGCTGGATGGCACTCGGAGCGCTTTGTAACTTCGGGCAACTTCGGAAAACGAAGCGCTCAGAGTGCCATCCCGCCGACGATTTACATTCTAGCCAGCGGGAGGCAGTTCAGGGAGATTAGTCACCCTGAAGAAGAGGAGATTTGTCGTCGGGCGACTAATCTCCCTGAATCTGAGCGTGTGCCCTGACCCTAAAGTGAGCCAACACACTAAAGAAAACTCGCTAAACAATGAACACAAAGCAATACAATACGGTCTACTATGCACAATTAAAGATGGACTAGTAGAACAGATACAGAACAGCATTTGTATATTGACTCATTTGGATGTTCATAATGGACCAATATTTGCTTCCAGTATGAAAAAGCCGATCATGTCTCCCCCCCCCCCATCGGGTGTGGTTAGGTCTCTGTTATTATACAGTTGTTGACCCGGGGGGTTCTACTAAATCAGATTAACCTAATTTGTCCTACTACTTGGGTGGCCATAGTGAGCAAAGCTTGTTGTGGAAACTTCCTATACCAGTGGATCTTTCTGTGCATGGCTAGCATAATCCTAGCCTTCGTGACAACTACCCAATTGTAGCTTGCTTCATACATGCCCCCGTATATCCGTAGTCTGGCTGAACCTTCCCGATCTTGTGCTTTTGTGGGTTCATGGGAGGCATGTTTTCATGGTTTTATCACTTGCAGCAGAGGTGTAACTAGATGTCACTGGGCCCCACAGCAAATTAATTTTAGGGCTCCCAACATATCCAGAGATTGTCCTGTTTTACCAATATGTTGAAATCCCTCATTATTTGGGCCTCATGGGCCCCCTATACCTCCTGGGCCATCTGCTTCCTCTGTAGTTACACCCCTGACTTGCAGCAAGGGAATCATTTTTATATAGCACTTTTCTTCCATTGGATGCTTTAACCACAAGCAAGGCAGCCATTATTGACAAACTAACTAGCCGGGACACCAGGAAATTAAGTGACTTGTCCAGGGTCAAAAGGACTTGCCACAGGGTCTCTAGCATGAGATCCCTCATCAAAGACTGATCACTTAACCCAGGGATCCACAACCTTTTTTACACATGAGCCACATTTAAATGTAAAAAGAGTTGGAGAGCAACACAAGCATGAAAAAGTCCCTTGCGGTGACAAAGATGGGCTGAGATTGGCTATTTGGTAGTTCCTATGTGGACTGACAGCCTACAAGAGACTCTACTTAACACTATACTTAGTTTTATGCAATTAAAACTTGCTTCCAAGCCTGGAATTCAAAAATAAGCACCTGCTTTGAGGACACAGAGAGCATCATCCAAGGGGTTGGAGAGCAACATGTTGCTTCACAAGCTACTGGTTGGGGATCACTGACTTAACCTCTAGGCCAGCTCCTCCTCCTAATAAGTTGGTGCTATAAAAATACATGTTAAAAGAAATAATAAAATGGAAGATAGGAGCCATTGATGGTTCTTGGAAAATATAAGTGAGAGGGGACTTCTTCAGCTCATGGTAGATGTACCTTGGCCCAATGAGCAGATCAGTGGCTCTTGCTTATGGGTTTGTTGGATAAACTGAGCATTGGCAGTAGTGCCCATCCTTGATCTTTTTATATTGACTCAAATGTACAAATCTAGACAAAAGCTTGCATGCCACTTGACAAATGAATATTTACTGAATTTATTGAATTTCTCTTCCTTATTCTTAGTTGGCTGGAACAGCCGTCCTGGCGATCGGATTATGGCTTCGATTCGACAACCAGACCAAAACTTTGTTTGACTCTGACCAAAATACCGGCACCTTCTATGTTGGTAAGTGTTTTGTGATTTTATTAGAATTAAAACTTATGCATTAAATATATATTCATAACTGCAGCTACTTTTATCTGCATTATACAAGATGCGGTAACTACACATATCTTCTTATACTACTGGTTTTGCCTATAATCCATCCAGACAACCTTTGTATATAATATACTCATATTCTACCATAGGGGGTATGTCATTCACTATATATAATATATATACCGCCAGGCAGTGAATGGGTTATTGAGATGGCACATCTTTTCCCACTGCCCGATGCGCTTGTCCCATTCCTTTTCATTGGCTAAAGACTGGAGCAACCATATTCCTTTAGAACAAGATCTATAATAAGCTCACGTTTTTATTTGGCTAAATTTTCCGTTTGGCTGTGATTGAGTTTATTATGCCACGGTTCCATTGTTCTGTACATTCAGATCAACTGAATAATGTTTCTTGCTTTTCCTCAAACATGGACTTTTCCCTTATCCATTCCCAGCCCACTGAAGGAGGTGGGCTTGGACATTCAAATAAAAGTGGCAATCAGTTTTGGCCATCCCTGGGACAGGTTGGAGGGGCTGGGCTTGTCAGGCCACCATGCCATGGAAAACTGAACAGATCTGGTTGGGCAGTAGGGTCAAAATCATGCAAAAAATATCATGTGCATATGAACATCTGTCAAAATAATCGGTGAAGGATGGGGTTGCCACCTTTCCTTCAGGCAGGGAAGTAGTAGGGGTGGGGGAGATGACAGGGAGATTACATTTAGGGCAGGGTAGTGACATCAGACTTCAGCCCCCTGACATCAGACTTCAGCGACCCCTTCTTCAACCATCCACTAGTTAAAGGGCATGTAAAGGCTAAAAAATGAAATAAAATTTTTACTTTAATGAAAAAGAAACCTATCTCCAATATACTTTAATTAAAAAATGTGTACCGTTTATATAAGAAACCTGACTGTATGCAGTGAAATTCTCCCTTCATTTACTGCTGTGGATAGGAATTGTCAGACCCTAACTGCTCTGCAGGGAAACAATCATACTTATGAACAGCAGGGGGAGCCCCCGCCATACTTCCCAGCCATGCAGAACTCAAGCAGCTTTGTTTGTTTCCCTGTAGAGCAGTCGGCGACTGTGTAGAGATTTGTATTGGATTTTATTTTTGCCTTTAAATCACCTTTACTGTTTCCAACTCCAGCTGCAGGAACAGATCATGGAGCCAGATTTAAACAAAAACTGGGATTCAATTTGGAGGATTATTTTGCTGCAGCCACTGGTTCTGCAGAGTTGGAGAAAGTTTGTCTGATTATTAGTCTTGCTGTATCGGCTTCTGGCAGATATTATTTGACTTGTGCTGTTTTGATTTATGACAATCCCTGAGCAGCCCAGACCCCACTGAGCATGTGCACAGTCTTGGTCTTGCAAAGATGTATAAGATGGTGACCCCCTATGGCCAAATTTGAAAGCATAAATCATTTGTTTGATTAGGCTTGTGTTGCAGTAAGTTTGTTTAGTATACAAAATTCAGCATTTATAGCTTTATTCTATTTTAGACTTTACTTCCCTTTTAACGAGCGAGCGATAAAGTGGCTGTGGAAGGAAAACTACCATCCAGCAGATACCGTGGCCCAGGTCAAGGATTGTATTGGCCAATCTCGCTGCCAAATTAACAATTTAACCTAGTCCCCATGCTGTAAACATGCCACCAAGAGCCCCACAGGCTTTCAGGTTGCTTCACAATGGACCCCACCAGGGGAGAAGGTCCCAGTGCAGTTGTACAATTTGCTTCCCTAGTACTTGCACCACTGAACAAGGAGCACATCTATGATATCAAATTCTAATATAATCTGCTACTACTGGGATGTATGAGAGGGTAGTTAATTAAGGAAGGGGCTTGTTTACACAGAGCTCATTATCTCCATTTGAAAAAACTTTTTTTCAACACAAGTCCCATTTTTTGTGCTCATGTTGCACAAAGGTGTATGCTGGTATGCTGAGTTGTCTGTAACCAAGAATACCCAAAGGGTTTTGCTGCTAAAATCTTAATTCAATTTGTAAATGACAAAATAACGTTTTTAAACTGAACATCATTCCCAAACTTAAAAGGTCCTTGTGTTATTCTTTCTGTTGCAGGTGTCTACATTCTGATTGGTGCCGGTGCTCTCATGATGTTGGTTGGATTTCTGGGATGCTGCGGTGCAATTCAGGAATCAGAATGCATGCTGGGACTGGTAAAGCGTTCATAATAATTATACAGCAGATACAATGCTCCTAACAAAGTTGACCCCTGCAGCTGTCAGATCCGAGGCAGTGAGTGGGTTATTGAGACTGAACATCTCTGCTCATTGCCCGAGCGCTTGCCCCATTCCTTTTCATTGGCCAAAGTCTGGAGCGACCATATTCCTTAAAAAAAAAAAAAAAAAGAGACCAGTAAAAGCCTCTTGTTAATTGGTTGCTATGGGTTACTAGGTCCACTAGTAAAACATTACTAAACATTAATACTGTATAATTTTTTTGTTCTAGTTTTTCGCATTCCTTCTGGTCATCTTTGCTATTGAAATTGCAGCGGGCATCTGGGGATTCACAAATAAGGACAAGGTAAGATCCTGTCTAAGCTAAAACAACTTTCCCCTCCATTCAACATGAATTGTCCGTTAGCCATTACAGTTCCTACTGCTAAATATTTACCAGTCGGACGGGGATGGCGGGACACCGAGAAAAAACCCGGTGGGTTCCCCCGATCGGCTGGGCCCCAAAAGAAAACAATGATGGTGCGCGGGGGGCCCTGGAAGTTTTGAACCCGGTGGGCCCCAATCAATACTCCATTCCGACCCTGAGTCAATCTATATAAAGCATTTGATACAGTGCCACACAGAAGGTTACTGGTTAAATGAAGGAATGTTGGCCTGGAACAGAGTATTTGTACCTGGATAGAGAACTGGCTAAAAGATAGACTACAAAGAGTGGTGGTAAATGGAACATTTTCTAATTGGACCAGTGTTGTTAGTGGAGTACCGCAGGGCTCTGTACTTGGTCCCTTGATTTTCAACTTGTTTATTAATGACCTGGAGGTGGCCATTGAAAGTACTGTTTCTATTTTTGCAGATGATACTAAATTGTGCAGAACTATAGGTTCCATGCAGGATGCTGCCACTTTGCACAGTGATTTGTCTAAACTGGAAAACTGGGCAGCAAACTGGAAAATGAGGTTCAATGTTGATAAATGCAGGTTATGCACTTTGGCAAAAATAATATAAATGCAAGTTATACACTAAATGGCAGTGTGTTGGGAGTTTCCTTAAATGAGAAGGATCTAGGGGTCTTTGTAGATAACAAGTTGTCTAATTCTGGGCAGTGTCATTCTGTGGCTACTAAAGCAAATAAAGTTCTGTCTTGCATAAAAAAGGGCATTAACTCAAGGGATGAAACATAATTATGTCTCTTTATAGGTCCCTGGTGAGGCCTCATCTGGAGTATGGGGGCAGTTTTGGACTCCAGTCCTTAAGAGGGATATAAATGAGCTGGAGAGAGTGCAGAGACTAAGTGCAACTAAACTGGTTAGAGGGAGGGAAGAGTTAAATTATGAGGGGAGACTGTCAAGGTTGGGGTTGTTTTCTCTGGAAAAAAGGTGCTTGTGAGGGGACATGATTAGACTTTACAAGTACATTAGAGGACATTATAGACAAATAGCAGGGGACCTTTTTACCCATAAAGAGGATCACCGTACCAGAGGCCACCCCTTCAGACTAGAAGAAAAGAACTTTCATTTGAAGCAACGTAGGGGGTTCTTCACAGTCAGGACAGTGAGGTTGTGGAATGCACTGCCGGGTGATGTTGTGATGCTGATTCAGTTAATGACTATAAGAGGGACTTGGATGATTTCTTGGACAGACATAATATCAAAGGCTATTGTGATACTAAACTCTATAGTTAGTATAGATATGGGTATATAGAATTTAATTAAAAGTAGGGAGGGGTGTGTGTATGGATGCTGGGTTTTCATTTGGAGGGGTTGAACTTGATGGACTTTGTCTTTTTTCAACCCAATTTAACTATGTAACTATATACAATTTAACATGTAGAGATTCATTTTTACTAGGAATGCACCGAATCCACTGCGAAAGATTCAGCCGAACTGAATCCGAATCCTAATTTTTTACTTCCTTGTTTTATGACAAAAAGTCATGCGATTTCCCTCCCTGCCCCTAATTTGCATATGCAAATTCGGATTCAGTTCCGCCGGGCAGAATGATTCGGCCGAATTAGATTCCTGCTGAAAAAGGCCGAATCCTGGCCGAAACCCGAACCGCATCCTGTATTCGGGGCATCCCTGATTTTTACTACACCCGACAATACTCCAAAATTAGATGTAAATAGGGATGTAGCGAACTGTTCTGCGGCGAACTTGTTCGCGCGAACATCGGCTGTTCGCGTCCGCCGCAAGTTCGCGAACGTCGCGCGACATTCGCCAATAGGCGTTCGCGTCAAGACCATTCGGTCGAAATCCTTCGATCGTTCGATTCGAACGATTTTCGGATGTTCGAAGTTCGCGAACTGTTCGCATTTTTTGCCGGTGTTCGCGAACGGCGTTCGCGAACACATACTCGGCGGTTCGCTACATCCCTAGATGTAAACTGTCGATCGGAAAAGTGCGCTGTGATTGGTCCGTGATGGATCCTTTATGTTTGCCTTGTATAGTTAGTGGGTTAGGACCAACGATTGTATCACTGCTGAGATGTGCAAGTACTAGAGGACGGTGTTACCAAACTGCACCCAACCAAAAGCCCTGTAGGGGTGTCATCTCCCCGAATAGTCCTATCGAATCTAAATTAGGCATTGGGTAATGTTGCATTCCATTCTGGCAGTTGGGGGTAAGCAGTGGATTAATCCAGGACCCTTGGGTTTGGCATCCCCTATGGTGGCTGATTCCATCCCCCCGTACTAAGTCATCAGTATGGGTCGGATTCAGGTTGAACATTTCTGATCCACTAGTAGTCAATGTAACATTAGCAATGGTATCCGGTAAAGGCTCACAACAATTGGTTGTTTCCACCAGCAGCGCATGTACCCAATCAGGGCCTAATTTGCTGCCCCTACTGCAGAAAATGGCGCTTAAAGGGATTCTATGGTGATTTTTATGTCCTTTTTATTCCTAGTTACACTTTAAATTATTCACTCTACAATATAACATTTCATTCCTGAACCAGCAAGTGTATTTTTTTAGGTGTAATATTGGTGTGTAGGTGCATCTCAGGTCATTTTGCCTGGTCATGTGCTTTCAGAAAGAGCCAGCACTTTAGGATGGAACTGCTTTCTGGCAGGCTGTTGTTTCTCCTACTCAATGTAACTGAATGTGTTGCAGTGGGACCTGGATTTTACTATTCAGTGTTGTTCTTAGATCTACCAGGCAGCTGTTATCTTCTGTTAGGGAGCTGCTATCTGGTTACCTTCCCATTGTTCTGTTGTTGGGCTGCTTGGGGGGAAAGGGAGGGGGTGATATCAATCAGTACAGCAGTAAAGAGTGACTGAAGTTTATCAGAGCACGAGTCACAAGCCTGAGGGCAGCTGAGAAACTGACAATATGTCTAGCCCCATGTCAGATTTCAAAAACGGATTTCAGTGCAGAATTCTGCTGGAGCAGCACTATTAACTAATGCGTTTTGGGGAAAAAAACGATTTTTCCCATGACCGTATCCCTTTAATGTTCTATGACTTATGTCATATATATGGTTTTCAGCACAGGAGAACATCCAGTGGTTTATGAGAATGGGATAATTGTCTTCTATCCTATCCTCCAATGTCTCATGGCGTACAATATATGTAACAAGAACTGGTGGTACCAACTGCTCGTGAGATAAAGTTCTAGGAATAGGAATAAAAATCACTTTATGTGTGTGTTTTGTCTCTCTGTAGGTCGTTGATGAACTAAAGACATTTTACCGGGAAACGTATGCAAAGTACATACAAACCAAAGATAGTTCCTTAAAGGAAACCCTAAAAGGGATCCACTTTGCTGTAAGTATTCTGGAGGGGTGTATTTGTATCTGTGTGTGTGTGTATGTATATATATATATATATATATATATATATATATATATATATATATATATATATATATATATATATATATATATATATATATATATATATATATATATATATATATATATATATATATATATATATATATATATATTTATTTATTTTTCCGTTTGTTTTCTTAAATCTATGTTGGGGTTTGCACAAACACTGCTAAACACAATACAATATATCAGTGGTGTAATGTGACAGAACCCCCAGCCCTAAACAAAAGGGTTTAGTAGGGGCAACTCTGTGATCACTCATTTGTAGGGATGGGCGAATTTATTCGCCTTGTTTCGCCGCGGAAATGATGCCCATAGACTTGTATGGCAACGCGCGTCAAAAAAAATTTCAGCATGCGTCAAAATCTTTTTTGACACCCATCGACTTTAATGGGCGTCGGTGACATTTCGCCGGCGGCGAATTTTTGACGAAACGGGTCAAATTCGCCCATCCTTACTCATTTGTAGTGGCCAGGGAAGTGGTGAAATGGACTAGGAAACCATATAGCAGACACCTGGACACCCCTGCGAATAGTGATGGTACTTCCGACATTATCCCATACCTGTGCTAATAAAAATATGTGTGTTTTAATAGCGATGATAAACATGGTTTTTAGATTATTATTATTATTATTATTATATGTATTAACAATTTCTTTTGTTTTCCCTCTTTCAGTTCGATTGTTGTGGAAATAACGGAGTACTTGACGCAGCCCTAACGGACATCTGCCCCAATAATCAAGGAATACTCAGTGCCCTCTCTGCACGGGTATGGCTAATGATAGCAGACGCTTAAAGGGATACTGTCATGGGAAAACATGTTTGTTTTTTGTTTTTTTAAAAACGCATCAGTTAATAGTGCTGCTCCAGCAGAAGTCTGCACTGAAATCAAATTTTCAAAAGAGCAAGCAGATGTTTTTATATTCAGTTTTCAAATCGGACATGGGGCTAGACATATTGTCAATTTCCCAGCTGCCCCAAGTCATGTGACTTGTGCTCTGATAAACTTCAGTCATTCTTTACTGCTGTACTGCAAGTTGATATCACCCCCTCCCTTCCCCTCCCCAGCAGCCAAACAACAGAACAATGGGAAGGTAACCAGATAGCAGCTCCTAACACAAGACAACAGCTGCCTGGTAGATCTAAAAACAACACTCAATAGTAAAAGTCCCACTGAGACTGATTCGGTTACATTAAGTAGGAGAAATAATAGCCTGCCAGAAAGTAGTTCCATCCTAAAGTGCAGGCACAAGTCACATGACTGGGACAGCTGGGAAACTGACTATATGTCTAGCCCCGTGTTAGATTTCAAAATTGAATATAAAAAAATCTGTTTTTTGAGAAATGGATTTCAGTGCCGAATTCTGCTGGAGCAGCACTATTAACTTATGCGTTTCGATAACATGTTTTCCCATGACAGTATCCCTTTAATTTTACTCCTGTACACTGATTTAACCCTCCACCCCTTAAAGGATACAGTTATTCACTAAGAACACTAAAACAGCATTAATTGAAACTGTCATATTTCATTTCTGGTTTGTTGTCATCTTGGTATTGGTAAAACATGGACTGGTCTGCCCGAGCATCTCCCAGTGGGCTTCAGTCCAAATGGGCCTTTCTTATATTCGCAGTAGGGCTATATAATACGGCTCTGTCTTTGGACCCTGGTAGGCCCAGCCTGAAACTGTCAGCTGCTAAATTGATACTGTTAAATTGTATTCTCCTCCTTCCACATTAGAGGTGAATGTTTTAGGAGGAGGGGACACCTCCTCCAGGTTATGCTTTTGTATCATGGATGCCATTTCCATGACCATTTAGAACAGGGGTCCCCAACCTTTCACATTCAAATGTAAAGAGTTGGGGAGCAACACAAGCATGAAAAAAGTCCATAGGGATGCCAAATAAGGGCTGTGATTTGGTATTTAGTAGCCTCTGTGTGGATTGGCAACCTATAGAAGACTCTGTTTGGCAGTACACCTTGTTTTTATGAAACCAAATGTTGCCCCCAAGCCTGGAATTTAAAAATAAGCACCAGCTTTGAGGCCACCGAGAGCAACATCCAAGGGGTTGGTGAGCACCATTGTTGCTCAAGAGCCATTGGTTGGGGATCACTGATTTAGAAAGACCGCCATCTTGCCTTGAGCAGTGTCTTCTCTTCCCCTTTCAAATGTCTTTCTTTGAACATTGGGCAAGTTCATTATGATGCACCCGTGGGCCAATATTCTGAACCATGATTTTGATCTCCAGCAGCTTGATCTCAAATAAGCTACAAGGGCTGCACTTAAATTAAGCGTTCCAGAAAATAGATCACACAATTCAGGTAGCCATGAAATACCTGCAGATCAGGTTTAAGACGGGAAGTCCTAGACTCCATGACCATGTTGTCAACCCGCGGGTACTCGGCTCAATTGCAGACTCTTATCAAACTTGCCTCCCCCAGTTAAAAGATCATTTTCTACCCCTGACCTGGCTGATCTGCCTCTAGAGTGACATCACTTCCAGATTTTGTCCCTGATCGAGTTAGAAACGAATAGGAATGCACCGAATCCAGGATTCGGTTCGGGATTCAGCCTTTTTAAGCAGGATTTGGATTCGGACGAATCCTTGTGCCTGGCCCAAACCGAATCGGAATCCTAATTTGCATATGTAAATTAGGGGCGGTAGGGAAATCGTGTGACTTTTCATCACAAAAGAAGAATTTTTTTCCATTTTTTCCTTTCCTGCTCGGTATTCCTGTTCGGTGTTCGGCCGAATCTTTCGCCAAGGATTTGGGGATTCAGCCGAATCCCAAATAGTGGTTTCGGTGCATCCCTAGAAACAAACAACTTGCAGCAGGGATGGGGAAGGAGCATTGTGGGTTAGTTGGTTCAAGAGAGGTTGTGGTCCAGTTTTTACACGGGTTTGTCTATTGGACCCGTGAATGATTCCAGGTCATGCCTCTAAATATAATAGGGATGCACCGAATCCACTATTTGGGATTTGGCCGAATCCTTTGTGAAAGATTCGTCCGAATACCGAACCGAATCCTAATTTGCCTATGCAAATTAGGGTTGGGAAAGGAAACAAAATATTTTTGTGATGAAAAGTCACGTGATTTCCCTACCGCCCCTAATTTACATATGCAAATTAGGATTCGGTTCAGCTGGGCACAAGGATTCGGCCGAATCCAAATCCTGCTTAAAAAGGCAGAATCCCAAACCGAATCCTAATTTGTATATGCAAATGAGGGTCGGGAAAGGGAAAAGGTGTCAACGTTTTTTTTTCACTTCCTTGTTTAATGGTGAAAAAGTCACGTGATTTCCCTCCCGTCCCCTAATTTACATATTCGGCCGGACACAAGGATTGCAGATCCGAATCCTGCTAAAAAAAAGGCCGAATCCTGCATTCAGTGCATTCCTAAAATATCATGTATATTGTGGATTTTGCCAATCTCATGTATAACTGTTTCTTTTATTTGTACCTTTCAGTCCTGTCCAGCTGTCATAGATGAAGTTTTCACCTCCAAGTTGCATATAGTTGGGGCAGTAGGGATTGGAATTGCCGTGGTCATGGTTTGTATTCCTTTATTACTTACTTTAATGTAAAATATGCCTTAAAGGAGAATTAAACCTTAAAAATCAATGTGGCTAAAAATGCCATATTTTATATACTGAATTTATTGCACGAGGCTAAAGTTTGAGCTTGTCAATAGCAGCAATGATCCAGGACTTCAAACTTGTCACAGGGGGTCACCATCTTGGAAAGTGTCTGTGACACTCACATGCTCAGTGGGCTCTGATTGGCTGTTGAGAAGCTAAGCTTAGGGCTCGTCACTAATTATCCAGCAGAAAATGAGCTTCCCTGGCTGTAATATAAGCTGATGCTACAGGTTTGCTGATTATTAAATTCTGATGCTAATTGCACTGGTTTCTGTGCTGCCATGTAGTAATTATGTGTATTAATTACTAATCAGCCTTATATTGTGACATTTCTATTCTATGTGTACTGTATATTGTGAGTGGGTCCCTAAGCTCAGTAAGTGACAGCAGCACAGAGCATGTGCAGTGAATCAGCAGAAAAGGTGATGGGGAGCTACTGGGGCATCTTTGGAGACACAGATCTTTACTGCTAAAGGGCTGTGGTTGCCTTGGGCTGGTACAGAAACCCAAAACATAATGTACAACATTTCTAGCTACTTCTTTAGTTCTCCTAAAGGGATTCTGTCTTTATTTTTATGATGTAGTTTTAATTTCTAAATTATCCTGTTTATACTTCAAATAATTCACTCTACAATATAAAATTTCATTCCTGAACCAGCAAGTGTATTTAGTTGTAATATTGATGTGTAGGTGCATCTCAGGTAATTTCGCCTGGTCATGTGCTTTCAGAAAGAGCCAGCACTTTAGGATGGAACTGCTCTCTGACAGGCCGTTGTTTCTCCTACTCAATGTAACTGAATGTGTCTCAGTGGGACCTGGATTTTACTATTGAGTGCTGTTCTTAGACCTACCAGGGAGCTGATACATGGTTACCTTCTCAGTGTTCTGTTGTTAGGCTGCTGGGGGGAAAGGGAGGGGGTGATATCACTCCAACTTGCAGTACAGCAGTAAAGAGTGACTGACGTTTATCAGAGCACAAGTCGCATGTCTGGGGCACCTGGGAAACTGACAATATGTCAAGCCCCATGTTAGATTTCAAAACTAAATATAAAAAAATCAGTTTGCTCTTTTGAGAAATGGATTTCAATGCAGAATTCTGCTGAAGCAGCACTATTAACCGATGCGTTTTTGAAAAAAAAAAATCCCATGACAGTATCCCTTTAAGGAGTCCAAGTAATCTATAAAGGTATTTGAAGGATTATGTTCCTCTTTATTCTGAAATATGAGGCTATTAAGTTGCAGAGAAGAAACGTCCTGAATTGTGGCAGCACCCCCTCCCCAAAGGCATGGGGCATGTCAGAAAGGAGGGTGGGGTTTAGACCGATTGGGGAGTGGTCAGGCAGATCAGGGGCATGGCTTAAATTGTCCCTTTTTTTTAATTATTTTTTTTAATCCCAGTTACCGGGGCAGCAAAAAGCTGGTTTTGGTAAATTTAAGAGCGGAGTTTCTGGTCACTAAGATAGAAATTTGGCTCTTCTAGTTCAGAGAGCGCTATTGCCCTGGAACCCCTCCTACACAGTAAAGATGAGCTGCGTTAAATTTGATTTTAAAAATATAATTCTTTAGTGAACAAAAATAAGGGCAATGGCGCACAACATGATAGTGTGACCCCAGGGCCAAAACTAGGGTTAGGCTGAGTTGACGGCTGCCTAATGCACAACTGCGTGGGGGCATAACTTGGAAGAGGTGAGCAAATTAGTCACCAGTGCAGGAGATGCGAGTGAGGGAGTGGCCAGCGAGTGAGGGAGTGGCCAGTGAGTGAGGGAGTGGCCAGCAGGGGGACCAGTGCCAATGTCCTAAGGTTTTTGGCTCAAGCTGCATGTTTGCAGTAATAAAATTGAATCTGATATTGCCCCTTCCTGGCAGGTGGGTAGGACGTTGGTATTGGTGAGAGGAGCCCACCAGATCCCCGAATGGAACAAACTATTTGCCTATTGCTAGGGTGGCCAGATTGCAAGGTAACTGGCCATTCAGCCCACAGGCTAATAAATGGCCATATAGAAACTTCATAGGGTTTATATTACACTGTGAAACCTTAACTTCTGGCACGGTTTCCCTTGCCATACAGGGCAGCCATCGAGGGAGAGTTGTAGGGGGCCCGAGGGTAAGGGGGGCCCTGGCAACGACACACTTACTTGATTAGCCGGGCCCCCCATCTTTCTGAGAGCTGCTGACTTTGGGAAGGCATGGACGTTTAAGGGGCCCTGGCCACCAATTTTCTTATAATGTGGGGGGGGGGGCTCTGGCCACCAATTTTTTTTTCTCAAGTCGGGTCCTAGCCACCAATATTTTTTAATGGGTGGGCCCTGGCCACAAATGTTTTTTATGGGGGGCCCTGACCACCAATATCTTTTTATTTTTTATTAACATGTGGGAACCCTAGGCACCAATATTTTTTTTTGTTTTTTTTTACTGTGTGGTGGGGGGTGGACCTGTGGGGTGGGGAGGGCGGACCTGTAGGTGGGGCTTGCGGTGGGCGCAGCTCAGGGGGCCCAGGAAATGTTGTCGTATGGGGCCCTGTGATTTCTGATGGCGGTCCTGGCACAGATTAAGGGTTGGGGCAGATTCAGGGACATTTAGTCGCCATTCGCCTCTTCTGCGGGGTGACAATCTCCCCGAACTTCCTTCCGTTTGCCTGAATGAAGAATCGCCTGCGCTAATGCACTTGCGGCGCTTTTGACGTGAGGCAACTTTGAAAATCGAAAGCGCCGCGAATGCATTAGCGCAGTCGATTCTTCATTCAAGCAGACGGAAGGCAGTCGGGGAGATTGTCACCCCACAGAAAAGGCGATTAGTCGCCACGCGACTAAATCTCCCCTAATCCGCCCGCAACCCTAAAGCGAAACTCCGAACCAGAGAATCTGGCTGCCATGCCTTGATCTTTGGCATATAACCAATTCAATTCGTTACTGTGTCCGTTTAATTACCTTAATTGATTGACTTCATCTGTGTTTGCAGATCTTTGGAATGATCTTCAGTATGGTCCTGTGCTGCGCCATCCGCAACAACCGAGAGATGGTATAACCGAAACCCACGCGGAAAAGTCCTTCCAGACGAGGGATTGTACCAAGAATTTTAGTGTTCCCAAGACATTTTTTCTAAAAAACAAAAACTAAAAAATTGCTGTGCTGTGTTTTTTGTTCATTTTAAAGAAAACCTTTTTTTTTTTAAAAAGCTTATGTCAGTTATATAAACCAATGATACAATGGTACACGATTTGTTGATAGGTTCAGAGCATATATATATATATATATTGTATAACTACAGCAGTGTACTCGATTTGTTTTTGTCTCACTTTTCTTTATATTGGTAATCAAGCTGTAACTTATGTTGAACAGAATTTGGTACGTATTAAAAAACAATAAAGTTCTATATACAGTGTATTGTTTCCTTTATTTTCTAACCTACAATCAAATACTTTCTATGATTAGTATGGTTGTATTTGGTTCTGTTGTGTGGTTCTTTACTAAAACTGCCCGAAGCTTCGGGCGACTTCAGATAACGAATCGTCGCGTGTGATTAGCGCCGGCAGTTTTTCATTTTAGCCGGCGCAGAGTCAGGAAAGGCATTTGGGCAGACGGGTCGCCGCAAAAACGAGGCGATTAGTTGCCAGGTGACCAATCTCCCTAAACGCCTTCCCTGACTCTGCGCATGCTTAAAATGAAAAAACGCCGGCGCTAATCACACGCAGCGGTTCGTTTTTTCGAAGTCGCCCGAAATTGCCTCACGAGGAAACTTCAGGGCAACTTCGGAAAACGAATCGCCGTGTGTGATTAGCACCAGCGTTTTTTGTTTTTTTTTTCATTTTAGCCGGCGCAGAGTCAGGGAAGGCCGCAAAAACGAGGTGATTAGTCGCCAGGTGACCAATCTCCCCAAATGCCTTCCCTGACTCTGCGCCGGCTTAAAATTAAAAAACGCCGGTGCTAATCACATGCGGCGGTTTGTTTGCCTCACAAGGAAGCTCAGGGCGACTTCAGAAAATGAATCGCTGCGTGTGATTAGCGCCGGTGTTTTTTTCATTTTAGCCAAATCCGGAAAGGCTTTTGCGGCGACCAATCTCCCCAAAAGCCTTCCCTGACTCTGCGCCAGCTTAAAATGAAAAAACGCCGGCTCTAATCACATGCGGCTGTTCGTTTTCCAAAGTTGCCCGAAATAGCTTCACGAGGAAACTTTGGAAAAGGAATTGCCGCATGTGATTAGCGCCGGCATTTTTTCATTTTCGCCGGCGCAGAGTCAGGGAAGGTGTTTGGGGAGATTGGTCGCCACAAAAACGAGGCGATTAGCCGACAGGTGACCAAATCTCCCCAAAACGCCCAGTGTGGCCTGACCCTATTATTCCCCCTTTCTTCACTATCTGGAAAGGAATAACACAAATTTGATAAATTTTTACTAAAACTACCCGAAGCTTCGGGCAACTTCGGAAAAACGTAGGTTGTATTTTGTTCTGTTGTGTGGTTCTTAACTAAAACTGCCCAAAGCTGGAAAACTAATCGAGGCGCGTGATTAGCGCCGGCGTTTTTTCATTTTGCCCAGCCCAGAGTCAGTGAAGGCGTTTGGGGAGATTGGTCGCCACAAAAACAAGGCGATTAGTCACCAGGCGACCAAATCTCCCCAAAAAGCCCGGTGTGGCCTGACCCCTAATATTCCCCTTTTCTTCACTATCTGGAAAGGAATAACACAAATTTGATACATTTTTCTTCATATTTTGATTAGGAATAGAATGTGCAGTGTTCCCATTTGTGTGTATGGAAATGAAAGCTATTACAGGTATAAGGATCCCTTATCCGGAAACCCGATATCCAGAAAGCTCCAAATTATGGAATGGCTGTCTCCCATACACTCCATTTTATCCGAATAATCCAAATTTTTAAAAATGATTTCCTTTTTCTCTGTATTAATAAAACAGTAACTCGTACTTGATCCCAACTAAGATATAATTAATCCTTATTGGAAGCAAATTGGGTTTATTTAATGTTTAAATGAATTTCCAGTAGACTTAAGGCATGAGGACCCAAATTACGGAAAAGATCCGTTATCCAGAAAACCCCAGGTCCCGAGCATTCTGGATAACAGGTCCCATATCTGGATTTTGAGCTTTATTTGCTTTTTAAAACACACTGCGATTATTCTGATCACAACTGTATGTGCACAATTGAACTGCTGCGTTGTCGTGACTGCATTATGGAATATAAGCCCCATATATAAATCACATATAAATCAAATTGTTTGTAAAGACCAGGCTGCAATTTTCCCTGCTGTTTTGGAGAAGTTGCAGCTACTGCGGTTTGTCATGTGCTCTGTGGGCAATAGATGAGTATTATCCAGCTTTAAGCCCAAGGGCCACATGTAAGTCATCTGATGGGTTTTTATGGTCTAAGACTTCTCCCAGACATTAAATATATTGCGTAGGGAAAATAATAGTTCATTGTGATATAACACAAGACGCTTACTCCGACCTCGTAAGAGGCAACTTTGTGATCGTACTGCCGTCATCCAACTGGAGGTTGTCTCAACCACCTATCACGAGGGAGATAATGATCCAGTTCAGGATTTTTTAGGCCTGAATTCCTCTTCACACTAAAGCTCCCCATAGTCTTCTTGCCGAACGACCGATTTTAGGGAAGTCCGACCAATCCTTCGATCTTACGATTTTTCGTCCGACATCTGTCGGGAAATTGATCGGCCAGGTCAAAAAAATCTTTGTCGGCCCCAGTGCAATGTATCTATGTTTGCAGGGCCAAGCAGGCAGCTCCCCTTTGTTTTCCTGGCAAATTGGTCTTTTTTAGTTGATGGTCAATTCGGACGATCGTTCCGAGAAGATCGTGGTCCCGTGATCAGGATCGGATCTTTTAAAAATCTCAACATCTATGGCCAGCTTAAGGGGCAGATTTATCAAGGGTCGAGTTTCCAAGTTCATGAGAGTTATTTTAAACTCCAATGAGTAAATTCTCCCAATTGCAATTTATCGAATTTGGCAAACTTGGGTGAATAGGATCAACCCGAAAATTTGAATCGAATGAGATACGAGTTTTTCTCCAAAAAATCCTCCAATGTCATGAAGGCTGCAAACAACTCCAGGATGTCTTCCGTAGGCTAATTTGGCAGGTTTAAAGAATAAATAAACCTTTAAAATAAGTGAATGTAAAATTGATGAGAGTGCTATTCTAAGCCCTTTTGTCATTTACATTCATTATATTATTTATTAAGGGATACATGTGCTGTTAATATGAATGAATTTTGTTCCAACAGCGCCACCTGCTGGTCAGTTTCTGATCAGTCTGACCACCAAGTAGTCAAGGAAGTTGTCAGGAGAAAGAAAGAGGCTGCTCTGATGTTCTTCTGCTTAGGAAAGATTTGAGAAAGGTTTCTAATTGTTTTCCTTAGCAGAAGAACATCAGAGCAGCCTCTTTCTTTCTCCTGACAACTTCCTTGACTACTTGGTGGTCAGACTGATCAGAAACTGACCAGCAGGTGGCGCTGTTGGAACAAAATTCATTCATATTAACAGCACATGTATCCCTTAATATCTTGGAATAAAAAGAAATTAAATAATGAATGTAAATAACACAAGTGCTTAGAATAGCCCCCTCATCAATTTTACATTCACTTATTTTAAAGGTTTGCTTATCCTTTAAGGTGGCGAATAGTCAAATTTGAGTTCTTAAAGGAGCACTGTATGATAAATCTTATAAATCAAATTAGAATTTTTTAAAACAACTCGAAAATTCAAATTTTCACTTTGACCCTTGATAAATCTGCCCCTAAAAGATAACATGAAATAATGTCTCGCAAGGTCCTGGAGTGGATCATTATCTCCCCCATGACAAGGGGTTGGTTGACGGCTCTGAACAGATGGCTTGTGAAAGGGGGGTGGTTGTCCAGCAGTGCGTAGTGTAGTGCCAGCTGCTTATATATCCCTGGTAAACAGGCAGCATTGTATTAATGGAGGGGACTAAGATGGAGCATAGAGACCTGTGCCGTTTTTAAAAAAACATTGCACTTTGTTCCCGTGGCCACACATAATAAAATACCTTTCTTATTAAGCTTCAATAGTGTGGAAGATGAGGCCAATGCTTCTACAAAACAATGGTTTGACAATTTCTCATGGTTTTTCTTTTATAATTCACATTTCCTGGTATTCCCACTTATATGTGGAACACTTAATTGTTTTCCGTTCATGAGATGGAAGCGTTACACCTAGGTGTAGGTGTTGGATCCAGAAGTGAACAATTTGTAATACTGTACGTGTACTTGTAGGGTATAGAGGCTGAAATGTATAATCTCACTGCACTTTGTACACATGTTGACTCTTCAGGAGTAGAATGGCCTTAAAAATGTGGATGCTGAGGGATTTGGAGGATACAGCATAGGTGAGGGTAGGTAGGCACAATCTGGGAAATAATGGAAGACAATAATTTAGAACCTCATGTCACACCTCCCAATGTTCCTAATTTGAGAACGGAGACATTTAATGTCAGTTCCTGATATGTTCACACCATGTCCAATCACATTCCTATCCTGCTTCAGAGCCCACTCATGTTTCTATAGTCCACCCTTATGGTGACAAATAGTCATATGCAGTGTGGTTTCTTTCATGGTTCCGTCACTATTCATCATGCAAACAAACTGTAGTCAGGCAACAGCACAAGGGGGAAAAGTCAACTATGAATCAGTGATTGCAAACTCAGAATGTCCCTGATATTTTTGTTTTGCCACTGATTACAGGAAATACAAATGGAGAAGATAAGAAACAGACAGTATTAAGACAAGCCAGAGAACGGTACGAGCCAAGCTCTAGTACAAAATCCAGAAGAATATAAGCCAAGCCAGCCATCAGAAGCCAGAAGGAACCAGCAAAGAAGCAAAAGACAGTAGACACAACCGGATCACTATAAAACAAAAACAAAGTGTAAATCTGAACCAGGATAGGCAGTGGCTTAATTACCAGGGGTGGAACTCCCTTGGGGCCCACCGGAGCCACAATAAGTTTTATAGCGGTGAGCCAGTCCAACAGGTCCAACCAGGTGTCGGTGGACCCTCTTTCTTCTAACCATTTAGCCTATTTCATGGTCATTTCTTATTTCTTTATGGGGGGAAATGCTGAATAATGGAAGAATATAGTAAGTAGAAATAAAATACTAGGAGAATGAAGAGGTTGAGCGAGGAGAGGAGGAAAAGTAGTGGGCTATGGTTTTCTGGTGGGCCCCTGGTATCTCAGTCCGACACTGCACAGACATGTGATGTTGGGCAAATGGTGTCAGCCGAAATCATGAGCCTTGGTTGACACTTATGTGTATGGCAGCCACCAAAAAAGTTGTTTAATGTGTAAAATAAAAATTGCTAAAAAGTTTTCTACCTAGTAATAGGGTGGACAGTTTTGTGTCAAAAATAACTATTTACCATTGCCTTACCTGCCTTTATAAACAGGAGATGTTACATGTGTTGCTTTAATAGAAATTTCCCCAAAATTCTTATTATCACTAGGCTGCCATTCCAGTTCCAATGGCTGCTCTTAGCTACTGTTCAGGAGAGTTAGCTCCAAGCACTGTGCCTGCAATGCTTATCTTGTAGAGGACGGCCAACAGTTTGGTGGACCTGAGAGGGAACTACAGTATGTCTTTCCCTGTGTAATGGGCAAGCAGTGGTTGGCCTCCCATGTCTTACTGTGTTTCTGGGGAATGAACTTGAGGTGGCCACTGTTCAAATATAAATCAAGAACCATATATCGTTTATCACGGGCTATATGATTAGGGAGAAAAACACATCTCTCCTAGGTACATCAAGTAAGGTTTATTCAAATAGCTCCAAACCCAAGTGGCTAAAGGCAGCTCCAATAGTCACGATTATATGTGTTGGTGTTCGAGCTTTTAATTCTTTAAATGCCAATGATGTCTCTTTTTGCCAAAAGGGCCTGGTTTTCTTTGAAAGATGGGCAATAGTTGGCGATCCTATCGCAAACCCACTGCAGGATTTGAGCCTTTACATCAATTATTTGGGGATAGCAAATTGTAAGCAAAATAATAGATTCATTGGCAGCTCTTTGTGTGTAATGGTTTTAAAATTGCATACATGTACATAAAGAAGTAAGAAATTTAAGAGGAGTATTAATGATCACCGTCGGACTGGCCCACTGGGATACCAGGAAAACTCCCGGTGGGCCCAGGTGTCAGTGGGCCTCTTGCTTCTAATCATTTGGTCTATTTCATGGCCATTCCCTATTCATTTAAGGGAAAAAAGAGGCTTAATAATGGAAGAATAGAGTATAGTAGATAAAAGACTAGGAGAATAAAGAGGTTGAGTGAGGAGAGGAGGAATAATAGTTTGGAAAGTGGGCCCATGGTCTAAGGTCTTCTGGTGGGCCCCTGGCATCCCAGTCCAACACTGATGATCACATCCATTCCTTTTGATCTGAATACATGAAAAAACTTGAGCAGCACATTCACTTGCTTTAGTTTGCTTTACCTTAACTTTAGTATTTTCTCTTTGTAAAGCAGAAAGGCTAATAAAAGGCAGCACGGGTGCATGGAAAGGATGAGTAACTGAAAAATAGCTCAACATTATTACAAGCACATGTCTTTTTTTAATAGCATACAGCATTTTGGGTGTATTTTGTTACTGCAGTATTGTCTGTTCAGCATTTCAGTTGTATTTGGGTCTGGTTATAAGAAGTAAGGCGGCAAGTCTAAAGAAATTGCTACATTTAGAATAGGGCTCATAATATGCAGGTATTATTTTAAATATTTCATTTGAAATAATAGCTTTATACTTTGGGGATCGTAGGCAATAGCAGAGTTTTCTGGAAGGTTTATATCAGTTTAAGCAAAGCACAGACCTAATGGGAGACTTGTATCTGTAATTGGCCATCTTCTCTATAGGCATGAAGATCACTCTGTGGGAGGGACCACTATCCTTTTTAGGTTGCTAGAGATGAGCAAAATGATTACATTAAGGGGTAAAATCACAATAACTAGATGTGCAATAGCTCTTCTTTCTTCTCAAACAAAGCAGTGTCATCAAGTCCTTCCCCCCAGTTGGCTGGCACAATAGCTAGTCCTGGCCTAGTAAAGAAACTAAACCTCTGGGTCACAATTTGACGACTCATGGTTGGTTTTCACAATACCAAGACCAGAACTGCTTAG
The DNA here is from genome assembly GCF_017654675.1 of Xenopus laevis. Taxonomy (NCBI): domain Eukaryota; kingdom Metazoa; phylum Chordata; class Amphibia; order Anura; family Pipidae; genus Xenopus; species Xenopus laevis. Next base: position 8,249,145 of record NC_054376.1, on the reverse strand, counting down.
TTCTGATCTGCTTGGTTCTGCTTAGTATGATCCAAAACTTACTGCAGAACCTTGCTAGCAAGTTGGGACTTCAGGTTCTCCATTGGGACTTCAGGTTCTCCATTGGGACTTCAGGTTCTTTGTTGGGACTTCAGGTTCTCCATTGGGACTTCAGGTTCTTTGTTGGGACTTCAGGTTCTCCATTGGGACTTCAGGTTCTTCGTTGGGACTTCAGGTGCTCTATTGGGACTTCAGGTTCTCCGTTGGGACTTCAGGTTCTCCATTAGGACTTCAGGTTTTCTGTTGGGACTTCAGGTTCTCCGTTGGGACTTCAGGTTCTCCAGAATTGTGCACAGGGATATGTTTACTATATAGTCACAGGTACAGGCCATTGTGTTACTATATAATATAGGGTGGCCCTGGTCTACCCTTATAGAGAAATTGGTCTCCAACTCCTTCTGGTTGCTGCTAAACACTTTTGACTAGATCCGAAGCAGAACTTGGGGGGGGGGGGTACCCCTCTCTTAGGGAGGAAGGTGTGAGCGACGGAGGGGAGAGTGACAGGAGGGAGAGTAGAGTTACAGGAGGGAGGAGAGAGCGACAGAGGGGAAGGTGACAGGAGGGAGGGGAGTGCGACAGAGGGGAGGGGAGAGTTACAGGAGGGAGGGGAGTGCGACAGAGGGGAGTGAGGGGAGAGTTACAGGAGGGAGGGGAGTGCGACAGCTGGGAGGGTGACAGGAGGGAGGGGAGATCGACAGAGGGAAGGGAGGGGAAAAAGACTGAGTAGTGCGAACACGGACTAGTGCTAGGCAGAAGACAAATACATTTCCCATTCAGATGCTCACCAACTTTAAGTTGTGGTTCAGGTGCTTTAGCCCCGAACCCGCCGCTGGTTTAATATCATACATAGTTTTTTAATACAGGGTCACTCACCGCTCTCCAAAAGTGGTTGGGGTGTTACGCCTCGAACCCGTAGCAGGTGGAGAAATCAAAAATCCACTTTTGGGCAGGCACGCACAAACTTCTTGGAGGCGATGAAGAATTCCAAAAAAGCTTCACATTAGTTAAAACATCGGATGCATTTCGTGTGCAGCCATAGGTAGTCATAGTCGTAGTCCATGGCTACGTGTGGCTGCACACGAAACGCGTCAGATGCTTTAACTAATGTGAAGTCATGTGCTTTTTTGGAATTCTTCATCGCCTCCAAGAAGTTTGTGAGTGCATGCCCAAAAGTGGATTTTTTGGTCGGGCAACCCTAACTATGAATAGTATTAACAAAATTAAATAGCCTCCTGAAGCTTAATTGTCACTGACTAGGCCTCAGTGTGGGTGTTTCTGCTCGTATATATCACAATATTTAGGTGCCACCTCACCCCTTTAACTGAACATACAATTACATGCAATGTGGCTATTCATTCAGGGGCGTAACTACAGAGGAAGCAGACCCTGCGGCTGCAGCGGGGCCCAGGAGGTATAGGGGCCCCATGAGGCCCTAATTCATATACAATTTCAATAAATATTGGAGAAACAAGTCAACCTCTAAACATTTTGGGGGCCTGAAAAATAATTTGCTGTGGGGCCCAGTAATATCTAGTAACGCCACTGTATTCATTGTTACACATGTGACCCCACTGGGTTCTGTGCAGCCTTGCAGGATAGTTTGTTTTAACAGTGGAACCCTAATGGAAATAATAAATTAGTGTTGAGTAATTATCTGTGACATAGGGATCCAGAATAGGTATTTCTTCTGCTGGACCTCTCCTGTGCATGCTTATGTGAAATTCCATTGTAGCCAAACAAGCAGTTCAGCTTTTAAAAGGCTTGGCATTCTTCCACTTTAGTAGGAATCCAAACTCTGAATCGTGAATGTTCTCACGGGTGTTACATTACGTAAATTCCCCAAAAGGCAGATAGTTTCTTCCAGAGCTTTGAGTTGTACCAGGCACATCAATATCACACACATGGATACATATTGTAGGGTTTTCTCCTCGTCTGGTTACACTTAACATTTTCTTGATCATATTGTTATAGAATAATAAAAACATTAATGATCTTGTGATGTAAGATACCCTCTAAATATGTAAATGGGATGGACGCAGAATCTAAACACTCCCACCCAGTTATCCAAAACAGAGATGTCATCAGGAATTGTGGCACCCCATGCTACTACTACTTAGCAGGGACCTCCTCACAGATGGGACACTCTTTTATTAACCCATTGGTTAACTAAGCCCCTGGGAGAGGGCCCAGCCATCAAGCAGAATGAGGCCCCAAAAATAAAAATGTCTTATAAACTCATGACCACATTCCAGACATGTCCAGCTAAACCTCTCCTGCCAGATTCCACCCAAACCTGCTCATGTTCCCACAAGGCCCACCTCCTTCAAGTCCTTTAAATCATTTTTAAAATCTCTAGGGGCATGCCACGGGGCCCTTGACTGCAGTAGCCCCATACCCTCCTGATTGTTGCCCTGCTCCAAATTAAGCATTAAAGGGATACTGTCATGGGGGAAAAAAAAAATTTCAAAATGAAGTTAATAGTGCTGCTCCAGCAGAATTCTGCACTAAAATCCATTTCTCAAAAGAGCAAACAGATTTTTTTATATTCAATTTTGAAATCTGACATGGGGCTAGACATATTGTCAATTTCCCAGCTGCCCCAAGTCATGTGACTTGTGCTCTGATTAACTTCAATCACTCTTTACTGCTGTACTGCAAGTTGGAGTGATATCACCACCCCTCCCTTTTCCCCCCCCAGCAGCCAAACAACAGAACAATGGGAAGGTAACCAGACAGCAGCTCCCTAACACAAGATAACAGCTGCCTGGTAGATCTAAGAACAACACTCAATAGTAAAAACCCATGTCCCACTGAGACACATTCAGTTACATTGAGAAGGAAAAACAGCAGCCTGCCAGAAAGCATTTCTCTCCTAAAGTGCAGGCACAAGTCACATGACTGGGGGCAGCTGGGAAATTGACAATATGTCTGTCCCCATGTCAGATTTCAAAATTGAATATAAAAAAATCTGTTTGCTCTTTTGAGAAATGGATTTCAGTGCAGAATTCTGCTGGAGTAGCACTATTAACTGATGCGTTTTGAAAAAAACATGTTTTCCGATGACAGGATTCCTTTAAATACTATAGATACAGCAGAGCTTTCTGCACATTCAAGCCAATAAATAAGTGGTTATGTCATTCCTACAACCAGTGGTGAATTATAGCTGGCACTGCCCTAGGCATGTTCACCATCTTCCCCAACTAATAGGTGTATGTGCCTATTATGTTACCCCCTCCCCCTCAGATACTCAGCTGATTTTTGCCCTTAAAGGTGCTATCCTTAGCACAGGCCCTCCGGTGTTTATAAAGAAAATATGGTAATATCTTCAGCTTGCAGCGGGGCTGGACTATATGCACTGCTTGCAACTGCCTAAGACTGATAATATATGAGTGTGGAATACAGAGAACTGATATTCACATTGCATGGGGCAGAGGGATGGCTTGGAGCATGCAGCAGCTTTATGCAATGTGTCATTCATGGCAACAAGGCATTACTTGTTCTTTAATAGCAACCATAAAGGTCTACTCTATGGAAATAAAAGTCAACAAATCCTTTATGCTAAAGAGGGGCAGGGAATGGGAAGATCATGGCATGGACTGGGTTGGATCAGTGGTGTAGCTGGAGGCATAACTGGGCAAAACAGTAATATTTTTTGGTTTTACAGGTTTCGGCTGGAGAAATAACCCCAGCCAGGGATTTCCCAGTGAGCCCTGTCATTTGTACACTTTCACCATAGGCATCTACAATATGTATCACTACAGTAAATGTAATTGTTGCAAGCGTGAACCGTCAATGTCATATCCTCTGGTAGACCCTGGATGTAAATGTCAGGTTCTCTGGTGGGTCCTAGAATGCCCAGTCCAACATTGAACTCAATGTCAGTTTCTCTGCTGGGCCTTACAGGAGAACTAAAGCCTAACTAAAGAAGTAGCTAGAAATGTTGTACATTATGTGTTGGGCTTCAGTACCAGCCCAAGGCAACCACAGCCCTTTAGCAGTAAAGATCTGTGTCTCCAAAGATGCCCCAGTAGCTCCCCATCTTCTTTTCTGCTGATTCACTGATTCACATGCTCTGTGCTGCTGTCACTTACTGAGCTTAGGGACCCACTCACAATATACAGTACACATAGAATAGAAATGTCACAATATAAGGCTGATTAGTCATTAATACACATAATTACTACATGGCAGCACAGAAACCAGTGCAATTAGCATCAGAATTGAATAATCAGCAAACCTGTAGCATCAGCTTATATTACAGGCCAACCTCATTTTCTGCTGGATAATTAGTGACGACCCCTAAGCTTAGCTTCTCAACAGCTGCTCAGTGCAGTATCTAAAACATGGCATTTTAGCCATATTCATTTGTAGGGTTTAGTTCTCCTTTAAGAGGCCAAGTCCCACAGTGACCTCAACATCAGGTTCCCTGGAGGGTCTTAGGAGGCCCAGTCCAATAATGACCCTAACCCTCATCCCCCATCCTTGCCAAAAAGGCAAACTAAAGGTCTCAAAAACTTTACTGTTTCATTGCTATAAAATAATCTATATTCACTTACCTAACCTAACTGTAGAACTAATTCTAACTGTGTCTGCTCAGTGATTTTGTAAGTTGCATCTGTACTGGAAAAACCTGTTGTACTCCACAATCGAGTACAACAGGTTTTATCGCAGTCCACCCTTTGATTGGCTGCCAGTGTGCCTTTTGTTTTTACAGCTGAATTAACACAGAGAGCCTTTTATCCAAACATTTATTTGTGCTTGATTGTGCTTGGACATCACCCTGGGTTTCATACGAATAGTGTTGACTGTGACCTGGCAGATATGTTCAACTGTACAAAGTACAATTGGGAAGGTGACTAACCAGGAAATCTTAGTCAAGGATTTCAAATTCCATGAGTCCAACTGCATATTTATTAGTTTAGCCACAGAAAACCGCACCTTACTTTAAACACTAAAATTCTAATGCAAAGGTGTTGTGCCCATTTAAATATTGGGTAAACCAACTAAGACCTCCTAACATACTTAAAGGCTCAAGGGGATGGAAACCTTCTCTAACAGTGTTGCTTTACCCCATTGTTCATGGACTATAGCTCCCACAATAGTTCACATAATAGTGAGGGCTAAAGCATCATGGGAGATATAGCATAGAAGCCATAGAGTGGGATATCCCTAGCTCTTCAACATAAAATCCAACCTTGATGTTTCTGGACTCGATTCTTGGATAATATTTTAGAGAAAGTTGGTCAAAAATGGGCTGATAAATGCGGATGACTTGGTCCCTACACACTGCATCAACAGCTTTTTGGCCCATGGGGATGGGGTCAAACCATTCGGCCACATATATCTTAGCAGGCAGGTTAGGTTGGGAAAAGGACTTGTTTTGACCACCACCATAGAACTTCACTAGCTTCAGGGCCTACCTGCCCTATGGTCATGCCTTGTCCTCAGATTTCCACATCCACTGGTCATATAGAGATATTGCTGTTGGATTTGCTGTCCATTGATACTTGTTCAGCTTTATCTCAGGCTAAACAGTAGAGTAGCTAGAAGTTACAGGGACCTATATGGAACCACTTTAGATGCCTCCAAACCCAGGGAAAGATAAACTGTTATGCGCATACATAATGGAATTTTTACTCTATGGACCATAGAATTCACTCAATCTGCTGCTTCTATTGTATCAAACTCTATTTTTTGCCTAATGGAAATATAATTTAGCTTGTGCTTTGTTTTCCCCCAGCTTCTACGAGGGTGTCATTGACTCAGCTAGAAGTTCTAGTCTTGCCTAAGCATCTGCTTATTTCAAGCCAGTATTGTGATACTAAAATTTAGAATTAGAATAGATATTGGTATGTGCAGTTTATGTGAGTGTATAGAGGGTCAGGGTGTGTGTATGGATGTTGGGTTTCATTTGGAGGGGTTGAACTTGATGGACTTTGGTCTTTTTTTAACCCAACTTAACATGTAACTATGTATGTACTGTATGTAAGTCAGTTTGTAACTCAGATCACTTATAATAAATCTCTAGTAGTGTTCCCCTTACAGCACAACAGCAGTGGTGGGGCCTAGTAGCCTTGATGGCATACACTGAGCTTTCTAGTGGAAGGGGAAAGGGACAGCCAAAAACAGGCATGAATGGAATCCTACAAGAATAGAATAAGCTGAAAGATACCATAAAGCTGTCAGCATAAATACTTCCCTGTACTTAGCACAGTTCAGCATGTTTTAAGGAAAATTCTTTTTCACTCATAATGTATGATAATCATAATGTATTTATAAAGTACCAGCTCTGCAAATATTGTATCTGCATATATGCATACACATATATTTCACCCTGTCTTATAAATAGGTGTTACTGGCTCAGTCTGCAGTTTAAGTCTTAAATAACATAGTAACATAGTAAGTTAGGCTGAAAAAAGACACACGTCCATCAAGTTCAACCTTTTAACTCTATTTAACCTCCCTAACTGCCAGTTGATCCAGAGGAAGGCGAAAAAAAAAACATTTGAAGCCTCTCCATTTTGCCTTCCTGACTCCAAAATGGCAATGGGACCAGTCCCTGGATCAACTTGTACTATGAGCTATCTCCCATATCCCTGTATTCCCTCACTTGCTAAACACCATCCAACCCCTTCTTATACTTATCTAATGTATCAGCCTGTACCACTGATTCAGGGAGACAATTCCACATCTTCACAGCTCTCACTGTAACAAACCCCTTCCCAATATTTAGGTGGAACCTCTTTTCTTCTAATCGGAATGGGTGACCTTGTGTCAGCTGGAAAGACCTACTGGTAAATAAATCATTAGAGAGATTATTATATGATCCCCTTATATATTTATACATAATTATCATATCTCCCCTTAAGCGCCTCTTCTCCAGTGTGAACATCCCCAATTTGGCCAGTCTTTCCTCATGGCTAAGATTTTCCCTTTACCAGCTTAGTTGCCCTTCTCTGTCCCCTCTCTAATACAATAATGTCCTGTTTGAGTGATGGAGACCAAAACTGTACGGCATATTCTAGATGGGGCCTTACCAGTGCTCTATACAGTGGAAGAATGACCCCCTCATACATTACTTACAATACCCTCCCCAACGTTACTCCAAGTAGAGTGTAAGGACCAGCCCAGGACTTGAACTCTTATTCATGCTGTTCTGGACACTATTGCACTTACCATGTGAGCCACTGGAGGCTCTTGGGGCTGGTCCTGATTTTGTCTTTGATGTTCCTGTATATCTGCCTGTTCCCAGTTTGTCTCCTTCCTGTTCTCCACCCACCTCGTTTCCCTCATGTGTTTTCTATTCCCAATCAACTGCCCTTTATAAACAGCGCCCTGAGCTTTGCTCAGGGCTGAGTCATTGAATTTGTTTGTTCCTGGATAACCTTAGTTCCTTGTTCCTGAAATCCTAGTTCCAGAGTTCCTGTGATCTTGTTCTAGTGTTCCTTGACTTCCTGGTAATGACTTTGTTTTTGACCTTGTATTTGATTTTGGCCCCCTTCTGTGATTTAAAAGACAAGGAAACCCTGTTAAACATAAGGACTTAGTAGTGATGACATACCATCAATAAGTTCAGTAGTGCTCATGAATTTTCTCATTCTTCAAGCGCTGAGCTGTGAGAGCAAACAACTTTTTAAAAAATCGCTGTCTATTAAAATTTTTTTTCCATGATCCATCACTCCTGTGGTTAGACCGAGAGCGGCAATCAAGCGCTATAGCCTTAAGCAGCGCATACGCAGTAAGGTAGGGCAGGGTCGGACTAGGCCAGCGGCACACCGGGAAAAAACCTGGTGGGCCTTCGGGCTCTTGTGGGCCCAGCCGGCCCAGATCCGCATCATGCTCTTCTATAGCCAATCACAGCCCTTATTTGGCATCCTCATTTTTTGTGCTTGTGTGACTCACTAACACTTTTTACATCCGAGTGTTGTTCATGATTATAAAAGGTTGGGATCCCTGCTTTAGCACATCAAAACATTACGTCAAGTTGAGCGGGCACCAAAAGGGTTAAACACAAGGATGATCACTGTAGCTTTAAAGCCCATCCCAAACATAACAATCAGGATACCTCCAAAGAATTCTTTCCTGGCATGCAGCCAATCACTATGACTGGGAATCCCTGTTTCTAAGCAAAACATACAGACTAATTGCCAGCGAGGGACGGCCAAGCTCTTTGTTGCTGTGCTGAGTAACTTTATTAGAAGAAGGAAAATGTGAATCAGATTTCCAATCTAGGGCAAGGAAATCAGATGACTTTCTGCTGCACGTGGGCTGCCTGGAGAAGCTTGGGATGGGTTTATTATTCTGGATTTTTCTCCGTTTCCTGCACGCAGAAAACCCTTTTGGAAGGGCTGCCCGGGTAAAACGTGGCTTTCCAAATTAGGAAATCCATATAGGACATTTAAAGGGGCTGTTCACCTTTAAATTAACATTAAGTATGTTGTAGAGAATGATATTCTGAGACAATTTGCCATTGATTTTCATTTTTTATTATTTGCGGTTTTCCAGTTATTTAGCTTTTTATTCAGCAGCTCTCTTACATTTTTTCGGCAATCTGGTTGCCAGGGTTCAAATGACCCTAGCAAGTTAGCAACCATGCATTGATTTGAAGCAGAAAGTGGAATATGAATAGGAGAGGCCTGGATAGAAAGAGGAGTAATAAAAAGTAACAATAACAATAAAGGTGTAGCTTTACAGAGCATTTGGTTTTTAGATGGGGTCAGTGACCCCCATTTGAAAGCTGGAAAGAGTCAGAAGAAAACTGCAAATAATTAAAAAAAAATAATAATAATAATGAAGACCAATTGAAAAGTTGCTTAGAATTGGCCATTTTATAATGTACTTAAAGTTAACTTATAGGTGAACCATCCCTTTAAGCGAATGACATGGCGATCAGCCAATTATTGGTCGCCACGTCATCCGTTCCGCCCAGTAAATCACTCACCCTACCTCCCGACATTACCGCCCCCCTGATATCACCTGGCCCACCCCTTGCCCATTTTCCCAACACAATAAAGGTGAAAACCCTAAATGGGTCCCTAAAAGTAATTTCAATGGAAAAAAAACTTTATATTGTGGTGAAAATGCCACAGTATTCGGAAGGGCTGCCTGGGTTTAAAGTTCCGAATTAGGATATCCGGACAGGACTCTAAAATCGATGATCTCCACATCATCGGACCCGCCCCTGGTGTCACCAACCCCAAAGTCATCAGTCCCGCCCCGTGATGGCACCTGACATCATTCAACGAAGTGATAAGGTGGAAACCCTACCCATTTGTGATGTTGCTAATAAACAGCGGCTCTCCGTATGCTTTAGGTTTTGATAATAAGTTCCAGCATGATAGTAGTTTAGCAACATGTGGGTGGCACTACACTGTTATTGAAGGTTTTTACCCCTTTAACCCTACTCATGACTTACCTCCTACAAGTTAAACAAAGCTGTTATTATTTCCATCTGTTATACCAAAGCCAATTAGTCATTTGAGCAAATACATATATAACAGGTTGGGCCCTGCATCTGTGTTTCCTCCCTTGATTTAATTGGCTGTGTTTTCCAATGAATCAGCTGTCGGGAAATTCATGACCAAAGCTGCGTGTTCTGATTTTTTCATCTACCCAAGGCGAATCCTGCCCGAATTACATGAGTCGTCTTTCTCTGCCCAGAAAACATATGAGCCCTCATTTACCTCTGTAGGCACGGCAATGGGTTCAGATAGAATCTAATCACTTCTTGTGTTATACTAAGCAATGCATCTCCATTTACACCTGGGTCGGGGATAAGGATATACACCTCTCTGTGATTTTGTAGTCATACAGTGCTATATATATTCTTTTCTAGCAACTTTTCAATTGGCCATCATATAGTTTTTTTTTTAATTATTTGCCTTCTTCTTCAGACTCTTTCCAGTTTTCAAATGAGGGTCACTTCCTCTATCTAAATATAAAATGCTCTGTAGGGCTACCGCCCCATTGTGCCGAAATGTCTTCTCAACCTAAGCTTGACCCAACTATGTCTTATGTCTTGTGTTACCAAAGGAAATGAACGGACATGAGCTTATAGAAGAGTTAGACAGGACTGAGCCTAGGGTTGCCACCTGGCTAGTATTTTACCGGCTTGACCGTTAAAAATGATGCTTGACCCCAATGTTATCAATAGGGAAAAAATCTAAATATACAGGAAAGCCGGTATTTTTTCCAAAAAAGGTGGCAACCCTAGCTGAACCAGGGAATGATGCTGAAGAAGGCTGGGCCATGGAAAGTTGGTAGGTACGATACTGGACCATATTAGGTCCGACACCCTTCTGTGTCCTGCTGGATGAGTTAATGGTTGGTCTGAACCTTTCCGACCTGTAGATACACCCATAGGTCCCGTAGGTTTTGGACTGGCCACAAAGCCTGGACTGGAAACTAGCAAATGCCAGAGGGGCTGCTGTAAGATGCCATAGAAAGTCACCGTGAAGTTGGCTGGTAATGGACTGGTTGTGCCTCCGTGTACTTGAAATGCCAGGGTCTATTTTGACTCCCAGTCCAGACCTGCTGGTCACAGTACTAATGCACTTAATTAATTGTTCAAATAAATCCCTGCCCCTGTGTAAATTAATATTTGAGTGCCAGGGTTGCTTTTGGGCCTGCTGCAACCTGAGGCTTTTTGTCAACCCTCGTTAAGTGCCACTTGCAGCATAAGAGTCTCGAAAACACTACTATGTTCTCTATCATATTCATACAAGAACTAAGGACACTTTCAACATAAGCCACTTACCCTTCCTGAATGATTTTGGAGCATGGGAGGAAACTGGGTCATACAAACCTATTGATGCTAGAAACTGGTTCAATGTAAGAAGCAAGGAATAACAAGTCAATAAAGTAGAATCTCCTTCCTTCAGGCGATGGAGAGCTAATTGCAGCTTTTCTGGAGAATACCTGTTCTATTATATTGTCAGACTCCCATAAGTGATAAACCTCAAGCTCCAACATGATTTACATCCTTCGAGCAGGATACGTTTATCAGTAAGGACATTCATTTCTGTCTGAGGCCGAGGAAATCCACACTTCTGTAAAGATAAGAATAAAGAGACCTGCACAGGAGGAAGAAGATGTTTTTCACTCCACCTTTATCTGAGCAAGTTCACAGAGAAGAGATTGACATTCCCTAGGGGTATAGTGTAAAGCATTATATTATTTGCCTTTCACCTTCTATATAAACTAAATAGAAATATCACATATTTGGTTTTATATAATATCATACGCCCCTGCACTGTGGCCTTCTCCCTTCCCCAGACTTTTGGTTCTGAAGCACCATCTGACCTCTTCACTAGTGTTTGACATATAATTGGTTTATTACTGTGTTTCCTCAACCTAACACTGTTCTGCTACTGCAAACCACACAAACATGCTGTGAACCAGTAGGGCAGTTGCTCACTCATTGTGGAATCAGGCAGGCTTTAGTCCAGCATTCTCATTGGTAAATTCTATTGCATCTAAAATGACGTTTTTAGTCAGTACAATTCTCATTGGTGGGTTTTCATCTTCTGGGTTATTCTTATTCATCCACTATAGAGAACTAAGGGGGACAGCTTTAAAGGATAAGTAAACCTTTAAAATAAGTGAATGTAAAATTGACGAGAGTGCTATTCTAAGCGCTTTTGTCATTTACATTCATTATTTATTTTCTTTTGACTCCACGATATTAAGGGATACATGTGCTGTTAATATGAATGAATTTTGTTCCAACAGCGCCACCTGCTGGTCAGTTTCTGATCAGTCTGACCACCAAGTAGTCAAGGAAGTTGTCAGGAGAAAGAAAGAGGCTGCTCTGATGTTCTTCTGCTTAGGAAAGATTTGACAAAGGTTTCTAATTGTTTTCCTAAGCAGAAGAACATCAGAGCAGCCTCTTTCTTTCTCCTGACAACTTCCTTGACTACTTGGTAGTCAGACTGGTCCGAAACTGACCAGCAGGTGGCGCTGTTGGAACAAAATTCATTCATATTAACAGTACATGTATCCCTTAATATTGTGGAATAAAAAGAAAATAAATAATATAAATGACAAAAGGGCTTAGAACTTAGAATAGCACTCTCATCAATTTTACATTCACTTATTTTAAAGGTTTACTTATCCTTTAAGGATAGCAATTATTTTGCAAGTGCACTGAAAAATGCAGTCGCCCAGATTCCCCAAATCTGCCCCCTATCCCACAGACCTAAAGCTCTAGCACTCTCAAGTGGGCAACATATTAAAGGGGATGTAAACAATATTGCTCATTGACACTTTATGCAAATGTTGCTGAATTAAAATCCCCGTTTGCTTTAATATATTTTCCAGGATTAAAGGAGAAACAAACCCCTTGTTAAAAAAAACCCTCCCCCCTACCCTACATAGATCCCCCTTCCTTCCCCCCCCCCCCGCCTAGCAGCCCCCCTGGGCAAATGCCCCTAACGTTTTACTTACTCCTCGGTACAGTTTCAGGGATCGGAGTTCACGGCAGCTATCTTCCGGGTCTTTGGTAATCTGAGAATGAGGAGTGGAACGCCGCATGCGCAGTCGGAGCAGTTTCCCGGTTCGCAACAACTTCGCATGCACCGAAATGGACGGAAATTGCTGAAGAGCCAGAAAAGACATGAAGATCCAGAAGATGGCTGCCGTGAACTCCAGTCCCTGAATCTGCACCGAGGGGTAAGTAAAACGTTGGGGCATTTGCCCGGGGAAGCAGCTAGGCTAGGGGGGAGGAGGGAGGGGGATCCATGTGGGGTGGGGGGTAGGGTTTTTTTTAATATGGGGTTTGTTTCTCCTTTAAAGCAAGCTGTAGTACTGTAACATTATAACCAGGTCTGGACTGGAAGTCAAAATAGGCCCTGGCATTCCAGGAACACAGAGGCCCAAATAGTCCTCCACCAGCCCACTAAATAGTGACTATCTATGGGACCTTACAGCAGCCCCTCTGGCATTTGCCAGAACTCACAGATTGCCAGTCCGGGCCTGATTATAACCCCCATATTTTCCCAGGTGCAGTAACCAATTGCAACCAATGAGATGTTTGCTATTATTCAGATGACCAGTAATTCCCTGTTCTTTAGTTGCTATAGGTTACTGCAACCAGGCCCAAATTTGTGATGAGGCCACAAACAGTGGCGGAACTACCGGGGGAGCAGGGAGTGCGAGCGGGCCAGGGCCCGCACCCCCTCAGGGCCCCCCGGCAGTCCGTTCGCCGCTGAAAATGCGGCCAAATGCGGCCGTACGGAGGGGGGCGGGCCTGGCTGCACGTCACGCACCAGGGCCCGCCCCCCGCTAGGATCGCTACTGGCCACAAAGGATCGATCTTAGGGTGGCAGGATAGTAGGGCCCACATGCGAGGGGAGGGTGGTGCGCTCTTGAGGCTGATGGGCTCTAGGACCCAGCCGTCTAAGGGAGCTGAAGCCCAAAATCCTGGCCTGACTACAACTTGGCAAACTTGTGGTTTGTTTATTACATAACTACCTAAATGTGTAAATCTTGACTTGGCAACAAATGCGGTTTTAAATCTTTATTTACTGTGATTTACAGGCATGAAATGAAAACAAATATATTTCTGTGTATTTACATAGGTAATCATGATATTTGTTTCCTAAAGGAGTGTATCGCTGAACAAACCCTATAAAACCTTTGGTATTTGGTGGTTCATTTTTCCAGTGGCTCATATATAAAAAAAGCAACAGTGCTGAAAAGAAAACACTTCCACCCCCCTCCTTTTATACCAAAATATGGAAAGTTGGCCAGAAGAAAACATGTTATTTCCTAAATTTAACGTTTTCCAAACCCAATTCTTTTGGGTAGCCTGAACAATATTCAAGCACTAGGTTTGGTTTAAACACATTCCTGACTAGTTATACACATCTGGAAGCAGCTATGAAATGCCCCCAAAATCACTAAAATTATCACAAAAAACAGCTTGTCTATAAGGAATTTTTTTTCCATACCACTTCAGCAATGTGAGCTTATTTGGCAGCTGAATTGCTGGGAAAAGGGGCTTTAAAAACCACACGGCAGGTTACACAGGCAACCGTATCCGTATATAGAAATGACAAAGCATTGCAGCGTGATTGGATTGCTCAGAGTTCTGTGGGCTGGGACAGTAGCCAAGATGGCTGACTCCAGTTTCTGTATGAGAATCATAGACTTGTGAGGTAATCACTTTCCTTAAAGGGATACTGTCATGGGAAAACATGTTTTTTTTTTTTAAAATGCATCAGTTAATAGTGCTGCTCCAGCAGAATTCGGCACGGAAATCAATTTTTCAAAAGAGCAAACAGATTTTTTTTATATTTAAAGGGATCCCGTCATCGGAAAACATGTTTTTTTTTAGCAAACAGATTTTTTTATATTCAATTTTGAAATCTGACATGGGGCTAGACATTTTGTCAATTTCCCAGCTGCCCCTGGTCATGTGACTTGTGACTGCACTTTAGGAGAGAAATGCTTTCTGGCAGGCTGCTGTTTTTCCTTCTCAATGTAACTGAATGTGTCTCAGTGGGACATGGGTTTTTACTATTGAGTGTTGTTCTTATATCTACCAGGCAGCTGTTATCTTGTGTTAGGGAGCTGCTATCTGGTTACCTTCCCATTGTTCTGTTGTTTGGCTGCTGGGGGGGAAAGGGAGGGTGTGATATCACTCCAACTTGCAGTACAGCAGTAAAGAGTGATTGAAGTTTATCAGAGCACAAGTCACATGACTGGGGGCAGCTGGGAAATTGACAATATGCCCTACACATGTGCCCACTGTATAGGTAAGTTGCCATGAGTCAGGAAATGTAGGGGGGGAGGAGGGGAGCCCCAAAAATTTTTTCGATCTTTTTCAGCCTACCACCCATAATGTAGAAAACACGCCAGCGTTTTTTGGGACTTAGAAAAATGTTTGACTTTTTTTTAAACAATCCCTATCTACTCTATTGCGCTTCGCCAGGTCTGAGGTGGCGAAGGAAGTCTAGCGTAAAAGGTAGCGTTCAGTACACTGCGCGCGTTAGTGAATTTGCGTAGTTACGTCGCTAGCGAAACTTCGCCAGGCGTAAGGGTGCGAAGTAACACTAGCGAAACTACGCCAGGGTTCGTTAGTGAATTTGTGCAGTAACGAAAATGACAAACGCTAGCGAAGTAACGCTAGCGAAGTAACGCTAGCGAAGTAACGCTAGCGAAGTAACGCTAGCGAAGTAACGCTAGCGTTCGGCGCTTCGGCACTTAGTGAATTTGCCCCTCTGTGCCTAACTGACCTGTCCAATATTATTATTCCAATCTTAACTGAATTATCGGCACAAACAAATACCCCCCACTAGCAGTGCCTACATAAGTTACCTTGCTGTTAGAAACTATAATACAATTTGTTTTCATGACGTAAAGTAGGAGGCTTTGGCCTCTTACTTTGTACATCTGAGGATACAAATTGGACTGGTTTTTTTGGGGGTTGGTTTACATTCCCTATAATTCCAGCTACATACACACTCCGTATACTAAATAGCTGATTCATCTTGAAAGTTAAATGGTTATTCCTCCCCCAGAATGAATTCCTCTCTTGTCTTTACAGTCCACCCCATGCAATTAATCTTACACTTTTATTTATATAATAAGTAACTAAGCTGCTGTGTGTGATAAACCAGGAGGGGCAGAACAGTCAGTGCCAAAAGGAAATTGCTCCACAGTTCCCTCCTTCTGACTCAGAAAACGAATAGGATAAAATGCTGATAAGAAGTCATTTAATGTTTCCTACATTCACTGTAGGCAGAAATGATGTACAGTCATATGAAAAAGTTTGGGAACCCCCACTCAGCCTGCATAATAATTTACTCTACTTTCAACAAAAAAGATAACGGTGGTATGTCTTTCATTTCCCAGGAACATCTGGGGTGTTTTCTGAACAAAGATTTTTTAGTGAAGCAGTATTCAGTTGTATCAAATTAAATCAAATGTGAAATACAGGCTGTGCAAAAATGTGGGTACTTGTACTTGAATGCATGTAACTGCTCAATACTGATTACTGGCAACGCCAAATTAGTTAGATTAGCTTGTTAAGCCTTGAACTTCATAGGCAGGTATGTTCAATCATGAGAAAAGGTATTTAAGGAATTGCAAGTTGTGCTTCTGTTTGACTCTCCTCTGAAGAGTGACATCATGGGATCCTCAAAGCAACTCTCAAAAGATCTGAAAACAAAGATTGATCAGTATCAGGTTTTAGGGGAAGGCTAAAAAGCTATCTCAGAGGTTTAAACTGTCAGTTTCAACTGTAAGGAATGTAATCAGGAAATGGAAGGCCACAGGCACAGTTGCTGTAAAACCCAGGTCTGGCAGGCCAAGAAAAATACAGGAGCGGCATATGCGGAGGATTGTGAGAATGGTTACAGACAACCCAAAGATCATCTCCAAAGACCTGCAAGAACATCTTGCTGCAGATGGTGTATCTGTACATCGTTCTACAATTCAGCAAAATTTGCACAAAGAACATCTGTATGGCAGGGGGATGAGAAAGAAGCCCTTTCTGCACAAACAGAGTCGCTTGTTGTATGCAAAAGCTAATTTAGACAAGTCACAGTTATTTTGGAACAAATATGCTAAAAAATAAGGTTATTATTAACAAAATTGCAGACGGGCAGGAGCTAGGACCCGAATGGACTAGGGGCGCACGGCCTAGGAAATCTGGTCCTGATCACTCCTTGTAAAATAGACCAACATAAAAAGGAGAAATTCATGCAGATGAAAAAATGTTTGAAGGATTTATGAAATACTTCATTCACCTCGGCTTTCAAAAAAACCCCAAAACAAATGTTAAATCAGGGACATCCCATGGCACTTCTGCCCCTTCCTGAACCAACGCTCTCTTAAAGGGAATTCTGTTCCTGTAAGCTTCACATTAGTGTTTGATTTAATGCCAAATTAGATAAGTGCTTCAACTAAGATGTTTGGAGAGTGGCCATGTAGAGAGATATTATTATACTGCCAGATACATAGCTTTTCCAGCTGATTTATGCACAGAATCTGTGCCTTGTTGGTTCACTCTTTCATGTGTAATCAAAGTTATTTTAGCCCCAGGATAAAGATGGACAGTTTGATACCTCTGGGTTTCCGTGGAGGTACAGCTTGAGCAGCTTAAAAATGAAGGAGCTGCACGTTTTACCTGCACTTGGCATTTATTGTTTTAGTATAAGCCAACGACAATGCCACTACGGAAGGTTCCTCTACAGTAGGCACTAATGGGCAGATTTATTTAGAGTTGAACTGGAAATTCGAATTTTCAAATAGTTTTTTTGGTCAAAACTCACAAATAAGCAAACTCGGTTCGAATTTAGCAAACTTTTACCCTGGGAATAATTAGAATTTGACTATTCGCCACCTAAAACCTGCCGAGTTCATGTATAAATCAATGGGAGAGGTCCAGTGACCCATTTAAAGCTATTAATAGCCTTCCTGACATTCAAGTTTTTTTCAGAGAAAAAACTCGATTCGAGTTTTCGAGTCTGTAAAATTCTTTTGAGTTTTAGACATTCAATTTTTTTCTTAAATAACCTCACAATCAAATTTTGAGTAGATTCGAATTTATTAGAGTAAAAAAAACCACATGAATTCGAAATTCGACTTTTGATAAATGGACCTCCCAGTCTTTGATTATAAGCTATGGATGTAACCACTCCAAGCCGGGTGAGGACATGGGCATAGGGTAGAACTCAAATGAGGCTCTTTATTATGGATCCACTGTTACAAATTTCTCAGGATTTCAATAGTAGCCAGTTACCATTCAGTAGCTCTACCTGCAAATGGTGCCAGGGTTGGGCACTGCTAATGGGAGGGAGCTCCAGGAGCGAGCGGCCATGTCTTGCATAGCGCATGCGCATAATGAGCAAGTTGCGCCATTCATTATGCTCATTTGTGTGTCTCAATATGGCTGCTCATACTGGGAACGGTAGGCCTACTGTTACTCCCTACCAGAATACAGGTTCTATTAGCCCGCAGTTGGGAACAATATTTTTGCCCAACAGGTGCCTTATCCAAGGACAATGTGGCCTGTGATGGTTCAGTGGTTTAGGGGAAAGAACACTCAGTTCTTCAAGCAGTGGTAGATTTCTATCTTTTGCACCTCTAGGCTGGCACCTCACGCCTACTTTTCCTGAGCCTGCTCGAAACTCTTGTGCCAAAAGAAGCCATTGTTATCTACATGGCCCACACACTACTTGCCACCCAGGGTTTTGTTGCCTGATCACAAATCCAGCCTGCCTTTAAGCATAACAAGACATTTCCAGATATTTTTAGGATTTCATGTTTAGTGTAATCCAGAATAGTTTTTCAGTAGTCCGCTTTATGGACCTGAACACAAAACGGGAAACAATAAGTACATAACAAGAAGTCTTAAAACTCTGGAGACCTTCTCAAAGGAAAATGTATAGTTATGTTGAACTGAAGCCAGCACAGAAGTCCATGTCCTCCTTTGACACCATAAACAAACACTTCCAGTATATAACAAAATGATGCTGCTCAAAGACATAACAAAACCGCAGAATACTGTAATAATTAATTATATTAATTAGGGATGCGCCAAATTCAGCTTTTGGTCTTTTTCAGTCCCTGACCAAACCGAATGCTAAAAATCATGTGATTTTGTCGGACCATATGATAGCATCTATCGTCTCCTCTTCTAGGGACTTCGACTGTATCGATTACTTGGAATTTAAGATGAATAACCAAGTGTTTGTCCTGATTGACATGTGTTAGAATAAATAGTGTGATGACTTGGGGCAGCTGGGAAATTGACAATATGTCTAGCCCCATGTCCGATTTCAAAATTGAATATAAAAAAATCTGTTTGCTCTTTTGAGAAATGGATTTGAGTGCAGAATTCTGCTGGAGCAGCACTATTAACTGACTTTTTTTTTCCCATGACGGTATCCCTTTAACCGCTGCACCTCCCCTCTGTATGGTTACAGTGTAGGTACAGTGTAGGAGATGTCCCAAAAATACAGCTGTGTAGGAAACAATGTGTACCGTTTCTGGAGAAGCCTCCAATATGTTTTTGTTTTGCACTTAATAAGCTGAATGCTTCCAATAGAGGGGAGGGCGTATTATGTGGAATGCGCGCTAATTATTCCACTTCTGTTGGCGACTTAAGACATAAACTTTACTAAACTATACTCAAGGGCCTTTTTTTCTAAGCACTAATGTGTTCATATTCCTGTGCCTCACATCAATAAACTGCACTTCTTTTGTACAATTTCCTTCAATCCATTTATCTCCAAGGCTGGGTAAAAAGTATCTTCCGGATTCCCTCAGTTCCCAAATTCTTTTCAATACGTTTTCCATGAGCAAGAATAAGGGCTTGAATAGAAGAACACGTGACTAAACAAGTAAAAAGCCTGTAAAATGTTTATAGTGTTGTTGATATTCTGTTTTTTCTCGGAGCGTCCTGTCTACGGAACTTCCTTTCTCCCCTAGTAACATGGTGTACATCAAGTAGATAAAAGCAACAAAATTGCCAAAAAAGACCAGTAACATCAGAAAACAAGACAGAAATAACATCCCTTCTTCGAAGGGCTACTCTAGCATCTAGGAGATGCAGCTGGCTTATTAATGGAAAGACAGAACATTGGAAACTAGATCCCACCCTGGCTGGACCACAGCAAGTTAATTGAACTGTAGAGTATGTCCACAGGTTCTTCATACTTCACTAAACAGAAACAATTGCCAGTCTACGGTCAAGGTGGCCATAGACGTTACAATTATGATCTTTCCTGGAAAACAGCTTTCCAGGAAAGATTGTTCTTTTTAATACACATGAGGGGGGCACATGGGGTACTGTTGTACTGGGCTCAGGCCTAAAGGGGAGCCCGGCTGTGCTGCACTTATTCAAAATAGCCAGGCCCCCCTTGACATCGCCAAAGTCATGCCGCACCTGCCGAAGTCCCGAAATGACGACGTCCCAAAGAGTCGAAGTCCGGAAGAGCCGAAGTTCCGAAGCTGCAAAAAGACCCGAAGCCACAAAAGTAGCCGAAGTTAAAGACCCGAAGCCGCAAGAAGACCTAAAGCCACGAAAGGAGTTGAAGTTGAAGTCCCGAAGCCATGAAAAGACACAAAGCCATGAAAGGAGCCGAAGTTGAAGTCCTGAAGTCGCAAAAGGAGCCTAAGTTGATGTCCTGAAGCCATGAAAAGACCCAAATCCACAAAAGGAGTCACTGTTCCAAAGCCACGAAAAGACCCAAAGCCATGGAAGGGGCCAAAGTTGAAGTTCTGAAGCTGCAAACAGACCAGACGCCATGAAAGCAGTCGAAGTTGAAGTCCCGATGCCACGAAAAGACACAAAGCCATGAAAGGAGCTGAAGTTGAAGTCATGAAGCCGTGAAAAGGCCCAGAAGCAAGGAAAGGAGCCAAAGTTGAAATCCTGAAGCCACGAGTTCAGTTCAATTTGTTTGGTACGATAATATCTGCGGGTCTATAGCCACCTTTACTGATATCAATACCTGACCAATATCTAGTCCGTTAGACGAGCTAATTTTCAATTTACATTTTTTTGATCTTATAGTTAGCAGAGGATGCTTTTAGCTGCCCTTGGTATCGTGCCGCCTAAGAATAGGTTCTGACCTTCCCCCAAAACAGAAGCACTATTGGTCTTTGGTCATGGACCACAATGGCAGTCCTCTCCCAACAGATCTCCATAGACTGGCAGTGGAGGTCAAACAATCTGATTTGGTCCAGCACTTCTTGGGTGGGCAAAATCGGGACAAAAAAAAAGAGCTGGGGGGAAAGTTGGGACATACAGTATTATGGAGTAATATTGCTGTACTAAATATTTATATATTGTTACTGCTTATAATGGCACTTAACAAAGCATAAAATAAACTATTATTTAGTGGTATGAACCAGGCATTTTCTATTTAAAGGGGTTGTTCATGTTTAAATTACCTTTTAGTATGGTGTAGAGAGGGACACAATTTGCAATCGGTTTTCATTTTTTATTATTTGTGGTTTTTGAGTTATTTAGCTTTTTATTCAGCAACTCTCCAGTTTGCAGTTTCAGCCATCTGATTGCTAGGGGACAATTGACCCTAGTAACCATGCATTGATTTGAATAAGAGACTGGAATATGAATAGGGGAAGATCTTAATAGAAAGAGGAGGCATAAAAAGTAGCAGTAACAATACGTGTGTAGCCTTACAGAGCATTTGTTTTCAGCTGAGGTCACTGACCTCCATATGAAAGGTGGAAAGATTTGGGAAGAAGGCAAATAATTCAAAAGCGATGAAAAATAAATAATGAAGACTAATTGAAAAGTTGCTTAGAATTGGCATGGCATACAAAAAGCTAATTTGAAGGTGAACCACCCCTAACACATAAGAAAGTGTTAGAGCAACATGCACAGTACATGGGTATAAACTGAAGCAATTGTGGATTTTAAGATGTTTAACTTCCATGCAATGTTGCAGCTCAAGCACATGCACAAAGTAATTACTACTCCAGCATAATATTTCCAAACAGCAGGGAAAGTAGTTATAAACACTCTCCTTATAATGCAAGAAGAGGTCACCCTAAGGACTTCCCATTCCATTAAGTGGGTTTATGGTCTGCTCCTCTCTGCCATATGGAATAGGATTTAAATCTCTCAGCGGTAATGCTTTGAAGTGCAGTCATGTTTCTTTAGCTCCTGTAGAGTGATCCCTCTAGAGGAATTTTGGGACTATTGTTTTTGATTCAGATGAAGCTTTTCCTTTAATCCTACCTTTTGGTTGCCTCTCTCTCTCTCTCTCTCTCTCTCTTTCTCTCTCTTTCTCTCTCTCTTGGTGCAAGGAGGTTTAAGCTGAAAACAGTAAGTCTGATACAGAAGCCCATGAGTACACAATAGAAGGAAAGAAATGTGGTGTTGCGACAGCCCCATAGAGTAAAGCTGGCCATATATGTAAAGATTTTTAAAAGATCTTTTTGTAATCGTTAGACCAAGCTTATCTTGAAACGATCGTTTAAAGGAGAAGGAAAGCTCCAAGACAGTTTATTGCCAACAGATTAGCCACAACAGTGCAAGCTAGAATCATGTATTCATTCTACAGAATGCTTTACCTTACCTGAGTAAACAAGTCTAGACACTGTCTCTGTTTGTTTAGGATAGCAGCTGCCATATAAGCTTGGTGTGACATCACTTCCTGCCTGAGTCTCTCCCTGCTCACTCATAGCTCTGGGCTCAGATTACAGCAGAGAAGGGAGGGAGGGGGAGAGGAGCAAACTGAGCATGCTCAAGCCCTAGCCCTGGAGGTTTAAGATGAAAACAGGAAGTATGATACAGAAGCCCATGAGTACACAATAGAAGGAAAGAAATGTGGTGTTTCTTTTGACAGAGGACTCAGAGCAGCATTACTGAGAGTTTACTGGTGTATTTATATAGACCTTTCTGATAAAGCTTACTTAGTTTTAGCCTTTCCTTCTCCTTTAAAGGATAAGTAAACCTTTAAAATAAGTGAATGTAAAATTGATGAGAGTGCTATTCTAAGCACTTTTGTCATTTACAATCATTATTTATTTTCTTTTTATTCCAAGATATTAGGGGATACATGTGCTGTTAATATGAATGAATTTTGTTCCTGCTGGTCAGTTTCTGACCAGTCTGACCACCAAGTAGTCAAGGAAGTTGTCAGGAGAAAGAAAGAGGCTGCTCTGATGTTCTTCTGCTTGGTATTACAATATCTCCATGATTATGGGAGAAAATCTTTACCTCCATTCATAAATCGTATAGATCAGGGCTGTCCACATGCGGCCCTTCCCTTTCCTTGTGAGGCCCCTCGCATGAAAGTCTGTCTGCTGTGTCTGCTTACCATGTGTAAGATTTCAAAGGTATAACTGCAGAGATTAAATGGCCCCTGCATTGTTTAAACCTCAAATTCAGACTGTAATCCCCTGTTTTGTTCACACATGTAATCTCACCCCTGTATTGTTCACACCTGTGACACCTCTATTGTTTACACCCCTAAAGCCCTGTACTGTTCACACCTGAGACCCAGACCGAAACTGCCCACATTGTTCACCTGTTCACACTTTATACAAAATGCTAATGGGGCACCAGCACTGTGTCACTGTATGTAGTACATATTAGAGTGGTCCTGATAGGTTTCCCTGTCTCTTGCTCTGTTCTGCCTTCCATATGCTCCCTGGGTGTGCCATACTCTGACTGCCCTATTGTGCTTGGGTGTGCCATACTCTGCCAGTGTCTGCCATACTCTGCCTTCCTTGTGCTCCCTATGTGTGCCATACTCTCCCTGTGGAAGCCTGGTATTTGTTCTGGGTATTTGCTAGCATTTGAAAATTATTGTTAAGGGCCCCTAAGGTGTTTATGCAGTGAGCACCAACCATTTGGTCCTTGGTCCTTTTAAGTGACAAGTTTTCAACCATATGCTGTCTGATTAATACAGTCATGGGATCCGTCATCCAGAAACCCATTATCCAGAAACTCAGAATTACATAATAGGCTCCATTTTATCCAAATAATCCAAAATGCTTTCCTTTTTTGATCCAAACTAAGATACAATTAATCCTTATTGGAAGCAAAATCAGCTTATTGGGTTTATTTCATTTTTAAATGATTTTCTAGTAGACTTAAGGTATGAAGATCCAAATTGCAGAAAGATCCCTTATCCGGAAAGCCCCAGGTCCTGAGCATTCTGGATAACAGGTCCCATACCTGTAGTCTGCTTAGCTACGTACCACATTATAATACAGCTCTACAGTATGAAAAAGGCTCAGTCTGCATCTGGATCGGGTTCCTAGTCCACTATAGAGGATCTCTCATGGCATGCAAGAACAATATCAGCCTGTTTCCATCCATACCTCCTCCACTGCACTAGGCGCTTCTAAGCTTTTTTTTCCAGATTTAATGTAAGGCTTCTCGGTGACATCTAGTGGTTGTTTTAGAGGTTTTGCTGGATCCAAACTCAGCAGTACAATACTGAAGCCACAAATGTATTGAAGCAATAAAGAAAAAAAGGAAAATTACTGACCTGTTACATATGTTTAGCAATTAAAGGATAAGTAAACCTTTAAAATAAGTGAATGTAAAATTGATGAGAGTGCTATTCTAAGCCCTTTTGTAATTTACATTCATTATTTATTTAATTTTTATTCCGAGATATTAAGGGATACATGTGCTGTTAATATGAATGAATTTTGTTCCAACAGCGCCACCTTCTGGTTAATTTCTGACCAGTCTGACCACCAAGTAGTCAAGGAAGTTGTCAGAGGCTGCTCTGATGTTCTTCTGCTTAGGAAAGGTTTCTAATTATTTTCCTAAGCAGGGGTTAGTCCAACTTTATGTTAACTTTTAACAGTTTCTACAATGTTCGGTTATTAGCAGTTTATACAATGTTCTATTCTTAGCATAGTTTCAATTGGTCTGCATTTTATACGGATTTTGAATGATTTGCCTTCTGCTTCTTTCCACTTTTCAAATGGAAGTTATTGGCCCCAACATCCAATGTATATGAGCCTAAATGTGTATTACTTTCCAGCTTTGTCCTTAGCACCTGTCATAGAACAGGCAATAAGTACAGGGTCTGTGGCTCATGCAGCTCCTTAACATGTGGGTCTAAGGTACATACAGTAAATGCCTCCTCCTCACCAATAAATCAATGACCAACACAGTCAGTACTGTATTCATGAGGCAAACAGCAAGTCTCTGATCTGAAACCTGCGCAATTCAAGAATGGCATAGTGAAATGTGTAAAGAAATGGCAAATTGTAGTCTTTAATTAACCCTTTGGTGTTGAATATCACTCTCTACATCATACTAACAGTTAATTTAAAGGTGAACAATCCCTTTAAAGGACAACTATACCCCCAAATCAAATACTTGAGCAACA
The DNA here is from genome assembly GCF_017654675.1 of Xenopus laevis. NCBI lineage: Eukaryota > Metazoa > Chordata > Amphibia > Anura > Pipidae > Xenopus > Xenopus laevis. The sequence continues at coordinate 8,224,270 of NC_054376.1, read as the reverse complement.
GATAGTTTATATCAAATTAAGTGGCATATTAAAGAATCATATCAAACTGGAATATTTATTTAAGTAAATATTGCCCTTTTACATCTCTTGCCTTTAACCACCATTTTGTGATGGTCTCTGTGCTGCCTCAGAGATCACCTGACCAGAAATACTGCAGCTCTAAGTGTAACAGGAAGAGATCACCTGACCAGAAATACTGCAGCTCTAACTGTAACAGGAAGAGATCACCTGACCAGAAATACTGCAGCTCTAACTGTAACAGGAAGAGATCACCTGACCAGAAATACTGCAGCTCAAACTGTAACAGGAAGAGATCACCTGACCAGAAATACTGCAGCTCTAACTGTAACAGGAAGAGATCACCTGGCCAGAAATACTGCAGCTCTAACTGTAACAGGAAGAGATCACCTGACCAGAAATACTGCATCTCTAACTGTAACAGGAAGAGATCACCTGACCAGAAATACTGCAGCTCTAACTGTAACAGGAAGAGATCACCTGACCAGAAATACTGCATCTCTAACTGTAACAGGAAGAGATCACCTGGCCAGAAATACTGCAGCTCTAACTGTAACAGGAAGAGATCACCTGGCCAGAAATACTGCAGCTCTAACTGTAACAGGAAGAAGTGTTGAAGCAAAAGACAGAACTCTGTTTGTTAATTGGTTCATGTGACCTAACATGTATAGTTTGTTTGTAATGTCTGTGTTCAGCGTGAATCCTATGATCCCAGGGGGCGGCCCTTGTTTTTTAAAATGGCAATTTTCTATTTATGATTACCCAATGGCACATACTGCTAAAAAAGTATATTATAATGAAAATGTTTTTTTTTTTTTTTGCTTTTTGTAGAATTGCAGGGGCCTATTCATATTCCAGTCTCTTATTCAAATCAATGCATGGTTGCTAGGGTTATTTGCCAGAGCTGCTGAATAAAATACTAAATAACTCAAAAACCACAAATAATAAAAAATGAAAACCAATTGCAAATTGTCTCACAATCACACCCCTCAGGAACTATTTTCATTCTAAGGGATCTTACAGATGAGCGTTTGAAGCTACGCTCCCCTGCGTTCTGTTTTTATGCGTTGAGCCGCAGGGGAGTAGGGATGTAGCGAACTGTTCGCCGGCGAACTAGTTCGCGCGAACTTCGACTGTTCGCGTCCGCCGAATGTTCGCGAACGTCGCGCGACGTTCGGCAATAGGCGTTCGCGTCAAAAATCGTTCGACCATTCGATTCCTTCGATCGCTAAAATCGAAGGATTTTCGTTCGAATCGAACGATCGAAGCCATTGGATTGAATGAAATCATTCGATCGAATGGCTTCGATCGTTCGATTCGAACGAAAATCCTTCGATCGAACGATTAAAATCCTTCGATCGTTCGAATCGAACGATTTTCGGATGTTCGAAGTTCGCGAACAGTTCGCGAACTGTTCGCATTTTTTGCAGGTGTTCGCGAGGTGTTCGCGAACGGCGTTCGCGAACATCAAATCGGCGGTTCGCTACATCCCTACAGGGGAGCACAGGAGTAGATGCATTCAGTTTTTTTCAATGGGGCTGTAGTCACACAGGTGCATGTAGGCGCCGAACTCAGGTTGAGATGCAACATGCTGCATTTTTCCTGCGTTCGTCACCTACATGCAACTGTGTGAGTACAGCCCCATTGAAAAAAACTGAATGCGACTACTCCTGCGCTCCCCTGCGGCTGAACGCATAAAACCGGAACGCAGGGGAGCGCAGCTTCAAACGCTCATCTGTAAGAGCCGTTATGTTTCTCCCCAACCCTTCTTACATTTGAATGTGGCTCACAGGTGAAAAAGGTTAGGGATCCCTGTTCTACATCATACTAAGGGCTCTTACACACGGCCATTTTTGCCTGCACTCCCTGTGTTTTGCGCTTTCTTCCGTTCAGCCGCAGGGGAGCGCAGGAGTAGACGCACTCAATTATTGTGAAGGGGGGCTGTACTCACACAGACACATGTATGCGCCGAACGCAGGTGAAATGCAACATGCTACATACATGCGTCTGTGTGAGTACAGCCCCCTTCACAATAATTGAGTGCGTCTACTCCTTCGCTCCCCTGCGGCTGAACGGAAGAAAGCGCAACGCAGGGGAGCGCAGGATAAAACGCCCGTGTATAAGAGCCCTTAAAGTTAACTCAAAGGTGAACAACTCCTTTAATGGTATTATTTTGTACACGCTATGAGCAAACACGGGGGGGCAGTTCCTGCTGAATTGTGAGAATACCTTTATTAAAATATTGTTTGGGTGCGTGCAACACAAAACTCTTATAGAAATAGCTTTTTTTGCCACTGATACACATATTTAATTAATTTCAGAAATTAGTTGGCAGAAAATATTCCTTTTTCTTTTTTTATGGTTTCCCTCTCTTGTGTATTGTTTAGTTGTCCATGTTTTCAACTAAAAGTGTATGGCAGCTCTGGCACAAGTTATTATAGGCAAATGGAATTTTACATACAGTAGTAAGTAAGGTTGAAAAAAGACACATGTCCATCGAGTTCAACTTTTTTTTTTTTATTAACTACCTATATGCCAGTTGATCCAGAGGAAGGCAAAAAACCCATTTGAAGTCTCTCCAATTTGCCTCAGGGGGGAAAATTCCTTCCTGACTCCAAAATGGCAATGGGACCAGTCCCTGGATCAACTTGTACTATGAGCTATCTCCCATATCCCTGTATTCCCTCACTTGCTAAACACCATCCAACCCCTTCTTATACCTATCTAATGTATCAGCCTGTACCACTGATTCAGGGAGACAATTCCACATCTTCACAGCTCTCACTGTAACAAACACCTTCCCAATATTTAGGCGGAACCTCTTTTCTTCTAATCGGAATGGGTGACCTTGTGTCAGCTGGAAAGACCTACTGGTAAATAAATCATTAGAGAGATTATTATATGATCCCCTTATATATTTATACATAATTATCATATCACCCCTTAAGCGCCTCTTCTCCAGCGTGAACATCCCCAATTTGGCCAGTCTTTCCTCATAGCTAAGATTTCCCATACCTTTTACCAGCTTAGTTGCCCTTCTCTGGAATGCTGTATGAATTTTGATGGCATTCATACAGCAGTCTATTATTCAGTTTATAATGAAGGTACAAGTCAGCTGGAAATTTATGTTTGGAACTGAAATGTTTCATGTTTATGAAGCCAAATATATCAGATATTGGTAATATGTCCCTGACAGTTCGTCCATGCCCTTGAATGTCCCCTCTTTTTCTGGGCCCTCCTTACAAGATAATGTTACAAATATAGGAAAACAATTGTGCACCAGCCATTCAGCCACAATCCCAACTATCTAGAGCAACAAATATGTTTTCATCCCAACTCTTACCCTAAGGGTTCTTACACACGGGCGTTTATTGCTGCGTTACTCTTTCTTCCGTTGAGCCGCAGGGGAGCGCAGGAGTAAACACACTCAATTATTGTGAAGGGCGCTGTACTCACAAAGCAACATGTATGCGCCTAACGCAAGTAAAATGCAACATGCTGCGTCCCATCTGCTTTTGACGCTTACATGCGTCTGTGTGAGTACAGCCCCCTTGACAATAATTGAGTGCATTTACTGCTGCGCTCCCCTGCGGCTGAACGGAAGAAAGAGCGGCGCAGGGAGCAGGAAAAAACATCCGTGTGTTAGAGTCCTTACTGACTTTTGGGAGATCGAATAGACAATCTTTCACAATTAGGTTACCCTGATTGGATTTCAAGTTGACACTTCCCTGAAACTGCTCCATTTTTCCCCCTAGGGGGGAATGAGATGGGGTTAGTAAAAAGCATGGGAGGTCTAGAAAAAACAAGGAATCACAGAAAAAAGCCCTAGAAAAAACAAGGAATTACAGCAGTGATCCCCAACCAGTGGCTCGCGAGCAACATGTGCTCACTGAACCCTTGGATGTTGCTCCCAGTAGCCTCAAAGCAGGTGCTTATTTTTGAATTCCAGGCTTGAATGCAAGTGTTGGTTCCATAAAAACTACCTGTACTGCCAAACTGAGTCTCCTGTAGTCGGCCTGTCTGGCTGCTATTGCTTAAAGGAGAACTAAAGCCTAACTAAAGAAGTAGCTAGAAATGTTGTACATTATGTTTTGTGCTTCTGTACCAGCCCAAGGCAACCACAGCCCTTTAGCAGTAAAGATCTGTGTCTCCAAAGATGCCCCAGTAGCTCCCCATCTTCTTTTCTGCTGATTCACTGCACATGCTCCACTTACTGAGCTTAGGGAGCCACTCACAATATACAGTACACATAGAATAGAAATGTCACAGTATAAGGCTGATTAGTAATTAATACACATAATTACTACATGGCAGCACAGAAACCAGTGCAATTAGCATCAGAATTTAATAATCAGCAAACCTGTAGCATCAGCTTATATTACAGCCAGGGAAGCTCATTTTCTGCTGGATAATTAGTGACGAGCCCTAAGCTTAACTTCTCAACAGCCAATCAGAGCCCACTGAGCATGTGAGTGTCACAGACACTTTCCAAGATGGTGACCCCCTGTGACAAGTTTGAAGTCCTGGATCATTGCTGCTATTGACAAGCTCAAACTTTAGCCTCGTGTAATAAGTTCCATTTATAAAATATGGCATTTGTAGCCATATTATTTTTTAGGTATTACTTCTCCTTTAATTACCCTAGCAAGCAGACAGCAATTTGCAAGCCAAAGCAGAAGGATAAAGAATAGAAATAATAACATTTAAGCTTCACAATCAATTTGTTATAAGGGGTTAGTCATCAATAACAATCATTTTGAGATGAAGGCCAGTAAGAACCAGAATAGAAAGACCAACTGAAATTTGCTTAGAATTGGACCATCCGCAACGAATAAAGCTAATCAGTATTATCCTCAGGGTTAATTAATCAAGTCTGGGTAATTAATGAAGGTTTATTTCGAGAACCCATTACATTCCCTACTGCCGTGCCGTCTTATGTGTTTTCTGTGGAATGAAAAGTCATTGTTTTTCCAGTTACTTGTCTCCCCTACAGTAAATCAACATTTCAGGGCTATTTTTGAGCGGTGCTGACGCCTGGTAATGCATCGTATGGAGGTGGCGCATGGTCCAGCTGTAGTATATAAACTATTTATATCTATTCTTATTCAAGGTCATTGGAGTTAGAGCTGTTGAGTGCATGCTTAAGGGTGAGGCTTTGCTTCCCTAGGGATTGTATCTTCAGTACAGAATGTGTGCCCTTAGGTTAAGAGTTACCATTTAAATAGTTTGGTTAAATGCTATATCTATATATATATATATATAATTATTATTTTTTCCTTACATTTGTCTTGCTGGAATGTTTTCTTTAGCTTTTATAATGGTATACAAGCCCACTCCTTGCTTCTTTCCTATAATGCTTCCAAAGTTGGCCTTATATGGGCCAACAGTAACTGACAGTTTGGCCACTGTTCGTAATGTGCAAGGCCAATATCAGTGGTGTAACTAGTTTATTATTGGGCCCCACAGCAAATTAATTTAAGAGCCCCCAACATAAGCAGAGGTTGTCCTTTTTTTACCAATATATGTTTAAATTGCTCATTATTTAGGGTCTCCCTATACCTCCCGGGTCACATGGTCTGCTGTAGTTACGCCCCTGGCCAATATCAAGCCCCCACCCTCATGGAATGCTTGATTGGGGCTTTGTGAAATATAATGTGGGGAAAAAGCCCAGTAATATGGACCAGGGATGCAGCCACCCACTACTCACAAGGCCCCCTCGCTGTTGGGCACTGCCAAGAAATAAAATTGGTCCCCAATAGAATAAAAATGCCCCTCGCACACAGATGGCCGTGACTAGTAATGGGCGCATAAATCTGCAGCGAATTTCCGTGTTTTGCGAAATTTGCGAAATTCTCAGGCGAAAATTCACCGGCGTCAAAATGGACACAACGTCAATTTTCGAGTTCCATTAATTTTTCACTTTTCAATTTCGCGGCAAATTTGCAAATTGTTCGGTGAAGTAAAACAGGAGAAATTCGCCCATCACTAGCTGTGACTCTAAACCAGGTCGCTCCCTGATTCAGCCAAAACTTTGCCCACGATCCACACTAACTCTCACCACTTCTCATAAGCAACACCCGTTTCACAATCCACAAATGAAGCTTTTAGGTGCCCCCTTCTGTCCCCCGATTGCACCTGCCCCAACCCCCCTGATGGTAACAATTACCCCCAGCCCCCCCTCCATCGCAAATAACACCACCAGGAAGTCTCACAGCTGCACCTAACTAAAAACTGTAACTGACTAATAAATGCCGATTAGCAGAAAGCCTAACGCGTTTTGTATCACCAAAGGACATTTAATCATAGACCTAAGATTAAAACTGGCCATACATGAAGAGATTCGCTCGCCTGGCGGCATCGCCAAACGAGCGGATCTTTCCCCGATATGCCCACCAATGGCAGGGCTATATCGGGGTAATCCGAACATTGGGCCCTAGTGCTGACGATCGGATTACAACGAGGAGCAATGGGCTCCGGAAAAAATAAAACTTCCCAATCGATATCGTGGCCAGATATCGATCGGGAAGACCCGTCGGAAGCCCTCATACATGGGCATACATACATTAATTGCCGAATTTAGCTGCCCGTGTATGGCCACCTTAAGTGTTCTTTGGTGACACGAAACGCATTAGGTTTTTTTGATTTAAAGGGGAACTATCACAAAAATTTTAATTTTGTATTAGCTTCCTCATACTGAAATAATAAACTTTCTAAAAACAACCAATTAAAAATTCTGTACCGTTTCCGAAATAATCACGTTTATCTTCACTATTCCTCTCTCAGCATCTATTTCTGTTCATTCAGGAGTTGGGTGTCAGATGAATGATCCAATGTATCTTATAGGGGGGGCTCCTTTTGCCTAGAAGATGTATTAGAGCTCCTCTATTAAACTCACCAGACATCATGTCTCTCTACATGCAAAGTTTGTACTGGAATCAGTTATTTGAGTGAACTCTAATACATCTGCTAGAAAAAGGAAGCCCCTATAAGATATATTGGATCATTCATCTGACACCCAACTGTTGCATGAAGACAGAATGAAGAGAAACAGATGCTGAGAGAGGAATAGTGAATATAAACTTGATTATTTCAGAAACAATGCAGAATTTTTAATTGATTGTATTTAGAAAGTTTCTTACTTTAGTAGGAGGAAGCTTATATTAAATTTTCATTTTCGAAATAGTTCCCCATTAGTTATGGAAAATAAACATGTATCATTTGAAATGTCAATAATTTGACTTCCTAGTTCCTCAACTACATATAGTCTGGTATGTGCCTGCTTGCAATGATGTTTTCCTTTGCACACCTCCCCCGCTGATGGTCTGGGGTAAAGGTGGCCATAGACACACAGATCCTATCGTACGAATCGAGGATTTGTACGATTTTCGGATCGTGTGTGGGGAGTGCCGACAGCTTTCGTCCAGCGGAGATCGGTCGTTTGGTCGATCAGTCAGGTTTGATTTTGACCCGACCGATCCCGCCGGAGCCCATTGCACATCGTAATCTAATCAGATTACCCCCGATTTAGCCATGCTCGTTAATGGCATATCGGGGAAAGATCTCCAAACGAGCGGATTTTTTCGTCTATGGCCACCTTAAGTGTACCCAGACCCACCATGTGTAGCGGTAAGCATTTACTTTGGCAATTAGCCAATGTTGTGGGATTTCAAAGTCAACACTTACCACTAAACATGGTGGGTGAGATTTGGCCAAACTTGGCCAGATTAGCATCGGCTGTGGTACACTCATAGGGGCAAATTTACTAAAGCGCGAAGTGGCTAACACTAGTGCAAATTCGCCAGCGTGACGTCATTTCATTACTTCGCCGATTTACTAACGGGCGCTGGCGTTAATTCGCTAGCGAAGTGGACCTACTCTAGCTCTACACGCACCCTGACGCCAGGCGAAGTTGCGCTATGGAGAAGGGACGTAACTACGCTAATTCACTAATTTGTGGATTTTCATGAACGTTACCTCTTGTGCCAGACTTGCCTTTGCCAACTGAGACCAGGCGAAGTGCAATAGAGTAGATAGGGATTACTTCAAAAAAAGCTTTTTTAAGGGTGATAGGCTAAAAAAGACTTTTTTTGGGGGTACCCTCCTTCCCCCCTACATTTCCTAACATATGACACCTAAACTATACACTGGGCACATGTATAGGGCAATATAACACCTCTATTTTATTTTATGAAGCTTTCCCAGGCTTGTGTAGTGTAATGTATTTGCTGCTACATATACGTCAGTTGTACTTTAACTTGGCGCCGTATGCAAATTAGGCAGCGCTAGCGTAACTTCGCTTTGCTTGACGAATTAACGCTAGCGCAACTTTGCTACCGTTCGCCTCCCTGAGCGCAACTTCACATTTTAGTGAATATCGTAGCGCTGGCGAAACTACACCTGGCGAAGTGCGGCAACTTCGGATTTTAGTGAATTTGCCCCATAGAGAAGAAGAAAGCAGAGTGAGATGGCAACTGCCAACTCTGTAGTGCTATTTGGGATGGAGTCAGCAGGTTTTGTCCTCCTTCCACCTCCTATTTTACAGAATTCCGAGTTACCTCCATGGAACAACAAACAACAAACACATTCCCTCTGTCCTGACTGTATTTATGAAATATGTCTATTAGGTTAATCCCCCTCGAGTTCCTAATTGCAGAGACAATCTCTGATTGACTAGCAGCATCCCTGGAAATTTTAAGCTTGGAAATATTCTTGATTTTCAAAACTGACCAGAAATCGGCTTAATTTATTTTTAAGGGTTGCAAGAAATTTTGTCCTTAAGGGTCCATTTCTTTCATGGTTTCTATGATAGAAAACTTGAGACTTAAAATACATTTCCGTATTTTTCACCTGTACATGCATGAAAAGGAAAAAAATGGAAAGGATGATTGGTGAAGCACATTTAATCTTTGTGCATTGGAAGTTCCATTGGGTGCCTTGGGTGTTCCATCTATGCACATGAATTTTGGGCCAGATTGAGCTGTTCACTAAGCAAACGACATGATTTAGCATGATGTATATTTAGATCCTCAATCTCTCACGTTTTTAAAGGAGAAGGAAAGATACGGAGGCATTTTATTGCCAATAGATTAGCTGCAAAAGTGCAAGATATAACACTATATTTATTATGTAGACTGCTTTACCATACCTGAGTAAACAGCTCTAGCAGCTCTCCTGTTTATTTAGGATAGCAGCTGCCATATTTACTTGGTGTGACATCACTTCCTGCCTAAGTCTCTCCCTGCTCACTCATAGCTCTGGGCTCATATTACAGCAGGGAGGAGGGAGAGAAGACCAAACTGAGCATGCTCAAGCCCTAGCCCTGGAGGTTTAAGCTGAAAACAGGAAGTGTGATACAGAAGCCCATGAGTACACAATAGAAGGAAAGAAATGTGATGTTTCTTTTGACAGAGGACTCAGAGCAGCATTACTTTGAGGGTTTACAGGTATATTTATGTGAACCTTTCTGAGAAGGCTTACTTAGTTTTAACCTTTGCTTCTCCTTTAAAAGAAATAGCAAGAAATAAGAAGGACACTGATTGGCACGTTGGGAAAGTGTTCCTGGAAATTTCTTTGAATGTTGGCGACTATGGGAGAGTAGGAAGGGATCAAGCACTTGCACATTTATGGAAAAGATAGTAGTAGTAGCCTATAATCTTACAGGCACAATTAATGCTGTTAAACAGCTTCAAAGTCACAGCAGGATTGTCTTCTTTAGGGCTCTTACTGACGAGCGTTTTTACCTGCGCTCCCCTGCGTTCCATTTTTCTGCGTTCAGCCGCAGGGGAGCGTAGGAATAGACGCATTACATTTTTTCCAATGGGGCTGAAAAATGCAGCATGTTGTGTCTCAACCTGCGTTCGGCGCCTACACTTGCCTGTGTGAGTACAGCCCCATTGGAAAAAATGTAATACGTCTATTCCTGCGCTCCCCTGCGGCTGAACGCAGAAAAACGGAACGCAGGGGAGCGCAGGTAAAAACGCTAGTCTGTAAGAGCCCTTAGGGCTCTTACTCACTGGTGTTCTGACCTGCGCTCCCCTGCGTTCCGTTTTTTGGCGTTCAGCCGCAGAGGAGCGCAGGAATAGACGCATTACATTATTTCAAATGGGGCTGTACTCACTCAGGCGCGTGTAGGCGCCAAACGCAGGAAAAATGCAGCATGTTGCGTCTCAACCTGCGTTCGGCGCCTACACGCGCCTGAGTGAGTACAGCCCCATTTGAAGTAATGACATGCGTCTATTCCTGCGCTCCCCTGCGGCTGAACGCCAAAAAACGGAACGCAGGGGAGCGCAGGTCAGAACGCCAGTGAGTAAGAGCCCTTAGAGACACTACTCCTAGTATGATGTACCCCCTCCCTTCTATTATTCAGGTTTGGGTATGCCAGATATGTATGCTGGGATGGCTTTGGTCAGTTTTGCAAAGGGTCTGCAACAACACCAAGAGCAGCTGTCTACAAGCTCGGCTACATTTAGGAAGGTTAAAATAACACTAACGAGGGCTGAAAATGTTTATTGCAGTTAACAAGGTCTACATAAGTCCCATTCAAGTTAAGTTGTAGGTGTGGGAAACAAATTCAATAATGTTCCCCAAATTTTATCATGACTATGAAAGCAGCACTGGCAAGAATATACTATGGATAAAGCTTGCGGAATTCCAGGTGCAGCAGGACAAGCTGACAGCAGTAATTCAGATAATTCAGAGTGTGCAGCCTATTAGCAATTGCCCTGAATAGACTGAAAAGTGAAGGCCTAGGAAAATCAAAGAAAGGAGCTCCATGTGCAGGTACTGTATTATAATAAGCATAAGCATTGTTGTGCCATGTAGGAAAAAGTATGGATATCAGTATAGATTTCCCTGGAAACTGCCCCGGGGTAGGAATCTGCAATTGTTAAAGGAGAACTAAACCCTAAACATGAATAGGGCTAAAAATGCCATGTTTAATATACTGAACTTATTGCACGAGGCTAAAGTTTGAGCTTGTCAATAGCAGCAATGATCCAGGACTTCAAACTTGTCACAGGGGGTCACCATCTTGGAAAGTGTCTGTGACACTCACATGCTCAGTGGGCTCTGATTGGCTGTTGAGAAGCTAAGCTTAGGGCTCGTCACTAATTATCCAGCAGAAAATGAGCTTCCCTGGCTGTAATATAAGCTGATGCTACAGGTTTGCTGATTATTCAATTCTGATGCTAATTGCACTGGTTTCTGTGCTGCCATGTAGTAATTATGTGTATTAATTACTAATCAGCCTTATATTGTGACATTTCTATTCTATGTGTACTGTATATTGTGAGTGGGTCCCTAAGCTCAGTAAGTGACAGCAGCACAGAGCATGTGCAGTGAATCAGCAGAAAAGAAGATGGGGAGCTACCTGGGCATCTTCGGAGACACAGATCTTTACTGCTAAAGGGCTGTGGTTGCCTTGGGCTGGTACAGAAGCCCATAACAAAAGCCCAATGCCCTTTAAATGATCACAGAGGGAGGGAACAGAAGGAAAGAAGGGGGTGGCTTTAGTCAATAGCAGGGAACTGTAATGGCTATAGTGGGGTGATGAGGCCAATGTATCTGGTTGCCAATATTTCCAGCATTCAGCAAGTGATCTCTGTGCCCAATTCTTTAGGTGCAAGTGCAATGTGTAGATTGACGCAGGTCGCTGTGGGATGCCTGGAGCTACTGCCTGGTTTGGAGGTGACAGTGATTTTAGGGTTCCCCTGAATCGATAGATGCAACTGCACAAAATTCAGCATGATACATTTAGTAACTAACAGGTATGTACCCATAAGATTGGCAGTGCTTCCCTAAGTGCAAAGTATTTGGTCGTGACTTTTTTTCTGATACAGGCCTCGAGGGGTTAGAACAATTACTACACACATAAAAGTTCACATTAAATTCTCTTTGTCAAATGGCATCTAAAACCCCCAAAAATAATCAATTTAAACTTACTCAGGGTGCTTGTCTGAGCACTTGTGCGATTTATAATCACATTCTAATCTGAGCGGTTTTCTGGAATAGTTATCATGCTCATCCCTGATCACGGTTATTCAAAGGCACAGCGTCCTGCAAATAAACCCACCAATTTGCCAAACGACAATGCACATTGTTTTTCACTTTTTTAAACTGTGCGACATTTTTTTAAAGGAAGTTGTCAGGAGAAAGAAAGCGGCTGTTCATTAAGATCTTGCCGAGACTAATGCCCCCCATACACGGGCCGAAAAAAGCTGCCGAATGCCGCTGCCCATGTGTGGGGCCATCCGACGGGCATCCCCGATCAATATCTGTCCGAAAGGTTAAAAGATTCCGTCGGATAGCGGCATCTTTTCCTTGATGCGGTCCCGTGATCTGACCTCTTGTTTGGCCTCCATTCTGATCCAATTGTTGGGCCCTAGGGCCCACAATCGTATCAGCCCGACTTCGTCCACCTCAATGTGGGCATATTGGGGAGAGATCCGCTCATTCGGCGACATCTCCCTGTTTATGGCCACCTTAACCTGTGATTAACCTCCTCTTGCCTGCCTCTCTTCAATCAGGTAATGCCTTATGCATCATTTGATTAAAGGGGAATTCTCCAAAAAGGTGCACAGTGGCCTGCAGCCATTCTCCATAGTGAGCCAAGGCCTGCAGCCATTTTTCAAATGCACAAAGCAGTGTGCAAAGTGCAAAAAAATGGTGGGGCTTTAATAACACAATGCGCACTATGTGGTGCATTGTCATTGGCCCTAATGCTCTATGTATTTCATTTTTAAATAATACCTGAGCCTGGTTCTTTAAGTGCAAGTCCAAAGACAAAGAGGCAACATCCAACTAGACTTGAATCTGCTCCAAAATTCATCCACTTGCTAAGCATTGCCATCTGCCATTATCAGCTCATTTCTGTACAGCACATTTTTTTAAAGGAGAGAAGTACTGACCCAGCACAGGTAGTGCCCAACAACCTGGACACCCCCAAAAATACTTCTTCTGCTGCCTTCCCCTAGTTCGGACCTTAATGTCCCCCACCTGCGGCGCATCTTGGGCACATGCACTCTTCTGAGCTTGCATGTTTGTACTCGCGCACACCAGGAGGGGGCGATGTAGTCAGCTGGGTTGCCTAGGGCTCCCAGCCAACTGGGCCCCCCAAACCTTTACATCCAGGACCGCCATCAGAAATCACAGGGCCCCATACGAAAAAATTTCCTGGGCCCCCTGGGCTGCGCCCACTGCAAGCCCCACCTACCGGTCCGCCCTCCCCACCCCACAGGTCCACCCCCCACCACACAGTAAAAAAACAAAAAAAATATTGGTGGCTAGGGTTCCCACATGTTAATAAAAAAGATATTGGTGGTCAGGGCCCCCCATAAAAAACATTTGTGGCCAGGGCCCCCCCATTAAAAAATATTGGTGGCTAGGACACCACATGAGAAAAAAAATTGGTGTGCAAAACTGGTGGCCAGGGCCCCTCCCACATTATAAGAAAATTGGTGGCCAGGGCCCCTTAAACGTCCATGCCTTCCCGAAGTCAGCAGCTCTCAGAAAATGGGGGGCCCGGCTAATCAAGTAAGTGTGGCGTGGCCGGGCCCCCCTTACCCTCGGGGCCCCCTACAACTCTCCCCCCCTGATGGCTGCCCTGTTTACATCCACTACAATTTGGGAGCCTTTTTAAGGATATGGTTGTTTAAGTTGCCGGAGAAGACGGTAAAGCTCATAACACTCAAACTTTTTTGAACTACACCCTCCAGAATTCCAGAAAAGCTGCAGGGGAGCTTGAAATATTTGTTTTAATATATTGCAGAAAATGTTATGAATGTATTTGATGGGTGTAATTGGTTCCATCTTGTGGCCGCCAGCCAAAATATTGCAGTAAATATTGTCATCACCCTCGACACTGGCACTGCCAGTCTGCACAACTGGGAAAACTGCCCAGGGATAATCACCTGGGATCTATCCATGAATCTTATCCAATTCATGGGAATATGCACACCCCTTGTTCTCACATTCACTTGCATAAGTCAAGGTTGTTTTTTTGATTCCAGGTTTCTGGGCCTGGTATGTACAGCTTGGATGCTCTGCAATAAATCTGTTAAAAATATACTGCCATCCCCTGCTTTTTATTTTTTTTAACAGTGCTATTTATTTTGATAGTTAATAGTGCAAGGCTGTTTTGTAGCTTTAGTGTCACATTTCATATATTTATTTAAGGCACATGTCATATCAGACTACCTGCAACATTGAGCATAAATAGCTACACAACTCAGACTTTCAGAGTGGACAAGCATTAAGGGTCAGGGCACACAGGCAGATTCGGGGAGATTAGTTACCTGGCGACAAATCTCCTCTTTTTCGGGGCGACTAATCTCCCTAAACTGCCTCCCCTGCCTTCCCGGCGGATGGAAAACAAATCTCTCCGAGTGCCATCCAGCTGACGATTTGCATTTTAGCCAGCGGGAAGGCAGTTCGGGGAGATTAGTCGCCCGAAGAAGAGGAGATTTGTCGCCGGGCGCCTAATCTCCTTGAATCTGCCTCTGTGGCCTGACCCGAACGGTATATCCAGATTGGAATGGGGTGATGACCATACGTCAACTAACAAATATTAAAGACCACACACCTCTCACATCGCAGCCTCATTTTTTTTTTAACTTGTAAGGGGGGCCCTGCCACCAATGTTTTTTTAAAAAATATTTTTTGGGGGCCCAATTTTTTTAACTTGTAAGGGGGGCCTTGGCGCCAATGTTTTTTTTTAAAAATATTCTTTGGGCCCCAATTTTTTTTAACTTGTAAGGGGGGCCCTGGTGCCAATGTTTTTCTAAAAAAAAAATTTTGAGGCCTCAATTTTTTAAACTTTTTTAAAAAAATATTCTTTGGGCCCAGGGGCGTAACTATAGAGGAAGCAGACCCTGCGGCTGCAGGGGGGCCCAGAAGGTATAGGGGCCCCACAAGGCTCTTAATTCATATACAAATTCAATAAAACTTGGTAAAACAGGTCAATCTCTAGACATTTTTGGGGCCTATAAAATTATTTGCTGTGGGGCCCAGTGATATTTAGTTACACCACTGTTTGGGCCCCCAATTTTTTTCACTTGTAAGGGGGGTCCTAGCACCAATGCTTTTTAAAAACAACTTTTATGGGGGGCCCTGACCATCAATAGCTATTTATAACTTGTGTGTGTGTAGGGGGGGTACTTTTTTAGCACTGATGTCTGTGTGTTTTTTTAACTGTGATGAGGAGTGGGCGGGATCTGGGGTGGGGCTTGGGCGACAGGGTGGGCAGGGTCCAGGGGGCCCCGAAAATTTTGTTGTACAGGGCTCCGTGATTTCTAATGGTGGCCCTGGAGGGGGTTGTTCAGTCACCACATTGAAGATATGTGGCCCATCCATAGTGTGATCAACCAAGTTTTAGCTTTTGAGCACCGAATTTGATTGATCTGATAGAGGCATGCAGGGCCAGCTTGTAGGATGTCCATTGAAATACTGTTTTTTTGTATTATAAAATATAAAGTTTTTAGGTGGACATCCCCTTTAGAACAAACCAAAAAGGAACTTTTAAAATACATTCGATTTTACGTAATATCGTAATCGTATTGTAATATCGAAATTATTGAAGCAAAATGTTAACTCTCTAAAGGTAATATCGCTTTAAGGATTCGTTGTTATGCCGGGTTAGGTGTCCGAAAAGCAGAATTAGGTGGATAGCTGGTTCTTCAGGACTAAATCTTTACACTGCACCTTATCTTCTTGTGCACTGAAACAACAATATACCCTGCCTTGTAAATCCTGCACCATCTGTTCCTTAGAACATTTGCTATTTAAAATAACTTCAATTCTAAATACATAGAAGCCAGGGCAGGTCCCCTGGAAACACGACACGGCTCACTTTGTACAAAGACACTAAACGGCATACTCTTCTGACACACTAAAACACTTAAAGGAGAATTCAACCCTAAAGTAAAAAAACCCTACCATCCCCCCACCCTACATAGAGCCCCCTCCCTCCTCCCCCCAGCCTAAGTGCTGCCCCGGGCAAATGCCCCTAAGTCTTTATTTACCCCTCGGTGCAGATTCTGTCCAGTGGAGTTCATGGGCGCCATCTTCTTCTCTTCTGTAATCTTCAGGATGAAAGAGGCGTATTGGCGCCTGCGCAGTCGGAGAATTTTCCCGGTTCACGACAAAGTGACTAAATTCCCGAAGCGTGGCTCTCATTCCAAAGATTAGAGCTGGAGGGTGGCTGCTGTGAACTCTGCTGGACACAATCTGCACCGAGGGGTAAGTAAAGAGTTAGGGGCATTAGCCCAGGGTGGCAGTTAGGCTGGGGGGAATGAGGGAGGGGGGTCTATGTAGGGTAGGGGTGTAGGGTTTTTTTTTTACTTTAGGGCTGAATTCTCCTTTATAGGGATTCTGTCGTGATTTTTATGAATCGTTTTTATTTCAAAATGACACTGTTTACACTGCAAATAATTCACTCTACAATATAAAATTGGTGTGTAGGTGCATCTCAGGTCATTTTGCCTTGTGCTTTCAGAACCAGCACTTAAGGATGGAACTGCTTTCTGGCAGGCTGTTGTTTCTCCTACTCAATGTAACTGAATGTGTCTTAGTGGGACCTGGATTTTACTTTTGAGTGCTGCTCTTATATCTACCAGGCAGCTGTTATCTTGTGTTAGGGAGCTGCTATCTGGTTACCTTCCTATTGTTCTGTTGTTAGGCTACTGGGGGGGAAAAGGGAGGGGGTGATATCACTCCAACTTGCAGTACAGCAGTAAAGAGTGACTGACGTTTATCAGAGCACAAGTCACATGACTGGGGAGAGCTGGGAAACGGACAATATGTCTAGCCCCGTGTCAGATTTCAAAATGAAATATAAATTCCTTCACCAGTGTCCAGAAAAATAAGAAGACACGATTTTAGAGAAAACACACAACAATTATTTATTATAAAGAATCTCAGGATGTTGTTAAGAATGGAGGCCTAGTCTGACTCAAAGGGTTTATGTGGGGTTGAACAGAGTGGCTCATGATCCTTGGAGTTTTGTCTACCCAGAAGAGTAAAATAAAATCTGGAAGCAAAGATAGTTGTCACAGAGGAGAACTTAAAGGGATACTGTCATCGGAAAACATGTTTTTTTCAAAACACATCAATTAATAGTGCTACTCCAGCAGAATTCTGCACTGAAATCCATTTCTCAAAAGAGCAAACACATTTTTTTATATTCAATTTTGAAATCTGACATGGGGCTAGACATATTGTCAATGTCCCAGCTGCCCCCAGTCATGTGACTTGTGCCTGCACTTTAGGAGAGAAATGCTTTCTGGCAGGCTGCTATTTTTCCTTCTCAGTGTAACTGAATGTGTCTCAGTGGGACACGGGTTTTTACTATTGAGTGTTGTTCTTATATCTACCAGGCAGCTGTTATCTTGTGTTAGGGAGCTGTTATCTGGTTACCTTCCCATTGTTCTGTTGTTTGGCTGCTGGGGGGAAAGGGAGGGGGGGTGATATCACTCCAACTTGCAGTACAGCAGTAAAGAGTGACTGACGTTTATCAGAGCACAAGTCACATGACTGGGGACAGCTGGGAAACTGACAATATGTCTAGCCCCGTGTCAGATTTCAAAATGAAATATAAAAAAATCTGTTTGCTCTTTTGAGAAACTAATTATTAACTGATTTTTTTCCCATGGCAGTATGCCTTTAATTCACATAGGGGGCAATTTACCTCCCTCCCTATTGTAAAATATAATTTATTAATATTCAACGAGAAGTCCCATGGCCACTTTTATACAGCTCACAGAACTAGGACGTTCCATGACCTGTATGAATGTGGCCATGGGATGTGTGTACAGTAGGGCAAATGGGTGCAGCTCTAGTGCATATAGCTAGGCATTATGGTGTCAAAAAATGATGTGCAATGTAATGCAAGATCAGAATGCCATATGATCTATATCTATAGTACTTTCTTTGGGGTACATCAATACAGCCTCTTTCAGTTGGGTCTTGACATTGGTATTGGAGATATTCCTTTGCAGCTTCTAACATACACTCTTTAAAGGAGAAGGAAACCCCCTGGGCGCAAAAATCCCTCCCCCTCCCCTGTGTTGCCCCCCTCCCTCATCCCCCTGGCCTACCTGTCCCCTCTGCGCAGGTCCTGTCCACGGAGCTCACAGGCGCCATCTTCTCCCAAGCGGTCTTCTTCCTGCTTTGATCGGCATCTTCTGGCGCATGCGCAGTAGGAGCATTTACCGATACGGATCTACTGTGCATGCGCCGAATGTCACAAAGTTAAAGTTCGGCTTTTCGATCTACTGCACATGTGCATCCGCGAGAAGAAAGAAGAAGCCGGAAGAGGATCGCTCGTGGTGCTCATTGGTATAACCCAGGGCTGGTGCAGTTTTCTGCTGATAGGAGCACCGGCCTGGGCTTTCAGGTAAGTCAATACAATCACTTGGGGGTGCCTAACATTTGGCAAGTGGAAGAAGACTTTCCTTCTCCTTTAACTTGTGTCTGAATGATAGTTTGCTCCTGTTTCGTGTACATTGCACTCTGTACATGGTCAATGACCCCTATGGGTCTTTAGCCTAACCAAATCCTAACCCATAATGTCACATGCTTGAAAAAACTGAACCCTAGAAATATGCCCTCTGCTGCATCACAGTCACCGGGCGGGAAAGGTGGCAACCCTATCCCCATCTTGGCTTCTATTTAGAAGGTCAGTGACATTGCATATGCTCAGTATGCTCTGAGAAGCTGGTACCAAGATAATCTTCTAAGGACATAACTACACAGCACCAGACCCCCTTTGGAAAAAAATCTTTAGAGGGTCCTGAAATGGCAAAAGTGCCTCAGGAGAAGCACACAGCTTTATTAATTGGCCCCATATATTTTCGGTGGGTCATTATGAAAACAAAAACCTAATTGTTATTTTGGCGCCAAGCCCAGCTTTCAGCAATATCATTTTCATACTTTGTCAATGAGTCTCAAGATATATTTTTAGCTTTCTAATGTTCTTTGCCTTCATAAATAGCATAAAGAATAACTCACATAAGTACTGTCTGATTGGTTCAGCCTGGATGCATGCCTCCTCCTTGTAATCAGACAGACGCGTGTCTGGTTGCACATAATACAAATGTTTTATATCAGGGGTGTCCACACTTTTTGCAACGAGGGCCAGATTTGGTGAGTTGAAAATGTGTGGGGGCCGACCATTCAGCCCGACATTCTTTGAACCATTAACATCATTTATCTCATTTAAACAAGGAATCGCGTAGCCGTAGCAGTAATATTTGGGCACATTAGTGAAATGATCTGCCCCTTGGTCTATACTGCTGCCTGTGAGCTGAAGGTGTTAGTAATAGACACGTACTGGCACGTAGTGATGCGCTGATTGATATACTTCTTTAGGGCTGAAGGTGTTAATAGACGAATATACCACATTCCATTATATTATTGACATCCTTGACATTCTTCAAGTGGGATTAGGGGGTAAAACTATAATATACATAGTAACATAGTAAATTAGGTTGAAAAAAGACTAGGGATGCAACGAATCCACTTTTTTGGATTCGGCCGAACCCCCAAATCCTTTGCAAAAGGTTCGGCCGAATACCGAACCGAATCTGAACCCTAATTTGCATATGCAAATTAGGGGTGGGAAGGGGAAAACATTTTTTACTTCCTTGTTTTCTGACAAAAAGTCCCGTGATTTCCCTCCCCGCCCCTAATTTGCATATTAGGATTCGGATTTGGTTCGGCTGGGCAGAAGGATTGGGCCGAATCCGAATCCTGCTGAAAAAGGCCGAATCCTGGCCGAATCCCGAACCGAATCCTGGATTCGGTGCATCCCTAAAAAGACACATGTCCATCAAGTTCAACCTTTTAACTTTTTTTTAGGGATGCACCGAATCCACTTTTTTGGATTCGGCCGAACCCCCGAATATGAAAACATTATTTTTCCTATAATATATGAAGGGAACATTTTCCCCCCCTATAATGTATAGGTAAAGATACATGTTAATAAGAGTGGGTATGAGTATTGACCCCAGTACCCTTGGGTGGTCCTAAATATTGACATTCTCAAACCAAAAACAGCAAAGTGTATCACAAACAAAAAAGAAATAATCCATTTCTATAATTGGCTACATCTAATTCATTAGCCAATCACAAAAGAAAATATCTATAACAACTTCTGCTACTAATCATACATTAAAGGGATAATGTCATGGGGAAAAAAATTTTTTTCAAAATTAATCAGTTAATAGAGCTGCTCCAGCAGAATTCTGCACTGAAATCCATTTCTCAAAAGAGCAAACAGATTTTTTTATATTCAATTTTGAAATCTGACATGGGGCTAGACATATTGTCAATATCCCAGCTGCCCCCAGTCATGAGACTTGTGCTCTGATAAACTTCAATCACTCTTTACTGCTGTACTGCAAGTTGGAGTGATATCACCCCCCTTCCTCCCCCCCCCAGCAGCCAAACAAAAGAACAATGGGAAGGTAACCAGATAGCAGCTCCCTAACACAAGATAACAGCTGCCTGGTAGATCTAAGAACAACACTCAATAGTAAAAACCCATGTCCCACTGAGACACATTCAGTTACATTGAGAAGGAAAAACAGCAGCCTGCCAGAAAGCATTTCTCTCCTAAAGTGCAGGCACAAGTCACATGACTTGGGGCAGCTGGGAAATTGACAATATGTCTAGCCCCGTGTCAGATTTCAAAATTGAATATAAAAAAATGTGTTTGCTCTTTTGAGAAATGGATTTCAGTGCAGAATTCTGCTGGAGTAGCACTATTAACTGATGCGTTTTGAAAAAAACATGTTTTCGATGACAGTATCCCTTTAAGTTCTCCTCTGTGACAACTATCTTTGCTTCCAGATTTTATTTTACTCTTCTGGGTAGACAAAACTCCAAGTAGCATGAGTCTCTCTATTCAACCCAACGTAAACTCTTTGAGTCAAAATAGGCCTCCATTCTTAACAACACCCTGAGATTTTTTATAATAAATAATTGTTGTGTGTTTTCTCTAAAATCATGTCTTCTTATTTTTCTGGACACTGGTGAAGGAACATGGCAGGGTTGAATCATTCTATGTGTAGTTGCTGAGTAGGGAGGAAGATGGTAATTTAAGACTTTTTGTTTGGCACTAAATAGTTGAAAGCACCGTGCAAGCTTTAACGACTGAGTATAAGGAATGAAGATGTAACCTCACTCCAAGCACATGCCTTGATGGTGGATATTTTAAGTACAATGAATGAGTGAAAAGCCTCGTTCCATTACAAAGGGCACCTTGTAATCAAAGTCATAGAGAAGGAAGGCTTGTATGACAGAAGATGCAAAAAAAAAAAAAAGTCAGGGCAGTTTACAATGCAACTGGTATCGTATTTCTAACCAACAAGGCAATGGCAAGGAAAGAGGCTATTTAATGAGCCATTCACAAGTCAGGAGGTGGAAGAAGAAGTGAACAGAACTTGGCCACCAGCTGCCGGCACTCCTCACCACCGAGAGCTTTTCCAGGTAAGTCATCTCCTGCTATGGCTAGTTACATAGATAGAGAAGCAAGTATACAGTCAATTGAATTGATACAAGTGATGGAAACAAGGACAACTAAAGAATTATAGAATAGATTTATGGGATACATGGGTCAGAGAACGATGGTGGAAAGCTAAAGCAATGGACGCCGGCTGTATCTGTATAGATCCCAAGAAGTGGACTTTGATCATTTCATATATAAGAGGGTAGATTTGTGTCCAGACATATTTGTGTATTACAGATTTGCCAGATATTTCTTAATCTTCTTGGCTCTGGATGGACAGGTCAACCAACCTTTCCCTGATCACATGCAGACTCTCAGCATGTACAGTATAGGTGCAGGTATAGTATATCTATTTTGTGGCACTTTGTAGCCCTTTTATAATAGATATACAGGTTCTGTGGCTGGTATATCGGCATATGTCAATGGTAGAAATAACATCAAAATACATAGGAGGTTTCTTTTTTTTTCAGTCAGTAGTAGTTGCTGGCTTACCGTTTTCTGATCGGTTGCTATGGGTTACTAGACCTGGAACAAACTTTGCTGCAAATCTGGAGCAAAATTGTTGGTCCCTTGTAAGGTGACAGACTTCTCAGCACAGTGGAATATTCCACTGTGCATATAACTATTTGTACACCTCTATGATCTTGTTAAAGAAATAGGTTACATGTATTAGATTAATTATATTCCCATTGGATATCCGGATCAGTTGAAGGCTCACATTCCCCCTACCTACCCAAGATAAAAGTTACTTCTTCATCCTGACCTGGTCGATTCACCTCTGGAGTGACGCTACTTTACGGTGACATCCCTGCTGGTTTCATGGGTCCCCCAGGTTGAGTTAAAGGGTCCAGATCGGGTTGAGAGTCAGTGGACCTGGTTTGGCACAGGTTTGCCCAAGGGAACCCACACAGGCTTCTATATTATGTTATTCCAGCAGCACTTTGATGGAGGATTCCATTCTCACATTGGGGATGTCTTACTTGTATCCTGTAAACTACTGTTGAACTGTGAGCCTCACTGCAGTTTGGGTGCACCTGATTAAGGTGATTTTTTCCCACTCAGATTTTTTGCCCTAACCTCCCTGAATTTCCAGGCTCCTCTTCTTCTCTCACTCTGGCTCTTCAGCATTCATATGGTACAAGTTGCTAGGGGCTTTAGTTAAGTGAAAGATTGTTGATTAGGAATGTCCAACCCAATGCTCTCAGAGTTTACTCCCATTTGCTGTGAACATGAGCAGCTTTTATTGGGGTCAATGGTTTTGCCACAAGGAGTATTACTTGGGAAGGTGACCAATGTCACACACTACACAGCAAATGTACTTTATATACACACACACTATATAGATTTTGTTTGGTGCTTTGTGTTTGGTAAACATGAATGGAACTGCAAATCAGGATTTTTAATATACAGGATTCATAGTCTAATATTTATATAAATATAAATGCAATGAGTAAAGATTGTTGGCTTAGTAATGCTATTGCTAACCTGTAGATTTTCATTCAGGTTGACAGACGTACTAAAGATTAAACCATGTCTGAAGGGTAAGTACAGATGGTTTTGTGCACTACTGTTGAAATGTGTGAGATGTTATTTCTTTGTTTTTAAAAAATAAAAAAAAAATAGTATACTTTTATATATATCCTTATACACACAACTACTACTTGCAGCATGGATAATAGTCTCTGGGAAGGGACTGTGACTGTGGGATAGCAGGTATAGTAGGGAGAGATGGTGTCTATAGTAACAGTGGGATAATAGTCTCTGGGAAGGGAGTGTGACTGTGGGATAGCAGGTATAGTAGGGAGAGATGGTGCCTATAGTAACAGTGGATAATAGTCTCTGGGAAGGGAGTGTGACTGTGGGATAGCAGGTATAGTAGGGAGAGATGGTGTCTATAGTAACAGTGGGATAATAGTCTCTGGGAAGGGAGTGTGACTGTGGGATAGCAGGTATAGTAGGGAGAGATGGTGCCTATAGTAACAGTGGATAATAGTCTCTGGGAAGGGATTGTGACTGTGGGATAGCAGGTATAGTAGGGAGAGATGGTGCCTATAGTAACAGTGGATAATAGTCTCTGGGAAGGGAGTGTGACTGTGGGATAGCAGGTATAGTAGGGAGAGATGGTGCCTATAGTAACAGTGGATAATAGTCTCTGGGAAGGGAGTGTGACTGTGGGATAGCAGGTATAGTAGGGAGAGATGGTGTCTATAGTAACAGTGGATAATAGTCTCTGGGAAGGGAGTGTGACTGTGGGATAGCAGGTATAGTAGGGAGAGATGGTACCTATAGTAACAGTGGGATAATAGCCTCTGGGAAGGGAGTGTGACTGTGGGATAGCAGGTATAGTAGGGAGAGGTGGTGCCTATAGTAACAGTGGGATAATAGTCTCTGGGAAAGTAGGGAGAGATGGTGCCTATAGTAACGGTGGGATAATAGTCTCTGGGAAGGGAGTGTGACTGTGGGATAGCAGGTATAGTAGGGAGAGATGGTGTCTATAGTAACAGTGGGATAATAGTCTCTGGGAAGGGAGTGTGACTGTGGGATAGCAGGTATAGTAGGGAGAGATGGTGCCTATAGTAACAGTGGGATAATAGTCTATGGGAAGGGAGTGTGACTGTGGGATAGCAGGTATAGTAGGGAGAGATGGTGTCTATAGTAACAGTGGATAATAGTCTCTGGGAAGGGAGTGTGACTGTGGGATAGCAGGTATAGTAGGGAGAGATGGTGCCTATAGGAACAGTGGATAATAGTCTCTGGGAAGGGAGTGTGACTGTGGGATAGCAGGTATAGTAGGGAGAGATGGTGCCTATAGTAACAGTGGGATAATAGTCTCTGGGAAGGGAGTGTAACTGTGGGATAGCAGGTATAGTAGGTAGAGATGGTGCCTATAGTAACAGTGGGATAATAGTCTCTGGGAAGGGAGTGTGACTGTGGGATAGCAGGTATAGTAGGGAGAGATGGTGCTTATAGTAACAGTGGGATAATAGTCTCTGGGAAAGTAGGGAGAGATGGTGCCTATAGTAACGGTGGGATAATAGTCTCTGGGAAGGGAGTGTGACTGTGGGATAGCAGGTATAGTAGGGAGAGATGGTGCCTATAGTAACAGTGGGATAATGGTCTCTGGGAAAGTAGGGAGAGATGGTGCCTATAGTAACGGTGGGATAATAGTCTCTGGGAAGGGAGTGTAACTGTGGGATAGCAGGTATAGTAGGGAGAGATGGTGTCTATAGTAACAGTAGATAATAGTCTCTGGGAAGGGAGTGTGACTGTGGGATAGCAGGTATAGTAGGGAGAGATGGTGTCTATAGTAACAGTGGATAATAGTTTCTGGGAAGGGAGTGTGACTGTGGGATAGCAGGTATAGTAGGGAGAGATGGTGTCTATAGTAACAGTGGATAATAGTCTCTGGGAAGGGAGTGTGACTGTGGGATAGCAGGTATAGTAGGGAGAGATGGTGTCTATAGTAACAGTAGATAATAGTCTCTGGGAAGGGAGTGTGACTGTGGGATAGCAGGTATAGTAGGGAGAGATGGTGTCTATAGTAACAGTGGATAATAGTTTCTGGGAAGGGAGTGTGACTGTGGGATAGCAGGTATAGTAGGGAGAGATGGTGCCTATAGTAACAGTGGATAATAGTCTCTGGGAAAGTAGGGAGGGATGGTGCCTATAGTAACAGTGGGATAATAGTCTCTGGGAAGGGAGTGTAACTGTGGGATAGCAGGTATAGTAGGGAGAGATGGTGTCTATAGTAACAGTAGATAATAGTCTCTGGGAAGGGAGTGTGACTGTGGGATAGCAGGTATAGTAGGGAGAGATGGTGTCTATAGTAACAGTGGATAATAGTTTCTGGGAAGGGAGTGTGACTGTGGGATAGCAGGTATAGTAGGGAGAGATGGTGTCTATAGTAACAGTGGGATAATAGTCTCTGGGAAGGGAGTGTGACTGTGGGATAGCAGGTATAGTAGGGAGAGATGGTGTCTATAGTAACAGTGGATAATAGTCTCTGGGAAGGGAGTGTGACTGTGGGATAGCAGGTATAGTAGGGAGAGATGGTGCCTATAGTAACAGTGGATAATAGTCTCTGGGAAGGGGGTGTGACTGTGGGATAGCAGGTATAATAAGGGAGATAGTGCCTATAATGGCAATTGTGCAGCCAACACAATTGCATTTGTAGCACACCCTTGAGTGTACTTTTGCTGTGTATTAAGGCGATGTGTGACCAGGCTAAAACTGCTTGTAGTGTGCCCAGACCCCCAGTGTACCCGTGCAACTCCCGGTACCTGGTGTGATTAAATGCAGCAGGATATTCAGCCAGACAGTTTCTTTGCAGTAAACTATAACTGGTTTATTTACAGAGAACAGTGGAGAATTAGTAGTTCACAAGTACTTTGATGTTCACAGCAATCATAGAGTAGCTTCAAACAGCTATATTCCCTCCAGGGGGTACAAGGTACAGCAGACAGGCTAATATTCAATATATTATAGTTACAGCAACAATAGACTTGGGGGAATAGTTACCACTCTCACTGGGCACTATCCCTCTGGTGAAGCACTAAGGCATGGGTTTCTCAGCCTGGGGTCTTGTATCTTGGCACCGGACTTGGTCCTCACCTCACCCACTGTATTCAGCCTGGGGTCTTGGGTCTTGGTACCCTATATGGTCCTCAACTCACCCACTGTAGTCCCTGCTCTAGTGGTTCAAATACCACGGGGTCCTAACCCCACTATTTCTCCTCGTTGGAGCCACATCTGCTCACTAGCTACCCTGTGCTGACTCTCACTCCTAGAGTGACTGTTACTGTATTCACTATCACTAAGTCACACTTAACTAACTTCACCGGCAGACCTGGACCTGTAGTACCTCTCAGTGAGGCAAAGTCCCAGGACAGACCCAGACCGCATGGTGCTAAACCCCTTTATATTGACAAACAGTGCCATCTAGTGGACAATCTCCGTGAACTAATTTGGACCCAGCAAGGGACATAGCTGCTTGAGTTAACTAAAGGACCCTTAGGTGTCCAAATACTAAAGGGGAACTGCCTGAGTAATTTAACCTAAATCTCAGGGTCCCTACACATTTATTTTAAGTGTCCCTGATTTCAACTGATCTGGTAGCTGTACGGTAGGGTATAAGTTACAGCAAGACTCATAACCAGGTGTAATATTAATTACATAGCTAAGTTATATACACAGATAGTCTAACCTTTAAGGGAAAATGGAAATATTCTAGTATGAGTTTTATTTTTAGAGTATCACAAGTACAAATTTTAACCTTTTTTCCCCTTTTCTTTTAATCCATACATCAAGCTCAGAGGTAAGCTCCCCTTTTTTTTACATTTCAGATATATTCTAACAGGAGACTTTTTTCGCAAATATCTAACGGTAGCTTTATTATTTCTAGAGAAAATCAAAAATCCCTGCTTCCAGAAGGATACTTCTGAAGGTATGTTGTGTTTA
The DNA here is from genome assembly GCF_017654675.1 of Xenopus laevis. Classification (NCBI taxonomy): domain Eukaryota; kingdom Metazoa; phylum Chordata; class Amphibia; order Anura; family Pipidae; genus Xenopus; species Xenopus laevis. The sequence continues at coordinate 8,197,293 of NC_054376.1, read as the reverse complement.
GTTTCTTTCTATATAAGCATGAATAACCTTAGTGATGTCATCAGTTAAGATCTAAACGCAGGATGAGTGTGTGTCGTACAGGTACGGGATCCGTTATCTGGAAACCCGTTATCCAGAAAGCTCCGAATTATGGAAAGACCATCTCCCATAGACTCCATTTTATCCAAATAATCCAATTTTTAAAAAATGATTTCCTTTTTCTATGTAATAATAAAACAGTCGCTTGTACTTGATCCCAACTAAGATATAATTAATAGTGATGGGCGAATAAATTTACCAGGCGCGAATTTGCGTTGAATTTCCACATTTCACCGCCGGCGAATAAATTTGCGAAACTGTCATGAAAGTTTCTGGCGAAAAATCCGCCGCATCAAAAAAATTTGGCCGCGCATCAGAATAGTCGCACGCATAAAAATTGCCGCGCGTCGAAATTATTCAGACGTCCATTGACTTTAATGCATTTGGACAAAATAGGCACGTGTATAAAAATTTGAAATTGACGGGCGTCAAAATAATTTTTACGCCCATTGACTTTAATGCGTTTTGCAAATTTTTCACCGTTTCGCAGGAAATTGGTGAAACGGGACAAATTCGCTCATCACAAATAATTTATCCTTACTGGAAACAAAACCAGCTTATTGGGTTTATTTAATGTTTACATAATTATCTAGTAGACTTAAGGTATGGAGATCCAAATTACAGAAAGATCCGTTATCAGGAAACCCCCAGGTCTCGGGCATTCTGGATAACAGGTCCCATACCCATAACATAGGTATATAGATTGTGTTGGTGACCTCCCTGGGGGGGAGATGCCACATAGGATGACATATAATGGGTCGTGGACACATGAGCTTGCCATTTAATGCTCATGCAGGAAATACTTCTACCTGGCGACTGGCTGTGCTGTACAGGGAGTCCTCGAGTTACATACAACTCACACTAAGGGGCATATTTATCAAGGGTCGAATTTCGAAGTAATGGGGGTTTTTTTGAACTCCCATAACTTCGCATTCAAATGAAAAAAGACCAAACTTTATCAAAAAATCAAAGTTTTTTTTCCGAGTTAGGTCCGTATTCGTTTGAATTCAAATCGTACTAATTGAAGTACTGTAATAGCGTAATTCCAAAAAAAACCTCCAGTCCACCAATTGACTCCAAATAAGTCATAGGAGGTCCCCCATAGGCTAAAACAACAATTCGGCAGGTTTTAGATGGTGAATGGTCGAAGTCGAATTTTAAAGAGACGGTACATGATAAATTTCGATATTCGAATTTTCGATTGTTTTTCAAATTCAAATCGAATTAGGACTATTCCCTAGTCGAAGTACAGAAAAATTTTCATTTCGACCTTTAATAAATCTTCCGCTTACAGTATTACGGTAACACACTGTGGTTTGCTTGACCGTTATTAACATTTAGCTTTAATAAACCACCTGCCCCAATCCCCTCTGGCGTGTGTTGTCTACTGTACACCCAGGGACGTAACTACTGAGATAGCAGACCCTGCGGCTGCTAGGGGTGATAGGATCTATTGGTGGCCAAAAAAAAAAATCGGCAGGTGCGAAATCACTGCGAATTTCTGCCTTTTGCCACCGGTGTATAAATTCATGAAACTCCCGCGAAAAATCGCCGGCGTCAAAAAAATTTAGGTGCGTGTCGGAAAAGTCGCTCGTGTCAAAACCGTCACGCGTCAACACTATTCGGACGCCATTGATTTTAACGCCGGCGTCAAAATTGACACGGGCATCAATTTTGGAGTTTTTGCAAACCTTTGGCCATTTAGTGAATTTTGCGGAGCAATTCGTACATTTTTCAGCGAAACGGGAGAAATTCGCCCATCACTAATAGGGTCCCCATCTAATTCATATATCATTTCATTAAATATAGATAAAACAAGTCAACCTCTTGACATTTCGGGGGCCTGAAAAATTATTTTCTGTGGGGTCCCGTGCCTCTGGTTCCTGAAAAAAAAATGCGGAATTGTGGATAAAAACCTGATTTCATCCTGCGCACTTGCACTGCATTCATAAATGTACCTTAATGTTTCCATGTTTATATGACCTTGCCGTGAGTAGTGATGGGCGAATTTGTCCCATTTTGCCAGGGTTGAAAAAACTTTGACGCCGCGAAATCCGCAAAAATTTGCGAAACAGCGGTTTTGACGCCTGCGCCCATTAAAGTCAATGGGCGTCCATTTATCGTCGATGGCGTCGAAATTGTCGTCGTGGTTGAAAAAGCTTTGACACCGGCAAATTTTCGCCAGTGAATTTTGGCGGCAAATTATTCACCAGCGGCGAAACAGGCATGTTTATATGACCTTGCCGTGAGTAGTGATGGGTGAATTTCTCCCATTTCGCTTCGCCGTGAAATCCGCAAAACTGGTGAAAAATTAGCAAAACATCGGTTTTGACGCCTGCGCCCATTAAAGTCAATGGCCGCCCATTTATCGTTGCTGGTGAAAAATTTACAAAACAGCGGTTCGCTGGCGGCAAACGGGCAAATTCGCTGCAAATTCGCACCTGGCGAATAAATTCACTAGCCATGAGTTTGCAGAAGCCCTGACCAAATGGTGGAGAGCAAAGAGGAGCTTGAACCCACAAAGGCCGAAAGCTACGGACTTGGTCCGTTTATAAAGCTACGACATTTTTGGGGACTTAGATGTATGATCTTTAATTATCGCAATCGCCGCAAATAAGTACACTGTATAAGCCAGACTGATCACTTTTTGCTTTGGGTAGACTCTTATGCTTCAGAAGGCGACTGAAAAGTTGGAAAAAGAAAAGAGAGAGGCAGACGAGGAGAAGACAAAGATTCTTGACGAAAAGGTTCCATCTTTACAAATTGCTGGGCTTTCCCTCCAGGAGCTGCAGGTAACATATTTGCATTATTCATATGATACTCAGTGTAGCTTGGTCTCCATATTGCTTCTTCTTCTACTGTCCTTCTGTTCAGTCCTTATCAAATGCCATTTGTCCCAGGTCTTATAAATTGCCATTTGTCCCGTCTTCGTTTCCATCTCCATCTCTAGGAGCAAACACAGGTGACAACCACTGTTACTACTCTTCTGCCTGACATCTAGTGCTGCGAGAAGCAGTAGTAAGCAACATCATTGGTGTGGTTCCAAAAAGGGCAGTCACTGTAGGGAACCAAGGTTGTGTAAATGGGTTTTATACTCTTTTAAAGGAGAACTGAACCCTAAAAATTAATATGGCTAAAACTGCCATATTTTATATAGTGAACTTATTGCACGAGGCTAAAGTTTCAGCTTGTCAATAGCAGCAATGATCCAGGACTTCAAACTTGTCACAGGGGGTCACCATCTTGGAAAGTGTCTGTGACACTCACATGCTCAGTGGGCTCTGATTGGCTGTTGAGAAGCTAAGCTTAGGGCTCGTCACTAATTATCCAGCAGAAAATGAGCTTCCCTGGCTGTAATATAAGCTGATGCTACAGGTTTGCTGATTATTAAATTCTGATGCTAATTGCACTGGTTTCTGTGCTGCCATGTAGTAATTATCTGTATTAATTACTAATCAGCCTTATATTGTGACATTTCTATTCTATGTGTACTGTATATTGTGAGTGGGTCCCTAAGCTCAGTAAGTGACAGCAGCACAGAGCATGTGCAGTGAATCAGCAGAAAAGAAGACGGGGAGCTACTGGGGCATCTTTGGAGACACTGATCTTTACTGCTAAAGGGCTGTTTACTTAAATACATAAGTACAAACATCTTAAGGTATTTGAATTGCATTTTTCAGGGGAAAGCAGTGTTTTTTCTACAGAGCATGAAGTTCCTCATAGTCTCCTATAAAGAGGCCTCTAAAACCCAGCAGGACATTGCCATAAGGGAGTTTGCATGTGCAAAACAAGACAGTTTTCACTGAAAAAAATGTGTTTTTGTCATACACACCCATTGCTATTTTCATTGTTTTTCCCCTTGAATCTGTATTACTGACAATATCCCTTTCTCTCTAGGAACTGTGCACAAAACTACACAAACAAATTGATAGCGTAGATGAGGAACGTTATGACATTGAGATGAAAGTAAAAAAGCACAATATGGAGGTACCTCTTTCCAGTCTTGTTTATTTGTAAGCATTTAGTAACTGTCAATAAATACATAACGCTCACCACATATATACACACAACAGGAAGATAATTGGACTGTGGGATAGCAGGTATAGTAGGGAGAGATGGTGTCTATAGTAACAGTGGATAATAGTCTCTGGGAAGGGAGTGTGACTGTGGGATAGCAGGTATAGTAGGGAGAGATGGTGTCTATAGTAACAGTGGGATAATAGTCTCTGGGAAGGGAGTGTGACTGTGGGATAGCAGGTATAGTAGGGAGAGATGGTGCCTATAGTAACAGTGGATAATAGTCTCTGGGAAGGGAGTGTGACTGTGGGATAGCAGGTATAGCAGGGAGAGATGGTGTCTATAGTAACAGTGGGATAATAGTCTCTGGGAAGGGAGTGTGACTGTGGGATAGCAGGTATAGTAGGGAGAGATGGTGCCTATAGTAACAGTGGATAATAGTCTCTGGGAAGGGAGTGTGACTGTGGGATAGCAGGTATAGTAGGGAGAGATGGTGATTATAGTAACAGTGGATAATAGTCTCTGGGAAGGGAGTGTGACTGTGGGATAGCAGGTATAGTAGGGAGAGATGGTGCCTATAGTAACAGTTGATAATAGTCTCTGGGAAGGGAGTGTGACTGTGGGATTGCAGGTATAGTAGGGAGAGATGGTGCCTATAGTAACAGTGGATAATAGTCTCTGGGAAGGGAGTGTGACTGTGGGATAGCAGGTATAGTAGGGAGAGATGGTGTCTATAGTTACAGTGGATAATAGTCTCTGGGAAGGGAGCGTGACTGTGGGATAGCAGGTATAGTAGGGAGAGATGGTGCCTATAGTAACAGTGGATAATAGTCTCTGGGAAGGGAGTGTGACTGTGGGATAGCAGGTATAGTAGGGAGAGATGGTGCCTATAGTAACAGTGGATAATAGTCTCTGGGAAGGGAGTGTGACTGTGGGATAGCAGGTATAGTAGGGAGAGATGGTGCCTATAGTAACAGTGGATAATAGTCTCTGGGAAGGGAGTGTGACTGTGGGATAGCAGGTATAGTAGGGAGAGATGGTGCCTATAGTAACAGTGGATAATAGTCTCTGGGAAGGGAGTGTGACTGTGGGATAGCAGGTATAGTAGGGAGAGATGGTGTCTATAGTTACAGTGGATAATAGTCTCTGGGAAGGGAGTGTGACTGTGGGATAGCAGGTATAGTAGGGAGAGATGGTGCCTATAGTAACCATGGGATAATAGTCTCTGGGAAGGGAGTGTGACTGTGGGATAGCAGGTATAGTAGGGAGAGATGGTGCCTATAGTAACAGTGGGATAATAGTCTCTGGGAAGGGAGTGCGATTGTGGGATAGCAGGTATAGTAGGGAGAGATGGTGCCTATAGTAACAGTGGATAATAGTCTCTGGGAAGGGAGTGTGACTGTGGGATAGCAGGTATAGTAGGGAGAGATGGTGTCTATAGTTACAGTGGATAATAGTCTCTGGGAAGGGAGTGTGACTGTGGGATAGCAGGTATAGTAGGGAGAGATGGTGCCTATAGTAACCATGGGATAATAGTCTCTGGGAAGGGAGTGTGACTGTGGGATAGCAGGTATAGTAGGGAGAGATGGTGCCTATAGTAACAGTGGGATAATAGTCTCTGGGAAGGGAGTGTGACTGTGGGATAGCAGGTATAGTAGGGAGAGATGGTGCCTATAGCAACAGTGGATAATAGTCTCTGGGAAGGGAGTGTGACTGTGGGATAGCAGGTATAGTAGGGAGAGATGGTGCCTATAGTAACAGTGGATAATAGTCTCTGGGAAGGGAGTGTGACTGTGGGATAGCAGGTATAGTAGATAGAGATGGTGCCTATAGTAACAGTGGGATAATAGTCTCTGGGAAGGGAATGTGACTGTGGGATAGCAGGTATAGTAGGGAGAGATGGTGTCTATAGTAACAGTGGGATAATAGTCTCTGGGAAGGGAGTGTGACTGTGGGATAGCAGGTATAGTAGGGAGAGATGGTGCCTATAGTAACAGTGGATAATAGTCTCTGGGAAGGGAGTGTGACTGTGGGATAGCAGGTATAGTAGGGAGAGATGGTGCCTATAGTAACAGTGGATAATAGTCTCTGGGAAGGGAGTGTGACTGTGGGATAGCAGGTATAGTAGGGAGAGATGGTGTCTATAGTAACAGTGGATAATAGTCTAAAATGCTAGAACCCTTAATGATCTTATACAAAAATGTTAGAGGAGCCACAAAAAAACTTGTGAAATCCTGCACCTCAAGTTGGACACCCCTACTGTACAAGATAGTTTTTGTATGTACATTCTCAGATGTTTGAGACATTTATACATCTTTATCATCCATCACCAGCATAAAACATTCTCCTGTTTCCTAGATTGATGCCTTAACTCAAAAGATTTTCGACTTGAAAGGAAAATTCAAGAGGCCCAACTTGAAACGAGTGCGTATCTCGGCAGATGCCATGCTCACAGCCCTTCTGGGAACATCGATGAAGGTTTCCGTAGATCTAAGAGCCAACCTGAAATCCGTGAGAAAGGAAGATGAGAAGGTGAGTGGATATTTAATGATTATCCTATATACTAACCGAAGGCCTATCTATGTCCCGAGTGGAGGGGAGGCAGATGCGCACGCAACTTCGGTTAGGATCTATGAGATGCGCGCGCAACTTCAGCCGAAAGACATAGATGCGGCCTTCGATTAGCAGATGTGCTGGAAGGTTAGGATCAGAACAGGTTAGGATCGGGGAGGCAGATGCGCTGGAAGGTTAGGATCTAGGGAGGCAGATGCGCTCACCGTCTCCTTCTGCCTCCCGCCGCCTCTTCTTTCCTGCTCACTCAGGCGGCGACCGCTGGAAGGTTAGGATCTAGGGAGGCAGATGCGCTCACCGTCACACTAGGGGAACCGGTTGCGTACCTGCACGAAAGTCTGTATAAGCGTCGGCCATCTTGCTACTCCTCTGCGACTTTGTCATCCGCCCACTGCCAAATCCGCCCACTAAAGTCTGTATAAGCGTCGGCCATCTTGCTACTCCTCTGCGCGTTTGTCATCCGCCCACTAAAGTCTGTATAAGCATCGGCCATCTTGCTACTCCTTTGCAAGTTTGTCTAATGGCGGCGCTAGCGTCACTCTAGGAGGGGAACCGGTTGCGTACCTGCACGAAAGTCTGTATAAGCGTCGGCCATCTTGCTACTCCTCTGCGACTTTGTCATCCGCCCACTGCCAAATCCGCCCACTAAAGTCTGTATAAGCGTCGGCCATCTTGCTACTCCTCTGCGAGTTTGTCATCCGCCCACTAAAGTCTGTATAAGCGTCGGCCATCTTGCTACTCCTTTGCAAGTTTGTCTAATGGCGGCGCTAGCGTCACTCTAGGAGGGGAACCGGTTGCGTACCTGCGTGGGTGGCCATTTTTAGCAAAACGGGCTATATTATCTCCAAAAAATATTGATGTTGACATGATAAACAACCAAGTGATTGCATTACTTCCTGGACAAAGCTGTGTCTTTCTGAGTACTGACTGTATTGATTCTGAAGACGAAAGTGAGAAACTTAACTTCCCATTAGAATATTTAAACACTATCAACAATGCTGGATTACCACAACACAATCTTATACTCAAAGTAGGAACAATAGTCATGCTGTTAAGAAACCTTAAGGGTAGGGGCACACGGCGCGATTTCGCCGCGATTCTGCGCTAAGCGAGTTGTCGCTGCGTTTTTTAAGCCGAAATAGCTTTGCTAACTTTGGCGCTGGCGTCAATGCAAATCGCGGCAAAATCGCTGCGCTAATTCACACGCGGCGATTCGTTTTCTATTGTCGTCCGAAGTTGCCTCGCTGAGCGTTTCCGGGCGACAGTAGAAAAAGAATCGCCGCGTGTGAATTAGCGCAGCGATTTCGCCGCGATTTGCATTGACGCCAGCGCCAAAGTTAGCAAAGCTATTTCGGCTTAAAAAACGCAGCGACAACTCGCCCAGCGCAGAATCGCGGCGAAATCGCGCCGTGTGCCCCTACCCTAACACTAAGCAAGGTTTATGTAACGGTACACGGTTGGTTGTGAAGAGCATGAGACAAAATGTTATCAAGGCAGAAGTGCTTACAGGATCCCATAGCGGTGATACTGTTTTGATTCCCAGAATTGACCTTACCAGTTCTGACCAGGAATTACCTTTTAAACTTAAACGACGACAATTCCCCATTAAGGCTGCATTTGCCATGACAATCAACAAATCACAAGGACAAACATTGGATAAAGTCGGCATTTACCTATCTGAGCCTGTGTTTGGTCATGGTCAACTTTATGTTGCATTTTCAAGAGTGCAGCGTTCATCTGATGTTAAAGTCAAGATTTTAAGTACAGCTCACCAGGGAGAACTCATTCAAGGACAGGAGAACATTTTCACAAAAAATGTTGTTTATAAAGAAATTTTTCAGTAACACTTTACTACCAATAAACTCAAAATTTAAGAATTCTAATAGCAGATAGGTAATAACAAGCAATAGGCACAGATTCACTCTACATCCCCACAAATTAGCGTCGCCAGTTGCTGCCTGGGGATGCCGAGTGAATCAGCACCCATCGCATTTTGCTGCCTCACTGTTGTTACCATTCTTTCATTAACGATTCTTTAGAGAATCGGGGGTTTACTGGTAGATAATAAGAGACTAGACAAGGAGGAGAGGACAAAGATCTGAAACAGGATGAATGGTGGTGAAGCAGGACCGATTGGAGGGGTGTGTGTTAGAGAAGCAGGACAGATATTCAGTGTTTTAACAAATGGACACAGAAGAGCCCGGCCAAGAGATACAGGAGCTCAAGACTGCCCAAAGCCCCCAGCTTGTTGACAGCCCATCCCTTGTTTTCTACTGATCAACCCATCTCCCTAGTACTACATGCTAAGGGCTCAGGGTGGTGGTAACTGATGGGAATTAAATCCTCCTCCCCCCCAGAATGGCTACCCCAAGGTACCTGCCTACCCTATCTACTAGTGATGTGCGGGTCGGATAAAACCCAACATGCACGCAACCTCCCTCCACCTGCGCCCGCCAGAACCCAACTTCCGGCTTTCATTTATAGACCCGCATCGCCCCGCCGATGATGTCACAAAAGGGGTGGGGTGATCAGGAGCGTGTCTATAAAAAAGGAAGCCGGAAGTGCAAGGTGGCGGGGAGAGCAGAAAGAAGAGCTCAACCCGGACCCTCAAAAGGGGGTGCAAGGTCGCTCCGAACCTGCCCTACCAGCAGGTAAACCCGCAGGACCCGTGGGTATCAGGGTGGCCCTCATATCACTACTCACTACCTCTAGCTACAGCCATTGGACACAGAGCAAAAACAATTACAACTATAATATACATTGATTATTTTTTTGGGCTTGTGATCCTCCCACATCTAAATAATATGCAAAAACATTTTATAAAAAAATATATTTTTCTGTATCTTTCTGTAATACAGGAAAAGGCAGTAGAAGTTACTGATTGGCGTAAAAACATTGAAGCCATGTCTGGCATGGAGGGCAGAAAGAAGAAATTCGACACCAGCAACGCTTAAAAATCAAGGTAATTATACAAGGCAACATAACTGACCCTATGGGAATACCATAGGGTCAGTTATCTTGAAGATCAGTTGGGGTTAGATTTTGGGGAACACTTATTTTCTGTCCTAGATTAGGGTTGCCAACTGTTCAGTTTTGACCCGAACAGTTCAGTTTTTGTAAGGCCTGTTCGGGGCTGAACTTTCTGTTTGGTTTTCAGCCTTACGAAATCAGAACAATAATCTGGCCAATACATGAAAAGCATTTCAATACTCATCTCAACATGGCTTAGTTACTATCAAGTTCAGTTCATTTCTTATTATTAAAGATACAAAAAAAGCTAATCTATCAAAAATAAGAATGTTTTTTTCTAAATTAGCATTGCTGTATTTCAGAGCTTTCTGGATAACCGATTTCTGTATAATAGATCTCATACCTGTAATTAAAGGATTGGGCTTAATCATCAAGCAGAATGTAGCTAGAGATAGGGGTGCCACCTGTGTGGTTTTGAACTGGGCATCAACACTTAAAAACATTGAGAATGCTGGATAGAAATCTAGCAAGTTGCATCTAAGTGATGCAATAACCTTGCCCTGGTTTCATAATTCCATCAACGTCATTGTGATGTCATAATGCTAGTTCCTACATCACTGCCCCACCCCCAATGTTATCTGCCCTGCCCCCCGTGTTCGGGTTTAGCCATCAGAATTGGTGGCAACCCTAGGACCTAGATGTTCTTAGAACTATGGCTTAATGGCTGGTGCACCAATGTTTTCATAGACCTCTAACCTTCTTAGGAACTAAAGAGGACCCTGACCAAAAGATTGGACCTCAAAGTCAATGTGATAATTGGCTGTAAGACACTTCAGTACTGTTGAGGTCCAAGCGGACATCTTTCTCCTCATACTTTGCAGTAAAATGTAGGATCTTAAAATACTTTCTTTTACATAGTTAAATTACATAGTTTAGCTTAAAAAAAAGACAAAGTCCATCAAGTTCAACATGAAACCCAGAAAGATTATCCTGTTGAGGTTGTTGGATCTAGAACAGGAAAAGCAACCTTTGGTGTTCCAGATGTTACAATTACAACTTCCATGCGTTTTAGGAGTATCTAGCGTGCTGAAGAAAGCCCTTAAAGGATAATTAAACCTTTAAAGCAAGTGAATGAAAAATTGATGAGAATGCTATTCTAAACACTTTTGTCATTTACTTTAATTATTTATTTTTTATTCCAAGATATTAAGGGATAAAATGGATGTAATGGAAAACAATTAGAAACCTTTCTCAAATCTTTCCTAAGAACATCAGAGCAGCCTCTTTCTTTCTCCTGACAACTTCCTTGACTACTTGGTGGTCAGACTGGTCAGAAACTGACCAGCAGGTGGCGCTGTTGGAACAAAATTCATTCATATTAACAGTACATGTATCCCTTAATATCTTGGAATAAAAAGATAATAAATAATGAAGATAAATGACAAAATTGCTTAGAATAGCACTCTCCAGGGGTGTAACTACAGAGGAAGCAGACCCTGTGGTTGCAGGGCCCCATGAGGCCCTAATTCAAATACAATTTCAATAAATATTGCTAAAACTTCTAGACATTTTGGGGGCCTGAAAAATAATTTGCTGTGGGGCCCATCAACATCTAGTTACGCCACTGGCACTCTCATCTATTTTACATCCACTTATTTTAAAGGTTTACTTATCTTTTAAGATCTGGAGGTCCAATGTATGGTTTTCTGATTCCTCCGTGTTACACAGAACATACATTGGGCCTTCTACTGGCCCCACAGTAGGGCTTTTCTTTTTTACTAGAGCATTGACCAGCATATACCATATGTCAGTATAAAGTACCGAATTAGACAATCGGCCAATACCTCTGCGTAACAGCAACATTGGGCCTGCCTTTCCATGGTTCTACCCTTGAGCTTCATCTTGGACATGTGGATAATTAGGCATGCACAGAATCCACTATTTGGGGATTCTGCCAAATCCTGAATCCTTTGTGAAAGATTTCGGCAAAATACCAAACTGCATCTAAAGAAGGGAAGGGTTAAAAAAAATGTACTTCCTAGTTTGTGCAAGGAAAAGTCATTTAAGATGATTTAAAGGATTCCGATTTGGTCCAACCCAAATGCCTGTGAAAATAGTCTAAATCCTGAACCATATCCTGGATTCAGTTTATCCAGTAACTGGCTCCGTATCATGAGTATCATAAGTGTAAAGTAAAGAAATACACTATTAACCAATATCAATTCACATATAGTAAGGTGATTATATAGGCTATTTATGGTGTACAGTAACCCTTGGACCTGTCTTTTCAATGGCTCAATGAGCTTGAGCATGTTGATACAATTACTGGCCCCACTGTAGGATTTTTTTTCTAATTACATCATGTACTCCCTGGCAATTTAATGAAAAGAGAAAGACTGTTGGCCAGTACCTATTTACACAGTATGCCATTGGTTTATAGCAACACTACAACCTGCCTTTTGCTGAGTTCTACACTTATAGGGATACTGTCATGGTTTTTTCCCAGGTGCCCCCAGTCATGTGACTTGTGCTCTGATAAACTTCAGTCACTTTTTACTGCTGCACTGCAAGTTGGAGTGATATCACCCCCACTTCTCCCCCCCAGTAGCCTAACAACAGAAAAATGGGAAGGTAACCAGATAACAGCTCCCTAACACAAGAGAACAGCTGCCTGGTAGATCTAAGAACAGCACTCGATTGTAAAATCCATGTCCCACTGTGACTCCTTCAGTTACATTGAGTAGAAGAAACAACAGCCTGCCTGAAAGCAGTTCCATCCTAAAGTGCTGGCTCTTTCTGAAAGCACATGACCAGGCAAAATGACCTGAGATGCACCTACACACCAATATTACAAGTAAAAATACACTTGTTGGGTTAGGAATTAAATTTTGTATGGTAGAGTTAATTATTTGCAGTGTAAACAGCAGCGTCGGACTTACATAGCCAGCGCTCCTAACTTCCCCCCGCCCAATAGCGTAAGGAAGGCCGCGAAACGCTTATTACGCTTATGCAAGCTCTGAGAACATGGCATGTATTCCTTTCTGGAATATGTGGGCTGGGGCCATAAAGCCTTTTTTTACAAGGTTTGACTCACACATGTCAACAGATTTATTTTATTTATTCCTTTTATCCTTTTCACATCACATTAAAGCCGAATCAATTACACAACATCCAAAGAATGGAAGGGTTTATGAAAATCGTGTGCACATGTCTTGTTTCTTCTGCCTCTTAAATATGGGTTGACTTCATTTTAAGGGTGAGGTAAACAGAACTCTAGAGAGATGATAATTGCTTTTCAGCACTTCTTCATTACTTGTCAAGGGGTGTTGACAAACATATAAATCTGCCCTGAAATTAAGACGGTCAGAAAAATGCCTGCCTCAATATTTTATGCTCGAAATATGGTGTTTGAACAAAGGATCATTATATAGAGACTCCACTGGAGGTTGACACTGTAATATTCTTACATTATAGAGAAATGAAGACACAAATGCCTGGGTGTTCTCAAGCCTTTGAGCAAACTACCAGGGTTATAACCCAGAGACTAATTTGTTTCTTCCAGTTTGGCCATGTATTTTTTCTTTACCATATTGGCATTTAAAGGAAAACTAAACCCTAATATTGAATATGGCGTAAAATGCCATATTTTATTTGCCTGTTCCGCATATGAATTTGCCATTGAACGGTTCCGACGCCGGCGCAAATAAACAGAAGGCCATTGACTGGAATCATCACTGGCGTCAAAATCGCAGTTTCACAAAATTTGAGGGAAATTCGTGGCGAAGCGAAACGGGACAAATTCGCCCATCACTAGCCATAAAGTAATAAAAGTTGCACCATGGATTTAAGTCTCGTCTAACTTTATAGGTATATAGATATCACTGTTTGTATGATATATAAATGTGTAAGTACAAGATCATATAACATTAAACAAGGGATTTTCTTCTAATTTTACAGACCAGGAGGCAGTTGGCGTTCCAGAGGAGTTGCAGCATTTTATGGAAAGTCCGGCTGTTATGGATACAAGAGTACATAAACACCGTAACAGTCTGCGGAAATATTTATGTTTCCTTTAATATATAAAAAATGTATAATGTACTGTTCTTTGTTAAAAAACCTTTTTCAAATTATAGCACCTGTAACTGAGCAACCACCTAGATAATTGGATAATGTATGAGAGTCTTTCCATCCCAAGTCAAAGGCTCATGGCACAGAGACATCTCCAGTTCTCAGCTGGTGGAGAAGAGCTGAAACCTGACTTTACAGCCAATCATCTGCATGAATTCATACCAATATGAACAGAAAATACATCTCATGTGCCATCATCCGAAAAGATGATGTCTTGAAAGTATAAATAGATGGAAATCCTGAGATTTTTTTTGAAAAAATAAAAATCACAGAAGAAAAAGTTCTTCCTTCTTCATCCCTATAAAAAACTATCATAAGAACCATTTCTTGTATAGCCCAGAATGTAATAAAGGTTTAGGATTATTCTGAAACCTGTTATCCAGAAAGCTCCACATTAAGGGAAGGCTGTCTCCCATAAATCCTGTTGCGTTTAATGTTTACATGATTTTTTTTGGTAGACTTAAAGGATAAGTAAACCTTTGAGAGTGCTTTTCTAAGTCCTTTTGTCATTTACATTCATTATTTATTTTTATTCCAAGATATTATGGGATACATGTGCTGTTAAAGGAACAGTAACACTAAAAAAATGTATTAAAAAATCCATTCCCCCCCCACTAATAATAGATCTACCCTGCATAAAGTTTATTCATATCAATGCTTTATTAAAAAAATACTGTTTGAAAGCACTCCTTCCTGTCTACTGCAAAACGGCGATATGACGACTCACTCTGCAGATCTGCGCTCCACATCTTCCCCCAAACCCGTCTTCAGCCAAAACTGGAAGATAGGCAGGAAGACTACTGACAGCTCAAAATTTTCAGCAGCACTAAGGACAGAAAACACTTTCTGTTGCCACCAATTTCCAAGCTTTTTTTTTAGTGTTACTGTTCCTTTAATATGAATGAATTTTGTTCTACCAGTGCCACCTGCTGGTCAGTTTCTGACCAGTCTGACCAAGTAGTCAAGGAAGTTGTCAGGAGAAAGAAAGAGGCTGCTCTGATGTTCTTCTGCTTAGGAAAGATTTGAGAAAGGTTTCTAATTGTTTTCCTAAGCAGAAGAACATCAGAGCAGCCTCTTTCTTTCTCCTGACAACTTCCTTGACTACTTGGTGGTCAGACTGATCAGAAACTGACCAGCAGGTGGCGCTGTTGGAACAAAATTCATTAATATTTACAGCAAATGTAATAAATTACAAAAGGGCTCATAATAGCACTTTCATTTATTTTACAGCCACCTATTTTAAAGATTTATTTATCCTTGCAGGGATCCCCAACCTTTTGAACCCGTGAGCATCATTCAGAATTAAAAGGAGTTGGGGAGCAACACAAGCATGAAAAATGTTCTTGGGCTGCCAAATAAGTGCTGTGATTAACCTTTTGGTATCCCCTATGTGGATTGTCAACCTACATTGAGGCTCTGTTGGGCATTGCACCTGGTTTTTACACAACTAAAATTTGCCTCCAAGCCTGGAATTCAAAAATAATCAACTGCTTTGAGGCCACTGGGAGCAACATCCAATGGACTGGAGAGCAACATGTTGCTCATGAGCTACTGGTTGGGGATCATTGCTTTAAGACATGAAGATCCAAATTATAGAAAGATCCATTATCCAGAAAACCTAAGGTCCTGGATAGCAGGTCACATACCTGTAAATTAATATTATTCAACCAAAAACACATCTTTAGAGCTAAGTTTTATTTACTGGTCTTTATCTCTGACAAAAAAATTATTACATTATAGTGTAAAGGAAAAGTCTATTTAGAACAACTAATGGGCAAATAAACAGTGGTGTAACTAAAGTGCGCCGGGCCCCCCTGCAAAAAAACTAGGGATGCACCGAATCTAGGATTCGGTTCAGGATTCAGCCAGGATTCGGCCTTTTTCAACAGGATTCGGCCGAATCCTTCTGCCAGGCTGAACCAAATTCTAATCCTAATTTGCATATGCAGGTTAGGGGTAGAGATGTCGCGAACTGTTCGCCGGCGAACTTGTTCGCGCGAACATCGGGTGTTCGCGCTCGCCGGAAGTTCGCGAACGTCGCGCGACGTTCGCCATTTTGGGTTCGCCATTGTTGGCGCTTTTTTTTGCCCTCTCACCCCAGACCAGCAGGTACATGGCAGCCAATCAGGAAGCTCTCCCCTGGACCACTCCCCTTCCCTATAAAAACCGAAGCCCTGCAGCGTTTTTTCACTCTGCCTGTGTGTGCTGAAGAGATAGTGTAGGGAGAGAGCTGCTGCCTGTTAGTGATTTCAGGGACAGTTGAAAGTTTGCTGGCTAGTAATCGTTTTGATACTGCTCTGTTATTGGAGGGACAGAAGTCTGCAGGGGTTTGAGGGACATTTAAGCTTAGGTAGCTTTGCTGGCTAGTAATCTACCTTCTACTGCAGTGCTCTGTATGTAGCTGCAGTGGGCAGCTGTCCTGCTTCTGATCTCATCTGCTGACTGCTGCAATAACAGTAGTCCTTGTAAGGACTGCTTTTATTTATTTTTTTGTTGTTTTACTACTACTACTACTACTACTACTATAAGAGCCCAGTGCTATTAGTCTAGCAGTGTTGGGGAGTGGGACTGGTGTCCCTGAAATCACTAACAGCTCTCCCCCTACACTATCTCTTCCAAGCACACACAGGCAGATTTTTCAGATACATTTTTGCCCTTGATCCCCCTCTGGCATGCCACTGTCCAGGTCGTTGCACCCTTTAAACAACTTTAAAATCATTTTTCTGGCCAGAAATGTCTTTTCTAGATGTTAAAGTTCGCCTTCCCATTGAAGTCTATGGGGTTCGCGAACCGTTCGCATTTTTGCGCAAGTTCGCGAATATGTTCGCGAACTTTTTTTCCGACGTTCGCTACATCCCTAGTTAGGGGCTTTTTGTCACAAAACAAGGAAGTAAAAAATGTTTTCCCCTTCCCACCCCTAATTTGCATATGCAAATTAGGATTCGGTTCGGTATTCAGCCA
Organism: Xenopus laevis; assembly: GCF_017654675.1. Taxonomy (NCBI): domain Eukaryota; kingdom Metazoa; phylum Chordata; class Amphibia; order Anura; family Pipidae; genus Xenopus; species Xenopus laevis. The sequence goes on along the minus strand of NC_054376.1, from coordinate 8,180,568 downwards.
AATCTTTCAAGAAGATTTGGAAATTGACGCTTCCTGAACACACTAATACCAAATATGTATAGTTTTGTGGAGATTTCACACTTCTATTGATCAACCCCAGCAGTACACTAGCACATCTCCAAACTAAAAAATGCAACTTCTAAATCAACACATTTAATGCATTTTATGTGGGGCTGAATTTGTCAATGCTGTATTAGTAAGGGACGGCATGGGGAGGTATGTAGACATCGCCCAAAGTTTCTTTGTGAGGCAACTTTGTTTTCTGAAGTCACCTGAAGTTGCCTCACGAAGAAATTTTGGGCGACTTCTGAAAACGAAGTAATCCCATTGCCATCCTCCCGGCGATTTAGATTCTAGCCGGCGGGGAGGTAGTTTGGGGAGATTAGTCACCAGAAGAAGAGGAGATTTGTCGCTGGATGATTAATCTCCCAGAATCTTCATGTGTGTCTCTTCCCTTAGAGGCACAAGGTACGGAGCAGCAGGAGACACAGTCCACATCGGACACCCTAGACAGGGCTCAGCTGAATCACCTCACGCTGCTCAGAACGCCGGATTTTGATCTGGCGTTCCATACAGAAAGTGCCAACCCTTGGGGCGCAAGTACTGGTGAATAACAGAGGTCTTCTGAACAGTTTTTATGCCCAGATTACATAGATTTACCCAAGTATATGATATGTAGAGGCCCCAAAATTACAATGATGCATATGCATTTTCATCGTTTACAACCTGCATGCATTTTATGTGTCATAAAAACTAAAATATGCCAGTTTGATGCCTACTGTGCATAGGTTTACCTAAGTATGTGGCATGTATTTGCCCAGAATAGAAATAGTGTATATGATTTTTATTTTGGGTGGCAATACAGCTTCTGCAAGCAAAGCCCCTGGCCTGAAAACCATATATTTTTCTGATGAATCTAAAATGCATAAATATTTCTTCCTAAGCCACACTGCAAAACTTTGCTAAAATTAGTGTTTTTTTTATGACATTTCTGAAAATAACCTAAAAATATTGCCACATTAATGTTACACAATTTCTTACATCCAAAATCAGATCAGATCCAAAAACAGCTAAATACTGTAACTACGGACCAATAGGCCAAAGTGAGACACCCCTGAAAATGGTTAGTGAAGATTTAGCAGTTAACACATTGAACCAAATCTCTTAATTTTGTTTTTTTTAGACATTTTACCCCCATCATGACTTACATGTCAATAAAATGTCTTCTTTGCCCTACTGACATACATACTGTATATATGTGCGTAAAGGAAACATTCTTTAAATAGCCTACTGACAGGTATGTGCCTTCTGGATCCTTAAAGGACAAGGAAAGGCAAAAAAATAAAAACCCATTTTTACTTTCTTTAATGAAAAAGAAACCTATTTCCAATATAATTTAATTAAAAAATGCGTACTGTTTTTATAAGAAAACTGACTGATGCAGTGATATTCTCCCTTCTTTTACTGCTGTGGATAGGAATTGTCAGACGGTCCCTAACTGCTGAGCAGGGAAACAATCATACTTATGAACAGCAGGGGGAGCCCCTGCCTTACTTACCAGCCATGCAGAACTCAAGCAGCTTTGTTTATGACAATCCCTAAGCAGCCCAGACCACACTGAGCATGTGCAGGGTCAGGGTCAGGCAAAGATGTTTAACAAAGTTACAAGATGACAGCCCCCTGTGGCCAACTTTGAAAGCATAAATTATTTGTTTGATTAGGCTTGTGGTGCAGTAAGTTCATGTTTATGTTTAGTATACAAAATACAGCATTTCTAGCCTTATTCTATTTTAGACTTTCCTTGTCCTTTAAAACAGCGCAAGGAGGCCCTATACAAAGGCTTAGGAATCTTTCTCAAAGATAGAGGTAGCAGGTATGCCTCTGGATATGGATAACAAAGGGTGCAGCATAAAGCAATTTTGTGATATAATTTGCCATTGTGCGCTGGGGATTAGAAATCACCATGTTTTTTTTTTTACCTAGAATTCAACATTCTTTCCCATAGTGCCAAAATAATTATTCTCCCCCTCCAGAAAAAATGTTTGCATCAGATACAGAAGGTGCGTAGGGTAGTGAATTTCTTATAACAGGACTGCGAGGGAAGCGGACCATGATGGGGGGACTTTTTTTATACAGGTCATGGATCTCCGAGGTTACTTCTAATATTTTTATATTTTCCAACAAGGGGTACTTTATTTATTATAATGCACACGTTTTAGTGAGTCGTGTGACAAAAATGACATCACTAAGCTCCGTTTATAACCGATGAAATCACTAAGAGCTGTTTATAAGGATTTAATTTACAGGATATTCATGGCGTTTGTGTATTACATAGTGAATAAAGTACCCCCTCTTGTAAAGGATATAAGGATATTTTACGTTACCGAGGAGTTTCTGGAACTTGCCTTCATTTTCTGCCAGCTTTCACATTGGGGGTCCCTGACCCTTTCAGCTGGAAATCTATTGCTCTGTGAGGCAAAAATTATATTAATTACTTATGTTCCTATAAAATATTTTGCCTATTCATATAAATCACTGAAAACCCACACAAAAATGAAGACCAATTGCAAAGATTCAGAGTAACTACATCATAGTAAAAGTTAATTTAAAGGTAAACCACTCCTCTAACCACATCTTGGTCTTACCCCTTACCCCCATTGCCTATTTTGCTCAGCAGGAACAAATGGGGGTTATTTACCAGGGGTTATTTATTATTCTCTGAATATCCGAAATTTGAACAATTCGGACTAAAAAAAAAACCTACGAATTTTTCGGAATTTATTAAAGTCTGATGGTCTTAAAAGTCCAACTCCGAAAATCCAGCACCTCAAAGCTCTCGAGGTCCTGTATAAGTCAATCGGGCCGTCCCAGTGTATGCGCTGCTGTCCGTACTGATATCCAATCATTTCGGGGATTTTGGACCAGAAAGTCTGAAAACTCCGAAAAATTCGTAGTATTTGCGGAAAAGTACAAAAAATGGTACTTTTCGGGCAAAGCTCTGAATTATCTGTATTTTTGACTGGCCCAATTTTTTCGAACTTTTTTAATGATAAACAAGGTCCGAGTTGATCGAATTTTTATGTTAGAAATACTTGGACCTTGATAAATAATCCCCTAAATGTATCAATTTAGAACAGTTAAAGAGTCGGCGACCTTATTCAGATTCAGAAAATTCCCTTATTCTCTGACCCAGCTAGAATTTATTTACAGTTCTGGACCGAAGGACAGACAAAGGATGAGATTTTCCAGCGGCTTGCTGATGAATTATAAATGGTCTGAGTAAAGTTATTTATTTCTCGCACAGAGGTGACTCATTCCTCCTGTAGAGCAGCCAAATGCCCCCGGCAAGTGTGCGGTTTGCTTGGCAGTTACTGAGCTCTCGCTTATCCTTTCCGTGAAATGAGCCTCTATTATGGCACCAAGAAACCGTCCCCCAAAACACACATACACACACCTGTAAAAACACTGGTTAACATGTAAGGCGTATGCACAGTACGAATCTATTCTAATCATAGAATATTAAAATGCCATCCAATATTCTCTTTGTCTAAAAAACCTCCAGATTCTATCGCCGTCCATTGAATTAGGCAGGGCTAGCCATAGCCAACTGAGGCTAGTGGACCAGATACAGAGTTGTTAGTGGCGTATTTAGAAAACTGCACAGACACTTACGAGTACTATTAACCTCACTGGTCAATATTGACTTTTGTGAAATCTTACTTGACTCCATCGGGGAGTGGCACCAGGATACAGATAGGGTTGCCACCCAGCCGGTATTTTACCGGCCTAGCCGAAAAATACCTGCCAAGGCCGGGGCCGGTATTACAAATTTACCGGCAATGTAGCTGCCATTAAATTTGTAATACCATTAAAAAGAGCCCTTGGCCTGCCCCCAATCCCCTTGAACTTAGCTTTCCTTTTGGCGTCCGTGGCGCGGCCGGCCCCCTTTGATGTCACGGCCCGCCCATTCTGATGTCACGGCCCGCCCCTTTGTGTCCCCGCCCCCCACCAGCCGGTAAATAATTTTTATAAAGGTGGCAACCCTAGATACAGACAGTTTCTCACTATCCAATTTTGCGGAGAGGCTGTTTTTGTAAGTTATTGTTAGTTTAAGTTTCTAAACCTGACTGTTTTGCCAACCTAACTGTCCCATCTCAGCCTGTTAGAGTTTCTAATACTAATGGACTCCTGCTGCACAAATATGGCAGCCTCCTCATACAGGAACATGGGGCATCAGACAGGTGCAAATACTTAATGGCAACGTTATAAGTAGCTTTCAAAGACATTATTATGATTATAATTTTTGGTGTCAGTATCTCTTTAAGTAGTGAAGAAGCTCCCGAAAGTCACCGCCGATTAGACCCGAAAGCCGCTGAAAAGATCCAAAGCCACAAAACAGGCCTGAAGTTGAAGTCCTGCAGCCACGAAAAGACTCGAAGTTGCAAAAAGAGCCAAAGTTGAAGTGCTGAAGCCGTGAAAAGACCCGAAGTCCGTCCTGAAGCCACAAGTTCTGTTCAGTATGGGGACCTTCCCCATAGGCTTTCTAAGTAATTTCTGAATGAAGGAAAATCGTTCGATCGATGGATTAAAATCCTTCGAATCGTTCGATCGTACAATTTTTCCTTCGATCGTTCAACCGAACTAAATGCGGTAAATCCTTCGACTTCGATATTCGAAGCTGAAGGATTTTACTTCTATAGCCAAATAACGAGGGTTAATTAACCCTCGATATTCGACCCATAGTAAATGTGCCCCTTAATGTTTGAGAAAGTTCTCATTCATCCAGGTCATGGTATATATATAGAAATAAGTCAAATCAACTGGACTTGCTGTGTTTTTCTTGAAGACGTTTCTCCAGTCATCCAACTGGCTTTCTCAATTCAGAATAACTTGTACATAGGATTTTGCTTTGCTATGTACAAGTTATTCTGAATTGAGAAAGGCAATAGTGCAAGCTAAAAATGCTATATTTATTCTGTAGAATGCTTTACCATACCCAAGTAAACAGCTCTAGCTCTCTCTGTTTAGGATATCAGCTGCCATATTAGCTTGGTGTGACATCACTTCCTGCCTGAGTCTCTCCCATAGCTCTGGGCTCAGACTACAGGAGGAAGGTGAGGAGGGAGGGGGAGAGAAACAAACTGAGCATGCTCAAGCCCTAGCCCTGGAGGTTTAAGCTGAAAACAGGAAGTCTGATACAGAAGCCCATGAGTACACAATAGAAGGAAAGAAATGTGGTGTTTCTTTTGACAGAGGACTCAGAGCAGCATTACTTTGAGGGTTTACTGGTGTATTTATATAGACCTTTCTGATGAAGTTTACTTAATTTTAACCTTTCATTCTCCTTTAATTTCCTTTTTTTGGTCCGTACCTAACACTAGAGCATTGTTTTTGTTTTGTTTTGTTTTTCTTTTCTCTCTTCTTTCTTTCTGGTAATCTACCAGTACATAGTACATTAAAATACATGCTTTATTGTACTGCTATGAAAGTAAAATGTAAGATGTCTGTTTTTTTTTCTTTTCTTCTCTGTAATTGATTCTATATTACTAAATAAAGGAAAGATTTAATTAAAAAAAAATATTGGTGAATTGATATATATGGCATCATTACAGTTGCAGCCAACGGCAATCAGCAGGTACCATTTGGGCACCCAATGCCTACCAAAATGGTTTAAAATAGACCAAGAATTGATAAGATTGGACTTGGAAGAAACACTATATTGGCAAAAAAATGTTGGGGTTCATTTACACAGACGGTACAGCCTTTGTGATGCACGAACTCCTCATCCCTCTCCCAGTGTGGACTATAGGCTAATTCTTGCACCATTTTGCTCTTTATAAGAGGCATATAACTTTTATGCATGATAAATAACATTCTGCATACACTTTTATTTTTCTTTAAACAAATAAGCAACAACAAAACTCCCCTCCTTCGCATTCCCGGTTCCCAGAGGGTAATGATGCTCAGCGGGACTGTCTCAAACTAACTCTGACTCTGCTAACTAAGGGGAAAAAAATAATGGTTTACCTTCTGGTAATCTGTGCAATTAAATCAGTTTTTTTTCCAGTGAACTAAAAGCACATTTTTTTTTTTTAACGTTGTCAGCTCCTACTCACCAAGAAGGAATGTCGTCCTGACCCATTCCCCATAACTTCAAGACAGTGGTAAAATTCATTGCCTGTGTTTCAAAAGCAGGAAATTGTCCACTTCATCTTTGCCGTCGTCCTGCTGAAAAGAGAAATCAAAGTGCACCAGAAAAAATTGCGAGAAAGTACAACACATTCTAGAATATAAGGGCTCATTCATGAAAGCTCATTTTATAAATGCTCGAGCACACAGGGGCCGATTCACTAAATTCGAGTGAAGGATTCGAAGTAAAAAAACTTCGAATTTCGAAGTATTTTTTGGGCTACTTCGACCATCGAATGGGCTACTTCGACCTTCGACTACGACTTCGAATCGAAGGATTCGAACTAAAAAACGTTCGACTTTTCGACCATTCGATAGTCGAAGTACTGTCTCTTTAAAAAAACTTTGACCCCCTAGTTCGGCAGCTAAAAGCTACCGAAGTCAATGTTAGCCTATGGGGAAGGTCCCCATAGGCTTTCCTAAGTTTTTTTGATCGAAGGATATTCCTTCGATCGTTGGATTAAAATCCTTCGAATCGTTCGATTCGAAGGATTTAATCGTTCGATCGAAGGAATAATCCTTCGATCGTACGATCGCAGTATTTGCGCTAAATCCTTCCACTTCGATATTCGAAGTCGAAGGATTTTAATTCCTAGTCGAATATCGAGGGTTAATTAACCCTCGATATTCGACCCTTAGTGAATCAGCCCCTAAGGGTTGCAAAAGCTCAATTCTGTTTAATAAGGCAGGACTTTATCTGGGGCAAATGTCTAATAATCTACTATATTTCTCAGTACTTTGCACACATTGGACTCCCCAGCCTGCTGAAAAGCTTGAAATACTTTTAAATATGGTTCTATACTTTCAATATCAATGATTCCAAAGATATTTGGTATGGGGATGCAGAATATAAAATGACGTATAATAAAATCAATATTTATTATGTCCCAAGCCTGCAAGATTTTCATTCCAAGAGCAGACAGCAAAAAAATGTGTCTGGGGATATTGAATCCTATAGAGCGCTAATAGCAATGATCAACTTTTTTTCCTCTTAGTTAATCGATATTTACAGAGTTTCAGGTTTCCTAGTAAAGAGATCCAATTCAATCAATTTTATTTTATTTAAAGGAGACATTTGGGGGGTTATTTGGGGGATTTTTTTTCGCAGCACCCGTTTTGACACCAAAAACCCAAGAAAGTCACAGTAAAAAAAAGACGCAATTCTTTCGCGATTTATCATGCCCCAAAGCTGTTCCAAGTCTGAATCTAAAAATAAGACATCTAAAACCTGCCGAATTCATGTAAAAGTCAATGGCAGATGTATGTTTAAGGGTAAGGGCACACGCTGCTATTTTAGGAGATTAGTTGCCCAGCGACAAATCCCTTCTTCTTTGGGCGACTAATTTCCCTGAACTGCCTTCTCAATGACTAGAATCTAAATCGCCGCGATTAGTTTTCCAAAGTCGTCCGAAGTTGCCTGGCGAGGAAATTTTGGGCAAAGCGATTCGACTGCCATCCTGCCGGTGATTTACATTCTAGCAGGTGGATAGGCAGTTTAGGGAGATTAGTCGCCCGAAGAAGAAGCGATTTGTCTCCGGGCGGCTAATCTCCCGAAATAGCAGCGTGTGCCCTGGCCCTTAACCCTCAGAAAATGTTCCGAGTTTTTAGGGTTAGATGCTGGTTTTTCCGTGAAAACTCAAATTTTTCTTGGTTTTCAACTGTCAAATGCGAAAAATTTGGGTTTTTTGTGTGAGTTGTGTTTTTTCCCGATTAGAGTTTTTTTTATTGATAAAAAAGGGAAAATCGTGGTAGACTTTTTTTATTTAAAAAATATGAAAAATTCGGATTTTGATAAATAATCGCCTTTATGTGAAAAATAAAAATGTACCAGTATATTAAACTCTTTTCATACCAGTATATTAAACCAGGACAGGTGTGAGTCTGTTATCCAGAAACCCGTTATCCAGAAAGCTCCAAATTACGAAAAGGCTGGCTCCCACAGACTCCATTATAATCAAATAATCCAAATTTTTAAAAATGATTTCTTTTTTCTGTGTAATAATAAAACAGTAGCTTGTACTTGATCCCAACTAAGACATAATTAATCCTTATTGGAGGCAAAACCAGCCCATTGGGTTTATTTAATGTTTACATGATTTTCTGGTAGACTTAGATATGAAGATCCAAATTACAGAAAGAGCCATCATCCATCCTGAGCATTCTGGATAACTGATCCCATACCTGCATATTAAACTCTTACCCTGACTGTAGGCTATGAACCATAGGCAGCTAGGCTTACCTGATAGGGAACAGTTATTCAATCCAATAAAAGGGCCATTTTTATATTAGTTTTTAGCACCATATATTATTCATAATTACCTCCAAAATTAGTTTTTTTTTCGCTTATCCTATATGTCTCCTAAAATGATCATTCTGCTCCCTGTATCATTGCCAGTAACCCGTTGCTCTACTGATTTCCGCTGTCACCCTTAGTCCTTTCAAAGGGGGCATTTAGGTGTTACAGTAGATTTTTAAGATTGTTCAGGTATGGGATCCGTTATCTGGAATCCCGTTATCCAGAAAGCTCTGAATTAGGGAAAGGTCGTCTCCCTTAGGCGCAATTTTATCCAAATAATCCGAATTTTAAAAGATTATTTCCTTTTTTTCATTAATAATAAAGCAGTAGCTTGTACTTGAGCGCTCCTTAGCAAACAGCTGGGCGGCATACCGCCACTTACAATTTGCCGTCATAGGCCCGGGACTTTGTGGCCTCGCCACAAATCAGTGCCTGTATTTAGGAGCAGATTTATCAAGGGTCGAAGTGAAAATTATAATTTTCGCATTCGAGATTTTTAAGTGAAATTAGACTAGGGAATAGTTAAAATTCAATTTGAGTTTTTAAAAAAAATTCAAATGGAATTTCAAAATGTATCATGTACTGGCCCTTTAAGGATTCAAATTCTATTATTCGCCATCTAAAACCTCCAATCAATTTCGATTCATTCGATTCAAATGTTAATCAATTCGATTTGAGTTTGCGGGTCTATCCCATTCACTCGAGCTTAAAAAATTCGAATTGTTTGATAAATTTCAATTTGTGTTTTTTTTATTCGAATTTCTTTGTTTTTATAACAAATAAAAAAACAAACAAATACAAAAAGTGTTGTAGAAGTGATACCTATATTGGCTAACAATAAAAATACATTGCAAGCTTTCAGAGCACCAATGCCCCTTCCTCAAGCAAAATACAAATGAAAGCTAGAAATGCACAGCATATATTCTGTTAGATCAGTGAAAGGTTTTCATGGGCAATAAATTAGGAAGTTACAAACTCAGATGAACTCTAAATTCGACCCTTCGAAATCTGCCCTTTAATGTTCACATGATTTTCTAGTAGATTTAAGGCATGATCCAAATTCCAGAAAACCCCAGGTCCTGAGCATTCTGGATAACAGGTACCATACCTGTATAACTAAAATGTCGACCTTGCAAAAAAAAAAAAAGAACAAACCTGTTTTTCCAGGTTCTGAGGCTTTTTGCATAGATCTGTAAGTCTTAAAACATAACTTTCCTAGAAATATTTTGCCTTCAAGCATCTTTGTTTTTTCACCTTGCCTTTTATATATAAATGTGAATATGATAAAAAAAATTAATTAACCGCCAAGGGCTTAAATATTTGTGCTTTTAGCATGTTATTGAGGAATCTGTTCCAATCTACATGTAATAGATGGACATGTTCTATTGGTAGGAGCCACCTTTTCTGTAAAAAAAAATACTGGCCTTCCTATATATTTATCTTGATTCCCTATTAATAACATTGGGATCACTGACCTTCCTATATATTTATCTTTATTCCCTATTAATAACATTGGGATCACTGACCTTCCTATATATTTATCTTTATTCCCCATTAATAACATTGGGATCACTGACCTTCCTATATATTTATCTTTATTCCCTATTAATAACATTGGGCTGACTGACCTTCCTTTATATTTATCTTTATTCCCTATTAATAACATTGAGATCATATCACTGACCTTCCTATATATTTATCTTTATTTCCTATTAATAACATTGGGATCACTGACCTTCCTATATATTTATCTTTATTCCCTATTAATAACATTGGGATCACTGACCTTCCTATATATTTATCTTTATTTCCTATTAATAACATTGGGATCACTGACCTTCCTATATATTTATCTTTATTCCCTATTAATAACATTGGGATCACCGACCTTCCTATATATTTATCTTTATTCCCTATTAATAACATTGGGATCACTGACCTTCCTATATATTTATCTTTATTCCCTATTAATAACATTGGGCTGACTGACCTTCCTTTATATTTATCTTTATTCCCTATTAATAACATTGAGATCATATCACTGACCTTCCTATATATTTATCTTTATTTCCTATTAATAACATTGGGATCACTGACCTTCCTATATATTTATCTTTATTCCCTATTAATAACATTGGGATCACTGACCTTCCTATATATTTATCTTTATTCCCTATCAATAACATTGGGATCACTGGCCTTCCTATATATTTATCTTTATTCCCTATTAATAACATTGGGATCACTGACCTTCCTATATATTTATCTTTATTCCCTATTAATAACATTGGGATCACTGGCCTTCCTATATATTTATCTTTATTCCCTATTAATAACATTGGGATCACTGACCTTCCTATATATTGATCTTTATTCCCTATTAATAACATTGGGATCACTGACCTTCCTATATATTTATCTTTATTCCCTATTAATAACATTGGGATCACTGGCCTTCCTATATATTTATCTTTATTCCCTATTAATAACATTGGCATCACTGACCTTCCTATATATTTATCTTTATTCCCTATTAATAAAATTGGGATCACTGACCTTCCTATATATTTATCTTTATTCCCTATTAATAACATTGGGATCATATCACTGGCCTTCCTATATATTTATCTTTATTCCCTATTAATAACATTGGGATCAGCCATCATTTTTACCGGCCAGACCAGTAAAATACCGGCCAGGTGGCAACCCTATCTATTGGTTTGTTTGTTGGTCCAGGCTCTTGTTGGTCAGTATTTGTAGGCAATTTGTATGTTTCAATTATTTACCTCTCTATTGTACAGCACTGTGGAATATGTTGGGGCTTTATAAACATAAAATGATTATAATAGAGATTATTGGCATTCCCATTCTGCCTATTTCTAGCCTGTATACAACAATTAATATATAAAATATTAATATAATATTATAAAATATTTGGTTGTCAGGGTTCCACATCCCAGAAACATTGAAGCATATTTACTAGAGGTTCCAGTTTTATTATTATTTTTAAGGTGGTTTGTTCCCCTTTAAGTTAATTAACCACGTTATGTTCTATGTCTTAGCAACTTTTCAATTGGTGTTAATTTTTTAAATATTTGCCTACTGTTCTGCCAGCTTCCAAATGGGGCCACGGGCCTGAGCAGGTAAAAATATCTCCAACAATTGCTTTTTATTCTTTTAATTATTTTATTTTTATTGTTTCTTAGTAGAACTGGCCAGTAGAACTGGCCCTCCAGGATACCTTGAATATTTCCAGTATTTACTCAACTATTTGACCTTTTAAGCCTATGTCATGCCCATTCCTCATTTCTGTAGAAGAAGATAAATGGAGAAAAGGACAAATGAGAGTAAAAAGAAGAATTAAGTATTAAAAAGAAAAATGGTGGTGTATGACCCTGTATCTGAAATTAAGTGAAAAAGTACTGTATAATCCTAAGGAATAATAATAATTAGTTGTTTAATGAAAAAAAAACAACCTAAATTCAAAAATTACAATATAGATTAGCCTATGAAGTAAGTGCCCATTTGGCATGAAACGCGTTAGGCTATACATGTCCTAATAAAGAATTTTCTGCTTTTATAATTATTTTGGCTACTGCATTACTACTATTTGGTCTCTTCTATTGTAATTTTTATGTTAAGGTCTATTCACAGTGGTGTAACTGTAGAGGAAGCAGGCTGGGCGGGGGAATAAGGGAGCCCGGACTGTGGTTTGTCTACTTCTATATTTAAGAAAATCCAACCTCCCCAGCTGCTGTCTTACACTTTCCTATGTGAGAGACCAAGGGAGGAAACTTGGGAACGTGTTTTTGCCGTGGGGCCTGCCGCAACTTGTGTTACGCCTCTGCCTATTCATATGTTACTTTCTTATTTAAACCACTACCTGTCGCTGGACGAAAAACTAAATAATTAAAAAAACGCAAAAAAAAGGAAGACCAACTGCAAACTATCTCAGAATATCTCTGCCTACATCCTACTAAACCACCCCTTGTTTTTCTACCTTCTTCCAAACTACTGCATGGTTGCTAGGACAGTATGCCCTAACAACCACATAGCAGTTAAAAATTCTCAGAATTCCTACAACTTGAGTTTAGTGTAAATTAATACAGTTCTGGGTTCAACCTGCTCAGTTGCTCAGAAATGCAAATTACGGGGCATGGAGATGCAAGGGAATCCTGCAATGAATGCTGACTTGCATCTAGTGAATCTCATGTAATAAACAAAAATAGTTGTGAGTCCCTCCAGAAATCAGGTAATATGGTAAAAAGTACAAAAGTTTATTAAGACATAATAAATATCGGCCTAATGTGTTTCATGCCTGTTGGGGCACTTACTCATAGGCATATATATATATATATATATATATATATATATATATATATATATATATATATATATATATATATATACACACACAATATCAAAACAGGGGGGTTGTGGGAGCACTCTAAAGGCTTTAAAGTATATATATAAGTATAATAAATGCTATTGCATATGTACCCAAATGGGGGTTATTTTGTTACAAAGTTATGATCATAAAATTGATAAGCCACCATACCACGTCAAGGTAAACCCCGAATGGCGGTCCCTAACTTGTTTTATTTTTTATGTGCATTTTAGCATTACCTGTAATCAATGTCCATTGAACGCTGTTTTTTCACTGAGGGCTAAATCCTCCCCAGCCAGCAATCAAGCTTTTAAAGGAGAGATATTCCCAAAACAAACGATTTTAAAAGCATAGGAACACCACTAGTTTAAAGGGGGGGTATGGGGTGCTGGGCGTTTGTTTTGGGAATATCTCTCCTTTAAAAGCCTGATTCCCTTGCTTATCGTGTGCACATTGCAATAATGTTACCAAAGGGAATTCTTTTACACATCCCCATACGGGTAAAAACATTTCAATTAATAAATACTATACTTGTGAGTCTAGGTATGTGGTTCACCTGATTAAGTGCCCATGTGGGTTAGCGTATGTGGGTGAAACGACACAGAAGGTGAAAGAAAGGATAAAGCAACATAAATCTAACATACGCTGTCAATTGTTGCATCTAGCGATACCCGCACATTTTCATGGAATGAAACAAACGGTTTCACAACTACGATATCAGGTTATTGATAATGTGGAGCCACTAAGACGTGGCGGTGATAGACAACAAATCCTTAAGAAATTAGAGATGTGTTGGATCAATACATTGGGCACTCTAACGCCGGGTGGCTTGAATAAAGAATATACACATATGTTATTTATATAAGTAAGTGCTTGTAGTTGACTGTATTGATATGCTTGTTTTTAACAGGTGTCTGTTTATAGATTTAAAATTACTACTATATAATAATTTTATTTCTATTTTTATTGTGTTATAGGACAGTGAAATTTAAAGATATGGGAGCTCCTGATTCAAAGTAATTCTGGGGTATTAGTTCCCTGAAATCAGCATTGGAGACAGAAATAAGTAAAATCAAGAGGTTTAATATTGAGATAAAGCAAAGTAAGGCTTTCTGTCCTTGATACTTATGTTGCAATGGTTATTTAAAAGGATTTTAATACATTGTGTCACTGTTTAAAAAGATTTTTATCTATTACCTGTTACTATATAGCACTTTCTACAATCCACTTTTTTTGTAACAATATATGAGTATGAGACACTTGGGGGCAGATTCATTAAGGGTCGAATTTCGAAGTTAAAAATACTTCGAAATTCGACCCTCGAATTGAAAAACTTCGACTTCGAATATCGAATTCGAAGGATTTAGCGCTAAACGTTCGTTCGATCGATCGAAGGATTTTTCGTTCGATCGAACGATTAAATCCTTCGAATCGAACGATTCGAAGGATTTTAATCCAACGATCGAAGGAAAATCCTTCGATCAAAAAAAGGTTAGCAAACCTATGGGGACCTTCCCCATAGGCTAACATTGACTTCGGTAGGTTTTATCTGCCGAAGTAGGGGGTCGAAGTTTTTTTTAAAGGGAAAGTACTTCGACTATCGAATGGTCGAATAGTCGAACGATTTTTCGTTCGAAACGTTCGAATCGAAGTCGAAGGTCGTAGTCGAAGGTCGAAGTAGCCCATTCGATGGTCGAAGTACCCAAAAAATACTTCGAAATTCGAAGTATTTTTCATTCGAATCCTTCACTCGAGCTTAGTGAATGGGCCCCCTGATATATGGGTTAATTTGGTAAATTGAATGTAATTTGGCATGGAAATAGCTCACTGTGACTCATGGGTAATATGGAGGTGGAATGGTGTGACTCCTCCCTATTGTGGGTATTTAAGCACATTTAGGGGCCCATTCACCAAGCTCGAGTGAATGATTTGATGTAAAAAAACTTTTTGGGCTACTTCGACCATCGAATGGGCCCATTCGATGGTCGAAGTTTGAATCGAATGATTCAAACTAAAAATAATACGACTATTCGACCATTCGATAGTCGAAGTACTGTCTCTTTAAGAAAAAACTTCAACCCCCTAGTTTGCCACCTAAAAGCTACCGAACCCAATATTAGCCTATGGGGAAGGTCCCCAGAAGGCTTGCCTAACTTTTTTTGGTCGAAGGATAATAATTCGATCGAAGTATTTGCGCAAAATCCTTCGACTTTGATAATCGAAGTCGAAGGATTTTCATTCCCAGTCGAATATCGAGGGTTAATTAACCCTCGATATTCGACCCTTGATGAATTTGCCCCTTAGACACTGTTAATTATTGGCTTGACAAAGGGCCTGCGTAGCCGAAACGTTGCCTATGGCATTTGAGTAAAGTTTTTCACTTTTTCAACGATACCGGAGTGCTGCTGCTTTATTTGATATTTGACCAAACACTGCTATGTTACATTCTCCTCAAAAAAATGGTGCACACCAGGATTTGTTATAGAAAAATTTAAAATTCATAATTTTATTTAATACATTAAAAAGTGGCACATGTTAAAGTATTTTATATATATATATATATATATATATATATATATATATATATATATATATATATATATATATATATATATATATATACAATACATACATTTATACATTTGAACTCCCATATTACGTTTTTCAAGGGACCAGAATAAAAGCCTGTAAAATCAGGGAAATGTATTATGCATAATATATAGGTGGGTGATGCCCAAAGCTGAAATAAAGGCTTTTTAAACATAAAGTTTTACAGTCTGGTGCTGTTCTGCATACAAAGGTTGTCGTGATATCAGTGGAAAGTGGCTACTGAGGAACGTGCACCAATTCTATACAGGAGAGATAATCGATGTGCTGACTGCTTTTCCAAGATAATATATAGGTGGGAGCACAAAATATTAACCTCTCTGCCCCTAATTTGCATAGGCAAATTAGGATTTGGTTCGGTCGGGCAAAAGGGTTTGGCCGAATTTGTGCATCCCTAATATATATATATATATTATATGTCTCCACATTAATAAAAATGGCATCAAGCACTGTTTTTACTGGATAAGTAGAAACCTTACTCTGAACACCCATCTTTATTACATTACCCCCTTAATATAAAATTAAATTGGCACACCTGCTATTTCTCTTCTGAATATTTTTTTATTGTGGTATGTTTGCTATTACCTCTGCTTTGTTTACTTATCTTTTACTTGTGCACTAAACAAATCCCTACTCAGGGGAGCCTTAGATGATGACGCATATGTTATATAATACATGTTATATATAATAATTGGCATATTCATAAACTACTCCAATAGCCCTGCAACACAGAAATAAATGAACAGTTCCTGGTGTTACAGGATAGTCAATTAAAAAGCGACACGCCCAATTCTCTGGCGCCACATGCAACCTCACACTGGGAGTAACACCTCTGCCCTTGGAAGAGTTAATACATCAAGTTGATATATTACAGGTTATGTGTGTGCTAATGATAATAATAATTTAAGACTTGTGTCATGCCACTGGGATTCTTCTATTGCATACAGAATAGCTCAAAACAATGAAGAGGTTTCTGCCAGCAAATTGGATGTGTTTGTATAAGCCTGTCTGTATTGATTCATCATATTAGGGTTATATAACTATCATGATGAACAATGTTTCTTTAATGGCTGGAAAGTCAACTCTTCTGCCTCTACAACTTCAGCCAGTAAACAACTTGTACTAAAGGAATGTACCACCAGACGGCACTAGTTCACTCCCATCATATTGGATTTAAAAATAATTATGATTTAAGTCACTCTTCTTACCCTCTCCGGACAAAGTCTTAATAATTTGGGTAAACCCTGCCATTTTTTAATGTCCAGTGTTCCAGAAGAGTTTGGGTGAACAGTTGGTGTGTTTTGAAACAATTGGTATTGATAAGTGTAAAGTATAACAATGAGTTATACAGGGAACTTTGAGTACCACACGGGATAATGTACCCCCTACTGTAAATGATAAGGATATTAGAATTCACTGAGGGGTTCTGTGATCATATAGAGGCACAAGGCTGGAGGCTGAGTTATACAGGGGACTCTGAGTATCACTCATTTATTATAAGGGATAATGTACCCCCTACTGTACATGATAAGGATATTAGAAGTCACTGAGGGGTTCTGTGACCATATAAAGGCACAAGGCTGCAGGCTGAGTTATACAGGGAACTCTGAGTATCACTCATGTATTACAAGGGATAATGTACCCCCTACTGTAAATGATAAGGATATTAGAAGTCACTGAGGGTTGTTCTGTGACCATATAAAGGCACAAGGCTGGAGGCTGAGTTATACAGGGGACTCTGAGTATCACTCATGTATTATAAGGGATAATGTACCCCCTACTGTAAATGATAAGGATATCAGAAGTCACTGAGGGTTGTTCTGTGACCATATAAAGGCACAAGGCTGGAGGCTGAGTTATACAGGGAACTCTGAGTATCACTCATATATTATAAGGGGTAATGTACCCCCTACTATAAATGATAAGGATATTAGAAGTCACTGAGGGGTTGTTCTGTGACCATATAAAGGCACAAGGCTGCAGGCTCAGTTATACAGGGAACTCTGAGTATCACTCATGTATTATAAGGGATAATGTACCCCCTACTGTAAATGATAAGGATATTAGAAGTCACTGAGGGGTTCTGTGACCGTATATATAGGCACAAGGCTGCAAGCTGAATTATACAGGGAACTCTGAGTATCACTCATATATATAAGGGGTAATGTACCCCCTACTGTAAATGATAAGGATATTAGAAGTCACTGAGGGGTTGTTCTGTGACCATATAAAGACACAAGGCTGCAGGCTGAGTTATACAGGGAACTCTGAGTATCACTCATGTATTATAAGGGATAATGTACCCCCTACTGTAAATGATAAGGATATTAGAAGTCACTGAGGGGTTGTTCTGTGACCATATAAAGACACAAGGCTGCAGGCTGAGTTATACAGGGAACTCTGAGTATCACTCATGTATTATAAAGGGATAATGTACCCCCTACTGTAAATGATAAGGATATTAGAAGTCACTGAGAAGGGTATGATCAAACCTGCACTATATATGCATGGCCAAATATATGTTTAAGCAGTCTTTCAGACAACCATGGTTTGAGAACTACCCACAAGCACATAGTGTATAAAACAAATGTATGATTGGCTTCTGTACTGCATGACTGGTCCCCACATTAACTTCTGTCATTTTTAAATACAGCTTCAGAAGTCACTTTGTGACCTCTCCCGTGCCGTCGTGTGTGATTGCTACAGCCATCTCAGGCAGAGCCATGGCAAATTCCCAAATGCCTGCAACTGAATGCTTACTTTTCAATGGAAAGTGTGCTGCTAACAACAGACATAATTGCTAGGGATGTAGCGAACTGTTCGCCCGCGAACTAGTTCACGCGAACTTCGACCGTTCGCGTCTGCCGAATGTTCGCGAACGTTTGGGAACGTTCGCATTTTGAGTTCGCGTTCGATCGTTCGACCATTCGACCATTCGAATTCCTTCGACCGCTTAAAATCGAACGATTTCCATTCGTTCGAACGATTGTAAGCATTCAAATCATTCGATCGAATGGCTTCGATCGTTCGATTCGAATGAAAATCCTTCGATCGAACGATTAAAATCCTTCGATCGTTCGAATCGAATGATTTTAGCGGGTGTTCGAAGTTCGCGAACTGTTCGCGAACGTTCGCATTTTTTGCCGGTGTTCGCGAACACCAAATCGGCAGTTCGCTACATCCCTAATAATTGCTGCCATTCTGTGAAAATGTGGCCCTAATCTAATTGCTCAGGCTTTTTCTACCTGGTACAGATATATTTTGACAGGATGCCTTTAATTTTAATCTAGCAGGTTCTTAGATACCTCGAAAATTTTAGTCCCACATTTGGAACTCCACCTTTGGTGCTATTGTGTAAAGCAGCTTTATGTTTATGAAACAAATAAACACCATCAGGTCACCAGAACACAATTTAGGGCAGTACAGAGCCAGAGGAACTGGATGGGGAGCCACAAGCTAATTTTTTAAGTGCAGTTGCTATCTGGTAAATTTGTATCATGTGGGTTTTGGAGTTGAGAGAGTTGCACACTGCAGACGGCCACAGAAGAAACATTACAGTTATATGAAAAAGTTTGGGAACCCCTCTCAGCCTGCATAATAATTTACCCCACTTTCAACAAAAAAGATGGTATGTCTTTCATTTCCCAGGAACAGTACTGGGATGTTTTCTGAACAAAGAATTTTAGTGAAGCAGCATTTAGTTGTATGAAATTAAATAAAATGTGAAAAACTGGCTGTGCAAGAATTTGGGTACCCTTGTAATTTTGCTCATTTGATTGCATGTAACTGCTCAATACTGATAACTGGCAACACCAAATTGTTTGGATTAGCTCATTAAAGGGATACTGTCATGGGAAAAAAAAAATAATTCCAAAATGAATCCGTTAATAGTGCTGCTCCAGCAGAATTCTGCACTGAAATCCATTTCTCAAAAGAGCAAACAGATGTTTTTATATTCAATTTTGAAATCTGACATGGGGCTAGACATTTTGTCAATTTCCCAGCTGCCCCATGTCATGTGACTTGTGCCTGCACTTTAGGAGAGAAATGCTTTCTGGCAGGCTGCTGTTTTTCCTTCTCAATGTAACTGAATGTGTCTCAGTGGGACATGGGTTTTTACTATTGAGTGCTGTTCTTACATGTACCAGGCAGCTGTTATCTTGTGTTAGGGAGCTGCTATCTGGTTACCTTCCCATTGTTCTTTTGTTTGGCTGCTGGGGGGGAAAGGGAGGGGGTGATATCACTCCAACTTGCAGTACAGCAGTAAAGAGTGACTGAAGTTTATCAGAGCACAAGTCACATGACTTGGGGCAGCTGGGAAATTGACAAAATGTCTAGCCCCATGTCAGATTTCAAAATTGAATATAAAAAAATCTGTTTGCTCTTTTGAGAAATGGATTTCAGTGCAGAATTCTGCTGAAGCAGGACTATTAACTGATTCACTTTGAAAAAAATGTTTTTTCCCATGACAGTATCCCTTTAAGCCTTGAACTTCATAGGCAGGTGTCCAATCATGAGAAAAGGTATTTAAGGTGGCCAATTGCAAGTTGTGCTTCTGTTTGACTCTCCTCTGAAGACAGCATGGGATCCTCAAAGCAACTCTCAAAAGATCTGAAAACAAAGATTGTTCAGTATCATGGTTTAGGGGAAGGCTAAAAAGCTATCTCAGAGGTTTAAAAACTTAAGGAATGTAATGAGGAAATGGAAGGCCACAGGCACAGTTGCTGTAAACCCCAGGTCTGGCAGCCCAAGAAAAATACCGGAGCGGCATATGCGGGGGATTGTGAGAATGGTTACAGACAACCCAAAGATCATCTCCAAAGACCTGCAAGAACATCTTGCTGCAGATGGTGTATCTGTACATCGTTCTGCAATTTAGTGCAATTTGCACAAAGAACATCTGTATGGCAGGGGGATGAGAAAGAAGCCCTTTCTGCACTCACGACACAAACAGAGTCACTTGTTGTATGCAAAAGCTCATTAAGACAAGCCACACTCATTTTGGAACAAAGTGCTTTGAACTGATGAGACAACAATTGAGTTATTTGGTCATAACATGGCGGAAAAAGAACACTGCATTCCAAGAAAAACACCGGCTACCTACTGTCACATTTGGTGGAAGTTCCATCATGCTTTGGGGCTGTATGGCTAGTTCATGGAATGGGGCCCTTGTTAAAGTTGAGGGTCGGATGAATTCAACCCAATATCAAGAAGTTCTTCAGGATAATGTTCAAGCATCAGTCACAAAGTTGAAGTTACGTAGGGGTGGATATTCCAACAAGACAATGACCCTAAACACACTTGGAAATCTACAAAGGAATTTATGCAGAGGGAGAAGTACAATATTTTGGAATGGCCGTGTTTATCTTTACCTGATGGGGGAATGCCCCCGAAGCGCTGTGACGCAAAATAAACACGTAAGGGGCTTGTCCCCGGTTTGAAATTGCCACGAGTGCCGGTACCTGTTTTTCTGTTACTATAAGATCTGCTCATTCAAGGCCTGCTACGTTGGCCCTCTCCATCAGTGATTCCGTCATTCCTGGGGTTGCCACCCAGTTTTCATAGGGGCTGCTCTGTCTGTTGGCATGGCATTTTGGGTTGGGGGAGGGTGTGTTATGGTAGGCATTGAACCACACATTAGACTTAGGGCAGAGTGTTATTCTGACAAATTCACGTAAGGTAGCAGCTTTGATAAATGTGTTAGAAATGTGTTAAAATTCTTCCCTTCCATGATTCAATCTGTAACAAATCTACTCCTCTAGTAAGCATATCTAGTAAGTATGTTCAGCGGTCATCTGGCACAGGCTCTTTACTTTCTAAGAGCGCCGCCTCATACTTTCTGAATGTTTACAAATGCCCTTTGGCTTCCCTCTACCTACATCAGTGCCAATTGCGTTACAGTCTTTAGCTGTGCTAGTTGACCTTTATATTCTGCAAAGGCGAAAAAGCTTTTAAATATTGATGAAGGTGGTGAAATATTCCTTGGCGGCAATGTGAGCTTTAGTTGGAATTTCCCCCTAGCTGTGTGTATGTTACCAGTGGTGTAACTCAATGTTACTGGGCCCCACAGCAAATTAATTTTAGGGCCCCCAACATATCCATTGTTTGTTCTGATTTACCAATAAAGGCTGAAATTGATCATTATTTGGGCCTCCTGGGGGCCCCTGTGCCTCTTGGGCCCTCCTTGCAGCCGCATGGTCTGCTTCACTCATAGTTACGCTCCTGTACGTTACACGTTTGTGTTTTTGTTTGTGGGCTGTTTCACATTCCTGTAAGCACTGAAAGGGCTGGCTCTGCACAGGGCCATAGGGAGGAACAGCTCACTGGTGCTAACCCAGGGCTATTCATTTATTGTCTAGATATGTGTATTTGGATAACTTCATCTGGGTAAGCTTCTACACTTGTAATCTTAAGGGTGGCCTAGGGCAAGTAAAATACTAAGGGTATTTTCTGTAACATACTAAAATTTAACTAAAGTGGCCACTGAAGCACTTTTTTGTGGGGTTATGTTACCAAAACATTAGGTAGACATATTGAAATTATGTAGTAGCCAAGACCTTGGGGAAAGCAACTGCTGGGGAGTGTCACAGATAAGGGGGAGCCTGGAGAGGACCCTTGTGTAACCTAAATAAGACATTTAGGGAGTAATAAGGTGTAAATCAGTATTTATTTCCCTGAATACCCCAGAATCGCTGTAGCTTATTTAAACTATAGTGGACGGGACCTCTGCATCACAATGCAATGTTGGGTGGCTTTTTAGCAAGGGTTATGGAAGATAGCTCATATTTAGCAGCCATGTTGTGTCACTCCCATGCGCATAACAAGCAATTAGTGGCATGCGAGTGAGTGGACATGGCTGTTAGCCCGCATACTGTTAGCCAGCACCTTTCGATGGGGATAACATTTTTACCCAACATGTGCCCATTAAGGGTACAACTACATGGGCGATTTCACTGCGATTGTGCCGATCCGACGCTCTGAACCAAAACGCATGTGCCAAGTCGGATGCAATGGAAAACAAGGTAAGCGACAGGAACGTCGGATGGTGTTGAATCATTCGTCCTAAGCAACGCGGCTGTCGGATGCAGGTGCTGCATGCTGCGACTGCATCCGACAGTCGTGTCGCGTCAGATGAACTCTGCGACACGATCTGACATTTGTTTTTCTTACCTTTTTTTCGGCACAGAGCGTCGGATCCGGCACAATCACGGTGAAATCAACCATGTAGTCGAACCCTAAGAGATGTGAACACCGGTATCTCAATCTCACTTGAGCCTGCAGCTTTCTTTTAGACAGAAGAGAAACTATTGCACACTGTAGACACCATGCTTCTCTTGCTTCAAGAAGATATAGCTTTATTAACACTTCTGCATTAGCAGACAAAGATCATGTCACGACACTGTGTAAGTATCAGATTAATATGGGATCTGAAAGAGAGCACTCAGCACACACATATCTTAAAAGAAATTCTCTGAGGCAAATTGGAGAGGCTTCAAATGGGTTTTTTTTTTTTACCTTCCTCTGGACAGGGCCGGATCTACATAGCAGGCGCCGCTAGGCCTGCTGTCATTCGTTGTCCCATTACCTCCCTTTTATTCAATCAAATTGTCATTGGGTCCAGAGCAATGGGGATTGGTGTACAGGAAATTTTAAAAACAATCGTATCCCCAGTGTTTCTGAACCAACGTGGGTGTAGTTGGGCAGCATGCCGCCCCCTAGAATCCTGCAGCCCTAGGCCCGGGCCTTGGTGGCCTCTCCACAAATCCGGCCCTGCCTCTGGATCAACTAGCAGTAAGGCAGGTTAAAACAGGGCCGGAACTAGGGGTAGACAGAAGAGGCAGCTGCCTAGGGCACTGCCTCTTCTGCCTACCACTAAACCGAACTGGGGAGCCAGGCTGAAGGCTTTCCGGCAGCGCGACTGGATATACCAGCCAGGTGCAGGAACCCTTCAGATTCAGTCCCCTTACCCAGAGAACCCCACAAACCTGTGTTCCCAGAATCCACCCTAGGGAGGGAGTTGTAGCTACGCGGAGAGATGTCGGCCCCTGTATTGAAGCTTTTTATTGCAGTACTTTCTCCGGTGCCCTCCTAACAGCCCCACCTCCTCTAACCCAGTGTCGGACTGGCCCCCCGGGATACCAGGAAAACTCCCGGTGGGCCCAGGTGTCAGTGGCCCCTCATGCTGCTAAACTTTTGGCCTATTTCATGACCATTCCCTATTTCTATGAGAAAAAAGAGGCTAAATAGATGGAATAATTGATTATAGTATGTAAAGAAAACAGACTAGGAGAATAGAGGTTGATTGAGGAGAGGAAGAATAATAGTACTGAGAGTGGAGTGGCCCCTGGTCTAAGGTTTTATGGTGGGCCCCTGGTCTAAGGTTTTTGGGTGGGCCCCTGGTGTCCCAGTCCGACACTGCTCTAGCCAGTAACATTTCTGTGCCCTCTATTTGCCCCCTCATCCCCAATCGCCTTCAGTTACTTCGGACTCCCCCTTTGCACTTGGTCATTCTTCCATCCCCAGCCTGACATTGCCTTTTATAGTGCCCTGAGGTGCCAACGTCAATGCTCAGACGTGCGTATGACGTCACTGCGCAACATCACCGAGCCACAGGAGAAGAAGGGGGCGAGCTGGCCGGCTGGGTTGCCTAGGGCGACCTGGCCCGACCTTTGGGTTAAAATAGCGTTAAAAGGTTGAACTTGATGGACGTGTGTCTTTTTTCAACCTAAGTTACTATGTTACAATCATTTATCCCAAACATATTGATCCCACACTCAGAGCCGGGCCAACCCGGCCAGGCGCCCCAGGCAACCTGGCCGAGCACAGCGACGGCTTAGTGTGAGCGCAATCGCGCATGCGCGAAACTACGCACCGGCGCGCATTCGTGAAACTACGCTCCAGCACGCGTGCGCGAAACTAAGCACGCATGCGCGCAATCGAATTTGCCGGCAACAATCAGGGAGACACAGGGCCAGACACGGGGTAGGCGACAGAGCAGGTACGTGCCTGGCGCCCCCTCAGCTTTGCGCCCTAGGCACGTGCCTACTCTGCCTACCCCTAGTTCCGGACCTGCACCAGCCGCCATGTAGAAATAGGGTTGCCACCACCTGGCTGGTAGAAATTAATAGTTGATTCCAATGTTATTAACAGGGAAACCATTAGGGTTCTGGGAAAAAATACCGGCCTTCCTATATTCTTGCCGTTCTTTCCTATTAATAACATTGGCATCAAACATCACTTTTACCTGCCAGGCCGGTAAAAAACCCGGCCAAGTGGCAAACCCTAGAAACAATAAAAATAAATAGGAAGGCCGATATTTTTTTTTCCCAGAAAAGGTGACAACCCTGTGTGGAAACTGTGTGGTAGAAGGGATGAGGCAGCAGCAACTGTAGTTACTTGATAACATGGGATTTTAAGGCCCTGTCGCAACAGGAAACCAAAAACAATTTCATAGCCACACAATTTATATTTTTATTTAAAGACATTTATTATACACAGATCTGCTGCCTTCTGCTTCATTAACCAACAATGGAGACGACAGGGCCAGTTATATCTTTTTTAATACGTTAAAGAGCAGCAGCGTTTGTGTCCCGTCCAGCTCTGAGGCTGAACACAATCATTTCTCCTCACACAGCAGGAAACGTCTGGAGAAAGAGCGCGCAATAGAGCTTCAGCCTTGTTTACGCTACAAGCCCACAGTCTAGGCCGCTTGCAATTGGCTGCACGGACTGCCAATCAAAGCTGCACTGAGGCAGGACTAATAAACAGTCACGGTTGGAGGATGGAAAAGCGGCTGTGGGTTGAGGGAGGGGAGGCGGATGGGTGGAACAGCCGGTGCAGCATAATAACATAACCTGAGCTTGCTCTGCAGATCAGCCAAAGCTCCCCAGACCTGCTCTACTGAAAACAGAGGCAACAGGGGAGATCTTGCAGCTGCTCTGCTGACTATCAATGCCAAACCTGCTGTGCTGGAAAGGGAGACTGCTCTGCAGCTCAGATCTCCTGTAATGCTCAGACAGAGGGACTCTGGGCACAGCTTTGCTATGTACCTCCACCTTCACACCTGAAATCACTGGGCAGGACCTGCCTTGCTCTGCACTGCACAACCTCCTCCAGCTGAAGCGCAAAACTCCCTGCACTGCACAACCTCCTCCAGCTGAAGCGCAAAACTCCCTGCACTGCACAACCTCCTCCAGCTGAAGCGCAAAACTCCCTGCACTGCCCACCTTGCAGCACAGGAGGTGAGTACTCCCTGCACCTTCCTCGGCAACCGGCCTCATCTGTCTATATTAGGGATGCACCGAATCCAGAATTCGGTTTGGGATTCGGCCTTTTTCAGCAGGATTCGGATGCGGCCGAATCCTAATTTAGGGACAAATTAAATTAGGGACAAGGAGGGAAAGCGCATGACTTTTTGTCACAAAACAAGGAAGTAAAAAAAGTTTCCCCCCTCGGTATTCGGCCGAATCTTTCACGAAGGATTCGGGGGGTCGGCCGAATCCAAAATAGTTGATTGGGTGAATCCCTAGTTTATATTGACTACAAGCATTGGGTCCCTGCAGGGTCAGTGGTGAGATGAGAGACAGTTGCCCCAGTCGTCATGTTATTATAGGCAGCTGAGTGATAATTACCTGTTACCCCCAAACCAGGGTGACGGGTGAGTAAGACGCAAGTTACTAACTAGCACTGACATCTGTGATCAGCCACAGGAAACCTCTCTGCTCTTGTCTTGTTTATTTAAGCACAGCCAGACCCCCCTTCCCAGAGGATCCGCACAAACATCCTTAATTGAAAAACAATGACATTGGACTCATCACACTGCAGACAGTTTCCTTGCTATTCAGCCGGGTTTGCCCTTCCCATACACCGTTCATAGCTGCACTTATTTCATTGCAGTCTGCACCATGCACTTTAAATAACTGCTCAAAACGGTACACCTTTAAATCCGTTTAAGGGCAGAGACACGCTGCGATTCGGGAGATTCGTCGAATCTTCTACGGGGCGACTAATCTCCTCGAACTTCCTGCCAGCGAGAATGTAAATCGCCGACAGGATGGCACTCACGAGTGATTCGTTTTCCAGTCGCCTTTTGGGCAACTTTGGAAAACTAATCAATTCGAGTGCCATCCCGCTGGCGATTTACATTCCAGGCGGTTCAGGGAGATTAGTCGCCCCGATGAAGAGGAGATTTGTCGCCGGGTGACTAATCTCCCCGAAATGCAGCGTCTGTCTATGCCCTAAAGGGGAACTATTTCGAAAATGGAAATGTAAAATAAGCTTCATCATACTGAAATAAGAAACTTTCTAAGTACAGTCAGTTAAAAATTCTGGTATAGGATCCGTTATCCGCAAACCCGTTATCCAGAAACCTCTGAATTTACGGAACGGCCGTCTCTCATAGACTCGATTTTATCCAAATAATCCAAATTTGTAAAAGTCATTTCCCTTTTCTCTGTAATAATAGAACAGTGACTTGTACTTGATCCCAACTAAGATATAATTAATCATTTTTGGAAGCAGAACCAGCCTATTAGGTTTATTTAACGTTACATGGTTTTATAGTAGACTAAAGGTATGAAGATCCAAATTATGGAAAGATCCGTTATCCGGAAAGCCCCAGGTCCCAAGCATTTTGGAATAACAGGTTCCATACCTGTATTCTGCACAGTACATTCCTCTTGGCCCAAGGGTTACTTAGATAAAAACACTGTCCCCCCCCCCTAAAATATTTACCTTTCTGTGTGTCTTACAGCGGGGCCCTGGCTGGACCCTTTAAGGGGTTCTGGAAGCGAAATAATCCAGTGTCCTATAATTTAAAGGGAACAGTGTCTATAGCTATATTCTCTAGTGAGAAATAACATGGCAGCATTGCTGGCCATATGCAGGAAGACTTTGCTTGTTTTCCACCATCGGGTATGACTTAAAGGGGAACTTCACACAAACATAACTTGAGCTTTTTGAAAAGTAAACATAATTTCAAGCAACTTTACAATATATATCAAATAAAAAATATGCAGACTTTTCATGATTTTTAATGATTTCTGACAGTTCCCTAAGCCTTGCCCCCTGCTCTCCTGCTGATCTGTCTGACTACTTTGCTGAGCTGTCTGACTACTGTTACTTTGTATCAACAGCCGCCTGTCCTCAGCCTGTATCCTCCAAACCCCACAATTCCCTGCACACGTGCACAGTACAATGCATTGTGGGTTATGTAGTTCCTGCATGCTGTCTGTAAGCTGTGGAGAATTTGTTACAATTTGTAACGTCAGTGTTTAGTCCCTCCTTCCCTGCCAGGATTTCAAATGATGCAGAAAGAGATGAGCTGTTAAAACAGTTGGATTTGCGCATAGAAAATGGCATTTATTCATACTTTTTTGAAGAAACAGGTAACTGTGATGGGTATATTAAGGGTTTCTGTGTTACGTGGGCCTCTTTATCAAATTTTGGTCTGGACGCCGGAGTTCTCCTTTAAGCACTGATTAGTTTGAGAATGCAGTGTATATACACAGTGCCATTGCAAAGTGTTTACTTTAACCCGCGCTGGCTCTTTTGTTAAAGGGATTGGCCCCCTGAAGCTAAGAAGCCTGTAGTACAAGTCAGTCATAATAAATACTTCTACAACCAGCGACGCTTTAAGGCACTGAAGGACAAAATTCCTATTTGTTGGTCCCCTTTTAAACACATATATCTTCACCATCACCCTCCATACACCTGGAAGGGAGAATGGAGCTACAAGGTGGACTGGATGGGTGGGAGGGGGATTCAAACAGCTGCCTCCTGCCCACCTAGTGTTGCCACCTGGCCAGTATTTTACTGGCCTGGCCGGTAAATGATGGCCGATTCCAATTTTATTAATAGGGAAAGATATATAGGAAGGTCGGTAATTTTTTTTTGGCAACCGTAACTTTGACTCCCTGCTCCCTTCTATCACTTTCAGTAAGCAGCGGAGTGGCATACTGCTCAAGGCCTGGGCCTTCCCAAAAACACAGGCTTGGATATGTGATTAAAAATGAGGGGTGTCATTGGAGTCTGGGCTAAAATGCCACATTCATCCTCTTAGCGCCATGGCATCCCAGCATGCTCAGTGTAGAGGTTAATGTGTTTTCCTAGTTCCACCGAGAAAAATATTTTATGTATATGTTATTCTCTTACAAAATAATGCTTTTTAGCTCAGTTGTACAGTATTTCACCCTAGTATGCCCTGTGTCTATTTCCTTAAAGGGATACTGTCATTTTTATTTCTAGTTTACAAATAATTGCAAATAATTCACTCTACAATATGAAATTTCATTCCTGACCCAGCAAGTGTATTTTTTTTGTTGTAATATTGGTGTGTAGGTGCATCTCAGGTCATTTTGCCTAATCATGTGGTTTCAGAAAGAGCCAGCACTTTAGGATGGAACTGCTTTCTGGCAGGCTGTTGTGTGTAACTGAATGTGTCGCAGTGGGACCTGGATTTTAGTATGCTATCTTGTGTTCGGGAGCTGCTATCTGGTTACCTTCCCATTGTTCTGTTAGGCTGCTGGGGGGAAAAGCAGAGGTTGACATCACTCCGACTTGCAGTACAGCAGTAAAGAGTGACTGAAGTTTATTAGAGTACAAGTCACATGACTGGGGGCCGCTGGGAAACTGACAATATGTCGTGCCCCATGTCAGATTTTAAATATAAAAATCTGTTTGCTCTTTTGGGAAATGTATTTCAGTGCAGAATTCTGCTGGAGCAGCACTATTAATGATGCATTTTGAAAAAAAAAAATTTCCCATGACCATACACTTTTTTCCCTGCACTAAAGAATAGTTCAGCATGTGAACAAACATCCCGTCTCCTCTGCATATTTGCACTAACATTTGCCCTTCTGTTTATCTTGGCCAAAGCATTAATCATTGAGTGTAATAGCACCCACACCAAGAAGACCTTGACCACACATGCTTGCTAGGACTGAGGAGCACTACCTAAAATAAATAGCATTAGAAACTAAAGTCTCATCGATTGAGACAACGTATTCTTCTATAGCACAGTATACTTTTGAGTTCTTGGTGAGGAATACTTTCCCTTTAAATAAAATAAAGCTAGACCTTATATTATAGAAAGGATATATATGTTTCATTGAATAGAACTTCTGTTTTTATGTCCAATCCTTTTACATTTTTAAGGTATAAAAATAACGATTCAGACTGCCACGTATCCACTTGTCGTCTTTTGACCCCACCAGGTGACTCCTGAACAAACAAGTCTCTAATAACGTCAAGATCTGGGAGACTGATAACAACATGTCAAAATATAAACTTGTTATGTTGAGGCATGGCGAAGGTGCCTGGAACATCGAAAACCGCTTCTGTAGTTGGGTTGACCAAAAGTTGAGCGCCGATGGGCTCAAAGAAGCAGAGGAATGTGGGAAAAAGCTAAAGTCTTTGGGGTTTGAGTTTGATCTTGTCTTCACTTCCATCTTGAGTCGATCAATACAAACAGCATGGCTGGTACTGAGGGAGCTAGACCAAGAATGGGTCCCCACCCAGAGTTCATGGCGACTCAACGAACGGCATTACGGAGCTTTGATAGGTCTTAACCGAGCAGAACTTGCTCTGAATCATGGAGAAGAACAAGTCAAAATCTGGCGGAGGAGCTATGATGTCTCCCCTCCACCCATAGCTGTGAGCCACCCTTATTATCAAGAAATTCACACCGATCGGAGGTATACAACCTGTGATATTCCAAAGGAAATTCTACCAAAGTCTGAAAGCTTAAAACAAGTACTCGATCGGCTTCTCCCATATTGGAATGAAGTTATTGCACAGGAGATTAAGAACGGAAAAAGGGTTCTTATATCGGCACATGGCAACAGCACAAGGGCACTTCTCAAGCACTTGGAAGGTATAGTATCTTACAGTATAAGTAATATATCTCCATTCATGTGACATGGGACTTATGACCCCATTGGCACAATACATAGTAAGTTAGGTTGAAAAAAGACACACATGCCCATCAAGTTCAACCTTTTAACTTTTTTTAACCTGCCTAAATGCTAGTTGCTCCAGAGGAAGGCAAAGAAAAACCCATTTGAAGACTCTCCAGTTTGCCTCAGAGGGGTACAAAAATCCTTCCTGAATCCAAAATGGTAATGGGACCAGTCCCTGGATCAACTTGTACTATGAACTATCTTCCATAACTCTGTATTCCCTCACTTGCTAAACACCATCCAACCCCTTCTTATACCTATCTAATGTATCAGCCTGTACCACTGATTCAGTGAGACAATTCCACATCTTCACAGCGCTCCCTGTAACAAACACCTTCCCAATATTTAGGCGGAACCTCTTTTCTTCTAAACGGAATGGGTGACCTTGTGTCAGCTGGAAAGACCTACTGGTAAATAAAGCATTAGAGAGATTATTATACGATCCCCTTATATATTTATACATAATTATCATATCACCCCTTAAGCACCTCTTCTCCAGCGTGAACATCCCCAATTTGGCCAGTCTTTCCTCATAGCTAAGATTTTCCTTTTACCAGCTTAGTTGCCCTTCTCTGTACCCTCTCTAATACAATAATTTCCAGTTTGAGCGATGCAGACCAACACTACAGCATATTCTAGATGGGGCCTTACCAGTGCTCTATACAGTGGAAGAATGACCCCTTTCTGCTGTGAATCTCTGCCCCTTTTAATACAGCTGAAGACCGTATTTGCCCTTGATGCTACTGACTGGCATTGCTTGTTAAAACCAAGTTTATCATCTACAAGGAATCCAAAGTCCTTTTCCATTATAAATGTGCCTAGTGCAGTTCCATTTAAGGTATAAGTGGATATTTTTACATCCCAGCTGCATGACTTTACATCTATCAACCTTGGATTTCATTTGCCACTTAGCTGCCCAGATTGCCAGTTTGTCAAGGTTGCTGCATCCTGTTTGGAATGAATTGGGCTGGATAGTTTTGTGTCATCTGCAAACACTGATACATTACTTACAATACCCTCCCCTAAGTCATTAATGAACAAATTAAATAAAAGTGGACCCAATACCAAGCCCTGAGGGACCCCACTAAGAACCTTACTCCAAGTAACGAATGTACCATTAACAACCACCCTCTGTACCCGATCCTGTAGCCAGTTACCTACCCATGTGCAAACAACTTTATTAAAGGGGAAGGAAACTCTTTCGGGCAAAACCCATCCCCCCAGTAGCCCCCCCAGGCAAATGCCCCTAACTTATTAGTCACTCCTCTCTTGCCGAGTTCACGAGTGCCATCTTCGTCCAATCGCTCTTCTTCCTGTATTTGGTGGTGCATGTGCAGTAGGAGACATTTGCCCGTTGCAAAGTTTCCAAAAAAGAAATCGGAAACTTTGTGAAATTCGGGAGCGTGCGCAGTAGATCCAACTGGCAAATGCCTCCTACTGAGCATGCGCCGCCAAACGCCGATCAGTACAGGAAGAAGAGCGCTCGGACGAAGATAAGTGCCCGTGAACTCGGCAAGAGAGGACCTGAACGGAGGGGTGACTAGCAAGTTAGGGACATTTGCCCGGGGGGGAGGAGGGAGGGGTTTTGCTCTGAAAGGGTTTCCTTCCCCTTTAAGCCCAACAGACCTTAGTTTAGAAAGCAGTCGTTTGTGGGGCACAGTATCAAACGCTTTGGTAAAATCCAAATCGATCACATCTACTGCCCCCCACTTATTTACCTCATCATAAAAAGCAATCATATTTGTCTGACATGACCTATCCTTCATAAAGCCATGCTGATTGTTGCTCATAATGTCATTCACTAGGACAAAATTTTGAATGCGATCCCTTAGCAAGCCTTCAAATAACTTGCCCACCACAGATGTCAAACTTACTGGACTATAATTGCCAGGCTGAGATCGTAATCCCTTTTTAAATATTGTAATGACATCAGCTTTTCTCCAAAATTATATGAAGTCAGATATACCAATAGTCTTGTGGCTTAATTATACAGCCGCAAGGATTTTCTAGCACAGCCAACCTATTTAGGTGGTAAGAGCAGGTAGTTATTACAGGGTGGGGCAATATAAGATCACTTAGTGAGAAGAAGTACTCAAGTGACTTCAAGTTTCTTATGCAAAGTGTGTTAATATGTAAATGGATTACCTGATCGTCTAAGTTAGTTGCTCATTTGCCTGTGGATACTTTGTGGGCTACCACCCAAGCCTATTGTTGTGGTCATGGTTTTGACTTTACCTCAAGGCCTACCAAAAGAATAGAAGCTCATTGCTCTTGTGGTTCTTCAGGGTCCCTAATGGACTGCCTTCTTGATGCCTGAAGTGAGTCAGTGATATATTTGACATAACGTAGAGTCTTGCCAAACAGTGTCAATGATTGGCACGATTTCTAAGAACCATGAGTTGGCCTTCTTCTTTAGGACTATAGTTTTTTTTGGTGGGAAATCACAGATATGTGGGATTAAAAGGCCTGCGAGCATTCCTCCCCCAGCCCATTCAGAAATTAAGCCATGTGGCTAGCAGCATGCTGATCACGTATCTTATTTACTGGTGTACTGGGCAGGACTACCGGGCTAATGCTTGAAGTCACTCCTTGTAAGGTACCTTGCAGCTACATGCAAAATGGGCTGGCAGCATTCCAGACCCAAAGGCTGCTGTTAATTATGGAATGTAACCGCTCGGGTACCTTGTGATAAACCCAATGTGACTGGATAGTTGGCACTGAGCCCAAATGTAACACTACTGACCCGATACAAGGTTATATTAGGCAAAGGTGAAGGTTAACATGGTTATTGGTACAAATCTCATCTATGAATCTAGGGATCTGGATTGAAATAGCAACTGGCTTACTGAGATTGGTTATTGCCATATTTTATTTAATGAACTTATTGCACCAGCCTAAAGTTTCATCTTGTCAATAGCAGCAATGATCCAGGACTTCAAACTTGTCACAGGGGGTCACCATCTTGGAAAGTGTCTATGACACTCACATGCTCAGTGGGCTCTGAGCAGCTGTTGAGAAGCTAAGCTTAGGGCTCGTCACTAATTATCCAGCAGAAAATGAGGTTGGTCTGTAATATAAGCTGATGCTATAGGGCTGATTATTAAATTCTGATGCTAATTGCACTGGTTTCTGTGCTGCCATGTAGTAATTATCTGTATTAATTACTAATCAGCCTTATATTGTGACATTTCTATTCTATGTGTACTGTATATTGTGAGTGGGTCCCTAAGCTCAGTAAGTGACAGCAGCACAGAGCATGTGCAGTGAATCAGCAGAAAAGAAGATGTTGAGCTACTGGGGCATCTTTGGAGACACAGATCTTTGCTGCTAAAGGGCTGTGGTTGCCTTGGGTTGGTACAGAAGCACAAAACATAATGTACAACATGTCTAGCCTACTTCTTTAGTTAGGCTTTAGTTCTCCTTTGAGGGTGAACATTATAGTTTGGCTTGAAAAAGTGCAGCCGACAGATACTTGACTGATGCCCCATGCTCTACAGCAATGGCTCCTAAATGGTGAGTATGATCTCCCTAGGGTGGCTTACAGCCTTGGTTGGAGAGCTTATCCTCAATTAGGGACAGATTTAGGGTGAATGCCAATGCCCTTCCAATATATGATTGGAGAGCCTATAGTGTTGGTCCTTCTAGGTTGGCTCAGAAACCAAAAAACTGTTAGATAGGAATGGGCGAATTTTTTCGCCTAGTTTTGCCACAAAAATGACGCCCATAGACTTGTATGGCGTTGCGCGTCAAAAAAATTTGCCGCACGACAAAATTATTTTGACGCCCATAGACTTTAATGGGCGTCTGCGACATTTCGCCGGCGGTGAATTTTTGAAGAAACGGGTCAAATTTGCCCATCCCTACTGTTAGAAGCGCATCTAGTTGGCCAGTGGGTTTGGGGTGAACATGTCCTATGGCGAAATGTCTGATTTATTTGAAATATTTGTAACCTTGTTATGAGCTAAGGGGGGTCCCTGGTCAAGTGTAAGGCCTGAAAGGGGAATTTGAAACTAAGAAGTCAAGTACAAGCGATGCTGTAGAGGAAGTATAAGTTACAGTTGGGGCTAGACATCCTGTCTGACCTTTGCCATAGTGAAAAAGTCTACTACTATCTAACAAGATTCTACCTCAAATACCACAAATAATTGTTTTCTTTGATACCATGGCAATGCTTGTATCATTTTCCCAGTGCAAACATCGGTTTCCTTTTTTTAAAATTTGCAGCTTTAGATTTGGACCTTGCAAAAACATTTGTTGCTGCCCATTACAGTATATCGCTAGATAACCTGTTACGTTAAAGGAGAAGGAAAGCTACCAAGGCAGTTTATTGCCAATAGATTAGCCACAACAGTGCAAGCTAGAACACCTAGCTTTTTGTGACATCACTTCCTGCCTGAGTCTCTCCCTGCTCAGATTACAGCAGGGAGGGGTCGAGGAAGAGAGGAGCAAACTGAGCATGCTCCAGCCCAAGCCCTGGAGGTTTAAGCTGAAAACAGGAAGTCTGATACAGAAGCCCATGAGTACACAATAGAAGGAAATAAATGTGGTGTTTCTTTTGATAGGACTCAGAACAGCATTACTTTGAGGGTTTACTGGTGTATTTATATAGACCTTTCTGGTATAGCTTAATTCGTTTTAACCTTTCCTTCTCCTTTAAAGGATTAAGTAAACCTTTAAAATAAGTGAATGTAAAATTGATGAGAGTGCTAATCTAAGTACTTTTGTAATTGACATTCATTATTTATTTTCTTTTTATTCCAAGATATTAAGGGATACATGTGCTAATATGAATGAATTTTGTTCCAACAGCGCCACCTGCTGGTCGGTTTCCGACCAGTCTGACCACCAAGTAGTCAAGGAAGTTGTCAGGAAAAAGAAAGAGGCTGCTCTGATGTTCTTCTGCTTAGGAAAACAATTAGAAACCTTTCTCAAATCTTTCCTAAGCAGAACAGCCTCTTTCTTTTTCCTGACAACTTCCTTGACTACTTGGTGGTCAGAAATTAGCCAGCAGGTGGCGCTGTTGGAATAAAATTCATTCATATTAACAGCACATGTATCCCTTAATAACTCGGAATAAAAATGGAATAAATAATGAATGTAAATGACAAAAGTACTAATGAAGTCAGTGTAATGAAGAAATGAAATCATTTAACTATTTCCTCTTGGATTGCCTGTTTAGATAAGCTTTTATATTAAAATAGTGTAAGGGGTGCACCGAATCCACTATCTGGGATTCGGCCAAATCCTTTGCGAAAGATTCAGCAGAATACTAATCTAATTTGTATATGCAAATTAGTGTTGGGAAAGGAAAAAGTGGGGGAAAAAAAGTTACTTCCTGGTCCCTAATTTACATATGCAAGTTAGTATTCGGATTCAGTTCAGCCAGGCACAAGGATTCAGCCAAATCCGAATCCTGCTGAAAAAGTCTGAATCCTGGCGGAACATTTAGGACCTTATTTATCAAAATCCGAATTAATCTCATTCATTTCTGAAATACACTCCGAACAAATCCGCACGGGTTCTTTCCCGTTATTTATCAATACATTTTCCCGAAAAATTCCAGTTTGGAGAAAAAATAGTCCAAAAATTTGAATCGTAGGCTGAATCCAAATCCTGCTGAAAAAGGCTGAGTCCTGCCCGAATCCCGAAACAGAATTCTGGATTCGGTGCATCCCTATGCAAATTAGGATTTGGTTTGGTATTCAACTGATTTTTTTGAGAAGGATTCAGAGGTTTGCAAATGCAAATTAGGGATGGGAAGGGGAAAACATGTTTTACCAAATCCTGCTGAAAAAGGCTGAATCCTTGCCGAATCCCTAACCAAATCTTGGATTCAGTGCATCACTATTTCTTGACAAAGCTCCTTTCCAGTTCAATATATTTATTTAACATAATTAAATCCTAGTGAATTACTTTGCTGAGTTCCATAAATAAATAAATATAATATAAATATATATATATATATATATATACACACACACGCACACATTGAGGGGAAAAGGTCATACAGGGAAAGGTCAAGGTGTAACCCAATCCTTGGTAACCAAATACACTGACATTTGTGAAGCCCAGTGACTATAAGCACTTGCCTATGCCTGCCAGCTTCTTTACTATTTCAGAATTGCATGATTCTAGCACTGAAGTACAGCACTGAAGTACCTAAATTAGATCTGTCTTAAATAATGTAGAAACATTCCCATATTAAAAAAAAAAAAAAAGTCCTGTTTAGGTTGACAAACAATTAATACAATATTGTATTCTATAATTCCACTGCTAATTCTATAGGAGGTCCTTCAGCTCAGTGGTTGTTAAATGTTTTTGATTCAAGTCCCTCTTGGAGATTTAGCCTTTAGTCAGGCCCCCCTCAGGCCTGGATTTCCACTTTGGGCGCCCCTAGGCCACGGAGTGCTTGCGAGTATGCCCCCCGGAGCTCTTTAGAATGCATCTGCCCCCCCTAGTTAATAAAAAACATTGTTGTCCCAAGAATATTATAATCTCACCCTATTTCACCTTTAAACAGGGCTTTAAGTTGTATCTAGGAGAGCAATTAAAGGAGAAGGAAAGCCACCAAGGCAGTTTATTGCCAATAGATTAACCACAATAGTGCAAGCTATAACACTATATTTATTCTGCAGAATGCTTTACCATACCTGAGTAAACCGCTCTAGAAGTGTTCTCTGTTTAATTAGTATAGCAGCTGCCATATTTGCGTAGTGTGACATCACTTCCTGCCTGAGTCTCTC
The DNA here is from genome assembly GCF_017654675.1 of Xenopus laevis. Classification (NCBI taxonomy): domain Eukaryota; kingdom Metazoa; phylum Chordata; class Amphibia; order Anura; family Pipidae; genus Xenopus; species Xenopus laevis. Next base: position 8,143,389 of record NC_054376.1, on the reverse strand, counting down.
CCTGCTCACTCATAGCTCTGGGCTCAGATTACAGCAGGGAGGGGAGGAGGAAAAGAGAGGGAGAGAGGAGCAAACTGAACATGCTCAAGCCCTAGCCCTGGAGGTTTAAGCTGAAAACAGGAAGTCTGATACAGAAGCCCATGAGTACACAATAGAAGGAAAGAAATGTGCTGTTTCTTTTGACAGAGGACTCAGAGCAGCATTACTTTGAGGGTTTACTGGTGTATTTATATAGACCTTTCTGATAAAGCTTACTTAGTTTTAAATGTTCCTTCTCCTTTAAGCTTTCTTCCCAAATATCGCCCTGAATGACCTTCAAGCTCAGCACCCAACTACTGCATCAGGTCCCCCTAAGCATCCACAACGCAGCCTTATATGTTTACTTTCAGTAGACCAGTAAATAGCAACAGTGGAGTAATGACTTTGGACCACTAGACCACCATGACCATTGTTACGGCATAACCTCTTGGGTTTTTGTTATTCTTTTTGACCAATCAAGTCATGTTTCCTTTCTCTGTTGTGCTTTTTACAGGAATTTCTGACTCGGATATTGTGAACATTTCTCTTCCTACCGGCGTTCCTGTGCTCCTCGAACTTGATGAGAATCTACATCCCGTCAAGCCTCACGAATTCTTGGGCGACCAAGAGGTCATTCGAGCAGCTATAAAGAAAGTGGAAGATCAAGGAAAAGTGAAGCCTAGTGATAACTGAGGAAATGCCCCAAGCATTTCCTTTTTGGACAAGAATCAGCGGTGCTTTGTTACAGTCTCTTGTTTGCATAACACAATGTAAATAGAATCTTATTTTTGTCGTTGTTTGCAGGTCTGTATTGGCGTGTATTTATCATGTGCTCAATAAAATACTCCAAAAATCTCTCCAGTATAAAAGTCACACAGGTGGCAACAATACACTCCAATGTAAAGGTTTCTTTCCATGTAAGTTAGGGAAGAAGGTGTTCCAAATAGTGATGGGCCCCCACCCGACATCTGTCCTCCCTCCACCTGCGCCCGCCCAACTTCTGGGTTCCTTTTAAAGACCTGCACCGATCCGCCTCACGATGACGTCACAAAAGGGACGGGGCGTGCGTCTATAAAAGTTCAACCCGGCATTTGTAAAAAGAGCTAGAAGAGCTCAACCCGCATCCCAACGCGATCCGGAAAGGGGAGTGCGAGGCTGGCCCAAACCTGCCCGTCCCGTGGGTAAAACCGCGGGTTCCAGCCCGCGTATCACTAGTTCCAAAATATGAGCCTCCATAAATGTCATTAGTAGCTATCAACCTCCCACCGAGTAGTATAGCAGACCACTACAGGTATTGAATATGTTATCCGGAAACCCGATATCCAGAAAGCTCTGAATTACAGAATAAGGGATGCGCCGAATCCACTATTTTGGATTCGGCTAAAGCCCGAATCGTGAAAGATTCAGCTGAATCCTAATTTGAATATGCGAATTAGGGGTGGGAAGGGGAAAACATTTTCTACTTCCTTGTTTTGTGACAAAAAGTCACGCGATTTCCCTCCCGCCCCTAATTTGCATATGCAAATTTGGATTAGGACATGTTTTTTCTAGTGTTTCAAGATAGTATATTTTTTTTAGCAATTTTAACACTACTATTATAATGAAATTGAAACAAAAGCTCCATCTTCCAACCAGCCTTGTAGTTGGGAGCCATTTTCACAAGAGGAAAGTCTTCTGATGTCTACAGAAATGTCTACAAGCCTTCTACATTCATGTTCCCTAGTTCAGGTATGGGACCTGCTCGGGACACAGGGTTTTCTGGATAATGGATCTTTCCGTAATTTGGATCTTCATACCTTAAGTCTCATAGAAAATCATGTAAACATTAAATAACCCCAATAGGCTGGGGTTGCTTCCAATAAGGATTAATTGTATCTTAGTTGGGATCAAGTACAAGCTACTGTTTTATTATTACACAGAAAAAGGAAATCATTTTTAAAAATTTGGATTATTTCATTATAATGGAATCAATGGGAGATGACCATTCTGTATAGGGATGCGCGAATACAGGATTCGTTTTGGGATCCTGCCTTTTTAGTAGGATTCGGATTCGGCCAAATTAGGGGTGGGTGCCAAATGTTAGGCACCCCCAAGTGATTGTATTGACATACCTAAAACCTCCTATCAGCAGAAAACCGCACCGGCCCGGGTTATTCCAGCAAGTGACACAGAGTGATCCACTTCCGTCTTCTTTCTTCGAATGTCCTGGGGCAAACGCATGTGCAGTTTAACGAAATAGCCGACTTTTTAGTTAAAGTTCGGCTTTTCTTTCTTTTGTGCATGTGCAGCCGCGCAAAGAAAGCAGAAGATGGAAGAGGATCGCTCGGTGGTGCTCACTGGTATAACTTGGGCCGGAGCAGTTTTCTGCTGATAGGAGGTTTTAGGTAAGAAAACAATTAGAAACCTTTCTCAAATCTTTCCTAAGCAGAAGAACATCAGAGCAGCCTCTTTCTTTCTCCTGACAACTTCCTTGACTACATGGTGGTCAGACTGGTCAGAAACTGACCAGCAGGTGGCGCTGTTGGAATAAAATTCATTCATATTAACAGCACATGTATCCCTTAATATCTTGGAATAAAAAGAAAATTAATAATGAATGTAAATGACAAAAGTGCTTAGAATAGCACTCTCATCAATTTTACATTCACTTATTTTAAAGGTTTACTTATCCTTAAAATAAGTGAATGTAAAATTGATGATAGTGCTATTCTAAGCACTTTTGTCATTTACATTCATTATTTATTTTCCTTTTATTCCAAGATATTAAGGGATACATGTGCTGTAAATATGAATGAATTTTGTTCCAACAGCGCCACCTGCTGGCCAGTTTCTGACCACCAAGTAGTCAAGGAAGTTGTCAGGAGAAAGAAAGAGGCTGCTCTGATGTTCTTCTGCTTAGGAAAACAATTATCTCATCAAATTTACATTAACTTATTTTAAAGGTTTACTTATCCTTTAAAAAAAACTTGCTACAGCCACCAGGACACTCGGTAAAAAAACAGATGATGAAAAGAACTTATAGATTTCTATGGGTGTGTTGTCATCTTGGTATTTATTTCCAATATGTGAATGGGGAAGTTGGCAAAAAAAAAATTTATATTAAATTCTCTGCTATTTTTACCCTGGAAAAGTTTTTTTGTGTAATTTAAATTTGCGGTGGAAGAGACAGGCTGGGGATCAAAAGAAAGCAAAACACGGCATAAATCAGACAGGCAGTAATTGTATTCATACAGGGTGCCAACATTCCAAGCACATCAAGTCTGTGACACTTTTATTTAGATTATATTTCACAATTGAGCTGAGCTTTTTTTTTTTTTTAAATAAAAAAAAAAAGTTGGGGAGAGGCTTTAATTGAATGTGAACACTAGAGGGCACCATGGTGCTTTTGTTATATAGTTAGTAATTTGCAGAAATATTTGCTTTGTTCAGTTGTAGACGGTTTATGATAAAACAAAGTGAAGCAAAACTATGAAGGGGAAACACAATATTTTAGTATTTTTACTATAAAAAGCTATAGGGATCTTTAGGAACAACAACAGATAAAATTCCAGAACTGCAGAATGTTCATTTAAAAATCATAAATAATAAAAATGGCTGTAAGCAAAGTGTCTTATATGTAATGAAAGGAGCAAAGCGTACTACAAGCCTAGTAACCCATAGCAACCAATTAGCAGGTAACATTAGCTTTTTTCAAAAGAAAATATCTGCTATAGGTTACTAGACTATGGACAACTTTGCACCTTTTTTTACATTACCTCTAAGCAGGGCCACCATTAGGGTTGCTATTAGGGTTGGATGGGGGCGGGCCAGAAAGGGACGGGGTTGTGTCGGTCGGGGGGCATGGATTTCCAGACCAGGGGCGGGGTTTTGATGTTCTGGGGCGGGTTATGAAGTTTCGGGACGGAGTTTCGCCAGGAAGGACTGCGCCCTTGAATTAGTGGAGTAGGGGAGAGGGGGTGGATCTGAAGTGGACAAGGGGCAGAACAATCGGGTTTACAAATTCACTGGCTAATACATTGACGGTAAATTTGTAATACAGACCCTGGCCTTGGCTGGTATTTTACCGGCTAGGCCAGTGAAATACCGGCCTGGTGGCAACCCTTGCCACCATCAGAAATCACGGGGCTCTGTACAGCAACATTTTCTGGCCCCTAAGCCCCACCCCCAGGGCAGCCATCAGGGGGGAGAGTTGCAGGGGGCCCGAAAGTAAGGGGGGCCCAGCCACGCCACACTTACTTGATTAGCCGGCCCCCCATCTTTCTGAGAGCTGCTGACTTCGGGAAGGCATGGACGTTTAAGGGGCCCTGGCCACCAATTTTCTCATAATGTGGGGAAGGGGGCCCTGGACACCAATTTTTTTTCCTCATGTGGGGTCCTAGCCACCAATATTTTTTAATGGGGGGGCCCTGGCCACAAATGTTTTTTTATGGGGGCCCTGACCACCAATATCTTTTTATTTTTTATTAACATGTGGGAACCCTAGCCACCAATATGTGTTTTGTTTTTTTACTGTGTGGTGGCGGGCTGACCTGTAGGTGGGGCTTGCGGTGGGTGCAGCCCAGGGGGCCCAGGAAATGTTGTCGTATGGGGCCCTGTGATTTCTGATGGCGGTCCTGCCCACCCCAGATCCCACCCCACAGTTAAAAGTCAACACAGGCATCAGCGCTAAAAACGTTAAATCCCCCACTCACAAGTTATAAAAAGTCATTGTTGGTCAGGGCCCCTTACAATTAAAAAAAAATGGAAGCCAGGGTCAAACATAAAAGTTTTTTAAAAAAACATAAACTATAAATAATCTTCCCCAGTATTTTTATATCTGCGCGGCAGGGAGCTGGTTTGGGATCATAAATGGGATTTACAGAGAATAGAAGTCGTAGTGGCCTATTTATCAAAGTCGGAATTTATCTCATTATTTTCTGAAAACGACTCCGAATCTGTACAGGGTTTTTCCACTTATTTATCAATACATATTCCCGAAAAAATGTCCTGTGCAGGGAAAAAACACAAAAATTCGTGAAAAATTCATGCAAATTTTTTCGGATTTTCCACACTTAGGGGCAGATTTATCAAGGATCGAAGTGAAAATTCAAAGTGAAAAAAAAAAATCTAATTTCAAGCTATTTTTGTGTAATTCGGCTATTGAATAGGCCAAAATTCTATTCGAATTTGAAAAAAATTAGACTATTCGAATATCGAAATATATCATGTACTGTCTCTTCTAACTATGACTTCGACCATTCGCCATCTAAAACCTGCGAATTGCTGTTTTAGCCTATGGGGGATCTCCTAGAACCTATTTGCAGTCATTTGGTGGAGCAAATACTTTGATTCGAATTTGATTGAATGCGGTAAAACTTCGATTCGAACGATTCGAATACAGCCTATTTTTTAAATAAATTTCGATTAGTCTTTTTTTTATTAAAATTTCTAAGTTATGGGAGTTCAAAAAGTTGAAGGGTCAAAAGTTGACCCTTGATAAATCTGCCCCTTAAACTCAGACTTTTTCGGATTTTTGCCGAAAACCACAAAATCGTCAGATTATTGCACGAAACCCAGCACAGATCAGGATATCTTCGGGACTTCCATTGATTTATATGCAACCTCGGCAGGTCGGAGATTTTCGGATTCTGACTTTTTCCATCCTCGGGGTATAATAAATACCGAAAAATTCGAGTTTTTTTTTTATTTTCACTAAAAATATGGATTTTATAGTTAAAAAAAAGAATTTTTCGGGTTTTTGGCATTCAGTCTTTAATATATAACCCCCATAATATTTTTGCATTATTTCTCTCTTTCAAATTGGGTGGAATCTCTATGTAATATTTATTTTCCTTTGCCACAGAATATATAACAAGAATTCTAGTAAAATTATTTACAGCCTTCCCAAAGGAGACAGCCGCATACAAGGGAGCCGTTCTGTTTTGTGTTAAAATGCAGGCCAAGATATTTCATACTAATTCAATTAGACCTGTGAATCATGTTCTGTTCTACGAATCATATTCTAGCCATGTGCAGTTCGCTGTCACGGGAGAGACGGGGTATTTGAACAGAATAAAAAGTATTTAAAAATTATGTTGGGTATCATATTTTTGGAAGCACTGATACATTAGATAGCACACAGTATTCTTTTGTTAGACAGAGCAAGTTCTTATACAAAGGTACAGGTATGGGAATTGTTATACAGAATGCTCGGGATCTTGTGTTTTCTGGATAACGGATTTCAGTAATTTGGATATTCATACCTTAAGTCTACTAGAAAATCATGTAAACATTAAATAAACCCATATATATATATATATATATATATTTATATATTCATATGCATTCAGCATTAATATCAGCATTAGCCCCAATATCATGTATTGATCCGACCTGCTAGAGTCTTTGTACTTGACCTGAACCCACAACCCGCAATTTGACCCGCATTTCCCGCGACCCGCAATAAGCCAACTAACCTGGGGGACGTGCGAAACTGGAAGTGAATCTTCCCAAAAAAAAAAAAAAAAAAAAATTAAAAACTAGAAGAACCATAAGGGTGGGTAGGAAAGGATCAAGCCTGCACCTTTTTTGGGTACCCAGCTGGATTACCCACAGACTGCCCGCTTGGCCAAAGAATTGGGGACTTTTTGCCCGAAACCAGACCACTTTTCGGGTATTCCGCGGGTACCTGACCCAGTGGAAGACTCTGCGACCTGCTAGTGGGGCCCAAAAACTATCAGCAAGTCTAAGCTGGCAGTGATTCCCCTTGCTTCAATGTGTGCACTGGGTGAGTGTATTGGTGCTACCTGCCAGATGCGAGGATTCTGCTTTAGTCATAATTGAAAGGAAGACTAAAGGTTAAAACACTGGGGGGTTCCAGTTTGTCAGGCACCCCCAGAGAAGAAAAAAAGCCAGTGCACCCCTTTAATAAAAAAAGTCTACCTAGGGTACATTCTCTGCAGGTGCCATGTCACCATGGTCCATTTCCTAAATATCACCTGTGTCACCCTGGTCACATATTCGACATAGAACTCTCCAAAGATACAGGTATGGGATCCAATATCTGGAAACTCATTATCCAGAAAGTTCTGAATTACGGAAAGGCCGTCTCCCATAGACTCCATTTTATTTTATTATTATTATTTTATCCAAATAACCCAAATTTTTAAAAATGATTTCCTTTTTCTCTGTAATAATAAAACAGTAGCTTGTACTTGATCCCAACTAAGATATAATTAATCCTTATTGGAAGCAAAACCAGCCTATTGGGTTTATTTAATGTTTACATGATTTTCTAGGAGACTTAAGGTATGAAGATCCAATTTATGGAAAGATCCATTATCTGGAAAGCCCCAGGTCCCAAGCATTCTGGATAACAGGTCCCATACCTGTACAATACTTTACATGCATCTACCCAGGGTCTACTTGGGAAATGGATAAAACATGGCAGTGGCCTAGCAGAAGGCACCCAGAGCTGTATTATTATTATGGCCGATGCACAACGTTAGTGCTGATTGCCCAACAAATTGGCACCCCCAGTGTTTTAAATAGGGATGCACCGAATCCACTATCTTGGATTCGGCCGAACCCCCAAATCCTTCACAAAAGATTTGCCCGAATACCAAGCGGAATCCTAATTTGCATATGGGAAGGGGAAAACATTTTTTACTTCCTTGTTTTCTGACAAAAAGTCAAGTGATTTCCCTCCCCGCCCCTAATTTGCATATGCAAATTAGGACTCGGATTATGTTGAGCCTGGCAGAAGGATTCAGTTCAATCCGAATCCTCCTGAAAAAGGACGAATCCTGGCCGAATCCTGGATTCGGTGCATCCCTAGTTTTAAATGCTTTGCATAATTCAAAACCTGTAGCTTAAACCATCCCAAAAGTTCCCTACATCTGAATGGAAGGAATGGTGATGGATGATCGGTTTCCACACATTGATATGGGCATAGCACCCTTTCCATAAATATTATTCTTTCTTCACCGTAAAACATTTAAACCTTAGTAACCCGATAAAAAAATGTAAGGCTTGTTATCTGGCACTTCTGGATAAGCTTAGCCTCAAAAAAATGTGTTTCGTGATGGAAGACTGACGTGGCCGACAGGATAATTAATATTTTACTCTCCAACTGATACCATGGCCAAGCTTCGTATACGTTAAATAGATTAAACTGAAAATTGAATTAAGGGATAAAGAAGCAAAATGAGCAGCCTTTTCCATGCTGATAGAAATATAACAAAACAATTTCCTGAGCAACTTGGCTCTACTAAGTTCTGTGAGTGTTTTACTATATGTCTGCTCGCTACATTCCACAGTCTGACTGTGTACAGCCAATTAGTACAAACAGGCATTTCAAAGTCACAGATCAATTATTAAAGAGCTGACCGGACATATCTGATTGGGGCATATCCCTTATGGACTGGAATAAAAACATAACCTATTCAGGCGGCGGGACTAGTAATGATAGACAGGTCTCAATTTTCCTGCTACCAAAACAATGGGGCATTTATTTTACTTCTAAGGGCAAAGACACACGCTCAGATTCGTGGAGATTTAATCGATTAACCACCTCTTCTTCGGGCGGTGTCGGGACTGCTGTCCAGGGGCCCCTCGGACACCCCTGCTCCCTTGCTGCGCTGTGTGCTCACTCCCTTAATTTATATGCTAGCATGCATGCGTAGGCGGCTCGGCGCAGGAGCGTATGTGAAGGCGGAGCGCCGCATGCGCCCATGCGCATTTAGCGCTGCGCTCTGTTTTTTTCAAATACAATGATCGGGGGGTCTCACCCGGCGGGGGCCCATGACGGGTCGGGGCCCACCGGGTTTTTTCCCGGTTTCCCGCCAGGCCAGTCCGACCCTGTCTTTGGGTGACTAATCTCCCAGAACTGCCTTCCCCTGCCTTCCCGCCGGCTAGAATCTAAATCTCCATGGGATGGCACTTCGTTTTCCAAAGTCGTCCGAAGTTTCCTCATGATGCAACATCTGGCGACTTCGGAAAACAAATTGCTCCGAGTGCCAACCGACTGGTGATATTACATTCTAGCCTGCGGGAAGGCAGTTCAGGAAGATAAGTCGCACCGAAAAAGAAGAGGAGATTTGTCACTTGGCGACTAATCTCCCCGAACTGCCTTCCCGCAGGCTAGAATGTAATATCACCAGTCGGTTGGCACTCGGAGCGATTTGTTTTCCGAAGTCGCCAGATGTCGCATCACGAGGAAACTTCGGACGACTTTGGAAAACGAAGCAATCCAAGTGCCATCCCATGGATATTAAGATTCTAGCCGGTGGGAAGGCAGGGGAAGGCAGTTCTGGGAGATTAGTCACCCGAAGAAGAGGTGGTTAATCGATTAAATCTCCACAAATCTGAGCGTGTGTCTTTGCCCTTAGAAGTAAAATACATGCCCCATTGTTTTGGTAGCAGGAAAATTGAGACCCGTCTATCATTACTAGTCACGTGTTTATTACTGTGTATTATTGGTAATCCCTCGTGGTAACAGTGTTAAAAACATAGTCACTGAATTATGCTGCTAGGGATCACACATTAGAGCATGGTCACCCACAGAAAGAGCAACAGATTCTCCTCTTTAAAAGAGAAGGAAAGGCTAAAAGTAAGTAAGCTTTATCAGAAAGGTCTATATAAATACACCAGTAAAGCCTCAAAGTAATGCTGCTCTGAGTCCTCTGTCAAAAGAAACAGCACATTTCTTTCCTTCTATTGTGTACTCATGGGCTTCTGTATCAGACTTCTTGTTTTCAGCTTAAACCTCCAGGGTTTAGGCTTGAGCATGCTCAGTTTGCAGTAAGGATGCACCGAATCCAGGATTCGGTTTGGGATTCAGCCAGGATTCGGCCTTTCTCAGCAGGATTCGGATTCGGCCGAATACTTCTGCCCGGCCGATCCGAATCCTAATTTGCATATGCAAATTAGGGGCGGGGAGGGAAATCGCCTGACTTTTTGTCACAAAACAAGGAATAAAAAAGATTTTCCCCTTTCAACCCCTAATTTACATATGCAAATTAGGGTTCGGATTCAGTTCGGTATTAGGCCGAATCTTTCACGAAGGATTCGGGGGTTCAGCCGAATCCAAAATAGTGGATTCGGTGCATCCCTAGTTTGCAGGAAGAGACTCAGGCAGGAAGTGATGTCATAGCAAGCTAATATGGCAGCTGCTATCATAAACAAACAGAGACGGTGTCTAGAGACGTTTACTCAGGTATGGAAAAGAATTTTAGAGAATAAAAATGGTGTTCTATCTTGCACTGTGGTGGCTAATCTACTGGCAATAAACTGCCTTGGTAGCTTTCCTTCTCCTTTAAGTGAACAACCCCTGCTATAAACCAGTGGTTCTGGATGCATAGTTGGCCAAAGCGAAATAAAGGAGTGATTTGCATGTCTCCACCTATGATGTCTAATGGGAGAATTAAAACTCAAATTTTTGGTATTTAGGCAGTACTATGTGTATGGCATGAGACACATAAATACCTTCTGATTTCCGAAGGCTTTACTTTACATGTAATCTCCATCAAGGAAAGCCACACAATTGTCTGGATTATAATAAAGCTGCAGTCACACTCAACTACATATGATTCCTCAGCCTTAACATTCAACTTGACACTACCAATAAAGTCATTGATTCAGACACCCAATCCCATTCCCCAGTCTTTTGCACATTGCTGATCTCTTTGGCCACCATCTTTAATGGCCTCACTTCCACCAATGATAGAGAGATGCAGGAAGCTCTTCTCTTCTCTCCCTCCCATCAATGTCACAAGGAAGGCAGGGTAATTTCCAAGGTCCCCTCCGGCGCCCCCTCCCTCCCTCCCACAAGACTGGGCGAATGCACATACTTTCTTACTGGAGCGCAAAGCATCTAGCGCTTAGTGCTCCAG